>NC_136926.1:53596515-54796515 GCF_949752795.1 Hyperoodon ampullatus | reverse complement strand
CCTGCATCGGCAGGCAGACTCTCAACAACTGCGCCACCAGGGAAGCCCCCACACTGACTTTTAATGCCTCCTTTTTGGCATAACAAGTTTCCAACTTATATCTGGTTATACTTTGGCACTCTCTATTCTTTTCTACTAACTGTCTACCAAACTCTTTTAATAACTATTGCTTTGGAATAAGTCTTAGTAAGTTAAGCCCCCATTATCATTTTTAACTTTTTCAATTGTTGTTTGTCCTTTCCCTTTACAAATACATTTTATGATCAGCTTGTCTGATTTCACTGAAAGAATATTTCGGAGTTTTGATGGAAATTTGGGTGTTACTTATGGATTAATTTATGGGAGAATCTCCATCTTTGTCATATTAAATTTTTCTATTAATAAACCTGGTATATCTCTCTGGTGATTTCACAGTATTTTATTTTCTTTATCAACTTTTCAAAAAATTGTTTTTCTAAATTTCTTATACATATCTTATTCAATTTACTTCTATAAACGTTTTAGAATCAATTACAGATTATTATCTTTTTTAGAAAATAAAGTATCTAATCACTGGAATACGGAAACGTCACCAGTTTTTTGTATGTTAGTGTCATTTGGTTTCCATAATTATGCTGAAATCTCCTATTAGTTATAGCAAATTACTTGTATATTCTCATTCCTTGAATATTTTATCCCTACAATGGTAACATCTATAAATAACAAATATGTTGTTTTGTCCTCAAATTACTTATAAATTTTATTTTGTTTATAACTCTCTTGTAGTACTGGCCAAGTCTTCCATTCAAATGAATAGAAATATTGCATACTTCAGTTATTTCCATTAACTCAAAAACTTACTGATAAATATCATCTTTACTTGCTTTCAATCTGATGACTTACAAACTCTTCAGAAAATTATGTTTAAAATCTCCAACTTTAATTTTGGATATGTCCATTTTTCTTTATATATTTGTCAGTTTTTTTTTTGTTTTGTTTTTTGTTTTTTTTTTCTGTACGTGGGCCTCTCACTGTTGTGGCCTCTCCAGTTGTGGAGCACAGGCTCTGGACATGCAGGCTCAGCAGCTATGGCTTATGGTCCCAGCCACTCTGCGGCATGTGGGATCTTCCTGGACCGGGGCACGAACCCATGTCCCCTGCATCGGCAGGCGGACTCTCAACCACTGCACTACCAGAAAAGCCCTCTGTCAGTTTTTTTTTTTTTTTTTTTTTTTTTGCGTTACGGGGGCCTCTCACTGTTGTGGCCTCTCCCATTGCGGAGCACAGGCTCTGGACGCGCAGCCTCAGCGGCCATGGCTCACGGGCCCAGCCGCTCCGCAGCATGTGGGATCTTCCCAGACCGGGGCACGAACCCGCGTCCCCTGCATCGGAAGGCGGACTCGCAACCACTGCGCCACCAGGGAAGCCCCCCTCTGTCAGTTTTTGATCAATATATTTTGAAGCTATGTGGTTCAGGATTGTAATATATTTCTTATGACTTAAATGTCTTAGAATTAGTTAATGACCTTTAAGCTAACAACGAATTTTTTTTGTTTTACTACAAAGTATTTTGGATGATATTAAGAAAGTTACACTAGATTTATTTTGGCTAGTATTTACCAATTTATATTTTTTGGATTATTTTAATTTAAAACTTTTTTCTTGATTACTTAGGTTTTACATTTCACTTATATAAATAGCACAAAGAACATTCTTCCTTGGGTTGTGGCAGTCAGGCTTTAATTTCCCTTTAAAAAATCACCGTTTTTATTCCTCATTTATCTTAGTCCCATGACATTGTCTCATCTTTCTGTAGGTAGATTAAAATCCAGGACCTGAGCTGTTACTGCCCCTCTTATCTTGACTCTTTTTGCTTTGGGGAAGTGATTATTTATCTTTCTTACAAACTCAGCCATATGCTGGGTATCTTTTGGTCATATTTTATTTCATTTCATCTGACATGCATGTAGTGGGAGGATGTCAGCACTATTTTAGTCCACCATTTGCTAGAAACCGACAACTCCAGACCCAGTTCCATTTTGAAATCATCCACAGCCTTTTAAATTATACTGACCATCTATAGTTAGACTTATTGCCTGAAGATTAGTCATTGGGTTAACAATGAGCAATTAAAAGCCTGAGGCTATTTTTTCTTATAGCACTTTTATATTTTAAGGCTCTTTTTTCTTATACATACTCTACTTATACTGGCGAAGTAGTTATTATCTGTTCAATTTAAGAAAGAGAGTAAGGAAACAAAGAGGTGGAGTGACAAGATTCATAAGAAAAGGCCCAGTTTCCAGTTTCTTAGGCACAGACATCGTTACTAGAGAGCATAGCTAGCATACTATACTCCATTGCATTTAAGATTGAACCACAAGTCTGTCTACCCCACAAAGTCTGGAGTCCATGATGGGGTGTTGGCCTGGAAGCAGAAAACAGCATTTCAATCCAGTGGGATACCCCTCCCACTTAGAAGAAGTGTCTTTTTGAATTTACAATGTACTTAGTTAAATATTAATATTTATTGAACATAATTGAAGTGACTATTTTATCTTCAGCTATTTGGGAGATTATCAAAGAAAATGTATTTGTAGGGAATAAAGAAATAACATAAAGTTTAATTTTTTAAACCTATTAAAACCTAATAGTGTTTCCATTCTAGTCATTAACTTGTATTAGAAAATATGTACTATAAGAATAAATAAATGTTTACCATTGGTAAAATGCTTTTATTTTTTTTAAGATTATAGTTTGAATTATTTCACGTTACCATGCCTATCTTTGTCTAACAGGAAGGCAATCAGTCACTAAGTCATTCCACTAATGTTAATTGAGTACTTATTCTGTTCATTTTCCTGAACTAAATTTTGAGGGATATATAAAGATGAACAAAGCATGATTTCTGCCTTCCAGTAAAATCTATCAACCAAAGTTATATTATAGACATAATATATGTAAACATATTATCACTTAGGTTTCTAGTTAAAAATTGTCTTTAGGACAGATAAAGATAAAATATCATGAGTCCATTGAAAAGAATCTGTTATCCAGGTGAAAATGAGCAGGTTTCTATGAGAGGTTATAATTAAACTATTGCTCTCTTTCCTTTAGTAATGAGTAAATTGGAGATGCCCTGATATTGAATGAGTTACCCAAGAATACAGAGGATGTTAATAATGGCTTGGATAAAATTTAAGCTCTTTTGACTCTTGTTACAGTACATCTACTAAGATGCTTGTTAATATATTAGAAAAGAATGAAATATATAAAAATTTCTCAGGAAATATGTATATTTTATTTAAGATGATACAGTTTAGCCATTATATTTCTGACTTTTCAACACAGGCAGAAGAATCACCTTAAAATGCCTTTAGCGACAAAACATATAAATCATTGAAATCAAACTCTAATTAAATCAGCTTAACAACCAGTATCCGTCTTAATTGTAATGTGAAGATGATGATGTACGTGGCCTCAATGGCAGGCATGTAACTGAGACTTGTCATCATGTGCTGAAGCTGCACACACCAGCTTTGGATATCAGATTGTGTGCTTCTCTTCCCAACTCCACATTCAATTGTGTCATATTGAAATCAGCCATGGTGGGAGTATGTACACCATGGAAATCAGTGAAAGCTACAAATTAGAGTTTGTTTGTTTGTTTGTTTGTTTAAACTTTATTCACAGATAATGTGTTAAAGAATGACATTCATTTTTTTTTCATTTTTTTTCTTTTTTTTGGCTGTGTTGGGTCCTCGTTGCTGTGCGTGGGCTTTCTTTTAGTTGCGGTGAGCAGGGGCTACTCTTCATTGCCGTGCACGGGCCTCTCATTGCGGTGACCTCTCTCATCTTGGAGCACCGGCTGTAGGTGTGTGGGCTCTAGAGCGCAGGGTCAGCAGTTGTGGCACACGGGCACAGCTGCTCTGCAACATGTGGGATCCTCCCAGACCAGGGCTCGGACCCGTGTCCCATGCATTGGCAGGAGGAATCCCAACCACTGTGCCACCAGGGAAGTCCCTATTTGTTTGTTTTTTAAGAACTACTTGTTAAGCATTTATCAGTACATGACTTGGCTTTCTATCCCTTCAATAAAAGAAAAGATTTAATCAAGTCATCCTTCAAGACCAGTAGGATTATAGTCTGAAGATCTATTTTTTCAGCCCTGTGGTGCTGTGGATAGACCAAATCACTGGCATAATCAAAAGCAGCAAACAAACACCATCAGAGGTTTTCCCATACCCAGCTAGGGTGAAAATGTAATTAGTAAAAAATGCTAGGTGAGAGCATTTTGTGACCAGAACTATTCAATAAGAAAGTGCTGATTGAACATATATAAGCACAATCAAAACCTTTATTTAAATAGGGGTTGCAGTCCTAATAAAACACAAACGGAAGTAGGGTCATAGGCCTCCTCGACAGGTAATGAAAGAAAAAATTAAACTCATCCAATTACATCTGGGGAAAAATCCATTACCTGTTACAGAGAGAGGACTGCCCCAGGAAAATTCAGATGCAAAACTAATAATGAAGGCACACTGTCCTTTCAACAGATTCTAAATGAGCTCTAATTTTCTTATGCCCACCATTCCTAAACTATATAAATTTCAACTTAGCAGAAGAAAGTGACATGCTAGCACAATTGTTATTCCAAACAGGCCCAGCTGCTTGCTCACCTTAATTAGACCTAATCCCAAAAGGGACCCAATCTTTCCTTATTTTCTTCTATGAGCTCACCTGATCTCCCTCAACTTTTCTTTTCTAATAGATTTTGCTGTAACCTTTCAGCAACTGTCATTTTAGATACTCTCCCAGGAATCACAACTGCTCTGGTTTCTTTGCCAAAGAGAACTTGAGCCTATAAGGCACAGAGAAAGATAAAATTGGGGTACTGATCTAAAAGATAGGGTGTTGTAAGGAAATGTTGAACTTAGCCACGTTCCAGTGAATCTAATGTGTTTGTGTATATGTGTGTAATATGTGATGTACATATATATGTGTGTGTTGATATTTGGAATTTTAGAATGCCAGAGCCTGGTGGAGCATTGAGATCATTTTGTCATGAGCTCTATTGAATGACTTTTGAAGTGGCTTTAAATAAAATGGTGAAAAATGAATATTAAAGACTCCATCTGATTCAGAGAGCTGAGGTAGTCCTACAAGTTGTAAAAGTAGTTAATCCTCCTGAAAATGTATCCTGTATGATAATCCTGCACCTCTCTGTAGTGGCCACTTTTGTTGGGCATTAAACTCCATGAGAAATTAACTTGTCTCCCCAAAATGCTTTTATGCCTCATGTGATCATTACAAATAGGAAGTGTTCCTTAAATATTTGTAATAATGATTTGGCTTCAAGGAATAGGAATAAAACCACATTGGATATTAGATCTGGAAGAGATACAGGATACCCTCAAAGAGTGGAGTTTGTTCAACTTTTCTAGGCTACAAATCAACCCAGTAAATATATATTGGAAAGCAGGTATAGACCAGATGATATGTTTTGCGCTATAAGCTCTATAGGAAGTATAAAATGGAGCCATACTCTCAAAACAATAGAAATTTTGAGGGAAAAGTTGGGACTAGATATGTAGTATGAAACAAAGTACATAGTAGATAATGTGCTGTCCATTGTTTAGTATGTGGTAGAGAAGTTCTGATGTAGAGGAATTCAGGGAAGGAAGATATGCCTGGGAGCTGCAAAGACTACAGGATTCTTCACAGAGAAGATAAAGTTTAATCAAACTTTGAAGACTGAGTAATATTTGGGAAACATTTGGGAAGATAAACAGACAAAGCATTATAAGTTAACCCAATACAACCTTAAAGTGCATATGCTAGCAGTGAGTGTTTCAGAAAAGTTAAAGTACTTAACAAAGCTTATTCTGACCATCCAGTCTGCACTGATCTCTCAACTAAAAGCTGATAGTACTTACTTCTCATCTGATTTATATTCCTATATTGCTATTCAAATCTTGAATCTTTATTCAACACTTCATGCATATATATCATGTCTTCCCAAATAGCAGCAAACTCCTGAGGGCAAGAGCAGCATATAATATTCTTTATGTTCCCTGCAAATGCATTATGCATTCCCCATATCCCCCAATGCAATAAATAAGTAGAAATACAAATATAAGCTGCATTGATTAAAGAATGAGCACAAGGAGATAAAGGAAAGAAAGGAAGAGAAAATGCAGAGAAGGGATGGAAAGGAAGAAAGAAGTACAGTTGTCCAGTGAATGACATCAAATTAAAATGTACAATCCAGACAGAAGAAATGTTCTTTCTTCTCCTTCTACAAATGCCTTCACCTGCCTTCATCAGATAGTTTGGCAATAGCCTTTTCTATCACCCAATATACTATGAGTTTGGTCACAGAACCTCTATTTTGAAAGAACAATGAGACAAATTAGATATAAATAATTATACATGAAATGGAAAAGAAAAACTATTACAAATGAATCTGGTAATGGGAAGCACCTCCATTATTTCCCTCAACACTCATATTTTTAGTGGAGACCCTTATATCTGCTTCTTTTTTGCTATATTTGTGGAAGGTCTTTATTAAGGAAAACAAAAAAAAAAATCAAAGATTAATCCAGTCAATGCCAGATGCCTTCCAGATAGCTATTTTTACAAAAGCAGAGTCACATTTGGGCAAACACCTCTATTCTAGTCCCATTAACAAAGATCCTCAAAAAACAGACCACTTGTACTTCATTTTCATGTCTTTTATTTTTATTTTTCCTTCTCCTAGTGTCCCTTTCTGGGTGTGCAGAAATAACAGGCTGTCAGTGTCACCTTTACAAAGGCAGAACTTCAGTTTGGGCAAATGTAACTATTCCCAGAGTAAGTTGCCAGACAGGCATTCGCTCAAATTAGCTTTACAAAAAAGTTGTCACATCTGTGTATGTGGGCTGTCTTTGGAGTGTAGAAAGAAAGAAAGCAGGGAAACGTATTCTTTCAAAAATCTGCCACTGAAAATTCCTGCCTCCCATTCTCATATTTTGCTTTTTAAAAAAGAGAAGAGAGGCAGTATGTACTTATATGGTGGTGGGGAAAAGAGGTGAAGGAACTGAGAGAGAGAGGCAGACAGATAGACAGACAGAAAGAGAGAGAGACTGGTATTTTCCTAAGATTCACTAGAAAAAATATCCTGCTATCTGACAATGCAAAATAACAACACACAACTTTCCTCTCGCCCATCTACTCCACAGAAGGCTTTGGAAGGCAGATGTAGCATTTTCAGAAGGAGTCACCCACCAGGAAGGAAGGGAGGCAGGAGGTAGGAGCAACAGTTGAGCCACTCATACATATTCATGACATTTGCAACTGAGAGCTTCATGATTTTAAACTAGCAAGTGAACATCTAAGACACACAGAGTTCCATCATTTTCAGGATTATTACAAAGGCATAACAACCTACTGATAATTAATTTCTGATCTCATGTGATCAAGAAAAAGAAAGTAGTACAAAAACTAAGGAACAAGAAGACTCAATTGTCAAGGACCATTCAAGTCACCTTCCCAGGCTTCCATGCCTACACATCAAAAGTTAGTTGGTCCTGCATTAAATGCAATAATGGTAGGCATGATCCCTGAATTTACATTTAGTTAGTCTAGTTGGAGAGACCAAATGCACATGAACCAATAGGTGTAAATACCAAACAAGTTATAGATAGAATATATAAATTAGCAACCTAGATGGATGAGATCATAATCATCCTCCAAAGAGGATTTACCACATTCCCCATTCTCCAATACCAATGTTTAAACAACAACAACAACAACGACACAAACATCTCCTAACTTGTATTTCTTTGGAGTCTGATAGCCCTGTCTTATATGATTTAGTAGATAGGCTTATTCCAAATTTGTAGGAAGACTCATTCATTCAATAATAACTGAATGAGCACCTTTTATGGGCAAGGCTCTGAAAGAAACACTTTGGGGAGTACATGATGTGCTGAATACAGTTCTATTGTCATGGAGCTGAAAGTCTGGAGATTTATGAAATATAGAGAAATATGATTTTCTCTCTCTTCTTGCTGGGCTGGAGTGAAAGAATCTTGAAGGAAACCTGGGAAAGTAGGTTGGTATTGATTCTTGTCCCACTGTCTCTGCCCCCCTAACTACAACAAAGTAGCAAAGTGCCTCTCCCAATGCTAGAAGGAAAGAACACAATCACTCTTGGAAGGACTTCCCTTGACAAAGATTTGAGTTCTTCTACTCTGTTTTACTATTATTTCTTAAGAAGCTCTCCCTGACCCCTAAACTTTATCATACTACTCTATTATTCATTTTCATAACATCCTGCATTTTTCTCTTTATTTTACCAACTATAATAAAATAATTATAGTAATTAATTGTTAAAAGGCCATGTGCCCTATTACTTTGTAAACTCATTGAGGACACAGACTTCATTTTCTTCACTCTCCTGTTTCTATCACTAAGCAGAGTGCTTTGCACATGATTCTTCCTCAACAGGTACTAATTGAATAGAAAAGTTAAAAAGGATGTGTCTATAATTAGTTTACCAGTTTTTGATACGGCAGTAATTCTGAGATACCCCTTAAAATGTACCACTATTCAATGTTTATGGAGCCTTAATTGCAATAAACATTAGGAAAAAGCAAACAAATTCTCATCTGAGGTGTTCTTAAATACCACAAATTCTAAAAAAGGGGTTTCCGGTTTCTAGAATACAGATTTCTCCAAACAGGCTGTGATCACATGCATTGGTGATTCCACTTCTACAGCTGCATTTCTTCTTTTGAATGACTTGGATATTATACTTGGAAGTAAATTTAGCTTCTTCTCTAAATCCCACATTTACAAATATGGAAATAAAAATTCTGAGATTGTGAGAGTATTTCTCAAAGAGAAAGACTGATAATCAGTGATTATTTGTATGTGTCAGGCTGGTTAATGAACAGGTTGAAACCAAAACATACGTTTATGAAAGCTAATTAGTCTATCAACCTTCTTTACCAACCTTCCAAGGGAAAAATACGGTCATTCTCTTGTTTTCTACTTAAAAGAAAATATGAGGACAATATCCAGTGGGCAAGATATTCAAGTGATCCAAGAAATCTTGAATAAATCCCTATATTGCCCTTCAATTTTACTTATATTGTGCTTGTGGATTTTTTATTCTTTTTGTTTTGTTTTAGCAATTACAGCTTTTGTTTTGTTATTCTTTGATTTTGTGTGTGTGTGTTTTCCAGCTGTGATTTTCCACAGAACTTGGTCTTAATTTACACTAGAAGACAGGCCTATTTCATAAGGTTTACAAACATAGAGATAAGAATTTAATCAAAACATCAAAAAATCAAGCAAATAAATCACCCAATAATCTATCTATAAAATAAAGACTAAACGGTTATTAAATCAATTTTAATCAAACATTGCTCTTTGTTTCCTTAAATATGTAGTTTTTAGTAAACAAGGAAACTGAATATGGGAGGAAAAAAACTGTATTTGTGCTGCCTGCCTTTTGAAGAAGGAAGGCTGCAGTTTTGATTTGTATATATTTCCATACCTCAGTATTAGATGCAGCAGAACCCAAGGCATCAATATGTCCAATGTGCCCAAGATGAAATGCATTCAAAATCCATAAAACCAGCACAGTGTCAATTTTGTTTAAATTATCACCCTTCAGCATCCAAAGTATCAGCTGTACTTAGTAGCAGAAAATAGGGTAAGATTTTTATTTCCCTGTGACTCAATGCAACTTTTATTTTGTGCTATGTTCTCACATTTCAATAAATTGTGTTAGCCATAGGGGGAAATTTCTGAGAATCAAAGAGAAATGTATGTTTCATAATCATTACTGGAGAATGAAAGAAAGCATTATGATATTGAAGAGCCCTGACTTGTCTGAGAGTTCATAAAATCAGGGTTCTAGTTCTAGTTTTCTAATAAACTATGTACTAGGTTGTCCTTGAACAAATTTCTTCACTCCTCGAAGGTATCAGAATCCTTATTTTCTTATTGAAAATAATGGAAGGGGGATAAATTAGTTATTGCATGGGAATGTTCAGTTCTAATCATCTATGATATAAATATCTGTTAACTGGGAGGAAGGGGAGAAACTCTTTCTAGAATTTTTTTTTCCTTCCTCATCTAACAAACCTAACATTTTAGATTATTATTTTTTCATTATTTATGATATTTTGCTGTGATTTTTTTCCCCACATTGTAAAACATGCATGCTTTGGGAACTGTCATTTAACATTATTTCATCATTATAGTTTGATGCATTAACAATTATAGCACATATTGATACAACTAATTAAATAAAAGTAAACTTGTATAAAGTTTCATTATTATAATTTATTTTTAACACACTAATACAGCCACATCTTTTATTTTGTTCACAAATTAAGTTAAAATATTTCTCATTTTTATTGCATTCTTTACAGATAATTTTTCACCTCTAGGAAAAATAATCTTGCATTTCTTAGAGAAATATTTTAAATTAATGCATTTAGGATATTCATTGTTTCTGTTGTGGTTAAATATTTAATTGCAAAAATAATTTATAGTGCCTAATTACATTTTCTAAGATCAATTATATAAAATTAATACTGGAAGCAGACTGGAAATAAACTACAGAGCCTTCCCAGATTCTGTCACTGGATTCAAACAGCACCTAGAAGAAATTGTGGATGGAGGACAGTTATACTAATAGGCAGGTCAGGGAAGTTATATCAGTCATTGGGATGAGCTTTGACTGGAGCACCTCAATTAATGTAGTCAGGTAAGCATTTCCATCCATAAATGCATACAGTAGGTAGAAAAGGCAGGTGGAGCAGCTACCCTTGCTGAAGTTCATGATCACAGACAAATTTCCCCATCAGCCATCAAGAACATTCAAATCCAGGTCATCAGGAAATATGGGAAAATGTGTGAGGGACAAAGGGTGTTCCATGGAGGCAGCTTGCATAAAGACATTGACTATAAAATCTAAAATGCAGGCTTTGTTCTTGATATTGTCTCTTTGTATAATGTTGAGAAATAAGTTAATTTAGAGTTAATTATAAACTTAGATTTAGAATATTGCTTACCTAATTTTCAAATCAGAAAATGGTAAGTGCTCAATAAATATTTGATGAATTAATTAATGAAGTTCAAGTTGTTTATTTCTGCTTCATGTATGGAAAACAAATGCAATCTCTTTTTTTGTTTTAGTCACTCTAATATAGTAAGCATTTCTAGGACTAAGTTGTGATCAAAGGGAACAGGCCCAGAGGAAAAATCTCAATAAAGGGACCCCTAGTGTTCTTTAAAATCAGTCACCAAAACCTGGTCTGTTATGTTTGATTCAAATGAACTTGAGTTGTAGAAACAACCAGACCTGAGTAAGTTTTAAAATGAACCCTTTGGTACAAGGATAGAGCCTTTCTATAAATGGGCATTGCTGGTTCAAATCATCTTGGAGGATGAAGGATAATCATTTCATTTTCAAATTTTGTTTGTCCAGGCTGGCATATAAAAGGTTTGTGTATATATATATATATATATATATATATATATATATATATATATATAGAGAGAGAGAGAGAGAGAGAGAGAGAGAGAGAGAGAGAGAGAATTTGCAGTTGCAGAAGGTCTAGTATTAATAGAATTTTGAACATTTGTTACCTCTTAAAAAAGTTAATAATTCTATAACTCAATATTTACTGAAAAAAATTATACATATTACTACCATAGTAATATTCAGCCTGTGTTTAGTGAAGTATCACAAAATGATCTTAAATGAAAAGATATAGTCTCTTCCCTTGGAAGTCAAATTTTGTAATGAAATACAGAATGCAAGGCTACAACACACAGAAAGGTTAATGAAATGGTAAGCCATAGCAATGTCAGGTACTGATTATGTCATAAGACAGTATATAATTAATAAATTAGTAGTTCTGACAACAAATGCCGTATGATTATAGGAGTATGAGATCACTGTGGGCTGAAATGATCAGGACAGATGCCAAGGAGGAGATAATTTAACCATGTCTTGAAGGATATGTAGAACTTTAATAAGCAGATCTGTTATAGAAAATCATCTCTGGAAGAGGGAAAAGCATGTAGGTATGAAGCACTAGACATATTCAAGAGACAGTAAAGAAATGAGTTGAGTGTTTAGTGAATGTGTAATTTCTTCTGAAAACAAGTAGAATAACTTCGGAAGAAGATAGTAAAAATTATTACCATACCCATTTGACTTTCTATTCCTCAGCATTTAGACTCCATTCCAGTAAAATGGACCCTATTGGTTACCTACTCAGCATACATGGCCCCTTCTCCTAGACCAATAAACTACCAGTAAAAATTGATCACCCACACAGTTCATCAGTTCAGAGAAAGCTGACCACAGTCCTCTCCCTCTTGTCAACAATAGATTCAGGCATCCAGGATTGAGCCAATTAGTGCATGGTGTTTCCATGTATGGTGATCCTGAGAAGAGATAGCTGACCAAAGTTATACCAATCAGACTGAGGGAGAGATTCTATTCTAAAATTTAAGAGTAGATTTTTTTTCCTTTTCAATTTAATGCAAAGGATATGGTTCTAGTCCTTGTTTTGTGTCACTATTCTTTTTAATAAATATGATGAAAGAAATTTTTAGCCCCCAAATACACATAAAATGTAGCAAAACTGAAGGCATCAAAGAAAAAAGGAATATGGGTCCTAGTTGATCTTTAGTTTTTCAGTCACATAAGCTTATATACCACCTTATGCTGTATTGAGTTGAGCTTTTTGATACTTGCAGACTAAACCATGACATCTACAAAGCCCCAAATTTCTTCAGTAATTTTATTGGAACTACCACTGTCAGCAGGAAATTAGGTCAAAATGAAAAGCTTCTAGTTTAATCAAAATTGCAGAAGAGTGGGCAATGCTTTCCTAGAGCAACTTTGTTAAGCAGCTATGAAAAATCACAAATTAAGTCCAAAGGAAATCAACTAGGAAATAAGAAGTACAAACTGACAGATTTTCATAGCATATTACATAGTCTCCTTACCCTATAATAACTAAACCCTAACGAGACTTCCTGATTGACACAATTGAGTTAAGTCTGTTGCTTTTTTCTTACCTTATATGTGAGAATCTATTCTACTGATATTTTAAGCCTTGGCAATTGACCTGGGTCTTGATGTTGGGTTATATTTTTTGGCTCACTATCCTGAATTTGCTATAAGTGGGAGAAGGCTACTGAACAGCTTAGACAGTTTCATAAAATCTACCACAGATAAACACAGCTTTGGTTTAAGCTAGGCATTCTACTGGTGGCACACATTCCCTGCCTATTCAGTTGATGACTGGAGTACATATATCAGCTATATAGAATCCTATTGGCTTTAACAGCAAAGGTCTAGTTGCTGCTCAAGTTACATACCAGCAGCAGATCTCTTGCTGCAGGTTTCTTGGGATCATGTTGAGCTTTGAGTGATTCCTTTCCAGGATCAAGAGGGTTGGTGAACCCCACAGTGTCTTGCAGAGATCTGCTCTGTAGAAGTATATATCATGTCTGTCTATATTTTATGGGTCAAATCTAGATTTATGCCCAATACCAGAATTACAAGTTCAAAGTACTGAAAGAAGCAATGCATAATCTTCTTGCTTAAAGGAAACAGGAAGAGTCAGAAACAATAACACAGTCAGCTTTAAGTAGTCATTTATTCTTTTCGATATCATTGAGAGCCTATGATGTTGGAGTTGGGAATAAATCTCTGTGAAAGACTTGTCTCCCAGGGACCTTCAAGATGGCGGAGGAGTAAGACATGGAGATCACCTTCCTCCCCACAAATACATCAAAAATTACATCTACATGTTGAACAACTCCTACAGAACACCTACTGAACGCTGGCAGAAGACCTCAGACTTCCCAAAAGGTAAGAAACTCCCCACATACCTGGCTAGGGCAAAAGAAAAAAGAAAGAACAGAGACAAAAGAATAGAAATGAGACCTACATCCCTGGGAAGGATCCATGAAGAATGAAAAGTTTCCACACACTAGGAAGTCCCTTCACTGATGGAGACGGGGGTGGGGGGGGGAGTTTCAGAGCCATGAAGGAGAGTGCAGAAACAGGGGTGCAGAAGGCAAAGCAGAGAGATTCCCACACAGGTGATTGGTGCCGAAGAGCACTCACCAGCCTGAGAGGCTTGTTTGCTCACCTGCCAGGGAGGATGGGGGCTGGGAGCTGAGGCTTGAGCTTTGGAGGTCAGACCCCAGGGGTAGAACTGGGGTTGGCTGCATGAACACAGGCTGAAGGGGGATAGTGCACCACAACTTGTCAGGAGGGAGGCTGGAAAAAGTCCAGACCTGCCTAAGAGGTAAGAGACCATTGTTTTGGGGTGTGTGAGGAGAGGGGATTCTTTCCCTGTCTGCCTACAGAAGGCAGAGCACCACCTAAATGAGCTCCATAAATGGACGTGAGCAGTGGCTACCAGCTCAGACCTCAGAGATGGGCATGAAACACTAACACTGTTAAACAGCCACCAAGATTCCTGTGTGCAAGCACAGGTTGCTATCCATACACCCCACCCCAGAAGGCTGTGCAGCCCGCCAGTGCCAGGATCCCGTGATCCAGGGATAACTTCCCAGGAGGACATTTCAGCACATATCAAGCTGTTGCAAAGTCATGCCAGGCTCTGCCATTGCAGGCTCGCCCTGCATTCAAGTTATAACAACGGTATCCCTCCCTCCCCCTGGCCTGAAGGAGCAAGAGCCTACTAATCAGCCACGGCTTTAACCTCCTGCAGTCTGACTGGGAAACAGATACCTCAGGGCAACCTACATGCAGATGTGGGGCCAAAATCAAAGCTGAAACCCAGGAGCTTTGTGAAAAAAAAGAAGTGAAAGGGAAATTTCTCTGTGCAGCCTCAGAAGTGGCAGATTAAATCCCCACAATAAACTTGATGTGCCCTGCATCTGTGGAACACCTGAACATACAATGAGTCATCACAAAATTGAGGCAGTGGACTTTGGGAACAACTGTAGACTTGCAGCTTGTTGTCTGTGACTGATTTCTTTCTGATTTTTATGTTTATCTTTGTTTAGTTTATAGTGCTTGTTATCAATGGTGGATTTGTTTATTGGATGGGTTGCTCTCTTCTTTTTTATTCTTTTTTTATTATTTTAATATTTATTTATTTTCTTTCTTTTTTTCTCCATTTTCTTCTGAGCTGTGTGGCTGACAGGGTCTTCTTGTTCTGCCCTGGTATCAGGCCTGAGACTCAGAGAAGGGAGAGCTGAGTTCAAGACATTGTACCAGCAGAGACTTCCCAGCCCCATGTAATATCAATCAGCGAGAACTCTCCCAGAGATCTCCATCTGAATGCTAAGACCCAGGTCCATCCAACGGCCAGCAAACTCCAGTGCTGGGTGCTGGATGCCAAAAAACTAGCAAGACAGGAACACAACCCCACCCATTAGCAGAGAGGCTGCCTAAGATCATAATAAAGTCACAGACACCCCAAAACACAACACCAGACGTGGCACTGCCCACCAGAATGACAAGATCCAGCCACAGCCACCAGAACAAAGGCATCAGTCCCCTCCACCAGGAAGCCTAAACAACCCATGGAGCCAACCTCACCTACTGGGGCCAGACACCAAAAACAATGGGAATTATGAACCTGCAGCCTGCAAAAAGGAGTTCCCAAACACAGTAAGTTAAACAAAATGAGAAGACAGATGCATATGCAGCAGATGAAAGAGCAAGGCAAAAACCCAGCAGACCAAACAAATAAAGAGGAAATAGGCAGTCTACCTGAAAAAGAATTCAGAGTAATGACAGTAAAGATGATCCAAAATCTTGGAAATAGAATGGAGAAAATACAAGAAAAATTTAACAAGGACCTAGAAGAACTAAAGAGCAAATAAACGATGGCGAAAAGCACAATAAATGAAATAAAAATTTCTCCTTAAGGAATCAATAGCAGAATAATGGATAAATGTCCTGCAGGATAAAACAGTGGAAATAACTGCCACAGAGCAGAATAAAGAAAAAAGAATGAAAAGAATTGAAGACAGTCTCAGAGACGTCTGGGACAACATTAAATGCAGGATACAAAATTAGTGCAAAAAAATCTTTTGTATTCCTATACACTAATGATGAAAAATCTGAAAGAGAAATTAAGAAAACACTCCAATTTACCATTGCAACAAAAAGAATAAAATACCTAGGAATAAACCTACTTAGGGAGACAAAAGACCTGTATGCAGAAAACTGTAAGACACTGATGAAATAGATTAAAGATGATACAATCAGAGGGAGAGATATACCAAGTTTTTGGATTGGAAGAATCAATATTGTGAAAATGACTCTACTACCCAAAGCAATCTACAGATTCAATGCAATCCCTATCAAACTACCACTGGCATTTTTCACAGAACTAGAACAAAAAATTGCACAATTTGTATGGAAACACAAAAGACCCCGAATAGCCAAAGTAATCTTGAAAAAGAAAAATTGAGCCAGAGGAATCAGGCTCCCTTGCTTCAGACTATACTACAAAGCTGCAGTAATCAAGACAATATGGTACTGGCACAAAAACAGAAATAAAGATCAGTGGTTCAGGATGGAAAACCCAGATATAAACCCATGCACATATGGTCACGTTATTTTGATGAAGGAGGCAAGAATATACAATGGAGAAAAGGCAACCTCTTCTATAAGTGGTGCTGGAAAAAATGAACAGCTACATGTAGAAGAATGAAATTATAGCACTTCCTAACACCATACACAAAAATAAACTCAAAATGGATTAAAGACCTAAATGTAAGGCCAGACACTATAAATCTCTTAGAGGAAATCATAGGAAGAACACTCCATTACATAAATCACAGCAAGATCCTTTTTGACCCACCTCCTAGAGAAATAGAAATTAAAACAAAAGTAAACAAATGGGACCTAATGAAACTTAAAAGCTTTTGCACAACAAAGGAAACCATAAACAAGATGAAAATACAGCCTGCAAATGGGAGAAAATACTTGCATATGAAGAAACTGACAAAGGATCAATCTCCAAAATTTGCAAACTGCTCATGTAGCTCAATATCAAAAAAAAAAAAAAAAAAGAAAAAGAAACAAACAACCCAATCCAAAAATGGACCAAAAATATAGGCTAAGAAATCCATAATTCAAGAAGAGTCATATACCACAATGTTCACTGCAGCACAATCTACA
The DNA here is from genome assembly GCF_949752795.1 of Hyperoodon ampullatus. NCBI lineage: Eukaryota > Metazoa > Chordata > Mammalia > Artiodactyla > Ziphiidae > Hyperoodon > Hyperoodon ampullatus. Next base: position 54,779,345 of record NC_136926.1, on the reverse strand, counting down.
ATAGCCAGGACATGGAATCAACCTAAGTGTCCATTGACAGATGAAAGGATAAAGAAGATGTGGCACATATATACAATGGAATATTACTTGGCCATTAAAAGAAATGAAATTGAGTTATTTGTAGTGAGGTGGATGGACCTAGAGTCTGTCATACAGAGTGAAGTAAGTCAGAAAGTGAAAAACAAATCAAATACCATACGCTAACACATATATATATGGAATCTAAAAAAATTAATAAATAAATTGTTCTGAAGAACCTTGGGGCAGGACAGAAATGAAGACGCAGACGTAGAGAATGGTCTTGAGGACACGTGGAGAGGTAAGGGTAAGCTTGGATGGAGTGAGAGAGTAACATTGACATATATGCACTACCAAATGTAAAATAGATAGGTAGTGGGAAGCAGCTGCATAGACCAGGGAGATCAGCTCTGTGCTTTTTGACCACTTAGAGGGGTGGGATAGGGAGGGTGATAGGGAGACGCAGGACAGAGGAAATATGGGGATATATGTATACATATAGCTGATTCACTATGTTATACAGCAGAAACTAGCACACCATTGTAAAGCAACTATACTCCAATAAAGATGTTAAAATAAAATAAGTCGATCAAACAAAAAAATTAAAAAAAATAAGAAGACTTGCCTCCTTTCATCAAAGGGCTCAACATTAGCATTATGATTATCCAAGAACCTACAGGAAAAAAAATATTTTAATGAGCCATTGGACATTCGCTAGCAATATGGTAGACCTGCAATTGTTGATTATTTCTCAAAAGTGTATCATTATTGAAAATTGAAGTTTGTGACCTTGATTGCTATTATGTAGAAATAAAGTGGAAAAAAAAAAAAAAAACCTGTGGGCTCTCTCCCAGTCAAGTGCCCCTCTTTTTTAATCATTGAGGCCTAGTAGTTCAACAAGTGATTGACAAGAATCTAAACCTCAGCAAGGTAGAGCTTTTTCAAAAATATATGTTTTTTTAAAAATATGGTAGTTAACCTTTGGTATCCTTAGGAATGAAGTTTACTCCAAGCTTAATAATCAACAGAAATATATATAGAATGTAAACAATTCCATTCATTGAGTTCGTCTGCCACAGAAGGTATTCTAATTTGTCTTCTGAAATTGAGTTAAATTTAATCAGTGGTATCAGTGACATACATAGACATCATCGGAGACTTATGAGATGGTTCAACCGTACTGGTTGATAACTTAATCCTACAAGGCTCAGTGCATTCAAATCAATCAACTGGAGTTACATGCACCCAGTAAACAAAAAAGCAGACAGGCTCTTGGACTATACTTTTAATCTATTGTATTAACTCTCTTAATGTAGATAGAGAAAATACTTTTCTCTATCAGGACAGCACCTGACTGTCCCTGCTTTCCATGCCAAGTCTGCCTACTGAAAACCTATCATTTGCTGCCCCAGGTTTAACCAATCTCAAACCTAATTAGAAAAACTCGGCCTGACTATATGTCATAAACTCTTACCCATTAGTGACAAGAAATGATAGTCTGGTATTTCCATTCCTAGGTTCTGGAGAGTCTGGGGTAAACTCCAATGGATGCCCAAGTTTTCATTTGACTGCACATTCTGCCTTCTCAGGAGCTTCTACCTGTGACTCTCGTACACATATTAGCTAGCAATCCACTACTGTCAGAGACTGAACCTGAAACCAAGATAGCATGTCCTGGATCTTGAAATAACCAGTGTTACCTCTTTACTTTCTTCTCTTTGAGGCTGGATGTTGACTTTGGTGTACTTCCCTGAAACAGGATTAAGAAGTTATTTTTGATACTGATAACTGCCCAGAAATTCTAGGGCCATCCATGCTTCCCACTTTCTCCAAGCACAGGTGCCCTTGACTTTTGACACAAGACCAGAATGACTCCTATTTTCTACCTCCCCCAATGGAACCCTAAGCCCTAATTAATTACTTGGGTTGGAAGGGGCCTCTGTCCAAATCAATTATCTTCTTCATTTTCCCCTTTTACCTTAATGACCATACATTACTCCATCTTTACAATCAGAGCTCCAAGAATATCTCAATCTAGGACTGTGCAGTCACTGAAACTCAACTTTCATGCAAACAGTTCAATAAGTGAGAGGACTGGAAGGAAGGTATCATAAATTATAATTTCTCAAAATACACCTAGAAGTGGAATTCTAAGTGATAAAGGAGGCATGCATTTAACTTTGGTAGATAATCACCAGTCTTTTGACGTGTTTGACACTCATACTAGCAATATGAATGATTTCCACTTGCTGCACATTCTTGCCAATCCTTGGTGTTGTCAGTCTTTTCATTTTAACCTTTGATGAATTTGAAATTTAAAATGGATTTCCCTGATGACCTTTGTCACATACTTATTGGATTATGTATGTATGTATGCATTTACTTTTATTTATTTGCTTATTTATTTATTTTGGTCAAATGATTGTTCGTGTCTTTTGCCTTCTTTATTTATATTTTTTTTCATTTTTTTAAACATCTTTATTACAGTATAAGTGCTTTACAATGTTGTGTTAGTTTTTGCTGTATAACAAAGTAAATCAGCTGAATATATATATATGTATATGCCCATATCCCATCCCTCTTGTGCCTTTTTAAAATTGGGTCAGCTTTTTCTTACTAATTTGAATATTTATACATATATTATGAATATAGACCTTTTATTGGATGTATGTATTGCGAGGATTTCCTACTAGCCTGTGGCTTGCGAATTTAACTTTTGCAATATGACTTAAGCTAAATAAAATGAGACAATACATCTTTCTGAATAATACAGCATAAACATTTAACAAAGATTAAATCTGACAAAGAAAAATATTTATTATTTCATACTTGTTATGATATGAGTCTAGACAGAGAAAGCTTCAGTTCTCATCATTCTTTGGCCTCACGCACCATCATGGTTTATAGGGAAAAAATCCTTTTGTGAATAAATTCCTGACAGTCAGGGCTGAAATCCATGGAAGCAAAAAGAAAGAACCAAAAGAGGAGTTTGAAAACCTTCCTTGTCCTGTGGATAAGTAATGAATTGAGGAAGCCTCTATAATGTGGAGAGAGACCCTGAGGGGCTCTACATGTGTGACCAGTGGGCAATTCGAAGGTTTGAAATGAGGCTCAGGTCACCCTTTTTAAGCTAAATAGACTAAGACATAGGTTCATCTAAATAAAGCAAAATGTCCCTCTGCAGATTTCTCACTTAAGGGAGTTATAGAGTGTAATAATAAAGTTTGGTAAAGAATTGTCCTTCATGGTCTTCTGGACTTTTGTGTAACTGATTAACTAATAATAGGACTTTTTTTTTAATTAACTGCACTTTCTGCAACCTCCTTCCTCCCACTCATTTGGAGATTAAGGATATAGTAATGGATGACACATAAAATAACATCAGAAATATTTTATATACATGCTTTGAGAGATAAGTCATTATGCAAGTATAAAAGATATACCCACCATACATAGTGACAAAAAGTCTAAAAATTATCTGCTTCCCAGGAGCTACACTTTGGGGACCACATGAACTTGTCTATTATGCTTATGGTGTTCTGTGATACAGAATTCCAATGCTCATCATATTCTCTAGTGTGGTATTCTTCATAGACCATCCTCAAGTTCTTCTTTAAAATAGAATACAAAGAAGAGGAGAGCAGATTCAAGGCAGGCATGACAAATGCCCTTTGAGCTTGTGATTTTAGGAAGGCAAATGCTCTGGCTGGAGACCAAAAAAGAACAGCAATATGAGCAGATAAAGAGGCTTTGTCAGAGCACATTAAGGGACACTATAGTCACTAAACTCTAATAAAGAAAACAAATAGAGCAGGAATGCTACAGGACTTGGACTTGCTTTCTACATCAGCCTATCAAGTGTGTTTCAAGTTGAAAAGATTCCAGCTGGGTCACAAAATCTTTCTTTCAATCAAGTGAGCCATCCATGCTGCTGACATAGGGTCCAGCACTTTTACATGCAAGCACGCTCACATGAAGTTCAAGTGGATAAGGAGGGAAAGGAAAGCAAACAACAAAACTTGTTTATCGGATTCAAGTTGAACCATCTGTTGTTAATCATTAGATCTTCAACTTCCAATTTTTATTTGAATATTATTGCTCAATTCTAGTGGGACACTGAGCTTCTGCTTTCCCCTGCATGTGGATTCTAAGTAAAATATAGCTTAGATTGAAAACCTGTTGGAGGAAGAAATCATATTTAATGATGTCTGGAAGATTCTCCTTTTGCCATGAAGGAAAATGCAAAGGCCCAGGTCAAGAAAGAGGTCAATTCTTGGCTTAACATGACATTCGGGTCATAGGTGCACTCAGTTTGCCCTGTTAAAATGAACATTGTAATTTCTGACTTCCCAGGAGCTGAGGATAGATAAGGATTAACTACTGTTTTCCATTCACTTTAGAAAAGAGACTCAACTTAGAAGTTTATGAAACTCACTTCGGGTTTCCTCTATGGTAATAAACAGGTTGCTGAGACAAATGTTTCTTTCCTGGAGGATTTTATGTCTCTGTAATTGTGGTTTGTGGGAATTTCTTTTTTTATTATTATTATTCTTTTTTTTTATTAGATTCTGCTTTATAACAAAGTGAATCAGTCATACATATACATATGTTCCCACATCCCTTCCATCATGAATCTCCCTCCCTCCCACCATCCTCATCCCACCCCTCCAGGCAGTCACAAAGCACCCAGCTGATCTCCCTGTGCTCTGCGGCTGCTTCCCACTAGCTATCTACCTTACGTTTGGTAGTGTATATATGTCCATGCCTCTCTTTCGCTTTGTCACAGCTTACCCTTCCCCCTCCCCATATCTTCAAGTCCATTCTCAAGTAGGTCTGTGTCTTTATTTCTGTCTTACCCCTATGTTCTTCATGACATTTTTTTTTTCTTAAATTCCATATATATGTGTCAGCATACAGTATTTGTCTTTCTCTTTCTGACTTACTTCACTCTGTATGACAGACTCTAGGACCATCCACCTCATTACAAATAGCTCAATTTCATTTCTTTTTATGGCTGAGTAATATTCCATTGTATATATGTGCCACATCTTCCTTACCCATTCATCCGATGATGGACACTTAGGTTGTTTCCATCTCCGGGCTATTGTAAATAGGGCTGCTATGAATATTTTGGTACATGACACTTTTTGAATTATGGTTTTCTCAGGGTATATGCCTAGTAGTGGGATTGCTGGGTCATATGGTAGTTCTATTTGTAGTTTTTTAAGGAACCTCCATAACGTTCTCCATAGTGGCTGTACTAATTCACATTCCCACCAGCAGTGCAAGAGGGTTCCCTTTTTTCCACACCCTCTCCAGCATTTATTTTTTTCTAGATTTTTTGATGATGGCCATTCTGACTGGTGTGAGATGTTATCTCATTGTAGTTTTGATTTGCATTTCTCTAATGAGTAAAGATGTTGAGCATCCTTTCATGTGTTTGTTGGCAGTCTGTATATCTTCTGTGGAGAAATGTCTATTTAGGTTTTCTGCCCATTTTTGGATTGGGTTGTTTGTTTTTTTGTTATTGAGCTGCATGAGCTGCTTATAAATTTTGGAGATTAATGCTTTGTCAGTTGCTTCATTTGCAAATATTTTCTCCCATTCTGAGGGTTGTCTTTTGGTCTTGTTTATGGTTTCCTTTGCTGTGCAAAAGCATTTAAGTTTCATTAGGTCCCATGTGTTTATTTTTGTATTTATTTCCATTTCTCTAGGAGGTGGGTCAAAAAGGATCTTGCTGTGATTTATGTCATAGAGTGTTCTGCCTATGTTTTCCTCTAAGAGTTTGATAGTGTCTGGCCTTACATTTAGGTCTTTAATCCATTTTGAGCTTATTTTTGTGTATGGTGTTAGGGAGTGATCTAATCTCATACTTTTACATGTCCCTGTCCAGTTTTCCCACCACCACTTATTGAAGAGACTGTCCTTTCTCCACTGTACATTCCTGCCTCCTTTATCAAAGATAAGGTGACCATATATCCGTGGGTTTATCTCTGGGCTTTCTATCCTGTTCCATTGATCTATCTTTCTGTTTTTGTGCCAGTACCATACTGTCTTGATTACTGTAGCTTTGTAGTATAGTCTGAAGTCAGGGATCCTGATTCGTCCAGCTCCATTTTTCGTTCTCAAGATTGCTTTGGCTATTCGGGGTCTTTTGTGTTTCCATACAAATTGTGAAATTTTTTGTCCTAGTTCTGTGAAAAATGCCAGTGGTAGTTTGATAGAGATTGCATTGAATCTGTAGATTGCTTTGGGTAGTAGAGTCATTTTCACAATATTGATTCTTCCAATCCAAGAACATGGTACATCTCTCCATCTATTTGGATCATCTTTAATTTCTTTCATCAGTGTCTTATAATTTTCTGCATACAGGTCTTTTGTCTCCTTAGGTAGGTTTATTCCTAGATATTTTATTCTTTTTGTTGCAATGGTAAATGGGAGTGTTTCCTTGATTTCACTTTCAGATTTTTCATCATTAGTATATAGGAATGCCAGAGATTTCTGTGCATTAATTTTGTATCCTGCAACTTTACCAAATTCATTGATTAGCTCTAGTAGATTTCTGGTAGCATCCTTAGGATTCTCTATGTATAGTATCATGTCATCTGCAAACAGTGACAGCTTTACTTCTTCTTTTCCAATTTGGATTCCTTTTATTTCCTTTTCTTCTCTGATTGCTGTGGCTAAAACTTCCAAAACTATGTGGAATAAGAGTGGTGAGAGTGGGCAACCTTGTCTTGTTCCTGATCTTAGTGGAAATGCTTTCAGTTTTTCACCATTGAGGACGATGCTGGCTGTGGGTTTGTCATATATGGCCTTTATAATGTTGAGGAAAGTTCCCTCTATGCCTACTTTCTGCAGGGTTTTATCATAAATGGGTGTTGAATTTTGTCGAAAGCTTTCTCTGCATCTATTGAGATGATCATATGGTTTTTCTCCTTCAATTTGTTAATATGGTGTATCACGTTGATTGATTTGCATATATTGAAGAATCCTTGCATTCCTGGAATAAACCCCACTTGATCATGCTGTATGATCGTTTTAATGTGCTGTTGGATTCTGTTTGCTAGTATTTTGTTGAGGATTTTTGCATCTATGTTCATCAGTGATATTGGCCTGTAGTTTTCTTTCTTTGTGACATCCTTGTCTGGTCTTGGTATCAAGGTGATGGTGGCCTCGTAGAATGAGTTTCGGAGTGTTCCTCCCTCTGCTATATTTTGGAAGAGTTTGAGAAGGATAGGTGTTAGCTCTTCTCTACATGCTTGATAGAATTCGCCTGTGAAGCCATCTGGTCCTGGGCTTTTGTTTGTTGGAAGATTTTTTATCACAGTTTCAATTTCAGTGCTTGTGATTGGTCTGTTCATATTTTCTATTTCGTCCTGATTCAGTCTTGGAAGGTTGTGCATTTCTAAGAATTTGTCCATTTCTTCCAGGTTGTCCATTTTATTGGCATAGAGTTGCTTGTAATAATCTCTCATGATCTTTTGTATTTCTGCAGTGTCAGTTGTTACTTCTCCTTTTTCATTTCTAATTCTATTGATTTGAGTCTTCTCCCTTTTTTTCTTGATGAGTCTGGCTAATGGTTTATCAATTTTGTTTATCTTCTCAAAGAAACAGCTTTTAGTTTTATTGATCTTTGCTATCCTTTCCTTCATTTCTTTTTCATTTATTTCTGATCTGATTTTTATGATTTCTTTCCTTCTGCTAACTTTGGGATGATTTTCTTCTTCTTTCTCTAATTGCTTTAGGTGCAAGGTTAGGTTGTTTATTCGAGATGTTTCCTGTTTCTTAAGGTGGGATTGTATTGCTATAAACTTCCCTCTTAGAACTGCTTTTGCTGCATCCCATAGGTTTTGGGTCATCGTGTCTCCATTGTCATTTGTTTCTAGGTATTTTTTAATTTCCTCTTTGATTTCTTCAGTGATCACTTCGTTATTAAGTAGTGTATTGTTTAGCCTCCATGTGTTTGTATTTTTTACAGCTCTTTTCCTGTAATTGATATCTAGTCTCATAGCATTGTGGTCAGAAAAGATACTTGATACAATTTCAATTTTCTTAAATTTACCAAGGCTTGATTTGTGACCCAAGATATGATCTATCCTGGAGAATGTTCCATGAGCACTTGAGAAAAATGTGTATTCCGTTGTTTTTGGATGGAATGTCCTATAAATATCAATTAAGTCCATCTTGTTTAATGTATCATTTAAAGCTTGTGTTTCCTTATTTATTTTCATTTTGGATGATCTGTCCATTGGTGAAACTGGGGTGATAAAGTCCCCTACTATGATTGTGTTACTGTCGATCTCTCCTTTTATGGCTGTTAGTATTTGCCTTATGTATTGAGGTGCTCCTACGTTTGGTGCATAAATATTTACAATTGTTATATCTTCTTCTTGGATCGATACCTTTATCATTATGTAGTGTCCTTCTTTGTCTCTTCTAGTAGTCTTTATTTTAAAGTCTATTTTGTCTGATATGAGAATTGCTACTCCAGCTTTCTTTGAATTTCCATTTGCATGGAATATCTTTTTCCATCCCCTTACTTTCAGTCTGTATGTGTCTCTAGGTCTGAAGTGGGTCTCTTGTAGACAGCATATATATGGGTCTTGTTTTTGTATCCATTCAGCCACTCTGTGTCTTTTGGTGGGAGCATTTAGTCCATTTACATTTAAGGTAATTATTGATATGTATGTTCCTATTCCCATTTTCTTAATTGTTCTGGGTTCGTTATTGTAGGTCTTTTCCTTCTGTTGTGTTTCTTGCCTAGAGAAGTTCCTGTAGCATTTGTTGTAAAGCTGGTTTGGTGGTGCTGAACTCTCTCAGCTTTTGCTTGTCTGTAAAGGTTTTAATTTCTCCATCAAATCTGAATGAGATCCTTGCTGGGTAGAGTAATCTTGGTTGCAGGTTTTTCTCCTTCATCACTTTAATTATGTCCTGCCACTCCCTTCTGGCTTGCAGAGTTTCTGCTGAGAGATCAGCTGTTATCCTGATGGGGATTCCCTTGTGTGTTATTTGTTGTTTTTGCCTTGCTGCTTTTAATATGATTTCTTTGTGTTTAATTTTTGACAGTTTGATTAATATGTGTCTTGGCATATTTCTCCTTGGATTTATTCTGTATGGGACTCTCTGTGCCTCCTGGACTTGATTAACTATTTCCTTTTCCATATCAGGGAAGTTTTCAACTATAATCTCTTCAAATATTTTTTCAGTCCCTTTCTTTTTCTCATCTTCTTCTGGAACGCCTATAATTCGAATGTTGGTGTGTTTAATGTTGTCCCAGAGGTCTCTGAGACTGTCCTCTGTTCTTTTCATTCATTTTTCTTTATTTTGCTCTGCAGCAGTTATTTCCACTATTTTATCTTCCACCTCACTTATCCGTTCTTCTGCCTCAGTTATTCTGCTATTGATCCCATCTAGAGTATTTTTTATTTCATATATTGTGTTTTTAATCGATGCTTGATTCATCTTTAGTTCTTCTAGGTCCTTGTTAACTGTTTCTTGCATTTTGTCTATTCTATTTCCAAGATTTTGGATCTTGGAAATAGAATCTTGGATCATCTTTACCGTCATTATTCTGAATTCTTTTTCAGGGAGACTGCCTATTACCTCTTCATTTGTTAGGTCTGGTGGGTTTTTATCTTGCTCCTTCTCCTGCTGTGTGTTTTTCTGTCTTCTCATTTTGCTTATGTTTATGTGTTTGGGGTCTCCTGTTTGCAGGCTGCAGGTTCATAGTTCCCGTTGTTTTTGGTGTCTGTCTCCAGTGGCTAAGGTTTGTTTAGTGGGCTGTGTAGGCTTCCTGGTGGAGGGGACTAGTGCCTGTGTTCTGGTGGATGAGGCTGGATCTTGTCTTTCTGGTGGGCAGGTCCACGTCTGGTGGTGTGTTTTGGGGTGTCTGCGGACTTTTTATGATTTTAGGCCACCTCTCTGCTAATGGGTGGCGTTGTGTTCCTGTCTTGCTAGTTGTTTGGCATAGGGTGTCCAGCACTGTAGCTTGCTGGTCATTGAGTGAAGCTGGGTGCTGGTGTTGAGATGGAGATCTCTGGAAGATTTTCGCCGTTTGATATTACGTGGAGCTGGGAGGTCTCTTGTGGACCAGTGTCCTGAAGTTGGCTCTCCCACCTCAGAGGCACAGCACTGACTCCTGGCTCCTCAATTTGGGATGATTTGTTGTCTATTCATGTATTCCACAGATGCAGAGTACATCAAGTTGATTGTAGAGCTTTAATCCGCTGCTTCTGAGGCTGCTGGGAGAGGTTTCCCTTTCTCTTCTTTGTTCTCACAGCTCCTGGGTCTCAGCTTTGGATTTGGCCCCGCCTGTGTGTGTAGGTCGCCGGAGGGCGTCTGTTCTTCGCTCAGACAGGACAGGGTTAAAGGAGCAGCCTCTTCGGGGACTCTGGCTCACTCAGGCCGGGCGGGATGCAGGGGCACGGAGTGCGTGGCGAGCCTGCAGTGGCAGAGGTCGGCGTGACGTTGCACCAGCCCGAGGCGTGGCGTGCGTTCTCCCAGGGAAGCCACCCCTGGATCCCGGGACCCCGGCAATGGCAGGCTGAACAGTCTCCCGGAAGGGTGGTGTGGACAGTGACTTGCGCTCGCACAGAGGCTTCTTGGTGGTGGCAGCAGCAGCCCCAGCAACCCACGCCCGTCTCTGGGCTCCGCGCTTTCAGCCGCGACTCGCGCCCGTCTGTGGAGCCCCTTTAAGCAGCGCTCTTAATCCCCTCTCCTCACGCACCAGGAAACCAAGAGGGAAGAAAAAGTCTCTTGGCTCTTCAGCAGCTCCAGAGTTTTCCCGGACTCCCTCCCGGCTAGCTGTGGCACATTAGCCCCCTTCAGGCTGAGTTCTCGCCGCCAGCCCCAGTCCTCTCCCTGCGCTCTGACCGAAGCCCGAGCCTCAGCTTCCAGTGCCGCCCGCCCCGGCGGGCGAGCAGACAAGCCTCTCGGGCTGGTGAGTGCCGCTCGGCACCGCTCCTCTGTGAGGGAATCTCTCCGCTTTGCCCTACCCAGGTATGTGGGGAGTTTCTTGCCTTTTGGGAGGTCTGGGTTCTTCTGCCAGCGTTCAGTATGTGTTCTGTAGGAGTTGTTCCATGTGTAGCTGTATTTCTGGTGTATCCATGGGGAGGAAGGTGATTTCCGCGTCTTACTCTTCCGCCATCTTACCCGGAAGTCTGTGGGAATTTCTTAAATAACAGTTTTCCATAGATTCTATTCATCATTTGGAATTGATTGTATTCATTGTAGGTAATTATAATTGTTTTTGTTATGGTCATTATGTATATACAGGGGAAAGGTGAAACTACGTGATCCAAGATCTTGAAAATAATGAGGAATAGAAGCATCTGTGTAGGTGTATGTATGATATTGTGTGCATATCTGCCTTAAATTCCTCCAAGTGATGCATCTTTCTCTCTCTCCATAAATATATGTATGAATATATGTATATATATGCATATGTATACTCATATGTACAAACATCTATATATATATTTAATGTGAAAATAATGCTCTAAAATTTTCATGTTATATATTTGCTCCCTTCTTATATATTCCTTCACAGAAGAGGTGTGTTTGCATTCATATCTATATGGATAGGACTTTGTCCATATATATATATATATATATATATATATATATATATATATATATATAAAATAAGTATATATATACACACACACTCAACATGAGTTAAATTCAGAATGCTCAAGAGACCTACTGGTTACTAGTCTGGGTATTTTAAGAATGTTAGCATATTTTCAACAGTAAAAGTATCCTGACCCATTTTGGAACTAAGTCCCTTAATCAATTCAGCCAAACTGGATATAATAAAGACTGCATAAATATTCAATAAAGAATTTGGAGATGAAATGTTATAGTAGATAACCTCTAACTTTCAACACTAAATTCTAAGATTCCATCATTTTTGTTCTTCCATAATTCAAGTATTTATACCTCTATTTCAGGGATATATGTGAAGTTTGCAATGCCATCAGATAACTTCTTCAGTCTCCTCAACCTTTTATGCTCTTTCTCCTTCTTACTCTAACTGAACTACATTGTGTCTGATCCATTCATTTTTCTTTGTTCCTGTAGTTAAATCTATATTTTATGTCAAAATACTTCTTAGAGTAAAAGGTAAAGAATAAGACATTATTTGTTTAGTTGGACATATCCATGTCATCTCTTGTTATGCAGTAACATTTCTAACAGAATACAATCATGAGAATGACCTAAGGAATTCTGAAGAAAGTTCACAAATATCACAGAGCTGTCCTGTCACAAAAGAACCGAATACAAAAAAAAAAAAATGAAATCAATGAATACTTTGTCCATATCTTACTAAATATGAAAATTAACAAAAGCTTTTCTTGTATATTCTGGTTTATGTGTTAAGGACATCCTGGTATGGTATATTATTTAGTTTGTTTGTTGAAAACTAAATTAAGGTCGATTAAGCAAAAAGCAGAGTTCACTATAGTTGAACAGAATGTGCCACGGCACACAAGAACAGACATAGATTTGGTTCTGAGATTTCATCATGACCCTCTGGCTCTCTCTCATATCCACTCTGCTCTAATTAGTCTTCCTCACCTTTCTCCCTCTATTAGGTCTGGATTGTATCTCAGTTCACCAAATAGAAAAAGGCTGGTAAAAGCTCTACAGTTTTATCTTCTCTGTTTAAAATAGAGTCACATGAAGATGAGTCTCACAGGCCAATTTCAAATTCTCTTAGAAGAGAGTGATTACATTAGCTGTAGACAGATATTCATTCCTGAGCCAATCAATCATATCCATGGGAATCATGTCATATGTTATAAAGAGAGCCACAAAGAGTCCTTCTGCCATAACTACATGGATTGGGGTTGATAAATGAGGTCCAAAGAAAAGAAAGCCTGTGAAAACAAATATTCTCTTGTGAACTTAACTTACACAAGGTTAACAAAATACAGACCCTTCCCTACTGCATTAGCTGTTTACCTACTTAACCCCTCCTGTGTTCTAGCAAAATAAGACAATAATTGGGAACGTCATGAAGACAGAGTGTGAGGAGTGAATTAAAACCTCCAGACTCTGCCTAGGAATGAGGCTAACTCTTACACCTACCTATAACTAGAAACTGCAGCTAACTGCATTCTAGAACAGTGATTCTGAACTTGAGTCCCAGGACAGGCAGCAGCATCTTGCAACATCTACAATGTAAGTTCTCAGATCCTAACCTCAAGTAACTGAATGAGAACTTCTGGGTCTTGGCCCAGCAACCTGTGCTTTAATAAGACCTCAGGAGATTCTAATGTAGGCCAAACTTTGTTCACCAGTCTTCTAGACTCTAGAGTCTAGAATGCTGTTTGGTGTTGAAATGCAAGTCAACTAAAGAAATTTTAATATTATCAAGAAAATAACAGGATTAAGTGGACGTCTTGAACTTGTTGAAAGAGGGTAACTTTTGTCACAGTACATTTGCAAATGTATTACTCTTTACTGATGTAAGAAAATTTTTCAAATAATACTGAATTTCATCATTTATTTCTGAAAAATTTGCCTCTAGTGCACACCAGGAGCTCAGAGTGGTTGAAGCTACATAGATGAACTGTTGAGCCCTAGCCTCAAATAACTTTTAGCTTGGTGTTGTGAGACAGAATACTGGAGAAAGGAGGTAACAAACATATAGAATAATGATTAAATTACAGTATAATGCCATCAATAATAGAAATGTGTATATAAGATTGCGGGGAACAGTTCAAAGAGGCTTCCCAGACATGTTGGCATTTGTGCAGCAGAGAACAGTGAGTAGAGGTCAAACTGTTTCAGGGGGAGGGCTTCATTTCAGGAAGCAGGAACAGGGTGAGTAGCAGAATACAATTTTTAAATGGCATTTGAGAGCTAGGGTAATGTTTCTAGAGAGGAAGTTGCTAACATTCATGGGCTCAAATTACAAAGGCCTTGCCCATCTTTCTTAGAAGATTCTGCTAAACACACTTTTTACTTTTCAACAGGATGCCCTGATGTCCACACTCTTATCCTGGTTATACTTCTTAACACTCAAAACTACCCTTATCAGAGATTAGTTGTGCAGCTGTAGGTGTAAGGGCTGGTCTCGGCCCTGCGGGTGCTTAGGGTCTTTATAACTGAATGAACCTGAAGAGTGAATGGGTGCTTCTACTTAGCATCAGCTCAGTACCGTCTGTTCCCTTGGATTAATCTTGATTTAAGAGACAATAAGCAAGGGCTTAACTCTACTTTCCATATTTCTGGAAACTCTTTCTATAGGGGTCCCCTACAGGCAGTATTGTGGATGGAGTCTGAAAGTGGAGGTAAACTCAAGGCAACCTTAACCTTGTCTTTATAGAGAGAGAGGAGTGAGGAACAGATAGACATAGGGATAAAAATCTGAACCGTCACCATGGGCTAATAGAATGTGTGTGTGTGTGTGTGTGTGTGTGTGTGTTTTACTTCAGGTAGCTAGCTTTCCAATTTTACCTTTGGCATAATACCAAATCACAACCTTGAGGGAAAGCAACAGAATATTTCACAAATTAGATTCCCTCAAACTACCAAAGCAGACAAAGAAGAAATGACATGAAAATGATACATAGTATCAGTAAGAATTGATGGGAAAAAATGAATGGAGAAAAGAGAAAACATTGTTCTCTTCCTCTCTCTCTCTCTCTCTCTCTCTCTCACACACACACACACACACACACGCACACACACACCTCATACATACTTGAAAGTATATAGTTAAAAATAAAGGCAGGACTTCCCTGGTGGCACAGTGGTTAAGAATCCGCCTGTCAGTGCAGGGGATACTGATTAGAGCCCTAGTCCGGGAAGATCCCACATGCTACGGAGCAACTAAGCCCATGCACCACAACTTCTGAGCCTGCGCTCTAGAGCCCACAATCCTCAACTACTTAGCCCATGTGCCACAACTACTGAAGCCCATGCACCTAGATCTCGTGCTCTTCAACAAGAGAAGCCCCCACTCCCTGCAACTAGAGAAAGCCCACACATAGCAATGAAGACCCAATGCAGCCAAAAATAAATAAATAAATAAATAAAATTTTAAAAATAAATAAATACATGCAAGTTAACCTAGAGAGAAAAATGAACTTGCTACATAAAAGTAATTTACTCAACTTGTGTTTCTCTATTAAAATATACATTAATAGCAATTTCAATCAATTGATTTATTGCTTTGCATACACAATCATCTGATCACCCATATACATTAATTTTAATTGTGAATTTCACAGTCCTCCCTTTTTTAAGATACTGTGGGCACCCATGGTATCAGTGTGTATGTACTCACAGTGCATTTCTCCACTCTTATCCACTTCCACCTAAAGATTGAAAGAAAGAAGGGGAAAGTGGGATCTGTAAGAGGGCCTGGAAGAATAGAAATTATCCTGCCCTTTCCCTGACCTTGGAGAGAAAATCTGGACTTATAGCAAATTTAGGGTTACTCCCCCCTCCCTCATTTTGCCCCCGCATCCACCCCAGAAGGGCAATTCAGTTTTCTTACTTTCTGAGATTTAACAACGCCTGGTGAGGTTCAAAATGTTTATGCTCCAAGCGAGATAACCTTTTTCATTGTTTGCCAATCTATGTCAGATTTAATCTAGGTCTGTAAACACCAGTACATTTTCCATTCTGATGCACTTTCCTTAAATTTACCCTACTGAGGAGGCAATTTTTTTTTTTATGTCGTTGTTTTCTCTCTTTCCTTTTTTTTCTTTTTGGTAATCTAAGAGTAAAAAAAAAAAAAATCCCTGAACCAATTGGTCAATTGATTAACAAATTAACTGCTAAATAATGGATTGGGCCTTGTTGACACCTGATAGGGTGCCCAGAATAAAATGTGTTTCTACAATTCTTCTTTGAACACATGCCTAACAAAGCAACACTTGCTTTTCCTAACTAGTTTACACAAATGCTTAGAAACCAAACAGAAAAAACATGGGCTGATAATATTTTATCATTCATACAAGCTGAACAGAAATGGGCATTACATTGAGAAATGAACAAAACTCGTTTTCTTTCGAATTAAATTTTAATGTAGCAGAACTTTACATGATCCTTTGAACATAAATAATTGCAGGAAGACAAAAAAATATTTTCCACTGCTAATTATACCATTTTTACTGCTAATTTACACCATTTTCCATGGTGTAAAAGTACACAAGAAATAACGTTACTAAGTAGACAAAAAAATAGAGTGAAAGGGATTGGAGAAGGGAGGGGAGGATGACAGATTCATATAATGAAGTTTATGTTATGTAAGAATTATCCTCCACCATGTTTCAAGTCTTGGTTATTTACTTAAAGGCTTTTAGTCTGGAATAATGATGATATGAATAATCATCAGAATCCAAGGCTGCAGCTTAGCAACCCAGTCAGAAAGGATGTAATACGGAAAAAAAAGAAGGAGCTGACTATTAAAAGGAGGACATTTAGGACTGTTCTTTACTGATAATATTCACACAAGTTCTGCAAAGAACATCACAGAGAAGAATAGCACTCCCTGGCCCAACCCACGTTCTCCATTCATTTGGGGTTGTTCAGACTGATGGTTTTGAAGGATGCCTATGATTTAGGTTGGAAGAAATTTTCAAATCACCAGTTGGACGGTTTCCTCAGACTCTGGATTTTCAAGCAGTGTTCACACAATATAAAAATCAGTTGACTATTGGAGAATTAGGTTGTGAAGCAGTTGCTTGGCTTGAATAATCAGAAATAACCTTAAAAAATATTCCCGTCTTTATTAAGTTTGACCCATTTTTATTCAATAAGGATTATTGATAGTCTATGCACAGCTTGGTGCTCTGTTTGTGTCTTTGGGACTGTTGGGAGGAGTTTGGGTGTCGTCCAAGAGAATAAGGCTTACATAACCCATAGAAGCTCAAATAATATATTGGGAGATAAGATAAATAGATATAAAATAATGAGAAAAAATATGAACCAGAATATGATAGGCATTTGATTTTGGTATTGATTTTATCTTGATGTTGTTATAGGGTAGAAAGTGAACAAGTTTTGGAATGAACTGACTTAGAATTAAATATTAGTTCTTAAAAACCATTCTTCCATTGAGAACACTAGATTGCCTTAACAACATTTTTTTAGTGCACTCAAAATTACAGGGGTGCTAATAAGAAATTGCAGAATTAACAGTCAGAATCTAGGTGAGGGCTGAATCTGGCGTTTAGAGTCCCTCTTCCATTAAAGGCATCTATCAGGTCCCGAAGGAATGACTAAAATGTTTGGAGGTGGAGCTAAACTTTTGACAGCCCCTCAGGACAGCAAAAAACAGTGTGCACGCATGTGTGTGTGTGTGTGTGTGTGTGTGTTAGAGACAAAACTAACAGAGCAATAAATAAATACCTTGAGAATCTGATCAAAACAAAAAGAGAGAAGACACCAATAATCAATATCAGGAATAAGAGAACATCAATACAGATTCCAGAAACATTAAAATAATCATATGAAAATATTCCAAGTACATTTATGCCAATACATTTTTAAATTTAGATAAAATGGAAAAAATCATTGAAAAACACAACTCATCCAAGTGGACACAAGAAGTATTTTAAGAAACCTCAAAACCCAGATGGTTTCATGACTTAATTCTACCAAACACTTAATGAAGAAATAATGTCTGAATTCTTAATGGGAGTCAAAAAACACTACCCTAGAGGAAAAAAAATGATAAATTTGATCAAATAATGTTATTAGAAGATTTATAAAAACAAGCCACTGCACGGAAGATGACAGTTGAAGAATATCTTGATTTTAGAATATATTTAAAAATCCAGAATATATTCTACAAATCAATAAGAACAATATTAACCATCAAAAAAAAAAAAAAAGGTTAGCTAAGGATTTAAATTGGTATTTCAGAAATGATAATGTAGAAGGTAGGAAAAAATAGTGTTCAACGTCACTACTGTCAGGGAAGGTTGAAAGTTAAAATCAAAATGAGATATTGCTATGCTCTTATGTAATACCTAAAATTGAAAATAATAACAATAAAATATTAGCAAGGGTATGTTGCATTAGGATCTCTCCTACAGTGCTAGCGGGAGTGTAAATTAGTGCAAAACTTTTGTCAAACTGTTTGGCGTCATCTAGTAAAGTTGGAAATACATATTCCCTTTATCTTGCCAGCTCAACTGCTAAGCATACACCCAGCAGAAATCACTGCATATTTGCATCAAAACACATGTACCAAAAATGTTTGGAGCAGCATTTTCACTGTAGTTGAAAACAGTAAAAAAATCCAAACATCCTTTAATGGTAGAATGGAATAATACCTTGTGATAAAGTCACACAGTGGAGTAACAGGAAGCACAGAAAATAAATTAACTACAATTATGTCTAAGAACATGGATGAACCTCACAAACATAATGTTAAGGGAAAGACGCCAGACACAAAATAGTTCATGTTGTAAGATATGATCCATGTAAATGTCAAAGCATATAGCTCTTAACTGTAGTGTTTACTGATCTATGCTTACATGATAAAATGATAAAGAAAAATAAAGTAACTTTGTAACATTTGTCTAATGACAACCTTGGAAGAGGTAAAGTGCAGTAATTGAAAGGGATATGAGGGCTTTTAGGGTATGAGTACTGTTCTATTTCTTGACTTGATCTTTGTAGTGGTTACATAGGTGTTTACACTGTGATACATGTATCAAGTTGTGATAAAATTATCCATGTTTTGTAATGACTTTTTGTATGCATTATAATTCACACATACACACACAACATTTAAAGCAAATATTTTTCAAAAAGCTCTATATGGTGGATGACTCTATAAGCCTTGGATTCTTCCTATATAATAGGGTGATAATAAGGTCTAACATTAAAGGCTTCTAGGACATGTAAATGAGATAACTACCTGACACAGACCAAACACTCAAATGCTTATAAAAGTAGGTCTTCATAAAAGTGAAGAATTCTTCATATTTGTGAAAATCAAAGGGGAGAAGAAGTGAGTTAGGTTACATGATAAAAGGTAGATAAGACCTAGTTTTTTTCCATTCAATTTTAAAATCTGGTTAATTCATTCAAGCACTTGCTTGGATGAACATCTATCAAGAGTGTGTGAGTGAGAATTCCTGTGCTGGGTAGAAATATATACAAAAGATTATCAAAATATTTCACAAGAAAACTAATGCTCGCATGGAACATTAACAGTTATCTGCATGTCAGTTCTAATACAACTGCCTAAAAGGACAAAGCTTTGGTGAAAATTCTTTATTATTTAGCAATTGGATCATCAAAAAAAAAAAAGGCAAAATGTTGGAGTTATCCAATTACGCTTGTCTTCATTCTTTATCTCACATCCCACATCCAATCTATCAGAAAATCCTTTGACATTACCTTTAAAATATATAGAGGATTCAACCATTCTCCCTACCTCCGCCCTTCCCCAATACCAATATTTTATTTTAATCCTTTCTGTAATTGCTTTCTGCATGTTTTCTTTTTGCTCCTACAGTCCAATCTTTACACATTAGGCAGAGTGACCCTTCAAAAATAAAACTCAGAACCGTGTCCATTCTCCTCTTAAAACTGTCTATAAGGACAATACCAAGGTCCTTCCAGAAGCCTAGAAGGACCTGGGTGATCCCTCCCACAGCCTTTCAGCCCCCCATCTTTCTTTACCACAGGCTGGGCCTTTTTGCTCTTCCTTGAAGAGCCTAACCCACTCTTCCCTTGGGTCCTTCTCATTTACTGCTTTCCCTCCTGGATATTTTCCCCCCAATATATGTATCACATATTCCCTCACTTTCTTAGGTCTCTGGTCAAATTTTCCTTTATCTGAGATGGTTATCCTGACAACCCTGTCTAATGTACCTGAGTCACCTTTGTCTCACCCTCTCTCCCTTGTCCCAACACGTTCTAACCACCAGGCACTTTCTGCATTTATTTGCTCAACTGTTTATTTTCTGCTTCTAAGACATCAGGGATTTTTTTTCTCTTTTGTCCTCTACATGATTGTGTCAATGCCTAAAATAATAACCAGAATGTTCTGTGTGTCCCCCAAAATGTGTTGAATGGATGAATACGGAGTGGACTTCAAGTTCTGCACAAGAGCCCTATTAACGATTCATTTGAAAACCTATCTTACTCTCAATTCAAACTCTCCTACATTATTACATCAGATGGATTATTCCAGATTTATTTAATTTAGCTCAAGTCACCCCATGTCTACTCTCTACACTCAGACACAGACACAGACAGACACACAGGAACAACCTGCCTTTACCTGACCATGATGAAGATTTCTACTCAAAAGCAATAAACACCTAGGTAAGGTCTCAAAATGTTAATAGCTGTTCAAGCAGATATTGCTGTCTTAAGGAGTGACCACTTAATGAATCACCACTATCAAAGAGGTCATGAGTCCAGTCCCAGATGTGCTATGTTATTTCAAACTCATCTGCAAAAGAGCACATTAATATTAACTGGCAGATTGCACACTTTTATATTTATTTAAAACTGACTTGGGGAAACTACACGACAGGGAGGTGTTATAAAAGTTTCTACAGTCTGGCCTCTTGCAAATCAAGACATTTTGGGGTCATTACTTACATGGTATTAGAGAACCTGATTTTCAAATTTTCTCTCTCCAATATTTATTTTTATAATAAAACAATATTGCTGTTAAACTTCAGTTGATAAGCAGCTACCAGGCCTAATTCAAAATCATTTCAGTAAATGGAAGGGATGTTTCTAGGAAACAATCGTTCCAGTCACTAAATCTTTGGTGTTTCTTAAACTTTGCCTTGTCTAGAATTAGAAGATATTGTATTTCTTGATTGGAGTGGTTCTTACGGAGACATCTTAGCATGCCTATTCAATAAAAATTATGAAAAACTGTGTTGACAGCTTCACAACTTAGAACATGAAGAGTCCTCTGACTCCATATTCTGATTCTCATCCATGAAGCTCCCGTCACTTTTGCCAAAAATGACTTGTTCCTTTCCTTTCCCAAACAGATGTGCTTCCAAAT
The DNA here is from genome assembly GCF_949752795.1 of Hyperoodon ampullatus. NCBI lineage: Eukaryota > Metazoa > Chordata > Mammalia > Artiodactyla > Ziphiidae > Hyperoodon > Hyperoodon ampullatus. Next base: position 54,758,314 of record NC_136926.1, on the reverse strand, counting down.
GCATTGTAGCACCAGGATCAGAAGAGTTCCTCTTCGAATGAGTCTGCCTATCTATTTCTTCTTGACTTCTTGCCTTCTAGCTTTCCTATCTTCCTTTTCTCTCTCTTCCTTTCTCCCCATTTTAATACATCTTTTCTCCCCTTCATTCATTGTCCTTACACCTTTCTCTTTTTTCCTTTTCTCTCCTATGTTTTCCACTAAGGCAATAAAGAAATATATAGTAAAATGTACACTTGAAATAGTAATACACTATATTACCAATAAAAAAAAATCAGCCTCCAGGAAAGAGAAAAGACAAGATATGAAACCAAACTTATCTATATAATGGTCATGACCAAGGTCAAATTTGACTTTGAGATATCTTAGAACTAAGGTATATATATATATATATATATATATATATATATTAATTGCTCATCATCTTAACACCAATGAAACACATTTAAATATATCAGTATATGTTTTTCAAGTATATATTACTTAACTATGTATAGTAGACAGTATAATAGCTAAAGCTATACATAATGTTTTGTAACCTAGCCTTGAATTTTAAAGAATTTTCACTGTGGCTTTATGGAGTGAAGTGACAGATAATGTCAATGGCAACAAATTTTTGAAGAATTGAGTCATGTTAATCATCTTTTCTTTATGGAACAATAAAAGACCCAGAATTGCTAGAGCAATCCTGAGGGGAAAAACAGAACAAAACAAAACAGGAGGCATAACTCCCTCAGACTTCAGATAATACTACAAAGCTATAGTAATCAAACAGTGTGGTATTTGTACAAAAACAGGTATACAGATCAATGGAACAGAATAGAGAGCCCAGAAAGAAACCCACACACCTATAGTCAATTAATCTTTGACAAAGGAGACAAGAATATAAAATGGGGAAAAGATAGTCTCTTCAGCAAGTGGTGTTGGGAAAGTTAGACAGCTGTGTGTAAATCAATGAAGTTAGAACACACAATCACATTATGCACAAAAGTAAATTCAAAATAGCTTAAAGACTTAAACATAAGACATGACACCATAAAACTCCTAGAAGAGATCATAGGCAAAACATTCTCTGACAAAACATGTACAAATATTTTCTTAGGTCAGTCTCCCAAGGCAATAGAAATAAAAACAAAAATAAACAAATGGGACCTAATCAAACTTACAAGCTTTTGCACAGCAAAGGAAACCAAAACCAAAACCAAAAACAAAAAGACAGCCTATGCAATGGGAGAAAATATTTGCAAATGATGCAACAGACAAGGGCTTAATCTCCAAAATATGCACACAGCTCATACAACTCAACAACAACAACAAAAAAACCCAATTGAAAAATAGGTAGAAGACCTTAATAGACATTTCTCCGAAGAAGACATATGAATGGCCAGTAGACACATGAAAAGATGCTCAACATCACTAATTATTAGCAAAATGCAAATCTTAACTACAATGAGGTAACAACTCACACTAGTCAGAATGGCCATCGTTAAAAATTCTACAAATAACAAATGCTGGAGAGGATGTGTAGTAAAGGGAATACTCCTACACTGTTGGTGGGAATGTAAGTTGGTACAGCCACTATGGAAAATAGTATGAAGGTTCCTCAGAAAACTAATAATAGAATTACCATATGACCCAGCAATCTAACTCCTGGGCATATATCTGGACAAAACTGTAATTCAAAAAGATACTTGCATCCCTATGTTCAAAGCAGCACTGTTCACAATAGCTAAAACATGGAAACAAGCTAAATGTCCATTGACAGATGAATGGATAAAGAAGATGTGGTACATATATACAATAGAATACTACTCAACCATAAAAAAGAATGAAATAATGTCATTTCCAGCAACATGGGTGCAACAAGAGATTATCATACTAAGTGAAGTAAGTCAGAAAGAGAAGACAAATACCATATAAAATAACTTATATATGGAATCTAAAATATGGCCCAAATGAACCTATCTACAAAACAGAAGCAGACTGCTAGACATAGAGAACAGAGTTGTGGTTGCCAAGGGGGATGAGCAGAAGGAAAGGGATGAACTGGGAGTTTGGGGTTTGTGGATGCAAACTACTACTTTTAGAATGGATAAACAACAAGGTCCTAATGTATAACACAGGGAACTATATTCAATATCTTGTGATAAACCAAGAAAAAAGAATATATAAAAAAAGAGTGTATATATGTGTAAAACAAAAAACAGAAAACAAAAAAAAAAAAACCACAGCAGATTCTTTTCATTAAAAAAATAATCTTTCCTTTAGGTCTTGGATTCTCATCTGGGGAGCTCAAAAGAATTGCATGGGAAGATCTTTATAAACAGATTTCAGGCTCCAATTTAGACCTTACTGAATCACAACCTTCAGGAAGGTCATGTGTAAGCAATTTCAAATATCTTTCTGGAGGCTTTTGAAGATCCCCTCTCCAATAGGGTAGTTATAAAAAGACATATTTCTCTCCAGCTGCCTTAGAGTTTGAACATATAAAAGACCCATCACATTTATGTTAAGGTTTGTGATATTCTATTTATTTATCAAAGACCTTGGTCTCCAACAATATTGTGGGCACCCGTTCAAAAAAAAAAAAAAAAAACAACTTGGCATGCATAACTCCATTATATGCATACAGCAGCCTCAGTGACCCTCTCTTAATGTGGTAACGATGGTGTGTGTGGAGAGGGAGGCATACATGATCCCTGACCCAATCTCTGTCATGAACTGTGCTTGTTCTGAGAAGCATCCTATCCTCACCCCCAGCCCTCATTTCACAATTGAGAAAACTTGGCTCCTAGATAGGCCATGACATGGCCAAATGCAAAAGATTCAATAGTAGCAGAGACAGGACGAAACCCCAGGAAATCAAATTCTCAGCACAGCATCCTTGTCACTGCTCCACACTGTGCCTATGATCACCAGAGCACACTTCCTATACACAGGGCCTTTCTCTCAGGTTTCACCAGGAGTTCTGCTGGCTCTGGAGGTGCAGTGTTAGCTGCCTTCTGTGACCATCTCCATGTGTTTCTTTTATTTTCCTGCTCTCTGAAAACCCTGAAAGAAAATATGTATTTGTTCTCCTCATTTTGCATTTGTTTCTTGACTTCCTTCAACTCTGCCAATGTGATTCCTGCAACCATCTGTGAGGAGCCTTATTCTTCCCAACATTTACAATATCTTTGTGAAACTCAGAGACCCATGCAAAATATCTCTATTGAAATTCAAAACCCAACCAGGCTGACCTCATTTCAAAATAAGACCAAATCTCAAGCCATGGAGGAGCTTTTATTCAAACCATCATTTTACATATTTTTATTTATTTATATGAAAATAGTTTTTCCTGTGGACATTTTGTAGCTGCATGAGGGATTTTAGAGTGTTCATGAGAAAGGGGCTTGGAAATGCCCTATATTTGCACATACACTTATGCATATGCAAATTCACACACACTCACAGTAAGTATTTACAATGAAAGGCAGACACCCAGTATAACATTATGAATCTTGGGCTGATCACATATCCGGCTAGCTTTCCATGACTCTCAGTCCACCTAAGGAATTCACCAAGTATTATCTTGGTGTTAATTCCAAGCAGGAGAAAAGTTAATGGCAGAATATCATGGTAAGAAGTATTAGATTTTAAGCTGCTTGTTCTAACAGAATTCTAATGCTATTTTTACCCACCATTTCCTCAAATGATGAAGGGGAATGAAACTTCATTCTGCTTCCAGGAACATATTCTGGCTTGTCCGCCAATCATGGTATTTGGCATAGTAACTGGCATTTTCATATCCATGGTTGTGTTAAAAATGTGCTTCGGACCCACCTCTGGTCAATGAGACATGAGAGGAAATCTGGTGGGCTGTTTTTGGCAAAGCTGTCCTTGTCCCTAAAAACGTTACACAAATGAGATGATCTCTCACTTTCTGGTTGTTGGTTTTAGATGTAAAGCTTGGAATAGATTAAGTCATTTTGCTACTTGCCTGAAGGCACAGGTAATCTGCCACTAGTCTTTCTGTAACTTTCAGTCCAAGCACCTTAATATATTGGTGTTAATTCTTCCACTATTTTCAGGGAGAATTCCTGTCCAGAGTTCTCCTGCCGTCATGATCTGTGGTCGATATATATGTTCATATATATATATATATATATATATATATATATATATATATATATATATATATACCAGTGTCAATATCTATATTTATATGTATATCACCATACTTGGGGCCCATGGGCAGAATAAAAAAAAAAAAAATTGCGCTTTTCCAATCAAATGCCCCGACAGGAATTTAGAATTGGGAAAATCAGCATGCTTATTTCTGAGATGCAGCTGAAATGTTATGTAAATTTGGGGCTAGGAGATCCAAGATAGACTGTCCCTGTTCATACTAGAGCTATGTGAAATTGCAGGCTTCAAAAAATCAATGATGACTGGTCAGAAGAGAAAGAAAGCGAAATGGCAAAGCTAGTGCACAGGGAAAGAAACATAAGAGATAGAGAAATTGCCTGGCACATAGTAGGTACTCAGTAAATATGTTGATTTTTAATAGTAAATGACAGTTGTTTATTCCTTTTTCACAGTGTATTTTATGTATACTGGATCCTAAGACAGTTCTTTCAAAACTGTGATTCCTACTTTGCTTTACTAAATATTTCTAAAGGTGTTCTCTGGATTAACAAGATTTCTTCCTGATCCTGATGGCCAGTATCAAGCTGAGTGGGAGAGATGAAGGGCTGTGTTTCTGTCCACCCAGGCTCTACTTTAGGGAACACACAAACAATTCTTGAAGGCCAGTCATTAGAAATTATTTTTTTAAGTATACTGAAAAAACATAATAAAAAATATATTCTCACAATACAAAAAATGGACTAAAAATGAATTTTATATATAGGCAATGACTATCAAAAATATTCATATGGTGACTAAAGATAGATTATAAAATAACATCAAATGAAGACATAAATGGGGTATTTTGTGATAAGATCAGACTTGTTAAGGAGGAAATATCACACTCATTATAAAATAGATTAAAACATTGGAATGTAAAGTAAAAAAGTATCTGAAATTCCAAGTTGATGTGTATTTTGGGTTTAAATTACTCCTCTATCTGTATAAAAGCATTGCCTCTGTCCCTACATATGCAGCAATAATCGTATCTTTATATTGCTCTTAAAGGGTATCAGAAGCAAGGACAAATAGAAAAGAGCTATAAAAATGGCATGACAATGTCTTTTTAAATTATGTAAACCTCGTTAATGTAATAGTATCACTGAACAAATAATCAGTTGGTTGAGGAAGATTAGTGGCTGTAATTATTTATTCATTTTAGTATTTGTTATTAAGCCTTCCTTTTTCTATTTGTGGTCATTATACGATGAAAGATCAATACAAAGAAGATGAGAAAGTACGGAAATGATGGTTAATTATCAGAAAAGAGAATGTTAGACAGATGCCTGGCTTCCTGCCGATAATCCTGCTCTTCATCTCGCAAATATTTCTCTAGTTAACATTTTCCTTGGCTTGAAACAATACAGAAAGATAAGCAGCTGTCCCGTTCCCTTCCCTGTTGGCTGAGCATCTTTCTTACCACCAGAGTGGGATTTATGAGGCCGTGTGTCTGTCCTGTTTCCTGCTGTACTCCAAAGCATGGAGTGGCACCTAACATGTAATAGGCACACAACAATATTTGCTGAATGAATAATAAATGAACAAGAAGCACATTGGGAAGAGTCATATCCCATCTAACAAACATGAAATCACATTAGCCTTTTAAATATCCTGAGAATGGCTGTAGTAAAGAAGCCTGCTTAATTTGTCTAAACTTGATATCACCAAGTGATTTTTTTCCTGCTGTTTATTGGTTGCACTTCAGGGAAACATGTTGGTAAATACTTTTGAGACTATTTTTCCAGTTTTGGTATGACATTATCATTTTAAAGAAATGTGTTATAATCAGTTGGAAATATATACATATATATTTTTCCCCCAATAAGAGAAATTACAGTCGAAACTAGTATGTTTAGGATATCACCAGTCATCTGGTTGCTGATGCTACAAAATTAGGCCCTTTCCAAGTGCTTTAGATGTTGCCTTCACTACTCATATGACTTCTTCCCTCTATTGACACTAGAACAGTTCTTGGTACAACATTGTTCCTAGAAAAGGGTATACCTGGAGGACAGGTTTTCAAAGTTTGAAATTGTCTTTGTGTGCATGTGCACACGTGCACACGTGCATGGATGCACACACAAACAAAAACAAAAAAGAAACTCACTTACCTTTCTTTGCAATCACTTGACACACAATGCTTGTATCAACCATAAAGTCAAAGTGTCTATTCTACTCATAGGTGTTTATTCATGTAGCTCTTGTATCAGACCCAGGTGTCTCTTTCTGAAAGTAGTCGCCTTATCCATCCTTGCTGCCTACAGCTCCTAATATGGATTATCTCTGCACATCCGGTTTATGGAGGAAGTTTATTTTCTTGTACATGTTTTTGCTCTGTGCTCCACAGTTAGCATTCACTGTTTTAAATCATTAAAAAAGAAATGAATATTTTATATCTTTATCTATATAATAAATTAAAGCTGTAAATTTAGGGTTGTCCACACCCACACAGTATACAGGACCAAAGAGGGCAGAATGACCTCATCCTAGAAGGAGCGTGCTTCATATTTTTTCCTTCTCTTTCCATTTATCCCTCCTGAATAACCTTGCTCAAAATCCCTAACACTAATATAAAGAGAAACCGGCACATTTTGAAACTGATTGCTCCTTCAGGAAAAAACTGGTAGGAGCTTCTCAAGTTGTGGGGGAAAACATTTTGAAGAACTTTAAAAATCATGTGTCAATTTTAAAAAGTGTTATCTTTAAAAAGGATTTAAATTATTTTAAAATGTCTTAATAAGTCTTTTGGCAGCCTTGAGGGCCTAGATGAAGTTCTATAACCACACATTTGTAGTGTTCTCAAACTGCTTTGATGTGTGATGATTTTACTCAACAGCATCAGCTGCCTCAGGATTAAGGAAGAGAAACGAGGCATCCATCGTGAGCAAGGTCCAAAGACGTAACCTTAGGAAAAAGCAAAATAACATTTCCATCTTAGTGATCTGCTCTTAAACAATGGAATTCAAAAAGGTCTATTCAATTAGACAACAAAATGAGTAAACCTATGATACATACTATGGCTGTGATCTTGATGAGTCACTAAAAGTTTCAGGACCTCAGTTTCCTCATCTATGATATGGGAATAATAATGCCCATCCCATATAATTTTTGAGTATTAGATAATATAATCTATGACAAGGACTTTATGCAGTATCTGTCACATTAAAATATTTATATACAGATCACTGGTCATTTTATATATCAGTGATATGATGAAGATTATAAAACTAGTTAAATACTAAGAGGTGAGAGTGTCAGTCTAAATAATTGGTCAGAACCATGTTCAAAATACTCATTTCATCGTAGTAGGAATAAAAAGATTAAATATCTGATGTACTGATTTGTAACATTTGTTTTCTTGCTGGACTCAGTTCAGTCAGTCTTTTAAGTTTCCATTTCGTATTTCACTCTAACTGTATAGTGACATCACTTTGACCATCTCTTACTTTATCTAATAAGCCCTACTGCCTAATATACCCCAGTTAGTTTTTAGAGTACATATGCATTTTGTTTCTTGTGTTTTGTAATGTGTGTTTTGATTTGAAAAATGGGACTAAACTTTTATTTGGAGTTTTCTCCTTATACTTTTGGGGTATCCTACTGGAACTCCTCACTGTGTAGATCCCTGATACAGATGAACCAGTGTGCTGTAACCGCCAAGACTTCCTTTTCCACAGGCCCTGTGGGTCTGCTGACAGCATTTTGCTGTTGGAATCCTCTTGGCCAATGGTCTGCTGTTTGGGGTCATGTACTGGCAAGATGGCTTAAACATGATTACCTTTTATACATCCACTTTAGCCAAGGGAAACTCATACATTTTTGCCAAGCCAAACAGTAAGACTAGCAGCTGTTCACTGAGGCCCCTTCTCTCCATTCTGTCCTCTCCAATTTTATTTTTCCCTGTATAAATAGTCAAAGAAGACCCAGTTCACACTTATGTCTAACAATGTAAAAAGAAAAAAAAAAAAGTATCCTTTTCTTTTTTTTTATTAGTTTCTGCTTTATAACAAAGTGAATCAGTCATACATATACATCTGTTCCCACATCCCTTCCCTCTTGCGTCTCCCTCCCTCCCACCCTCCCTATCCCACCCCTCCAGGCGGTCACAAAGCGCCAAGCTGATCTCCCTGTGCTATGCGGCTGCTTCCCACTATCTATCTACCTTACGTTTGGTACTGTATATATGTCCATGCCTCTCTTTTGCTTGTTTATGTGCTGTTGTAAGCAATTTCCTTTGACCCTTTGAGCACCATATTAGCTTCCGTGGAGTAGATGCATGCCATCCCCTTTCTCTTGACCTAAAATAGAGGCAGAAAGAGATCACTGTACTCTCTTCCTTACTCACATGGTAGACAACCCACATGTCCATAGGCTTGAGGAAGGAGAGGGGAGGAAGTGTGATGGGGTTAGATGACCTGCTTTCATATCTAAATAAGACCTAGGGAAGTTTCCAATTTCCTAATTGTTACATGATAATTCTGTCAGTACTTTTAATGTCACTAGCCAATGGTAAGACAATGAAAGAAAGTCCCACTCAACATGCTGGTGATAACTAACTAAATAAACAAGCAGACATAACATTCTATATAGTAATAGACATGTATAAGTATACCTATACGTATGTGTATATATATATACATTTTTTTTTACAGAGGAGAGTTCTCTTTTGAACCCTTATAACTGTTGAAATCTCCTTATACTTTTCAAATGGAAGAGTGAAGAAAATCAAAAGCACAGGTTAGTATTTAACATTTATATGACACTTGTATTTGCAAAGTACTTTAGAATAATTCAATCCTTAATTCCCATAACAGCCCTGGGAGGGAGGCCCAGTTATCATCCCCTTCATAAATGAGGAAACAGAGACCTGGAAATGTTGTGTGACACATTATGCAGCTGATTAGTGGCTGCTACTGATTAAAGCACAAGGGTCTTGACTTGAAGGGATGTTGTTCATCCTTTGGGCCCTAAAGAATAAGATTTCTTAATAAACCTGTGAGAGAAGGTTCAGCCTGACTGTGATTTGACTAGGCTCTTTTCACTGCATCTCATTGATGGCGTAAATCATCTTAGTGCCACTGAACCCTTTTCAGCAATAAAATAAAAATTGTATTAAGTGCTAAATTCTGCCCAGAACTGGTATTTCTCATTGACTGCAAGTTTATGGAAGTCGTCAACTTCAGAGACCAACTCATATGAAGGCAATCCAGCCTCTGTAGGGAGATGAATTGATGTAGTCAGAAATGATGAGGGTAAAATTAACAAATTTACCAATCTTTTGGAGCTGAGGCTACATTTGCCAGTTTTATACGTCAGCACCATCTCCCTACAAAACTCCAGATTTGAAGCATTTATCATTCTCACCTTCAGACACTGTTACCTAGAAACCTCAGTTTTAGTTACAAGCTTGAGATCACCATAGCAACCAATTAGTATATATGTTGCTAAGACAGGATGCAGAGAAAGGGGAAAGCAGAATGTGCTTACTCATTTTTATGTGATTGCAGTGGAGAAAGGTTAAAATGCTGAGTCCAGTGTCCAAATTCCCATCAACTTCTCTCATTCTAATTTATATTCACATTCATCATTTCCATGAGTAAACCACTTGATGGCAAATCACTTGTAGTGATTTGCTAATAGTGCCCCCAAAAAAGTGAGAAGGAGTGAAATAATTATATTTTCTGGCATTCTGACCTGTTATAAGATCTGGGTTTCAAAATCTAAGCCTTCAACTCACACTTTCTCAAGCTCTTCAGCATCAAATCACATATCTTCCTCTTGCTCTTTAAAAAACTCTAAGCAGTTCCATGATCTACTGTTATTTGTATTTTGGTTGCTTTTTAACCACCTTACGCTAATTGTAAGGAATCTGAGAAACATAGGAAGGGTATGGGTCAGGTAGGTCCAAACGTCAGCTCCAATACTAACTAGCAAAGGAGCCTCATGCAAGTTGCTACCCTCCCTGACTCAGTCTCTAAAACAAGTTAGTATTTTGGGATCAAGACAGGGTATGTGCTCATTAAAATTTAGATCTCTTTTGCCAACTCCTTTAAAAGCACATAGAGTCATTTCAAATAAATTATCTTTTCTATATATATGTGTGTGTGTGTGCTCTACACTGATTACTTTGTTTTATTTCAAAACTCTAATTCTTGGAAAACTTTCCATACTAAAGGAATATCTAAACACTTCTTAGTATGACTACATGTAACAAAGACACTAGAGCCCTTGCCACTAAGCACCTTGGATTGCATGGACATGTGGATATCTGTAATATCACTGATCACCAGTGCGGTTTGGCCCTTCTTGTGCACCTTGTTTACAAGAACAACAGATAATCCCCACAAGCAGCACAACTTCTCCACAGGTTCATCCTGAAACAGTTCAGTACCCTTTGGCATTAATGAAATAGACTAAGAAACTATTACTCTGAAAAGTTTAGTGTCTATGTAGCTTGGATAAATTGGGTAAAGAGTTAAAATTCCCCTTCTATCCAATTTATTGTAGATGGTTTTAATGGCAAAGAAATGGTAAAAGCTGGGTCCATAGACCATATAGGAGATGGAGCAATCTTTTTGGTCTGGTATGTTTGATTTTAGTCTCTTTTGACAAATCAAGTAAGAGAAGTAGTCAAACAAATTGATGAATTATTTAAATGAAGCTCAGTTCATGCCCTAGCTGTTCCAAGTAGATATTCCTAACAAATCTCCTCCCACGTAATCCTCACCAGCACTGTCTCTTCGTCAATCAAGAGCATACGTGGCTCTGTCTCCAAAGTCCCATCCTCAGTTTGACTGTAAACTTGGAGGTCAGCTCCAGGTTCCATGCCTCTTACCTCCACTCTCTGCCCTGCTTCACCTCACTGTCTATAATAGGATTATTATAGATATTGACAAAGGGGAATATTTGTGAAATGATTGTTAATGCTAACCAATACCAGTAATAAAAATAATCAAATAAAACTAGCTTATTTCAGCTTAACTGATAGAGATAAGCAGTCTGCCTTGTTATTTTGCTGGATAATTTCTTTCTCTGTTTTTCTTCTTTATATAGACAAAGCTTCAAGACTTAATCATTCAATACATGAACACAGCGATGTGCTTTTTTCTGCAGAATAGTTGATTTCAAAAGTGAAATTGTGGACAAAGCACGAGATACTTATTTCTACCAACAACTTTATATAAGTTTCTAAAAGGCTTCAAAATTACTGTTCTTAACATTATCTTAGACTATTTTAGATTAAAAAAATAAAGATACTTAAATGTTAGATTTTTCTGAGGGTATTTTTTTTTCTTTTAGTAATAAGTTGTCTATATTAAATAGTTCATTCCTCTTCTAAAGGCCAACTAGTTTGATTCTACAACAATTCACTCCTTATAAATCTCCAGTGGGAAAAATATGATGGAATTGTGTAATTTTACTCACAGAAGAATGGAAGGCATTACCTGCCGATGAAAATCCCCCAAGACCTGTTATAAAATCAAATCTAGGGCTTCCCTGGTGGCTCAGTGGTTAAGAGTCCACCTGCCGATGCAGGGAACACAGGTTTGTGCCCCGGACCAGGAGGATCCCACATGCCGCGGAGTGGCTGGGTCCGTGAGCCATGGCCGCTGAGCCTGCGCATCGGGAGCCTGTGCTCCGCAACGGGAGAGGCCACAGACACTATGGACATTAAATTCATACAAGTTCAGAGGTGGGAAAAATCATTTCCGATGGAGAGTGTTCAATTCATCCGCCCTTTACAAGTGTCTCTTAAAATTGTACCACATACTCCCTTAGGGAGAACTTTGTGGAAGAGAGAGGACTAGTGCCCAGCTTACTGGAACATGTACTGTACATACCACTAGCTTGAAATTTATCATAGAATGTCTTATACTACTGCTTATATTTTTAGAAGTATAGATAATACAACAATGCCAATAATAATAGCTACAGTTTTCAAAAACCAAATGTTATGCAAAAAGGATTCTATATACATCATCTCATTTAATTTTTGTATCAACAAGTTGTGGTTAGTATTGCTAAATCCTGTTTAAGTAAGAGGAATTTTGACTTAATACAAAAAGAAATGGTGGCAATATAGCTTGCTGGTAATAGGTCCATGAGCTGAAAGCATGCATGCATTATGTCAAAGTCTATGCTCTTAACTACCAAGCTCTGGATTTCCATAACTAGATTATGAATTCTATGATGGCAGAGGCAATACCTCTTGTGTCCTTGTTAACATCAGAGTGACTGAGTTTGAATCTGACAGTTGAGTCATATACTGAGTAACTCTATCATTAGTCCACCTGGAAATAATTGGGACTTTAAGAAACCACACTTCCAACATATCTGAGTTTGGTTAGTGGCTTCTCAAATTAAAGATGTTCTTTTAGAAGAATGAATTAGAGTTTTCTGGCTCTAGAGACTGACAACCTGAGTCCTGACCCAAGTTCTAACCTATCTTTGTTATGAGACTTTGGGAAAGGGATTTACATGCTCCATGTCTTAGCTTTTCATCTGTATAATGAAGGGGATAATAATACTTACCAGTTGTTTATATTGTTGTGAGGATTAAATGAGAAAATCTATGTCAGGCAGATAAAACTGTGCCTGACAAGTAAGTGATCAAAATATTAACCATCATCATTATTCCCTGGACTTTGGAGACATTCACGTAATTTCTGCAATGGATGGATTTAATAGTCAGTCATCATCTATTCCTCACTAAGTGTTTTATGTAAAAGAAATGTCCTGAAGTGGCAAGGCAGCATTTAATGAAGAACCCAGGAGTGAAACTGCCAGACAGAAAACAAAACAGCATTTACAAAACAGTGCTGAACTACACCTCAGAACGTATGCCTGGGGTCAGCTCCCACTCTTAGTGAATCTGACATAAAGACTGGAGATGAAAATGGATCTTCCCTTTTGTTGAACTTCCCCAGACCATTTGAGATTGGAGTGAATTTTAAAGTTTTTTGTATGAGTTTTAGAAAGGATATGTATGTGTATATATGTGTGTATGTATTCATGTGTATTTAGCATTCTTTTCCTTCCTAAAATCTTTAAAAAATTGCTTAGAGTGTTTTCTCCCTTTTTGTCTCAGTTGTTTTGAATTGTTTCTGAATCATTCTATGCTACTCAATATGTAATGGGAGGAAGTCTGAGTTGGCTTCTGTTTCAGTGGCCTTGTCATTCAATCTGCAGACAGAGACATGTTTGATGTGGAAATCTCCAAATGAAAATCAAGATCTATTCAGTCTTCCTTATTTACCAAGGCTATATTTTTTTTACCCATCCCAAAGGTGCAGTTTACTAAAAGTACTAAAAGAAATCATCAAACTGCTTTGATACTAAATAACCAATGAAAATAGCAGGTTGAAAAAAATTATCATTTTTTGAGTCCATAGAAATACAGATTCACTTCTGTATCTAAATCAACCGATCAATCATATGTCAAAATATTCTATTGACTGAGTATTAGATTCTTAGGCTTGAACTTTGTTTCATGAGGTGAAGAGTGGGAGGAAAGAAGCTAACAATTATTGATTATCTGTGCCAGAAAAGTGACTTATGGATCACTGTGTTCCATGGGTCATTCTAGAAGAGGGTTAAGATAAGGCCATGATAACAATAATTAATTTTCTATGGCTCTGCCTCAATGCACAATTAGAAGAACTTCAAATCTCCTCCCTTAAATCCACACCAGTTGTTTTTTGTGAATTCCTGATGAGTGGCCAACATGTGCTGGCCTGCCCTGTCTTCTGGAGGAGAATTTTGACCTTCGCCCATCATCCCACTTTACATCCTCAGGCTCTGCTGGAGAGGATCACAGCTTCTGTCTTCTCAGTTTCCTCCTCTGCTTCTGACAACCTCTTCACAACAAGACTTCTGATTATTTTAAGCCCTTTGTTTCCACCAGGCCTACAATCTCCCTTTTATCATTACTTTCCATCCTAATGTGGTTATTCCATCATCCCACCTCTTATTTTCTCAATATCTTATCTAAGAGGTTGATTCCAATTTTCAGCCTCTTCTTTGACTCCTAGCTTTCCCTCATACCCTACATCTAACTAATCAGCCAATCTTACCAATGGTGAATTTAAATACATCCATATCACAATTATTCCCCCAAACCATCTTCACCACTATTCTAACATAAGTTACCATATTCTGCTTCCAACAACTACAATAGCCTCCTAAATGGACATCTCTCAATTTGATGACTGAAACAGTCCCCAATGGATAGTTTTCAAATCTAGTTTAATTACATGGCATTGATGCTATTGTTTGTAAAATGCAAATGTGATTATGCCATGCTTTCTCTTAAAGCCTTTTAGTGATGTGCTGTTTTACTGAGGATAGAGTTCAAATGTTTTGCCCCTTTCTTTCCTTCCAGCCAGCCTTGTCTCTCATCATGCCCTCATCACACAGATCACTCATTAACCGTACTAAACTTTCTTATGTTGCCTACAGACACTATGTTCTTTCTTCATTTTGTACCAGTGTATATTTTCTTTCTCCTTCTAGAATACCCATCCCTGCAGATTGTCTCCTACCATCCTTAGATTTCACCTTAAACTAAGTTACTCAAGAAAGTGTCCCACCCTCACTGCTCACCCCCAAACCTGCATTAGATGTGCTTCCTATATATTCCCAAGGCACCCTGTACATCCATTACTATTATCTACATGGCACTATTCTCAACTGTTTATTTGGCTCTTGCCTACACTACTCCAATACCATAAAATAATGAGGCAGGGGTTATCAACAATATCTTTCGAATACCTGGACTAAGAAGGATGCTTAGCTGATATCAGAAGAATAAGTGAGCCATGGAAAGTGATGGCATCTGATGCTCAGGATGCCAATACCTCTATCAATGGCAATGATGCTCCCTGGAGGAGGATGATGCCACCGATGTCAGCACTGGGGTCACAGATGCCCAGGGCTGAATTTGAAACACCTGCAGAGTAGCTGGTGCCCCTAACAATTGCAGTGGACACTGAGCTGGGAATCTGCTCGTGTTGTCTGGTACACACAAGACCCTCTTCAGAAGACTTTAGTTAAACAGAACTTTTAAGTTGTATCCCCCAGTTTGCCTCTCTCTGTATAATTCAGACATATGACAATGGGACCTGGAATAGAGAACAGCAGAGTGGCAGATGTAAAATAATTAATTTACAGATCATTTCTCCTCTTGGTGATCCTTGTACCTCTCTTGAAGCCCCTATGTTTGTTTTCTTAAAGTGAGTCTTACTAAGATGATACCAGGTCTCAAATGGAAATAAATTCTGACTCCTCTTTAAGCAGCTATGTCCCTCTCTAATCCTCTAGAAAAATCTAAGGATGAACATAGATTAGCTCAAACTAAGCTTGTGGTATATACATTACAAATCTTATGAGCCATGTACTATAGTCTGCTTCTCAAAGACAGGGATAATGAAGGCTCTGAACATAGCTCCATACCTTAAGATCATCCCTATACTTCATACTGCCTACCTTCTAAAGTTAAACAGAAAAGGTTCAGGATACAAACAAATATTTTGCAATAGAAAGTACCCACTAGGGAAGGTTTTGGGGTGCCTGTGTATTAGTTTTCTATCTGCCCCTAACTAGCTATGTGGCATTCAGCAGAGAAAACATTTCAGTAATCCTGTGTTCCTCATTTGTAAAACACTCTGTTTCTATTATATGATTGCTGAATTCCCT
Organism: Hyperoodon ampullatus; assembly: GCF_949752795.1. NCBI lineage: Eukaryota > Metazoa > Chordata > Mammalia > Artiodactyla > Ziphiidae > Hyperoodon > Hyperoodon ampullatus. The sequence continues at coordinate 54,742,456 of NC_136926.1, read as the reverse complement.
TTATTATTTTGTAAAATCCCATGAATTAATGATCTCTCTCCTCCAATATGTAATGATGTACTGAGAGAGGTAAGGCTTAGCAAAACAAACAATAACAGTATATCATATAATTAAGGGGTGATAACAGCTCATAAATTAACCTACAAATAAATCTAAGGTAAGTGGAGTTATGAGAAAAATAAAAATTAGGACAGATGAGTCTTGAGTCAGCCTCAAATGAAAGCTAAAATAGAAAGGGACAAAGCCTGCAGTGATTTAGTAAATGTCTAAAAAAAAACTATATATTAGCCATTGGGGTCTAATTTGGCCAGGGCCCAAAGAAAAGTGATTAACCTAAATACCAATGAAGTAGTCTTGCAATCTATTAAAATATTCAGTTTAAAGATCTAATATAAAGTCTCAGTCCTTAGATTGGCAAACCTTCATTTATTGGGAAACTCAGCTATACAGAATGACTTACATTTGTGGACTTTGAATAGTGACAACTTTACTGTAATAATAATAACCACAGCGCAGGCAAAGGAAAAGACAGATGGACCCAACTCCTAGGCCTTACCATCACTCCTCCTGATTACTCATGCTTATTTTGAGCATCGACAAAACGGTGTGGCTGTTATCATAGATCTTTGCATAGCATTGATTCAAGTGTGTGTTGAAACAACACCACTCCTGTGTAATTCATTTATATCACTGGCTCATACCTGCATTTTCTCCCCTTTCTTCGATCTTGCATATCTCCAAGATGAGCATTTATCTTACTTTGCTCTCCTGTCCTCCTTCTGTTGTCAGTCTAGCAGGTGTTCTTTTCAGATTGCTTTCATCCTTCATTATTCATTTTGGGTCCGTTCTACTTTTCTATCCATTTTTATCCTTCCCTTCCCTTTTTATACACCTCAGGTGCCGGAGCCATCCATTTGTCAGAAATATTTGGTGTTATTTGTTTGTGGTTATTTCCCTCTTAAACTAGGGCTTAGCAAATCCACCTGGTGAGCTGTTTCTTCTTTCAAAGGGAAGAAAGGCTCTCTAAGCTTAAGAGAAGTTAGAAATCAGGCCTGTCATTTTTCTTCACACCTGCTCCAGGCCTGATCCACCCATTCTTCTTCAGGGGTTCTGTTTGGTTCTGAATAACATCATCACCTATTTTTTCCAGCAATAAATTTAGTTGACCCCAGTTTACCTGTAACAAAAGTTCAGAGGTTTAGATCACTGCAGGCTTATTGAGCATCTGGCAACTTGTTAGCATTAAGAATTGCAGAAAAGTATTTAAATATGTGTGCAAATACATTTCTTTATGCATTTTCCAGGGTTACTCATGGAGAGACTGTCCCAGAGAATCACCCCTAACGTTTCCCCTTTCAAAGTGATTCAGAGCCCACAGATGGCTCTGGCTCATTAGATGATCTCACAAAACATGCTGTTTCAGCATCTTTGGCAGGAAGATATGGCCCGTCAGCATCAGAGAGTGGTCAGTGACAGCATCCAGGCATGGTGGGGGGACAAAATCCTCAGAATCAGGAAAGAGCTTCTGATTCAACACTCATCAATATAGGGATTTCTGATATATCATAGGGACTTCTGATATATCATACTGCCAAGGAGATGTAGAAAGTCCTATTTAAGAAAAATAAAAGGGTATATATATATATATATATATATATTCCTATTTATAAGAATGTGTGTGTGTGTACGCATGATTTGTATATATTTCAAAATAGCCAAAAATTTATTTTACATGCCATGGAATTTAGAAGACCCAAAACTCTGTAATAAGAAACAGAAAGTGTGTCAGTAAATATTCATTCTTATTGGAGCTGCACAGGGAACCTTAAAATAGTGACAGCCTGGACCAAGTACTAATAATGGTCTGTATGCTGAAGCATTTCTGAAATCTGTCCTTACATCAAATTCTAATTGAGCACTTTATTTTTCAGTTTAGTCAAATACTGTAATAGTGTTCCCAGCTCGTAGACATTTTTTGCCTCCTGATCAGGATATGTGCAGCAGCATGAACTGACTGACAACAAAATTATTTCCATTTGAAAGTAAAGACTTCCAATTTATTTTCTTCTGTAGTTGTAAGTAAACATTCTGAGGGGGTAAAAAGATTTTATACGTTGTCTGATTCACAACTCAGCTTTTTAATTATTCATTATTTATTTATTATTTATTATTTATTATTCATTATTATTATTTATTTCTGGAGGGTACGTATAATGTTATCTACCACTCTGGACACTTTTCATTTCTTCATACTTCTGTTAACAATCAATTCTGTATATCTGTTAACAATCAATTCTGTATATTAAAAAAAAAATGTGCAAAAGACATCACTCCATCCTATACAATATTTCTGTAGTTTCAACTTCACCAACCTGTACTATGTTTTTATTTTCTGTCTTCTTCTTTAAAGCAGCAGCTTCAGTCTGGGTATTTTGCTTTTTAACTTTTCTGCAATTCTTTGAAAAGACATCTAATCATATCATGAGGAAGTATAAGTAAACTTTTTTTTGGAATAGCACAAAGATATTTATCTAATACTGTCTAGAAGATTTCTCTCATGTTTCTTTCATTGAGTTAGTCAAAACAACAAATGCTTTATCACCATCACTAGTCAATAAAACACCAGATATTTTTGCAAAAATACATCAGATATTTGAATAAAATTTTATTAAAACATTATGTATAAATGATTCATTTTGCTGTACAGCAGAAACTAACACATGGTAAAGCAAGTATACTCAAATAAAATTAATTTTAAAAAAAAGGAATGTTCATTCTCTCCTGAGCCAATTTTTCTGTTACAATTTTGCGGGGTGTTTATTCCAGTTTTTATTTATTTTTTCTGCAAATTTGTCCATCCATCTTTAAAGACTGTAGGGCATAACACTTCACTGAGTTTCTTTCCCCAGATTGCTTTATTGATTCATATTTTGTATCTAAAAGAGCATGACCTACAGAATGCCTGCTGGAAAATGATAAGAAAGTTTGCAGAGTTGTAGAAACATCTGTTTAGTTTATATTTCAGTTACTGATAATGACGTTCCCAAACCTATAATGCTGCAAGAGCTAGATGAGTTTTTTTTCCGTTTCATCCTCAGGTGTCATATTTTCCACATGCAAATATAATGAGAGATCCTCCAACAGCAGACTGGATAATATCTGAGAATTGAAGAGTTTAATGAGATGGATATTTGGACTGCTACACTTACAAAAGCAGCTCTAGGAGGAGGCATTTGGATCTAAGAACAGTAGAGTTAGTTACTTGGATGTTTTTCACAGTAGTTTGTGCATCCCTGGAAAGAGAAAATTTTAATAGTAGTTTTTTTTTTTAATTATAAATACAAGATGGGCTCAATAAAGCAGTCAAAGAATAGAGAAACACAGAAATCTCCATTGACACTTTATTTGATGGGACAGGTACTAGGAGTACCTTCTATGGTTTTTCAGGTATGTTTATTCACTTATGTTTTTCTGAAATGAATAGTTCATATTATTCATGCTGTTGAGAAAAGTGTCTTTTCAATTTTCAGAATTGTCAGAATGTAATGAAAATCTTTCACTACCACACACAGAACTCTCCTTTTGGTAAATGGCTCCAGACCATCCCCAGTGGTGATGTGCTATAATGCAGCTTTCCTTTCCAATATTGATGGCCACATAGGTTGTCTCCAATTGTGCTTTTTCATAGAGTGCAGAATCGAACACTCCTGCCCCTTTGTGTAGATATTTATATACGGTAGGTATCTAAAAGTAGCATTATATGACCAATTTTCACCTATAAATTTAAGATTTTTATAGACACTACCAATCATTTTCAAAAAAGGACTTGATAATTTACTGTCCTGCCAATAATGTAGAAGATGTGTATTTGATAAAGTTCAATATTGTTGTTCTTACAATTTTTGGCAGCCTATAGATTTAAAGTGTTATGATGTTTGTTTTGTATCTTAGACATATATTTACTGCACATTTGTATTTATTTTTCTTTGAAATACCCACTTTATATTATTTGTTGTTATTCCTTGAGAGTTTCTCTCTGTAAGTTATTTGTGTAAGCTCTTTGCATATTATGGATATTTATTGTTTTCCTATTAAAACTATTGTATGAATTTCCTTGAAATATGTCATTTGTCCTTGAACTTTGAAGTAATCTTAGTAATAGATTAAAATATATATTTTAACATACAGAATTATGAAAACTGTTTTTTTTTCTTTCACAATAACTTGAAGTCTATAAGAACGCATTTCTATTCACTAAAAATTGAAAATAGTTTGTAATTGAAACATTGCTTGACCCAGCAACAAGTCCTCTATTTTGCTGAGAGGAGGTGGGGCACGGGGAGAGAAATACCATTTAGTGACTGACTTGAATATAAATATTAGGCAACAGGATAAAGGCGTATAGTGACGTCCTCCACTCAGGGTTAATTGTGCACAACACTGCATCCAGGCAGGCAACTGATATTGTCACAAAATCTTACATTAGTAGGAATTCAATTATAGTTTTCAAAGTTTATATGAAAAAAATGTGAATGTAGCTAAATTGTTTTATATCCTCAATTCAGATAAATGTAAGTGTAGCAAGGGGCCCAATGACCTTACAACCAAGAAGTGTGCATTTTGACATCTATTTGTGAATATCAAAGTCACAGGGCCATGAGGAGGTGAGACCAAATTGCTCTTCAAATTCTGAATTGTTGAGACTTCTGCTTATTAATTTTTAGTCCTTAATTATTAGGTAAGTAGGTCAATATTCATTCTTGTTTTATTTCTTTTTGTTTTCTTCTTTCCTGGTTCTATGGGCGGTCTTTTTTTATTTTATTTATTTTTTCTTAACATCTTTATTGGAGTATAATTGCTTTACAATGTTGTGATAGTTTCTGCTGTATAACAAACTAAATCAGCTATACATATACATATATCCCCATATAACCTCCCTCTTGCATCTCCCTCCCACTCTCCATATCCCACACCTCTAGGTGGTCACAAAGCACATACATGATCTCCCTGTACTATGCGGCTTATTCCCAATAGCTATCTATTTTACATTTGGTAGTGTATATATGTCAATGCAACTCTCTCACTTCATCCAATCTTGCACTTACCACTCCCTGTGTCCTCAAGTGCATTCTCTATGTCTGTGTATTTATTCCTGTCCTGCCCTATGTTCATTGGAACCATTTCTTTTTTTTTAGATTCCATATATATGTGTTACAATATGATATTTCTTTTCTAACTTATTTCACTCTGTAGACAGACTCTAAATCCATCCACCTCACTACAAAAAACTTAATTTTGTTATGGGTGAGTCATATTCCATTGTATATATGTACCACATCTTCTTTATCCATTCATCTGTCGAAGTACACTTACATTGCTTCCATGTCCTGGCTATTGTAAAGTGCTGAAATAAACATTGTGGTACAGTTCTCTTTTGAGTTATGGTTTTCTCAGGGAATATGCCCAGTATTGGGATTGCTGGGTCATAAGGTAGTTATATTTTCAGTATTATAAGGAACCTTCATACTGTCCTCCATAGTGGTTATATCAAATTACATTCCCACAAACAGTGCAGGAGGGTTCCCTTTTCTCCACACCCTCTCCAGCGCTTATTGTCTGTAGAGTTTTGATGATGGCCATTCTGACTGTTGTGAGGTGATACCTCATGATAGTTTTGATTTGCATTATCCAATGTTTAGTGTTGTTGAGCATCCTTTCATGTGTTTGATGGCAATCTGTATATCTTCTTTGGAAAAATGTATTTTTAGGTTTTCTGCCCATTTTTAGATTGGGTTGTTTGTTTTTTTGATATTGACCTGCATGAGCTGCTTGTATATTTTGGAGATTAATCCTTTGTCAGTTGCTTCATTTGCAAATATTTTCTCTCATTCTGAAGGGTGTTTTTTTTGTCTTGTTTATGGTTTCCTTTGCTGTGCAAAAGCTTTTAAGTTTCATTAGGTCCCATTAGTTTCTTTTTGCTTTCATTTCCATTTCTCAAGGAGGTGGGTCAAAAAGGATCTTGCTGTGATTTATGTCATAGAGTGTTCTCCCTATGTTTTCCTCTAAGAGTTTTATAGTGTTCAGTCTTACATTTAGTTTGTTAATCCATTTTGAGTTTGTTTTTGTGTGTGTGTATGGTGTTAGGAGGGGTTCTAATTTCATTCTTTTACAGGTAGCTGTGCAGTTTTACCAGCAACACTTATTGAAGAGGCTGTCTTTTCTCCATTGTATATTCTTGCCTCCTTTAGCAAAGAAAAGGTGACCATATGTGCATAGGTTTATCTCTGTGCTTTCCATCCTGTTCCATTGATCTATATTTCTGTTTTTGTGCCAGTACCGTACTGTCTTCATTACTGTAGCTATGCAGCAGAGTCTGAAGTCTGGGAGCCTGATTCCTACAGCTCCATTTTTCTTTCTCAACATTGCTTTGGCTGTTCGGGGTCTTTTGTGTTTCCATACAAATTGTGAAATTGTTTGTTCTAATTCTGTGGAAAATGCCATTGGTAGTTTGATGGGGATTGCATTAAATCTGTAGACTGATTTGAGTAGTATAGTCATTTTCATAGTGTTGATTCTTCCAATCTAATAACATGGTATATCTCTCCAAATGTTTGTATCATCTTTAGTTTCTTTTGTCAGTGTCTTATAGTTTTCTGCATACAGTTTTTTTTTTTTTTTTTTTTTTTTTTTTTTGTCTCCTTAGGTAGGCTTATTCTTAGGTATTTTATTCTTTTTGTTGCAATGGTAATGGAAGTGTTTCCTTAATATCACTTTCAGATTTTTCATCATTAGTGTATAGAAATGCAATAGATTTGTGTGCACTAATTTTATATCCTACTACTTTACCAAATTCATTGATTATATCTAGTAGTTTTCTGGTATCATCTTTAGCATTCTCTATGTATAGTATCATATCACCTGCAAACCATGACAGTTTTACTTCTTCTTTTCCAATTTGCATTCCTTTTATTTCTTTTTCTTCTCTGATGGCTGTGGCTAAAACTTCCAAAACTATGTTGAATTATAGTGGTGAGAGTGCATAAACTTGTATTCTCGCCGATCATAAAGGAAATGGTTTCAGTTTTTCCCCATTGAGAATGATGTTTGCTGTCAGTTTGTCATATATTGCCTTTATTATGTTGAGTTAACTTCCCTCTATGCTTAGTTTCTGGAGAGTTTTTATCATAAATGTGTGTTGAAATTTATTGAAAGATTTTTCTGCATCTACTGACATGATCATATGTTTTTTCTCCTTCAATTTGTTAATATGTTGTATAACATTGATTGATTTTCATGTATTGAAGAATCCTTGCATTCCTGGGTTAAACCACACTTGATCATGTTGTATCATCCTTTTAATGTGCTGTTGGATTCTGCTGCCTAGTATCTTGTTGAGGATATTTGCATCTATGTTCGTCAGAGATATTGGCCTGTAGTTTTCTTTTTTTGTGACATCTTTGTCTCGATTTGGTATCAGGGTGATGGTGGACTCATAGAATGAGTTTGGAAGTGTTCCTTCCTTTGCTATATTTTGGAAAATGTTTGAGAAGGATAGGTGTTATCTCATCTCTAAATGTTTGATAGAATTTGCTTGTGAAGCCATCTGGTTCTGACCTTTTGTTTATTGTAAGTTTTTTAATCACAGTTTCAATTTTAATGATTGTGATTGGTCTGCTTATATTTTCTATTTCTTCCTGGTGCAGTCTCAGAAGGTTGTGCTTTTCTAAGAATTTGTCCATTTCTTCCAGGTTGTCCATGTTATTGGCATATATTTGCTTGTAGTAATCTCTACTGATTCTTTTTATTTCTTCAGTGTTAGTAGTTACTTCTTTTTTATTTCTAATTCTGTTGGTTTGAGTCTTCTTCCTTTCTTTTTTAATGAGTCTGGCTAATGGTTTATCAATTTTTTTATCTTCTCAAAGAACCAGTTTTTAGTTTTTTTGATATTTGCTATTGTTTCCTTCATTTCTTTTTCATTTATTTATGATCTGATTTTTATGATTTCTTTCCTTCCACTAACTTTGAGGTTATTTTGTTCTTCTTTTTCTAATTGCTTTAGATGTAAGCTTAGCTTGTATATTTGAGATTTTTTTTTTTGTTCCTTGATGTGAGATTGAATTGCTATAAACTTCCCCCTTAGAACTGCTTTTGCTGCTTCCATTAGATATTGAGTTGTCATGTTTTCATCATCATTTGTTTCTATTTTTCGATTTCCTCTTTGATTTCTTCAGTGATCTCTTGGTTATTTAATAGCATATTGTTTAGGCTTCATATGTTTGCATTTTTTACAGTTTTTTTCCTGTAATTCATATCTCTTCTCATAGCATTGTGGTCAGAACAGATACTTGATACAATTTCAATATTCTTAAGTTTACAACGCTTGATTTGTGACCCAAGAAATGATTTTTCCTGGAGAATATTCCATGAGCACTTGAGAAGAAAGTGTATTCTGTTGTTTTGGAATGGAATGTCATATAAATGTCAATTAAGTCCAACATGTTCAATGTGTCATTTAAGGCTTGTTTTACATTATTTATTTTCATTTTGGATGATCTGTCCATTAGTGAAAGTGGGGTGTTAAGGACCCCTACTATTACTGTGTTACTGTATATTTCCCATTTTATGACTGTTAGCATTTGCCTTATGTATTGAGGTACTCCTATGTTGTGTGCATAAATATTTATAATTGTTGTGTCTTCTTCTTGGGTTGATCCCTTGATCAGTATGTAGTGTCCTTCTTTGTCTCTTATAATAATCTTTATTTTAAAGTCTATTTTATCTCATATGAGTATTGTTACTCCAGCTTTCTTTTGATTTCCATTGGCATGGAATATCTTTTTTCATCCCCTCAGTTTCAGTCTGTATGTGTCTTTAAGTCTGAAGTGGGTCTCTTGTAGATAGCATATATATGGGTCTTATTTCTGTATCCATTCAGCTAGTCTATGTCTTTTGCTTGGAGCATTTAATCCATTTACATTTTAGGTAAATATTGATATGTATGTTCCTATTACCATTTTCTTAATTGTTTTGCATTTGGTTTTGTAGGTCTTTTCCTTCTCTTGTGTTTCTTGCCTAGAGAAGTTCCTTTAGCATTTGTTTTAAAGCTGTTTTGGTGGTGATGATTTCTCTTAGCTTTTACTGGTCTGTAAAGTTTTTAATTTCTCTGTGGAATCTGAATGAGATCCTTGCTGAATAGAGTAATCTTGGTTGTAGGTTTTTTTCCTTTCATCACTTTAAATATGTCTTGCCACTCCCTTCTGGCTTGTATAGTGTCTGCTGAGAGATTGGCTGTTAACCTTATATGGATTCCCTTGTATGTTATTTGTTGTTTTTCCCTTGCTGCTTTTATTTATTTAATTAATTTTTGATAGTTTGATATGCGTCTTGACATGTTTCTCCTTGGATTTATGCTGTATGGGACTCTCTGCATTTTCTGGACCTTTTTGACTATTTCCTTCCCCATGTTAGGGAAGTTATCAACTATAGACTCTTCAAATATTTTCTCAGTCCCTTTCTTTTTCTCTTCTTCTGGGATCCCTATAATTCAAATGTTGATACATTTAATATTGTCCTAGAATTCTCTGAGACTGTCCTCAGTTCTTTTCATTCTTTTTTCCTTTATTCTGCTCTGTGGTAGTTATTTCCACTATTTTATCTTCCATATCACTTATCCATTCTTCTGTTTCTGTTTTTCCACTATTGATTCCTTCTAGAGAATTTTTAATTTCATTTATTGTTTTGTTCATCATTTTTTGTTTGCTCTTTAGTTCTTCTAGGTCCTTGTTAAACTGTTCTTTTATTTTCTCCAGTCTGTTTCCAAGATTGTGGATCATCCTTACTATCATTACTCTGAAATATTTTTCAGGATGGACTCCCTATTTCCTCTTCATTTCTTTGGTCTAGTGGGTTTTTACCTTGCTCCTTTATCTGTGGTATATATCTCTGTCTTCTCATTTTGTTTAACTTACTGTGTTTGTGGTCTCCTTTTCACAGGCTACAGGATCGTAGTTCCCATTGTTTTCGGTGTCTCCCCCAGTGGGGAAGGTTGGTTCAGGGGCTTGTGTATGTTTCCTGATAGAGGGTACTGGTGCCTGTGTTCTGGTGTGTTGGGCTAGATCTTGTCTTTCTGATGGACAGTGCTGCATCCCGTGGTGTGTTTTGAGGTGTTTGTGAATTTCGTATGATTTTAGGCAGTCTCTCTGCTAATGGTTGGTGTTTTGTCCCTGTCTTGCTAGTTGTTTGGCATGGGGTATCCAACACTGGAGCTTGCTGACCGTTTAGCGGATCTGGGTCTTAGCATTGAGATGGAGATCTCAGGGAGGACTCTCACCAATTGACATTATGTGTGGCTGGGAGATCTCTGGTGGCCCAGTGTCCTGAACTCGGCTCTCCCATCTCAGAAGTTCAGGCCTGACACCAGGCTGGAGCACCAAGACCCTGTCAGCCACACAGCTTAGAAGAAGAAGCAAAAAATAAAGAAATCTAAATAAATCAATCAATAAAAATATAAAATAAAATTAAATTATTAAAATAAAAAAAATTAAGGTGTTATAAAAAATAGGAGTGCAACCAAACCAATAAACAAATCCACCAATGATATCAAATGCTAAAAACTATACTAATATAAACATAAAAATCAGAAATAAGACAGTCACATACAGCAAACCCCAAGTCTACACTTGGTCCCAAAGTCCACTGCCCCAATTTTGGGATGATTTGTTTTCTATTCAGGTATTCCATAGATGCAGGGTGCATCAAGCTGACTGTGGGGATTTAATACACTTCTCTTGAGGCTGCACAGAGAATTCTCCCTTTCTCTTCTTTGTGACCCCCACTCCTGTGGTTCAGCTTTGGTTTTGGCCCCACCTCTGCATGTAGGTCACCTGAGGATGTCTATTCCCTGCCCAGACATGATAGGGTTAAATTAGTGGCCTGTAAATGGTCTGGGAGGGAGGGGCATGGAATGTGGGGTGAGCCTGTAGCGGCAGAGTCCAGCATGATATTGTAACAGTCTGAGGTGTGCCTAGTGTTCTCCCTGGGAAGTTGTCTCTGGATCACAGGACCCTGGCAGTAGCGGGCTGCACAGGCTCCTGGTGTGGAAGAGTTGTGGATAGTGACCTGTGCTTGCACACAGGATTCTTGATGGCTGCAGCAGCAGAGTTAGTATTTCATGCCAGTCTCTGGTGTCTACTCTGATATCCGTGGCTTGCGCCCATCTCTGAAGCTCGTTTAGGCAGTGCTCTGAATCCTCTCTCCTCACACACCCTGAAACCCTTGCCTGTTAGGCAGGTCCAGGCATTTTCCTGGACTCCCTCCTGGCTAGCTGTGGTGCACTAACTAACTCCCTTTAGGCTGTGTTCACATAGCCAACCCCAGTCCTCTTCCTGGGATCTGACCTCTGAAGCCTGAGCCTCAGCTTCCAGCCCCCACCCGCCCTGGCGTGTGAGAAGACAAGTCTCTCAGGCTGGTGAATGATGTTCAGCACCGATCCTCTGTGCAGGAATCTCTCTGCTTTGCCCTCTGCACCCCTGTTTCTGAGCTGTCCTTAGTGGCTCCAAGGTTTTCCCTGGCCCATACCCCGTCTCTGTCAGTTAAGAGGTTTCCTAGTATGTGGGAACTTTTCCTCCTTCACAGCTCCCTCACAAAGGTGCAGGTTCCATCCCTACTCTTTTGTCTCTGTTTTTCCTTTTTTCTTTTTCCCTCCCAGGTATTTGGGGAGTTTCTTGCCTTTTAGGAAATCTGTGGTCTTCAGCCAGTGTTCAGTAGGTGTTCTGCAGGAGGTGTTCCACATGTAGATGTATTTTTTGTGTACTTGTGGGGAAGAAGGTGATCTCCATGTCTTACTCCTCCACCATCTTGAAGCACCTTCCCTCCCACTTGTTTTTAGTCTCTTTTGGAATAAACTGTCTTCCTTGCCAGAGCCTTTCCAATCCCAAGTCCTTAAAGCTTAGTTAGAAGGAGAAGAGTATATCAAAAGTCAAGAACAGGAAGCTCACTAGCAAGGAAAGTACTGAAACACTTGTTCTCATTTTTGTACAAAAAAAAGAAAAAATATATATAGTTCTCCCTGAAGGCCAAAATATACTTGATTTTGTGTTAAAGAATTGTATGCAACTAAAATATTCTTAGCAAGCCTTTTTGGGCAACTACTATTTTTCTTGTCCTATATCTATGGAATTTAAATAATGATAATGAATTGATCTCCAAGATAGTTACACTTATAATCCAATTTTCAGAGGGTAAAGTTAAGTAGTAAATTTGTAATATTTTATGCATTACAAAATTTTAGGAAATGAAAAGTAAAACAAAAAATATAAGAAATAAGAAAAAATCTTATTTATTTAATTACTAATGTACTTATTTATTGGTGTTTTGGAGTTCTCTGGCTGGAATAGGGGTATCATGTCCTTAGAAACAATTTTTTTTAAGTACATAGATTTTTTCCCTCGATACAAACATTTCTAGTACAAACTCACAAAATGTTTACTAACTAAATATTGTGCATTGTGCTTCTGTTTTAACTCCCATATTGTACCAATTTTGCTGTACATTGATTTCTTTATGGGTATGGCCTCAATTCTTCTTTGAATAAAATGTGAAAACCAAGAAAGGACACCCACAAGCTCTTTCTTTGAACTTTTCAGGTGTTGGAAGCAGGTGAGCTGCAGGCTTATATATATTAGTTGGAACTCAGATCAGCAGCCTTTATTCTAGGGGTAAAGAAATCAACTTAGAACATTCTAGATGGAAACTTTGCCCCTTCACTGCTGCCTTTCCTCTTAGAAAACAAGTTAAAAGGTACCAATGGCCAGGTTAATTGACTTACAAGTGTGTCTTTTTAATAAGTGTCATAAAGTGTGTCAGGCTGCTGAAACTTGCTTTCAGTGCATTTTTTAAAAAACTGTTGTCAACCAGATTAAAGTTTATTGTTCACACTTGCATTCAGTTTTCAGGTGGTAATGAAAGACACTGAATTGATTTGCCATGCATAAAGAGGAAGGTGTTGTGTCCTTTGCTTTTTCTCAATGTGCCTTTCCTTACGGTGTCTCCTCTGAACTGTGTTACCAACAGACCTTGTCTGGCTCTGGACTCTTCCCTCACAGACCAGTTCTCATGGGCTTTTTTTGTGTCTGTAGGGAGACTTTCTGGAGGACAGAGAGAGTAACTATATGGGGAGTCTTATCTCATAGTGTCTATTAATTTAAAATTGAGTTTTTGAATGAAATGACTCCTAAATGAATCCCACTTTCCCCAAGGACTTAAATCATTTTAGAAAGATTATTTTTCCTTTCATTTAGTAGCTATTTGGTGTTCATGTAAAGCCAGCCCAGAACCCCTTGTCCCTCAGGTCCTAACCTGACCTTTATAGCTACACGTTTCCCTGCATGACTGCTTCACAAAAGGACTTAGAACAAGATTTTGGTAAATAGACTCAAAATGTTTGATTTGCCAAGCATCCTGTTATCCTCCAAATTTCAGAAACATGAGAAGGACATAAAAAGAAACTTCTAAGTGGTCATGGATAGATCAGCTTTACCATTTACCTGTTCTATGTACAGTCATTCTGGAATTCACTATCTTCAAACATTATTACTGTGTTCTACATATACATTTTAAGCTGAAGCTTTTGCCTTCCCCTCAGGGTTCAATTTGACATAAAATACATTTACAAATGAGAAAGCAGCAGAACTGTCTGATGAATAGGAAGATGATAGGGTAGCTTAAGTGCTCAATCTTAGAAAAATTTCTGGCCCAGTAATCAATAATCCTTTCACTTCCTCACTCAACTTTGACAATATGAAGAATTCCATCACCCAAAAACAACAACAATAAAAAAAAAAAAAAAAAAAAAAAAAAAAAAAACTTCTATCCAAGGTAAAAATGCTTGATTTCCACCCTGATGTCAGAAATACCATCACTTCAGATTTGATGGATGTGCCATTTTAGTGTCTGTCTTCCCTCACTAGAATCTAAACACCATGACAATATGAGCTTTGTGCCATTTCTATGTCTCTGGCACCTGGCATAATTTAGGCTTCAATAAATATTGGCGGGGAAAATGAAGTTTTGTAACATGATAATTATCCCTGAATAGCACTTCTTTGTATCAAATACTTTAATGTGAAGAGGTTGGTTCCATCCCTTTCATGTCTGCAGGTGAGACCTGGGTTGGTGCCACAGGATGTAGTGGGACATTGGGAAAGTGTTATAAGTCACACACAAGTGGCAGAGTGCAGTAGTCAAGTCACTGAAAGGGTAGGGGTTAAAAAGCAGGTTGCCAAATTGAAATGTTATACAGGGGAAATAACAGAGAAAGTATAACCATGGACTAAGGTGGGGAAGAAAGAGAGGAATCAAATGGAAAAAAATGGAGAAAATACAAGACTTGGCAGTGTTAGTAGAAACTAGTCCCTCTGAGTGGTTGCTCTATAGAAGAGCCAGATGACAACATGTACAGTTTCAAGGGAATTTAAGAAGGCTGAAAGTTATCACTTTAGTGAGCATTGAAAATATCTTGTATTTTTAAACTGAGTCTGTTCTCCAAAGCCCTCATGTCTCCAAGTTTTCTTTGACTCTGTGGAGCTGACCCTGATGAGTATGTGTGTGTGTGGGGGGGGGGGGGTTGTGGGTGTGTCTCAGGAAGGTCAGGGAGAACACACTCAGGTAAAGTGTCTCTCTTTCACCTGATCATTATAGAACTGCAGTGATGGAGGGCCTGGCTCTGCCCCTATGGTCATTCTTCAGCTCTTCAGGCCATGCACTATAAATTTGCCCCATCTCTACAGCTTTGCTCCCATCTATAACCAAGCCACTTCCTGGGGTGGCACAATATTCAGGGAACCCTAAACATTCTAATATAAAGCATCTAAATGTTCAGCATCAAGTCAACCTTCCCTTTTCTATGCTGATAGTCTTAGTAATGAGATATCTCCTAGTCCCCAGCCTAAGGGCTCTCTGGGCTTATCCTACCTGGTCCTAGTCCCCTGTTTCATAGTTTTTCACTCAAATCTTGCCCTCAGAAGTTTCTCCTAAGTGTCAGCTGAAGCTTCCCAACATCCTTGACTCTCATCAGCTGCCTCCTGTTACAGCCAGTCTTTAGATAAAAAGCCATGCTCCCTTCTGTCTTTGGTCCCTCACTCATGGCCTCCTCCTTCCTGGAATCCCTCCCACAGCCCTTCACCAGTCCAAAGGCAACAGGGATATTAGAGCCTTCTCTGAAAAAAGCAACTGTTCTTGATCTCTCTGTTATTTATTTTCTATTTCTCACAGCAAGGGTCACAATTGTATAAAATGTACATAATGGTGTGCTGGTCGTATAGTCTTTTCTTGATGTATGGTCTCATTTGTCGCTAATAACAGCCTTGTGAAACTGGCTGGGCAGGGCTGGTGTTCCCATTCATGGATTAGAACTTCCTGGTGGGGAAGTGACTTGATCAGCTTTACCAGGTGGGTTTTCTGACCCTGGGTGCCACCCACATCCTCCTCTACTCTAGTCCTTCTGATTCAGGAAGGGCTGCAGCATGAGGTGGGGTTGTCTAGGGAAGGAGCCTGGAAGAGGTGACTTTCAATCCAGGCCTTGAAGGAATCAGTAGATCAGCCTGGGTGAAGGACTGCATAGACTAAGGAAAGGGAATTACCAGCAGGCTGCCTGGTCTGAGAATAACAGGTGTGGGGGAGGGGCAGTGTTTGGGAGTTTGGGATTCTTGGGTAAGTTGTAAGAGAGGAGGGTGGATAAATTAACTTATAAGTTTGTGTGTGCCTGTGTGTGTGTGTGTGCTCATGTGTGCAAGATGGGGGAGAATTTTGTGAGTGATGGCAGTGGGAAGGGTCTCAGAAAAGCATTCCTTCCACAAACTCTTCATATGGCAACAGATAGGAGAGCAGACCTATCATGGGAACAGTGACAGCCTTGGGACCAAAAGATCCACTTGCTTTTCAAGAGGCCATGTGCGAGAGACACACTACTTGGTAACACTGCCCTCCAGACACACAACCTCACGACCATGAAATGAACATGTTAAAATAGCTGTTTCAGCAGCCAGTACAATTATAGGGGGCTCAAAATAAAAATGAGATAGTATGTTTGAAAGCACACCCTAAGTTAGAAAGAGCTCTATAAAAACAATATTTTATTCTTATATTCAGAAACATTAGCAGAAAACCACAGTGGAAGAACTAAGACACACACGTGTTCATGAACACACATGTGGACACATCTCCAGAGGACACTCTTAAAGTCCATTGTCCCTCTCCCTTGAGCTACGTTGTTCCAACAATTCCACTGATCACCATGAGGTATCCTCCCTTGCCTACCCATGAAGCCCTCAGGGTGATGACCTTCAGGATACCCATACCCTTCTTGCCTTCCCCTACAACCTCCCTTCAAAGACTGCTTGGAAAACAAAGAGACCTCTTGTTCTTTTCAGAACACAATCAACAAAGTCAATTGGAAGCTGTATGAATAACTTAACCTCCCAGCAGAGACTGGACAGGATCAGAAGATGCAGCAACTTCCCAAAATTAATAAAGGCTTTTATAGAGCCATAAAAAGCCATGATTCAATCATTTTAAAAAGGGCAGTGGGGCTTCCCTGGTGGCGCAGTGGTTGAGGGTCTGCCTGCCGATGCAGGGGACACGGGTTCGTGCCCCGGTCTGGGAAGATCCCACACGCCGCGGAGCGGCTGGGTCCGTGAGCCATGGCTGCTGAGCCTGTGTGTCTGGAGCCTGTGCTCAGCAATGGGAGAGGCCACAACAGTGCCTGCGTACCGAAAAAAAAAAAAAAGGGCAGTGCACACAATGCTTATTAAAGACTGGGTGCTGCTGAGGTGTGTGCAGGGAGGCCAAGAACACTCGCTCAGCAGCCGTGGCCCCAGTGCACGCCCACTCCCTCTGCTTGACCGGCAGATAACCTGACCCAAGCATTTAATAATCAATATTTACTGATGATTCTTTCCTGACTGGCTCAGTCAAGGGAGAGGACTAATAAAGAGGATAACTGAAACAGGGAGGAATGTTTTTTGCTACTACCGGTAAGTGATCGTGCTTGGAGTGGGAGAGCCACCAATTTCTAGACAAAAATTATGTTTTTTCTTTAGTCTAGCCAAACATTTAGGGGGTGAATTTGTTCAGGTCACCCTACTCTTCTTTCAGTAACTTAAATGGGGCGATTATAGCACTTGTTTTCTCTAAGACTCTGTCCCTCACTCTGCAGGCATGGCACCAAGTGTTTGCTTCCAGATGAAATGTCCCACAGTTTCAAGATACTGTGCTTCCATAGTCACTGTCCCCAGTGGTTCAGCAAGCCAGGCTGTTCATTTGTATGGCCTGTCCATGACTCAACTTCCCCAGGATAAGACTGGGTCAGTCACACTGTGCTCAGAACTCAGGAACAAGGTTGCACAGTTTATGCAATGCACAGAGGTGGTACATTTGACAGATCCTCCACAAGGAGGAAGAGGGTTTTCCCTCTGTAATTCACACAGTGGTGCCATTGGTGCTGGCAGTGGCCCTGATCTGGTCAGTCACAGAACTCTATTCTGCTCCTGTTCCTTCGGACTTAATATCCTCACATGTGAAGTGTTTTATCTCTCCAGGCCCTTGTGTCAAGGCTGACTTTCTTAGGGGCAGAGAGCAGGGTGGGGGGGGGCACGTTAGACCATGTCCCTTCTACCGAAGGGAATAAAAGTCTCATACCTCAAGGATCTCAGCAGCTTTCGTCCAATCATGCTTCTCTCTGCCCCATTTCTGATTTAGTTATTTACTGGGACAAGTGTCCCAGGGTTGCCAGAGCAGATGCATTTTTAGCAAACAAAACATAAATAAATAACTAGCTTCGCAGCCAGGATGGGCTCTCAGTGACTTGTGTGACCCACATAGCTTCTGTGTGTTTTGCACTTCTAGCCGCCTTCCCATAACACGAGAGGTTGTGTGGTTTGGGCACCACAAGTACTAAGCGATCTTCCCATTTGCCTAAAATCAAGTGACAAAGTGCTGGTCCTCATATATCACAGTCTTTCCCAGCAAGGATTAGGTCACACTGGGCCAAGATTTTACTAATGAGATCATGCATAATCAATAAGGGTCAGCTGACATCTTGTCAACTCCATCACTGTCACCAGGGGGCTGAGGTAAAGCAATGAGGAGAGAAGATCCATCAGCTACCCAGAATCTGAACATACTGGTAGCATTAGATGGAGCTGCTACCCCTCAAAATAGGCCCAAGTCTTGTTAGCAGGGGATATATAGGTCTTTCACTCATTTGTTTATTCATCCCTTCCTTTGTCCATTTCACAGCTAGTAATTTGTCAGGTCTTATCAGTACTGTTCTTTCCATAGAGGATGACACAGAAAAGGACCCCACATTTTGAAGCTTCCCCTGAAGCACCCCCATTCTACTAGGGATTACAAGAAAGAGAAAAAGAGAGCAGGAACGAGCAAGGGAGAGAAAAAGAAGCAAAGAGAAAAGACAGGGAAGAGAAGGGAAGATGCATAGATAATCTTCTGGCAATGTTAATTTATAGGCAGATAAATAATATAGGGCAACATGCGGTAGAAAGACCCAAAACTTAAGCTTGAGAGGTCAGAAATGTACAGGATCATCTCTCTCTTTAACCAGACACATGCTCTGTTCAGGGCTCTTATCAGGTCTAGTCCAAGTTTTTGTGATTGTGAACAAAGGGATAAAGTCCAGCTTGCTCACATTAGTGGTCTAGTTTATTTTTCACTAGGTCCATAAAGTTTGTAATGGACAACAACATCTTTCTTAATAAAAAATTTAACTCTGACTCTCATTAACTACATAGAATTCCCAAAGTATTTTATTGGGTCACGGAGGTATTATATTTATGAAAAAAAACCGCAAATATATATATATACACACACACGCATATATATGTATATATACACACATATACATAACTACTGTGTTAACATTCAGTAATTTGGAGTACAAAAGAAAGTCACATTTTTTAGTAAGTCTTAAATTATAAAATCAAATTCTAATTTTGCTTATTAAAAAAAAAAACTATTTTTCTCCCCCAAGCCAGCTTCATTTGCCTTCTTATATTCAAGTGACTCATTCTATCCAAATTGCAAAGATATTATGCAAAGAACTCCAATGCAGGAGAGACAAGACCAGTGATGTTTCTTTCCCAGTGTTAGTACCTGATGCTTGTAGGCTTCAGCTCCTAGTATTATCACTCATTCAGGTAGTTATAGGATTAAATTACTAATAGCTGTAGGACTGAGGTCTCCGTTTTCACACTGACTCTTGGCTAAGGCTCACTCTCAGCTCCGAGAAACCACCCTCAAACTAGGCATACGGCTCTCTCACAGTATGGCAGCTACTTCTTCAAAGTCAGCAAGAGAATCTCTCTCAAATCTGCTATAACACAGTCTTATAAAAAGAAACATAATCTTAGGCATAACTGCCCCATCACCTTTGTCAGGTAACTGAACCTAGTCAAATGATTGGGAGGGCTGACAGGAGTCTCATCTTATTCACAGGTCCCACCTGCATTTATAGGCAAAAATTATACACAGCACGTGTAACAGGAGCCTGGAATCTTGGGGGAAAGCTTAGAATTATTTTTGTCACAAAAACACACGTGGTATTTTTCATATATCATAAGGGCACAAATTAATAAATTGTATAGACTTAGCATATATATGTACTTCTACCCAGATCTAAAAAGAGAATATTAACAGCACCCCAGAAACTCATCTCTGTTCCTTTTGCTCTCTATCATCACCACCATCCCCAGGGAAAGTAAGTGCCATTCTGTCCCTAACAAAATGAATCAGCTTTACATTTGTCTTTGTTTGTTAGTTTACACATGTACATATATGATAAATTGAATCACACAATACGAACTTTTGGTCTCGGTCTTCTTTGCCTCAAAATAAGCTCATTACTGTAGAGTATTCCATTGTGTGAATATTTCCACTCTATTGTTGATAGATATTTGAGTCACCAGCTTAGCGTTCTTACAAATACTGTCACTATGAACATTCTAGAACATGTATGTTGGCAAACCTATAAGTACAAGTTCTAAGTTGTACTTCCCTGGATTCAATCTCAATTTTCCCTTTGTGAGCTGAGGCCAGTTACTTATCTTCTAGGCCCTCTTCCTTAATCCGTAAAAAACAGGCTATACCACCTTCTCATAATGTTGAGTGTCTGTGTTTGTGTATGTGTGTGAGTGGGGCTGAGCCTAACCAACTCAATAAATATTCATTGATCTAGGCATTGGGGATATAGCAGTCAACATAGTAGATAAGTGTCTGTCAATATGAAGCTGAATTCTAGTAGCACATAGGAGAGGGAGCAGGTAGGAAAAGATAAGCAAAGAGAATAAACAGAAAATAAAATATGACTATATATAAAAAACATATGGAATGTTAGGTAAGTGCTGCAGAGAGAGATGAAGCAAGAAAGAAGGGTCTGGAGTGTTGGGACTAAGATTATGTTAAATTACTTTGTCAGGGATGCTTTCACCAAGAGGGTGACATTTGAGTAAATACCTAAAGAAGAGAAGAACACTTGTAAATATCTGTGAGAAGAGTGTTCCAGGCAGAGACCTTGAGACAAGGACATGTATGGGGTGTTTGAGAAATACAAATAGGGACAGAGTAGGAGACAGGAAGAGATCAGGAAGATAAGGGGTGTGCAGTGTGGTACATGCAGAGATAGAATTGAGTCTTATTAGTCACTGGAAGAGCCTTCTTCTGAGTGAAATGAGAAACCACTGGAGGGTTTTTGCAGAAAGAATTATGTTTTAATAGCTTTAACAGAAACTCTCATAAAAATACACAACATGGGGCATGAAAAATGAATGGAAATAGAATGATGGGGATGAAAAGATATAAAGAGTAGGCATATGCATGCTCATTAATATGTGTGCATGTGTTGTGTGTGTGCATGTGTGTAAGTGAGCTTATCTTATGAACATGTACCATAATAGTTAATATTGAAGAGGCTTTTCAGAAGAGGTAGGGCCTTGAGTGTGTATCTTGAATTATAATTTGTATAAAAAGATACATAGAGCAAGATAATGGATTCCCAGTTAAACATGAGCTTTCATGTCCTTCTCTTTCTTTTCCACAGAGATTCAGTCATTCCATGCTTTCATTCTGTGATTCCTCCAGAAGTGACCAAATTTCTATCAAAGGGAAACATATTTAGTTAATAACCATAATCTACCTGTGTTACCATTGAAACCATCTTCTTCATTGTCAACTTCTTCATCATCACATGATTTTCAATTGTCTTAAGACATCAAGAAGCATAATGGATGGAAGAATTTTTTGATGGAATTTCATTTTCATTCAGTTTATTTCTGCAAGTGTTAGTTCTCCTTCTTCTATTTCTACTTACCCAGTTAACATGTCTTTTGAACTTTTCAAATACTTGAGAGTGCACCTTAGTATTTGCACTCCATCACCTCCAGTCTTTGGCTGTCTGGTTTTGAATCACGGGATTCTATTAGGATTACTATAGTTAGCAATCATTCCTTACAACTTCAAATTAAACACAATACTTTCTGTTTTTTCATCGTAGTAGATTTTTATGACTATTGTTGAAAACATTTTACGAGCCTCAATTTATTGCACAGATTTTTAAGAAGGATGTTAGCTTCTTGAGATGCTATTTCTCCACATATACCCTGAGGGACATTTCTTATCTGAATACATTATGATCAGTCAACTCTAGATGTTTGTTGGTTTCTTTCTTATATGTAAGATTTAACTCTATCCTCAACAAGGTCTGGAATAACTTCTGTCTTCCTTGCTTACTAAGAGCAAGATGTAAAGGAAACTGTTCTCTCACAACTCATGTGTACTGTGATTCAGTGACTCCAGATTTGGTTCCCTGTCCTTATAAAGGCAATTTACATTTCTTTTTTTAATTAATGGTCTCTCCTTTGATTAGTTCATCATAGCTGGGGAAAAAATTAAAAAGTTTTTCATCTGATCTACATCTCGGACACATAGCCTCATGCCAGTAGTGTGAGATCACTTATCATTTCCACATCTATCATTTATTTTAATCTAGGCCATCTTCGTGGAGAGGGTAGAACTGCATACCCTTACTTTTTCAGACATCATGCCCTTTCTCATCCATTTGATTTAATCAATCAGTGTCCATGTGTACTGCCTATATCTTTCCTGTAGTTTCACAGACTGTCAGTCACTTGTCATAAGCAAACTGGCCATCAACCTCCAAAGGTCTGGATGATGAGTGGCTCCTTTGACAGTGGCTGGATTTCCCTAATGGCCTTCCCTCCTCATAAGTCTTAAAATATCTACACTGACCCCACCAGGCTGTCCTGTTACCTCATATAGATACTGCTTTGTTGAAGCATGCTAGGCATGAGCATAGCACATTACAATGAGGAGCAGAGAGAACTGGTATCCATACATGAATTGGTATTTATATAGCAAGGTCTTCCTCCCCATAAAGTCGGAGGTAAAATATTTATAACAAATAGGCTCCAGTCAGCATCTGAATGGCAATTAAACTACTTCTGAAAATCATAGTAGTAATTTTGTGGAACTAATACACAGTGGATTCAAAAATTTATTAACAATTTCAATTTCTAATCTTAGTGTTCCTAGTGTAGCCTGTGATTGATTTAAGACAGATCAGCCAAGATCTGATGAGTTCTGGAATGGTTATGTTACACATGGAGTATTGAAGTACCACATTCTGAGAAGATTATGGAAATCTAGAGTGACTCTTCAGATAAGAGACCCTGAAAACCACATCATGTGAAGAATGGTTATGACAGAGGGCTTAGGTAGAGAATGAGGAGTCTATGAAGTCTTCTTCAGAATCTACAAGGCTGTAGATTTATTTCAAAGGAAGAACCCAATCGCTTATTCATTCATTCATCTGATATTTATGATCACCTAATATGCACCAAGAAATGATCTAAGCACTTGTATTGTATCGGGGGGAAAGAAAAAGAAGAAGAAGAAGAAGAAAGAAAATCCCTGCCTAGGTGGCACCCACCTTTTAGCATAAGGGAAATATCTAATGACAATAAACATGTTGAATAAATAAATTATGTAGTATTTGAGAAAGTGGCAAGTGCAAAAAAAAAAAAAAAAAAAAAAAAAAAAAAGATTTAAAGCCAGGGAAGGAGGATACAGGATTCTTGGAGGGCTAGGGTATGTGATGTAATTTTAAATAGAGTCTTCAGAGTAGGCTTCATTGAGAAGGTGAGGTGTGAACAAAGTCCAAAGGAGGTAAGGAGTTAGATACATGGATACCTGGGGATGAGAAGTCCAGGCAGAGGGAAGAGGCAGTGAAATGCCATGGAGCAGGGCTGTGCCTGGTGTGTTTAACAACAGAGGTGTGCTGGTGTGCCTGGAGTGGACTAAGTGAGAGAAAGAGTAGAAAGAGAGGCTGGGAAGGGTGTCAGGCCTTCTAAGCCATTGTACAGACTTTCACCTTGAGGGACTTGAAGAGCCACTGAAGGGTTTTGAGCAGAGGGGTGCCATGATCTGCTATATTTCATTTGGATAATTCTTGATGTTGACTTGAGACTTGACTCAGAGAAAAAGGGAGAACAGTTTGGAAGCTTTGGCCAGTAATCAGAAGAAGGATGGTGGTAACTTGCACTGGAAGGTCCCAGTGGCCATAATGGATTGGGTGTGGTGTGTAAGACTGAGGAGAGTAAGGACAACTCTAAATGGTTAAACAGACATTGCAGGCAGAAGTTTTAGAATAAGGACAATTTTGGAAGGAAACTCAGAGGTCTCCTAGAGCACTACTAAAACATGTTTTTGGAAAAAACAAAATGCTATACTATATTCTAAATAAATGAATAATAGTAAAACATAAACAGTTTTCTCCAGGAGATGACATGTATTAGTAGAGAAAAATGAATCAATAACTTTAATGCAATGTGATAGTGGAATGATAAAGGATGCCAGGTAGCCCCAAATGAGGAAGTACTACTATTTATTCACTCTGAGAGCTTGGACTTATTAATAAACATATGAGTCTCAGTTTTCTCATTTGTAAAATGTAAAAATAACATGTTTTACCTTATATGCTTGTTGTGAGAACTAAGTGATACAATGGATGTACAGTATCTAGCACTCACCCTCGCCCAGCTGCCTCTTCTCAGGTGCACTGTTTTCTCTACCTCTCCCCACCTCTTCTATCTCCCACACCTGTGCCTTAGCCACTTGTTTACAATTTCTTCATTCAGATTCTCTTTCTACCTCCTTGCTACATGTGAAACCTGGCTGACTCCTGATAATGCCACTTCTCTGAACCATTATATAATTGACACTGCTCTTTGCCTCATTTCCTCAAACAGAGATGGTTCAGTCAGCTTATCATGTACTCTGAAGTGAGACTGAAAAAAAATTCAAAACTCAAGAACTTAGTTTAGGTTTTCTCCCATTCCCAATGGTCTGTGTTGATAGCCAGTAACCTTCAGAAGACACTACTACTTTCATTAATACCTTTAGCACATGATTCTTTACCCATAGGTTGAGAGGCCCTAGATGGTATCAATGGTACCTCTCTTCATTTTTATCCCATGGGACTTTGCACTTAGCAGCTTGTCTCCACACATTTGTTGAGTAAATGGGTCTTCACATTCAGAAACTTTAGATTTATCTTGGATGGTATCAGAATATTTTTTAGGGCCTCTTCTTGACTCCTTAGCTGCATTATTTGACTTCACTGGCTTTAAAGGACATCATTTCCTGTCTAGTTCTACTTCACATGTCAAATTTTATTGGTACAACATGAACATTCTGAATTTTAAAATTCTCTGAAAGTATGTAACATTCGTCATAAAGTTTAGTGAAAAATAAATCAAAATTAAACTGAAATGAATGTTCCTCA
The DNA here is from genome assembly GCF_949752795.1 of Hyperoodon ampullatus. NCBI lineage: Eukaryota > Metazoa > Chordata > Mammalia > Artiodactyla > Ziphiidae > Hyperoodon > Hyperoodon ampullatus. The sequence continues at coordinate 54,717,588 of NC_136926.1, read as the reverse complement.
TCATCCCATGTGTCTCCATTCTAAAACTACCTGGTTGCATGTTAGACTCTACCAAAGGGAATGAGTAAGGGGAGAACTGTCTAGGACATGGTCCTGTTTTCTATTTGACTGGTTAGGAATGAGTTGCTCCTGACAGTGGTAAAATGATATTCACAGATTGTCACAACTCAGAAAACCAGCAAAATGAGAACAATAAACAAGGATGATTTTCAATGCTGAGACTAAGTGTTTCTGATGTTAACTATCACCCTTCACAGTAAAGCTTTCCTTAATTGCTCTTCTCTCTGAACTCTGGCATTCCATTCTCTCTCTAAATTTTAAGTTGCTGATACTGCTTTGCTCATGCCTATCCCTGTTTGTGTGGTGAGACTCGTTTGTTTGATTTAGGCACAGGAACTGTGAAAGTGAGCAGTGTGTTCATTGCTTGGACACCTCCCTGGTTCTGACAGCACATTCATCTCCTTAGGAATTACCCTCCTGCTTTTGCATGAGGGCTCAGCACATCTGTCCATCCAATAGCTGCTTTTCTGCTATAAAGTCTGGATTCTTACTGGCCCCTTCCGCCAGACTCTTCTGCTCACTGCCCAGTTTTAGATAAGGGATGAAGACATTGAAGCTTTCAGTCAGTCTCTCTTTCTCATGAGCTTACCTTTTAAATATCGTGTCACAAAAATGGAGGCCATGGTTGTGATGTGTTCAATCCAACAGTTGGATTTGGGTGCAAATTGAGAGAATTTCTACTAACAGGCTTCCAGAATCCCATCTGTTCTGAGTGCATTCTGTATCTTCTCTAAAGTCTTGAGCTTCCTCATAGCCTTTTAGAAAATTCCAGAGCTTTCCTATAGTCTAGCAGCAAGTTCTCTTTCTGTGTAAGTTAGCTGAACGGCTTTCTTTCTTATTCTCTCTGTTTGCTTGCGACCAAAGAACTCTAACTGATACAGAGCAATAAGTCTGCCTTTTTAATTATGACTTTCACAGGCCTTGGGCCTATGGGGCATTGTGTAAATGTTTATTTAATAAGTGAGTGAATAAAAGTTATTTTAGTATAAGAGGAAAGATGAGAACACATAAATGAGCATTCAGATTGAGCTGAAAATGGACACTGCCTTGTACTTGTTTCCTGTGAAAACACTTTCCTCCTTGCCAGTTTTTTCCTGCCCTGGTTTCTGGTTTTCAGCTGTAATTTGCTTTAAAGATAATACTGCTGTGTTTCTTTGAACTGAAACTATCTGGCAATTTATGGCCAGATTTAAGTTTGGCATAACAGGCTTAATGTTCAGCTTTCCATCTGTAGTCTGTGCTTGGCAAAAACCCAGGGAAACTTGGGATTCTATGCTCCTGAGTTTTATAAACCAGTAAACACAAAGGTATTGGAATTGTATATCTTAGCATGAAACATTTTATCTTTTGCATGAGAAATATCACATTGGACTGTGGTGTAGGCAGCTAAGGGATTTGTGCTGCTTTCTCCCATTAGAAATGTTATTATTTAAGAACAAATGTCTGTGGAAAGTGATGATAAAATTAAAACAGCAATTTACTTTGTTCAGTGTTCCCAGATTTTCAAGCTATTTTCACATGGATTCTGTGATGCTATCTTCCCAGTCGCCCAAGGTGGTCAATGTTTGTGTTATAATGCCATTTTATAGAGAGGTACAAGAGAACCTCACAGAAATGAAATGATGCTGAAGGTCATACAGCTTGTTAATGAAAAACCGGAATGACCAAAATTTAGGTTTCCTTTGTGCTGATCACCGGATATAAAGTTGATTCATTCTTTGATTCTTTCATACATTATCCAACAGAGTTTTGTTTTGTTGTACACTTTTTTAACTACCATGTGTCAGTTGTGTTACAGGCTCTGGGAATGTGCTATGAACAAAATGCCTGGAGTCCCTGCCCTTAGCCTCAATGTGGAGACATCTAAGCATGGGACCGAGTAATTACGAATACCTGAGAATTTGTTCAGTCTTTTGGAGTCCTTGGCCAGACCTATCCTGAATACGGATGGAATTGGCCTTGATTGTGATGTCAGTGTTGATACTGATAACGAAAGTCATGATAGAGGCCAGTCTCTCATTTAGTGCATTTCTTTATTGAACATTATCTTTATCCTCTGAAATAATCTCCTCTAATCTCCAGGACTCTAAACACATGTTGACTCCCTGAAGAATTTTTTCAGTGATATTGTCAGTAATATCACTCCTCTCCATCAACTCTCCTACCAAGTCAAGCTCATACCATGGCATACCCTCCTTCTATGACCCGAGAGGCAGCCTTATATTTGCTTCACCTCTGACACCTGTTATCACAGCCCAGTGTGGGGTTGAGACAGCCTCAAGTAGAGAAATATTGAATCAGTAGCAAGCTGTAATAAATATGCAAATCTCTCTTTTCAGAAACCTTATACCGGGCCATCTAATAATGCCTCCATAATTCTTCACGTTGTTATTCTCTCTCCTGAAGTGGGGAGGAGGCTGCTTCTACAGCAGTGCTGTTCTGCCTTCCCACCTGTTTACATTTACTATATGGCTGCCTAGGGAACCCTGCAGAAAATAATGCTGTGTGAGCCATTTAGTTGACTACATGTCAAAAAGTAATTTGAATCAAAGAGTCACTAACTTAATTGATGGTGATGGCTCCATCTAAAAACAACCAAAGAAATTGATGTCGTGCAAATTGCACATATATTGCTCTTGAATTTGTGAGCATATCCTTGTTTGCCTTGACAGGATTCAAATTATCTTTCGGACAGCTCGACACATTACTTAAGATGTGCCTGTATGTGAATTTTAGCTGCTAAAGGGGGCAATAACAACCTTCCTGTGAAGTTAATTCCCATGACTTCAATTTCATCTTTCTCTTTCTTTTACTCATTCCCTGCACATACCCCTTCTATTCCTTTACAACTGTGTTTTAGCCTCTAAGTCATTCTAGTCACCATGGAATACAGAGCTACTGTCTTTGAAGACCCCATGGAGACCTAAGGTCTTAAGAAGCAAAATATGATGCCTCAATGACAGAATTTTTAATACTGTGGACACATTCCCTTCAATGCCATCAGGCTCTATTTTGACTTGTCATTGGGTGTTTTTTGATGGGTAGAGATCCTGAAAAGTACAGAATAAGTTAATTTCCAAGTCAGCCTATATCCCAGAGAGAACTGGTTTTTAGATCCTGGCCTGAGGAGGCCAACCCAGCAGCCATGCCCACAGAGTTGTGGTGGTATGGGTCAGAGGACTGGGTCAGCATAAGGAACAGTCAGTTTGTAACATTGTAGTTGTCTGTATGAGGATGTACAACTCTCGAAAATGACTTTCATCAGTGGTGCTGTCCTAGGCATTCCCAATAGGTGCCAACTCCAGCAGACGGTAGAGTGAAGTGTAGAGAGCACTGGATAAAGGGAAGAAACATATCTGGCTTACCTCTGACATTAAGGAGCTGTCAGGCATGAGCCACAGTCTCCTTATCTTCAAGCAGGTGGTAATTAGAGAAGATTAGAGGTTTTCTAGCACTAGGAGCAGGAATTATTGTAAGATAACAAGGAAGGAAGATTAAGGAGAAACCCACCTGCTTGGCTTACCCCTCTGGTCATGGTGATTATCCCATGGAGTTCTAGATGTCCGTGAATATAGTCTGAAAAATCAAAGTTGTATATTGTGTTCAAGGGGTCGGTGATGGTTAATTTTATATGTCAACTTGATTGGACTAAAGGATGCCCAGATAGCTGATAAAACATCTTCTGGGTGTGTCTGTGAAGGAAGAGATTAGCATTTGATTCAGTAGACTGAGTAAAGAGATCTGCCTTCATCAATGTGGAGGTGCATCACCCAATCTGTTGAGAACCCAAATGGAACAAAAAGGCAGATGAAGGGTCAATTCTCTCCCTTTTCTGGAGCTGGGATGTCCATTTTTCCTGCCCTGAGACCTTGGAGCCCTTGGTTCTTGGGCTTTTGGACTCGGACTGAATTATACGATTGGATTTCCTGGTACTCCAGATTGCAGATTGTGGAATATCTAGACCTCCATAACCACATGAGCCAAACCCTATAATCAATCTCTCTCTCTCTCCCTCTTTCTCTCCTAAGAATGGCCCAGTTTCCTTCCTATAGTCCTGTAAACTTTCCTTTCTCAGCTCACTGTTGGCCTCATCAACTTCTACTTCCCCATCCAGGAAGAGCTCTCAACTCCATTACACTCTTCTGTTCCCCACAACCTTGACAATCTGCTTTGTTTGTTTGTGTTCCTGTTGTTGTGTATGGTATAGACTCTGAGACCTACCCATGGTTTACTCTGTAAACTTTTACTGTAATGAATTTTACCTCAAAATTCTCATCCTGGAATAAGCAATTTGATCTCCATACTAATTTTCTACCACAGAATTTGCAGCATAGTCTTTAGAGTCAACCTTATTCTCAAAACTGGACAATATTATTAGTTGACCCAAATCACATATATTGCTTATTATCCCATGAACTACAGCATAGCTTTCATAGTTGAGACTAAGTCAACTGTCTGGTGATTTTGGTTCTTCTTGGTCTTGTTCTAGGGCCACTACTTTCCCAGTGAATATCTCATCATGTGTCTGGGTTTCAAAGTTGTGGAGAGTGAATTAGACTTGACTTCATGCCAATTCTATGATGCTCCTGAATAATTAACTCTTCAACAATTACACTTACTTCAGTTTTGGGCCCTCCATCTGAGCCTGTGGTTTGCTTAGTACTACTGGTCACCTGTTTAGAATCCTTTTTTCTTTTTTTGATACTGTGATTGTTTATCATGCTGTTATAGACAGCCTTTCAAACAGTTCCTCCCCAAAGTGATCACTACCTCAATTCCCAGTGAGATTGCCTGTTTTTTACATGGTATCCAAGGTAGAGCTGTACACAGCTCTCTGACATCAGGAACATGATCCAGTTAAAACTGAGTCATGATAAAACCATCTTATTAAAAAGATAAGGTGACTTTATCATTTCAGTGCTTCTTTGATTCATTTGGTCATTTAAACAAGTACTTTTCAAGTTTTAATATGTGTGTGATCATCTGGAAGCTTATTAAAATGCAGATTCCTATTCAGTGAGTCTGAAGTGGGGCCAAAGATTCTAACAATTTCCCAAATGATGTCAGTGCTGTTGGTCCATGGCCCATAAGTTCTATAAACTGCTATTTATTTCAATTTTCCTTGGCTGTGTCTCCCTTATTATTCTATTCTCAGTTTATAACAAGACCTTTTAATTACCCAGATATTTTAATTGTGAAATAATCCAAAATAAATGGTATTTTTCTTTTAAATAAAAGTTGCTTAGACATGTATTTGTTAATCAAGTTTTTGTATCTATCCAATTGTGCCTCCATAGAGATTAAAACCATGTGTCCATCTCATTGCATAATACAACATACTTCATGTAATATACTAAGGAAAATACTTTAAAACTTTTTCTTTAGCAAAGGTGTTTTCTTATGTATTGAATGGCATTTAAATGTATAAAAACAAGTTAATGAAGAAAGCACCTTGTAGTCTAGGTGAAAACTCACATGGATGTAAACATTTGAATCAACTATGCAACATTTAATTTTGTACCACACACAGGCCCACCCCTGCCTGCATCAGTCAAACAGCACTGCCTGTTCCCTGGTGTAAAGCAGATAAGTAGAACCCCCCATCAACTTCATCTCCAACAAGGTACTGGGGTGCTGCTGTTGGCTGACACCTTATTTGCCTGCTCTGACCAGAGGTGTGTGGGACCTCCTGGTCCCTGCTTCAGTACTCAGATTCTTCCTTCTTTCTGCCCCATTCACTGAAACCACATTCTCCATCCTGCTTGCCTGTCCTCCTTCTTCAGCCCCTCAATCTGCTGTGCACCTATTCATAGTGGAATGGGTTAGGTTAGGGTTGGGGAGAGATGATTATAGAGCAAATGGACTTAGGGAGAAATGACCTAATGTCCAATAAGTACCAAGCCATACACTTTGGTGACTTTACACTAAGCAGCCTCACAGCTACACAAAGAAAAAGTCTCTGCCTCTGAAAAGTCGTCTTTTATTTCCATGGAAATATTGATGGAAAAATATGAAACCCATTGTGCCTTTTCTCTTTCAAGTGACATCTCCCAAGCACGATCTGCTGTTTTGCTAGTTTTGCTGGCAGTGAAAAATGCCAAGTACAGATCTAGTTTGTGCACTTTTGAGGCATAAGACCTTTTGCTAGGCTGGAACAACACCACCACAAAGCAAAACTCATTTTTTCTGCCACTGTCAGCAGGCAAGTGCTGCAAAAACAGGAAAGGTTTGCATAAGAAAGCTCTCAAATGTTAATCCATTTTTATAACTATACTTGACCCTAAATTTTGTATAAGCTTCTGAAATACTGAGATAACTCTTTGCTTACTTGCTCTACCTTCTTAACAAAATGAAGGTAGCCTAAAAACAGGGAATTAGCTGAATTCACAATGAAAGTGACACTCCTCTTCCTCTACAGGTCACTTTCTCCAGGGCAGGAAGATGATGGTGCAGAATGGAAGTCCAGGAGTCTGGAGGAAGGAGACCAGGTTACAATGTCATGTGACTTGGGGAAGATCTTTGGGGTCTCAGCCTCATCACTGGTGAAATTAACTCTAAGGTGCCTTCTAGTGTGACAATCCTTTCCTTCTAGGAATTAAGTTTTAAAATTTGTCTTTTAGATGAGGCCAGAACAAAAGTACACAAATAAACACAGAAAAATACATTCCTCAGAAACACCTCCCAAATTATGATCAAATCAATCCTGAGTCCTTGTTTATCACTGCTTAATAGAAATGAGGATATTTTCTTTTTTGGCCTCCTGAAAGTCCTTCTAAACTTGTACACTAATGGAAAGGGTCTATTTATAACAGAGCTTCTAATTCATAAGTGGATCTTAAAAATAATTAAGGGTTTGTAAACTACAAAATTTAAAGCCACTTCTTATTTCATCACAGCAATGTACAGAAAGAAAAAAAATCAAAAAATAGAGGTTCTCTATTACTCCCTAATATGTTAGTATTTTGTAGTTTTTAAGTAGCATGAATTCTTAACTAAGACCATTGAAGTTTCAAGATGAGCATGGGCGTGTACTCATGGGAATATCAGAAGCTCTGGTGTTAGAGGTTGGGGAAAAATATCTTTTAAAATGCATCTGCTCTGAAACTCTGAAATATACCCTCTACCCTGGTGTGATGGTATAGAGAAAGACAAGCAATGTTCCGTAGGAGAGTGAATTAAGCATTCTTGAGGAGTAAAGTCTGATAAAAAGGTATGAGAGAGGGGAAGAACTCAGAGTACACTTATGAAAAAATAAGAAAATAGATCCATCTGATCCATTCACAAGTCTTAAAGGTTGCAAATAACCACAAGGACAAAGGAGAAAACTGTCAAAGATTTTTATTTTTCAAATTATCATTATCAGGGTTCCATAGAGCATGCTTTTTAATATCACAGATTACATTTGGTCATAAGTGAAGAAGTTGCCAAGTCTTCAAGTGAGTCCAACTCCAATTTCATTTAACCAGGACAGGAAGTTTAGAGCAGTTGGGAGCTCTCCATTGTCCTGAGTCAGGAAGCCATAAAGCAAATGTTTCACTTCTTATATCCTGGGGGAACCTGCGAAGCTTGATGCCACTGAGGTCCAGGGAACTTCTTTAATCTGCAAATGGGCCGGTGTATGCACTGGTTTAAAACTTGTATGTTTGCTCCTGTAATATTATGTGCAGTGCCATATATATATATATATATATATATATATATATATATATATATATGTGTGTGTGTGTGTGTGTGTGTGTGTGTGTGTGTGTGAAACAAAAGTGGAAAAGGAATAGAATCTAAAATTAAAATCTAAAATATCTGGAAAGGGCCAGAAGAGTAAGCACAGGCTTGCTCAAAATATCTCTCATACTGGGTCTTAGAGGGACCTGTTGAAATGTGAACGAGGTAGGGTTTCTTTTGTTAAATCACAGGAAGATCTATGTTAAAAAAAACTCAGCATACACTAAACTCCTACCCTGGGGATGGGGAAGCAAAGAAAAATACATTTAGTTTCTAGAAAGATTTACACAAATTCAGTCATGTTGGCCACTCTCCGTTGATAATGGAAGATGCTCCTTCAGAGGTTTTGGCCTTAATCAGTTTATGCTGGTAACTGGGAGGACAAAGTTGCAAAAGTCAATTGCATCCATTTATAAACAAGTTCTGGGCTAGATTGAACATGAGAATGACTCTGGAATGCTTTGCCTTATATTGTTAATTTTTTTTATCAGAGTTGACAAGCCCCTCTTACACTGCTGAAACAAATCCATGGAACAGGCAAAACAGATCAGCTAGGAAACATGCATTCTTGAAAAAATGCAACCTCTATGGCATTCCCCAAGCTCTTTGAGGTTAAACATTCATTTTTAAATCCTCCAAATACCATCACTACGGACCTTAGGAATCACACCATACATAAGTTGTCCTTTTCATGGAGATGTGAGTTTGTGCAGAGTTGTTTATTCATTCGAGATGAGTCAAGATCACTCAGGCAATATAATGATTCTGAGGCAGGGGATGAAATAGTGGCTTTATGTTTTCTTTTGGGAGACAAGCACAGGGACAAACACTTCCTTTTTGGTCCAGCTATGCCCAGTATACTGTGTTCAGTCCTGGACATAATATTTTGAAAGATAAACAGGGATTAAAGTCCCTTCAAAATTGAATGGTAGAGACTGTGAAAGGTCTTGGAACTGCATTAACCCAAGGATGTGGAGAGGTGGAAGCAAAGCAGTTAAAACCAAATATAAGCTGAATTTTACCATGAACCCTTTCTGCAACCTTCTTGGACATATCGCTGAGACTTTTTTAGGTCATTCTTTCAATCTTCTATGGGATACATTTATGGAGCACCACAAAATTTCAAGCTCTGTTCTTGCTGCTTCCTTTATAAACTTGTTATCTTGGAATTAGGAGGGGACAAACATGCGAGTTAATTAAATTTACAAAATTAAGGGCAAAGAACAGGTAGAAAAAAAATAATTGGGGCTTGATAGCTGCTAAGGTTTCATCTGATGGTAAACTATGAGTCTAAAATATTGATAGTTTTCCCAGAAAAAGCAATCTTGATAAGAACTGGGAGAAGGGGAGTATAATTTGTGATGTATACTTAAATTTAACTAGGTGGGAGTAAAGAAAAAAATAATTCATAAACTCTTCTGCCAATATCACAATATATTAGTTTGGCATTGTTGTATCTGTTATGATATTCTGGGTTTCCACTGTTCCCCATCTGTGCTGGACTATACCAGAAAGATATCAGAACGTGAACCATTTCAAGCACGAAGGCAGTGTGAGACTTCAATGCCAATTCCACATGTTCAAACTCCACACCAAATTTCTGAGCAAAGTGACTCTCAGTTTTTTTTCCTTCCAGACATCTCAACATATAATGACGTGTTTATATGATTTAAAGATGTCTCCTCCTTTGGCAAGGACCTCCTCGAACCCATACATTTAATTATTTTCATGCACAAGGAGCATCATTTTTTTCAATGATACCAGGCATCCTTTTGTCCAAAAGAAAAAGTTTAAATCTATAATAATATGTGTTGTAAGTAGGTAACCGTTTTATAGTTTATCAGCTGATTGATGTTGAATGTATAGAAGACTTATGATCCTAAATGAAAACTTGAAAGCCAAAGCAGTGAACTCTGATTTAGTGATCAGTTACATCTCCAGCTGTGTAGCACATACTTGGAATTAAAGTATAAGTTTTATGGTTTTTCTGATGATATTATTACTTGAGGCCCAGAAATGCCTATATCCTGATTTTTCAATCACCATTCCTCCAGTAGGGTTTCCTGAGGAAGGAGCTGAATATCCGAGGCTCAGAAGAAAGAGAGAATAAGAATACTGTCCCAAGCACTGGTCTCTATGGAAGAAGGCTGGTCTGGAGCTCGAGATTTAGATTTAAGGACTAAGGTGGATCTTTTCCACCTCACATTTCTTACACCCCCCCAAAACTGAGGCAAAATTAATTTGAGATCAGTACACTCGAGAATACTAGCCAAGAAGAATATTGTTGTTTATACCCACTAACTGTTAATTATTCCCCAAACTTTTTCCCTCAATTCTTCTATAGTTATACCATCCCTATTTTTGTATTCAGGTCATGGCCACTTAAATAAAGACTATATTTTGCAACCTTGCAGCTATATATAATCATGTACTAAGGAGTTATAAGCATATCTGCCTTGTTAAACTTCTGAGAACTGAAGTGAAGAAACGGTTGTGCATGCCTATTTCTCTTTCTGTGTTTACTGCCTTCATGCTGCTGAATGAAATGAGGATGATTCTAGGAGATCAAGCTGCCATCTTGAACCATGAGGCCACACGATAGGGAGGTTAAACAGCAAGCTGGAAGAACTTGGACCCTTGAGGATGTTGTGGAACAGAGGTACTGTGCCCTCCTTGAACTGCAAACATTAAATTTTATGTGAGAGAAAAAAATAAACATATCTTGTTTAAACTCACTCTTATTTGGAGTCTTTATTACTCACTTTAATCACTGACCCTGATCCTAATTGACAAATTGACCCAAACCCCTGTGATCAGGAAAAGAAAAAAAAAGTGTTCTAAATCCAGCAGCTCAATTTGCCATTTGATATCAAAGAAGAGAGAGAGAGAAAGATAGGCAGAGAAAGAATTAAGCCTCCACCTGCTAAGGCAGAAAGACTCCCTCTCAGAAGTACCCGTCACTTAATCTAATCAGAAACGCCCTCTCTTCTGGGAGAGAGCAGATCTTGGCATGGTGAGAACTTGCTGAAATGTCTTCCCCATACAGTATATCCTTACTATTTGAGTTTAGTTTAATAAGCTATTCTCTTTTTTTTTTTTAATCCTCTCTCTGTACTGTGGTGACTGAGACCTACATCTGCTTCTGTGTCTGTAGAGAACTTTGAAAAGCGACAGATTTCTATATGTGATCTTTAATGTCAGACATATTAACTAAAGACCCTAAGGAAGAATCAATGATGTTCTTCATGATATATGCTAATAAAGTTCCTCATTGGAGCATGGAGACCATGACAAAGAGTCAAGCCAAGGTTACTATATCCTAGAATTCCACTTCCAGTTACCACCTATAGGTATTTGTGAAAGAGGATATTGAAGTCTTCTCTAATATAACCCCATAAGTAGACTAGGGCATCCCTCTTAGAAGGCTTTCAGGACATTTAAATTTGTAAAAGTATACATATTATTAAACCTATCCCATGGCTTCTGTTAAGTAGAACTTCATTATTGGTGTTTTGAATTTGAACTAATTATTTTTCCTTTCCTAACTCTCTTCATGTCCTTCCTTCCTTCCTATCATTTTCTTGTCATGTCTTTCTACATTTCCCTTGATTATTTCTTGCTTTTATCTTCCTTCTTTCATCCCTCTTGTATTTTCTTCTTTTCTCCCTTTGTCCCTTCTATATCTCTTCTCTTCTCACGTTTATTTTCTTCCTCTTTTTATTGACTTTTTTCTTTCTTGTTTTTAAAACTTTTTTCTTCCTTTCTTCCTTCTTTTCTGTTCCTCTCACCCTCCCTTTCTTCCTTCTTTTTCTTTGTTCCTTCCTTCCTAATATTTCTTTTTCCACTCTTCCTTCTTTCTTTTCATCCTCCTTTCTGTACTTTTGTTTCCTCTTTATTCCTTTACATCTTCATTCTTTTTGTTCTCTTCCTTTTTTCATTCCTAACTTCTTTACTTTCTTTCCTGTTAGCCATCCTATTTCTCTTCCTTCTCACATTAATGTCTTTTCTACCATCTTTCTTTTTATCTTTCTTTTATTTCTATGAGAATTTAGTAAGCACATATTGACATTATTTAGGTAACAGAAAGCTATTTAAAACATAGTTACTACTTTAAGAAGACTCTAGCATATAAATACTTAATTCAATGCAGTAATTTCTACATTAAAATATGTGCAAAACGGTATAAGACAAAAATGAGGAAAAATATATTACTAGTTAGAATGGGGCTAAATGTTATGTTAGCCTCCACATGTATGATATTAAGTATGAGTCATGAATAGCTGTTTGTCAGATGACATATGTGATGAACCCACAAAGGCAAAGAGTTATACTAGAGCAACGGGTGTATGGAGAATTCTGAAAATTTTAGTATGAAGGTAGTACAAAGAGTGTTGGTACAAGATAGTTCCTTTTGAAGTGGAAAAGTTTGTGAAAGGTCCTGTATACTATGATGAGAAAACTAAACTTTATTATGTTAATATTTAACAGAATGAGAGTGATATTTAACAAGTCTGTATTTTAAAAATATTCCTCTAGAAACCACAGAGAGGATTAAGTTGAGAAGAAATTGCATACAAGGCTAACTAACATGAGATCATTACAGTAACCAACAGCAAAGATGGTCTCAGACAGGGATCAGTAAGCTTTTTTCTGTAAAGAACCAGATAATAAATATTTTTCACTGTCTTTACTCAACTCTGCTTTTGGGGTAGCACAAAAAATAGTGATATTCAATATGTAATGAATCATCATGTCTATGTTTTAATGAAACTATATGAACACCGAAATTTGAACTTTATGTCATTTTCATGTGACATGAAATATTATCATTTTAGGTTTTTTCTACCATTTAAAATATTAAAACTAGTTTTAGCTCATGGGCTGTACAAGAATGGTTGGCAGGCAGATTTGGCCCAGGAAGTGATATTTTCTCACCCCTTGGAGATCTCCACCAAATTAGTATGTATAAGGATAAAGAGGATAAGAGATTTTAGACTGATTTTGGAAGGTACACTTGGCAGTTTTAGTGAACATTTGAATTGGGGTTATACTAAAAGTGTGTCCAAGATGATGTCAACTTCTTCATTAGGTGACTGGCAGATAGTAACAGTAAATGAGATACAAGTACAAGAGATGAATACCAATTTATGAAACATGCAGGGGTGAAGCTGAGTTTTAGCTTTGTTCGTCCTGTTTTTGCAGTATTATGTAGTTATTTTACTTCATTTACCCAAAATTAATTTTACTTATTTAGAAAGCACAATCTGTTGAGTTTTGACGTATGTATACATCTATGAAACTATCATCACAATCAAGATAATAATCACATCTATCATCTCTCTTTGCAATCCTTTCCTCATACCACTCTCAGCCTGCTCCCCCTTTCACAGGCAGCCACTGATATATTTTGCATCTTCTAGAATTTTATATAAATGGAATCATATAATACATATATATTTATCTAGTTTCTTTCACTCAGTATAATTATTTTGAGATTCAACCACGTGATTATATGTATCAATATTTGATTGATTTTCATTGCTGAGTAGTATTCCATTGCATGAATATGGCATAAATTGTCTATCCATTTACTTGCTGATGGACAATGAGTTATCTCCAGTTGTGGCTATTAAGAAATATGGCTGCTATGGACATATATGTAGAAATCTTTGTGTGGACTTATGCTTTGTTTTCTCTTAGGAAAAAAATATTGTACCATTTAGCATTCCTGCCAGCAGTGTATGAAAGTTTCAGTACCTCCACATAGTTGTCAATAGGATAATAGCTGATATAGGCTTTTCTATTGGTCTTTTTTTTTTTTTTTTTGATTGGTTTTATTTTCCATCTCTTTTCTAGCCAGTGCAATTAAGAGTGGTTTCTGGACCACTTTGTTTATTTATTTATTTTTGGCTGTGTTGGGTCTTTGTTTCTGTGCGAGGGCTTTCTCTAGTTGTGGCAAGCAGGGACCACTCTTCATTGCAGTGCATGGGCCTCTCAGTATCATGGCCTTTCCCGTTGCAGAGCACAGGCTCCAGATGTGCATGCTCATTAGTTGTGGCTCACGGGCCCAGTTGCTCCACAGCATGTGGAATCCTTCCAGACCAGGGCTCGAACCCGTGTCCCCTGCATTAGCAGGCAGATTCTCAACAACTGCATCACCAGGGAAGCCCCTTCTGTCAGTTTTTGATGTTGTTTTAATTTTATTTGGTGGGTATGTAGTGTTATCTCTTTGTGGTTTTAATTTATATTCCCCTAGCTATGACAACCTTGAGTTTTCTGTGCATCATCTGAATAGAAGTGTGTGGCAGTTAACTTGGAATGTAGGACTGAAGTTCAGGGGAAAATTTGCATTTGGATATAGAGATTTTTCTGGCTATTAATAGACAATCAATTTAATTTTGACTTTGGAAATTTGATGAAATGTCTAAGATTCTGTTATCCAAGCTTGTTTGATATTTATGAATTTGTGATACTTATAAAATTATCACCATCTTATAGAATATGTAATTCCTTAATACTTATTATTAGTATTTGCTTACCTATTTCATTCCTTTATTTTCTTTCTATTTTGTGCAGGCAGAGTCTATGACCATTTATTGAGAGAACTGACAATTTTACACTCAGACCTGGAACTTTTAGCACTAAAGAGCAAGAGTCAGTGGGAAAAATTATTTTTAACTTCATCACATTTATATTCTTAGTTCAATAAAATAATTGATGTATCCTTAGGAGAAAAACATCAAGGAGGTATGTTGTACTAAACATGGTTTCTTTATATGAACAAGATTTAAATTTCTGTAACATAAAAATAGCCAAAAGCAAGTGGAACAGTTTTTCTTTGGTCTTACTACTCAAATGACTGAAAAACACATATTTCTATGTAAATGGAATTCCGTTTTTCCTAGAAATAATGTTTAATTTTCAGTTTTTTATCATATTTATGTGAAAAAGTATGGAAAAAAATTGAATAACTACAAGTTTAAAAAATCTATATAATTAAGGGGCCCTGTTTGCAGGGAAAGTTGAAAACTACCATAAAATTTTGAGATCATTTTGATGGTTAGATCTAGTCATTCAATGCTATATTCCAAGTACTATGTACGTATTCTTTACTTTGTACCAGTAATTCACAACTGAACACATAGTTACCAGGCAGAAACCCAGCAAGTAACTGATTGAGTCTAAAAAGATCTTTTAAGATGCGTAATGATTTTAATTTATGTCTGGATTTATTAAATTTTGGACTCATTATTAGAGTGTAAAAAATGCATGATAAAATATAATTCCTTCCAAGATCTTAAAATATCAGGTACTAAAGAGAAGTTCCAGATCAAAATATAAACTTTTACAAATGTAGACCAGAGCCAGTTAGATGGATCATAAACTTCTCACACCTGTCAAGATTTTAAATGTGTCTGGGTTTGGAGACTGAAGGAAATTTGTTTTTTTCAAAATAATAATAATAATAATAATTTCAAACTTACAGATATTTGCAAGTGGAGTATTGAGAAGTTTTTCCTGAACTGTTTCAAAATGAGTTTCCAAACAGATGCTACTTTGGCCCTGGATATATTACTATTTATTTCCTACAAGGAAATTTGCCTATATAACCCAAACACAGTAATTATAATAAAATCAGAAAATTAACATTGGTATAATGCTTCTCATACTCAGACCTCATTCAACTTTCATCAGTTGTATTAATAATATCTTTTATAGCAAAAAATATCCAGTTCAGAATCATACATTGCATTAATTTTAATGTCTACTTAGTCTACTTGTATCTAAAATAGTTTCTTCCTCTGACTTTAACATTCATAAACTCAACACTTTGAAGACTACAAGGCAGATATTTTGTAGAATATTCTTCAGAGTATATCTTAAGTTTGTCATGATCAGATCAGGTTATCCATCATTGACTGGATATCACACAGTGATGCTGTGCTTTCACTTCATCATATCAGGTATAGCACACCATTTCAATTTGCACCATTAATGATGATATTCATATTGACCCATTAATTAGAGTGTCTTCCAAGCTTCTCCTCTCTAAGTATATTATTTTTCCTTTGTAAATAATATTATTTTGAGGAGAGGTTATTTGAAAAGGTGTTAATATTCTTTCTCACAGCAAACTTTCTATTGATTAATTCATTTGTTTATATTACTATAAACTCATGTTTACCTCTTTAAGAGTTAATTTCTTACTATCACTTACTTTGATACTCAAATTGCCCCAGATTGCCCATAGGTGGCTCACTGGATTTGACTTCCGTATCTTTTTTCCCCCTTTTTTATTTTATTTTATTTTATTTTTTAACATCTTTATTGGAGTATAATTGCTTTACAATGATTGTTTGTTTCTGCTTTATAACACATATATATGGAATCTAAGGGGAAAAAAAGGGTCGTGAAGAACCTAGGGGTAATATGGGAATAAATACACAGACCTACTAGAGAATGGACTTGAGCATATGGGGAGGGGGAAGGGGAAGCTGTGACAAAGTGAGAGAGTGGCATGGACATATATACACTATCAAACGTAAAATAGATAGCTAGTGGGAAGCAGCCACATGGCACAGGGAGATCAGCTCGGTGGTTTGTGACCACCTAGAGGGGTGGGATAAGGTGGGTGGGAGGGAGGGAGGGAGAGAGACGCAAGAGGGAAGAGATATGGGAACATATGTATATGTATAACTGACTTCCGTATCTTTATGACCTGCTCCCAGCCTACTTTGAGCATGTCTTTGCATTGTGACAGAAGCCTTCTTCTATACTGCCCTTACCCCAGTCCTAGAATCCGGCATTTCTATAAACATTCCTGGTTCTTCTAGTAGGAGAATAGTAGTTAGAATCCAAGATATCGGCTCTAGGTGTTCTCAAAGTTACTGCATTATTGCTTTTCCCAGACCTCTTCAGTGGACAGAGCTAGAGAATTTACACACACACACACACACACACACACATGCACACACACACACACACATTATCTATCTATCTATCTATCTATCTATTTGTCTATTTACCTATCATCTATCTATCCATCCTCCAATAATTTGCACTGATACCTCCAAGTCTAATAACTAGAGTACATACAAGGATTTTTTTTCCATTTCCATAATTATAACTTCAACAATAAGAAACTTGGCTTCCATTAGTTCTGTTATATTTATTTGACCAAACCAACTTCCATTCCCACAATATTCCATTGTCTAGATGTACTACCATTTATTCATTCATTCATCTACTGAAGGACATTTTGGTTGTTTAATTTATTTTTAATATTATGCCGTGTTTAATATTTTCAGAAAGGAGCATTTCTTTAAATTATGATTTCTTGGCATCATCAATTACAAGTTTGTAAACTTTGAGGTTTTTGATCTTAATTGTGAGTGTGCTATACTCCCTCTTTCCTAGGGAAATTACATGGCATGATAAATAAAAGTCATGGATATGTAGAGTCAGATTGACTTGTATTTCAATTCTTCTCTGTCACCTACCAGCTCTGGGGCTTTGAAAACTCACTTAATCTTCTCAGCTGTGACTTTGAACCAATCTTGATCTGGGGACAACAAATTTACTGACACTTGCTACAAAATTTTGAAAGTCATCATAACACCATTCCTGATGATTCCTGGGATTAACCTTAATTCCAATTCTAATTTCATCTTTATGTCCAGCTTTTTTCCCAGTTCTCTTAAGTTAGAATTGTCTCTATCCATCCATCAATGCATTCATCCTTCCATCCATATATACATGCATCTTATTCTTCAAACATTGAGTAGTATTGTGTGCAGGACACTGTGCCAAGTCCAGAGATATGAGGAGGGTGACACAGGCTAGTAAGAAAGACAATATAAAAAATGTATGTTTAAAAGATGCTATGAGGTCACAGAATAGAAGCATTGAATCAGCCTGGCAGATGCTCTGAGAGGCTTCTTGAAAAATGAGTTGGGCAGAGTAACAGTGGGATGTGAGTAACAGTGCTGTAGACAGAGAAAATAGCAACAGAAAAGGCACAAAATGAGACTTGAACCTAAGTGTCAAGTAATTCACTACACCTTGTGCCTTGACATGGGTCCAGAAAAACAGCCTGACACCTTGGTCCTTCTAGCATTTAGGCTCTGCCTTGCCTTATGGAGCTTCCTAATGATAGACACATGCCATACCAACTGTACCAGCCTACTATCCTATTTGACTCTAAATATTGAGATAAATCTGCCAGATTTTCCACTATGGTGCTCTGCTGACCTATTTTGACATGCTCACCTACTCTAACTGACCTTGCGGATGCTGACTATAGAACATCCTATTTTGACAAAGTCTCCTTAACCTCTGGGGCACGTTTATTTCAGATCTTGATCTTTCCCTGTCTACCCCATAATGCTGGAGTTCATTCTATGTTATGATCCAAAGTCTGACAGTAATATTTGTTAGCATATTTTATAAAACTCAAAACTATATTTAAGATTTTAGCTTCTAAAGAATGGTTCTTATAATGTTCATTTATTATTAGAATAATTCACATTGACTGGATAATTGTCAGTGCAAAGACTCCTGGTAAATAAAAGAAGGAAGGAGACTGAGAAAAATATAGTTGGAATTTAAGTAAATGCTAAGTGAAGTTAAAAGAAAAGTAGAGATATCTGATTAGAGGCAGAAAAAAAAAAGTTAAAATGTGCACGTCTTATAGTTTTCACCCTTCTGGTCAATCTTAGATCAACTGTCTTATTTAATGTAATTATTTCCCTCTCTTTGAAAACTGGAGGCCAAATGATGCTTAGTTCATCATTAGCATATCTTAGCACATAACACTAAATGGAGTCAGATAAAGATATTTGGTGACTTTTTCTGATACTTAAGATTCATCACCATCATCTTGGTTAAATATATCATTTTGAGACAATTTTGTGATATACATTACAATTTAAAATATCTTTCTTCCTCCACTTTATTGCAACAGTAACCATTTGCATCTTCAGTAATTCTTCCTAAACAATGTTGTTTCTAAAAATCCTTTATTATTAACACCTCTCACCTTGAGCAATCCTCAGCTTAGGCCCTCAGTATTTATTATAATAGCCACAAATAAGGCACCTTATTTTCATATTATATTAATAATTCATAAAGTACTCATCTATCAAATAATATATATCAATTCTATGTGTTTGTCAAAAATGCTAATATCATGTCTGTTTTAAAACTGAGGAAACTGAGGCTCAGAGAAGGTAAATGGTTTTCCCAATGCCTCCCAGTAAGTTCAAATCAGAACGTGATTTAGACTCTTGATCCTAGAGCATAGATATGTGGGTTCCCAACTCAGTTACCTGTAAAATTTTTCTCATACTTCTGTATTTCTATTGACAGTTTTTTTTTTAATATAGGAAACTTTTTTCCCTCTGAATTTTCCTCCATCCTTACTGTCTAGCATATAACTCTACATATATAGTATCCATGACATATGTTGGTCCACTGAATATAACAACAATATAATTAAAAAATTAGGTAATTAATGTAAAAGTTTAAAAATATACTAACCAAAAGAAAAAAAATCTGTGTTTTTAGCCATATCTTTTCTCCACTCTTTTCTTATATTCTGTTACAGAATACAAACAACATCATACTTTCCTATAAGTATGGAGACCACTAAGACACTCCTACATTATTCAATCTAATCACAGTGGCTTCCCAGGGGAAAATAAATACCTTAGCTCACGCTTCACTGGTCTGCATCGCATGCAAAAGCATGATGGATTTCTTTTCTGCCAAGCTTTCCGTTGGGAGCAAAACCCCCCTGCTGAGCCCTGTTGCTTACTGCAAAACTTAAGATATGATTTGGCACATGGAGACTTAGGCATCTCTGAGCTGGTACCTCTTCCATGTACCTAAAGCACAAGCAGGCACAAGAAATCAAATTATTGACTATCAGTTGGTAACAGACGTGGCAGGTCCTGAGAGCTGACCACCTGTCAGCACATCCAAAGATGCAATCATTTCCCTGCCACCAGTGGGCCACACATTTGCAATGATGTTCTGGGAATATGTCTCACTGAATCATGAGATGTAAGAGTGTGGATTTTGAGACTGAAAATCAAATATTTTCTTGAGACCTTGTTAAATGAACAAAATTTTGCTGAGAGTTGAAGTTTAAAAAAAGAAAATTTGTGAAGCAGAGTGTCCAAGGCAGATGCTTACAGTCTAGTTGGGGCACCATAATTCAGAATTTTAAAGATACATAGCAGTGAAAGATAAAGTGTGTGAAATGTGCCACATCAGCTGTATAAATATAAATCCTAAAAGAGTTCTAAGGGAAAGTGATCACAAAGTGATGGAAATTGGAAGTGGGGAAGATCTAATGGAGAAGAGCAATGAGTTAAAAATGAAATTTTAAGAAAGTTTAGGATTTTAAACAAGAATGGGAAAGGTCACATTTGAGCACAAAGAAAAGACTAGTAATATTGCATTAGAGGCATTGTGTGGACAAATTGTATGGTTAATATTATAGTTTGAGTCATAAACTATCCTAAAGAGATTGGACTATATTCTGTAGGCAATAAGGATTCATTGATGTTTATGGGAAATTGTATGAGAAGTAAAATGTTGGGCTTTGTGAAGATCAGCTTCAGAGTGGATAGTTTGAAAAGAGGAAGAAACTGAGTAGGGGAAATTTCTAGCAAATTATCAAGACATCCAGATATGAAATAATGAAATGTTGTGCATAGCTTAGAGCACTGGAAAGGAATAGGGGAACACAGATGTCAATAAAGGAGAACTTATAGATACTGTAAGACATCATCTTCAGCTGAAAGTATTTATGATTTCATGTATGCTTGGTGTTGGCAAAATCATCAGAGCTTTCCTCTTTTCCTTCTGGTTCATTCACTCAACAAATGTTTATTGAGTGTCCATACCATGTGCCAATCCCAGTATCAGGCACCATTCTCATTATTTTTGTCAATACAATAGCTCTCTTGACCAAGCTTCAAAATTGTACCCATCTTTCTTTCATCAAGTTCTTTATGATCAATGCCTACTGACTGCTAGATCAGAACTTCATGCAGAGGTTTTAGTTTGATAAAAATTGCTATTCTCAGGTAAAGCCTTTTCCACTGTCATTAAAAATATACTCCAGGGGCTTCCCTGGTGGCGCAGTGGTTGGGGGTCTGCCTGCCAGTGCAGGGTACGCGGGTTCATGCCCCAGTCCAGGAGGATCCCATATGCCGTGGAGCAGCTGGGCCCGTGAGCCATGACCGCTGAGCCTGCGCTCCGCAACGGGAGAGGCCACGGCAGTGAGAGGCCCGCATACCGAAGAAAAAAAAAAAAAAAAGAAAGAAATTAAAAATATACTCCATAAGGTCCATACCAAGAAGTAATGAGGATAGATGATTTGCTCCTTGTCATCAGCTGGCAAGGTGAAAGGAGGAAGATGTTTCTATGTACCTTCTCTGTTTATTTGTGGGCATGTGCTATAGGCATAGACTTCGGGTCACCCTGCTCTAAACTTTGCCGAATAGCTATAGTACCAAACAGCACGAAGTGTTCACAGCTCCCACTGGCCCCCTGCCTCACAAGTTCTGTGGGGCTCCTTTGTATTACTCTGTAACAATGCAGTGCCATAGCACTGCACAGACTATGTTATCACTCACTCTTCATTATTTGTGTGACTCGAAGATGAGAAGGTACAATGCATTGTTGTTCTATATTCTTTGCAAATTGTTCATGTTGATTCAAGTTTATTATGAAAATCTAGGCAAGCAATAGCTCAGAGAAAAGAAAGTTGCTCTTAACAAAAGAAATGCTCAGACGAATTGATAGGAGAGATACCTGATTCACACAATACCCAGAGCAGACTCAAGAGTGGCAGAGATGACTGATAAGCCAAAGTCTCATTCTTGAAGATGTCTACATGGCATCTGTGTGTCGTACTGCTTGGAGGACAGGAACAGTCCCACCGCCTCCAATGTGACCAGCAGCTGAAGATGCAGCTGCAGATTCTGTCATGTGCCTTACAGTGTCCTCTGGTAAGCAAAGTCTGCTCCATTTCTTAGAGTAAAAACCCTAAATAATCTTTTGTTTTCTGTAGGGTTTTCAAGGGCTAGCAAGCCTCGAGTATATCTGCTCTAGAATTCCCAGACTGGAGGGATGGATTTGTGAACAGGAGGAGACCTCTGTGCAAAGAAGCTAGAGAGAGTGAGTTTAAATGACTCATCTTCCAGGATGCTTCAGGTCAAGCTAAAGCTCTGAAAGGGTGTTTATGAACAACTGGAGGAAGAGAGAACTCGTGGAATATTATAGCAGGAATAAATAATTTATAAGGCATAAACTGGAATAAAATAAAAATTATTACTTTTTAAATCCAGCTTTTGTTTCAATTCTAAGTTCTGCTAGCACATAGAATATTACTTTACAGAATTAGTAAAAGAGAGAGTAAGAACAAAAATTAGGGAGAGAGAGAAAGAGAAAAGGAAAGCAAAGAAGTCTGTACATAAAATAATTTATTGAAAGAAATGCTGCTTTCGCATAAACACACATGTATCTCTCCCTTCTCTGTGAAGAACTATCATGGAAACAACGCTGATTAGGTATGTGGACTCATACTACAGCCTAAAAACAGAGGTTATGTTTAGGAGACTAAATAACTTGGCTAAACACACTTTATTTTGTTTGCTGTGCCCTGAACATGCACACATTTTTACTTCTCAATATACCATGGTCTCCATGCCACAGAAACATTGCATAGGAGTTGTCTTCTACCCCAGGAATGCCAGATAAAATATAGAAGACCGAGTCAAATTTTAATTTCAGACAAGTAATAAATGTTTTTTATTGTATATCCCATGAAATATTCATGAAATTAATTTGGACATCCTATATTTTTATTTATTTTTTATTTAATTTTTATTTTATTTTGGAGTATAGTTAATTTACAATGTTGTGTTTGTTTCAGGTGTATAGCCAAGTGATTCAGTTATACATATACATATATCCATTCTTCTTCAAATTCTTTTCCTATATAGGTTATCACAGAATATTGAGGAGAATTCCCTGTGCTATACAGTAGGTCATTGTTGATTATCTATTTTATATAAATAGTGTGTATGTGTTAATCCCAAACTCCTATGCTTTTAATTAAATATTTTATTTTGAGATAATTTTAGTTATATTGGAATGTGTAAGAAATAAAACAGAAAGGTTCCTTGCACTCTTTGCTCAGTTTCCTCCAATGATCATATCTTTCAAAATTATAATATCACAACCAGGATATTGATAATACAGTTAAAGTATAGAATATTCCCATCACCACAAGGATCCATTATGGTGCTCTTTTATAGCCACAATTACTTTCTTCTTACCCCACCCCCTCCTTAACTCCAAACAGCCAATCATCTGTTCTCTGATTCCATAATTTTGTAATATCATGAATGTTATATAAATTGAATCATACAGTATGTAGCTTTTTGTAACTGGATTTTTTTCACACAGTATAATCTTCTGGAGATTCATCCAGATTGTTCATGAATGAACAGTTCATTGTATGTGTGTATGAATAGTTCATCCCTTTCTATTGCTGAAGAGTGTTCCATAATATGGATATACTACATCTTAATTATTCATGCTTTGGAGGACATCTGGTTTGTTTCCAGTGTGGAGCCATTACAAATAATAATGAAACAAACATTTGTGTATGGAGTTTTGTGTGCATATAGGTCTTCATTTCTGAGATAAATGACTAAGAATGTAATTGTAATTGCTGAGTCTTATGGTAGTTGTTTGTCAGGTTTTTTTAAGAAACTGCCAAATTGTTTTAAAGCGTGGCTGCACCATTTTACATTCCCACCAGGTACATATAAATGACCCAGTGTCTCTGCTACTCTCCAGCATTTGGTGTTTTCACTTTATTTATTTATATATTTATTTGCCATTCTTTTTTTTTTTTTTTTTTCTTTAGTATGCAGGCCTCTCACTATTGTGGAGCACAGGCTCCAGATGCACAGGCTCACCAGCCATGGCTCACGGACCCAGCTGCTCTGTGGGATCTTCCTGGACCGGGGCACGAACCCGTGTCCCCTGCATCAGCAGGCGGACTCTCAAGCACTGCACCACCAGGGAAGCCCTACTTGCCATTCTGATAGGTGTGTAGCGATATCTCACTGTGGTTTTAATGTTATTGAACTTTTCATGTGTTTATTTGCCATTTTCATGACCTCTTTGATAAAATATCTATTTTTTTTGCCCATTTTCTGATAAGATTGTTTATTTACTTTTGAAATTTGAGGGTTCTTTATATAGTCTACACAGCCCTTTGTCAGATATTTGGTTTGCACCTACTTTCTCCCACTCTACAGATTGTCTTTTTATCCTCTTAATAGGACATTTCATAGAATTAAGGATTTTAATTTTGATGAAGTCAAATTTATCAATGTTTTCTTTTATAGATCATGTTTTTAGCTTAAAATCTGAGAACTTTTTATCTAGCTCTATATACCGAAGAATATTTTTATTCCTATTTTTTTCCTAAAAT
The DNA here is from genome assembly GCF_949752795.1 of Hyperoodon ampullatus. Classification (NCBI taxonomy): domain Eukaryota; kingdom Metazoa; phylum Chordata; class Mammalia; order Artiodactyla; family Ziphiidae; genus Hyperoodon; species Hyperoodon ampullatus. The sequence continues at coordinate 54,693,284 of NC_136926.1, read as the reverse complement.
TTTTAAGTTTCTATGATTTGCGTTTAAGTCTGTGATCTGTTTTCAATTAGCTTTTGTATAAAGTATGAGACTAGATCAAGGTTATTTTTTGCTTTTTTTTTGTTTTTGCCTATGGATGCCTAATTTCTCCAGTATTATTTGCTTGTATGACTATTTTCCTTGATTGAATTGCATATATAAATGATATATACCATATATTACATATTTTTGATGTATGTCAGTTAGGCATATATGTTTGGGTCTATTTCTGGGTTCTGTATTCTGTCCCATTGATCTATGAGTTTATCTCTCCACCAGTACCACACAATATTGATTACTGTAGCTATGTAAGTCTTGTAGTTGAGTAGATGGATTCTTCCTACTTTTTTCTTCTTTTTTCAAAACTTTTTAGCTATTCTTGTTTCTTTACCTTTCCATAGAAATTTTAGAATAATCTTCTGCATATCTACAAAAATCTTGCTGTAATTTGGTAAAAATTTTGTTAAACCTATATATTAATTAAAGAAGAATTGTAATCTTTACTACATTGAGTCTTCCAATCCATAAACACAGTACATCTTCCTCTTTGTTTAGGTCTTTGATTCATTTTTTTTTTAGCATTGTATGGTTCTCAGCATACAAGTCTTGCACACATTTTGTTAGACTGATACTTTAAAATTTCATCTATTCAACAATTGTAAATAACATTGAATATTTAATTTTTGTGGTTTCATGATTATTGCTAGTATATAGAAATTTAATTAGTTTCAATATATTTATCTTATTGATACATCTTGTGACTTTGTTGAACCCACTTATAGTTCTAGAATTATTTTCTTTTCTTTTTTTTTTCATTTTTCTTTGTCTTTTTTTTTTTTGGTAGAATTCTTGGCATTTTCTACATAAATGATCATGTTCTCTGGAAATATGGACAGCTTCTTTGTCTTCTTTCTTATCTTTTGTTTATATATTTGTATATTTGCCTCATTGCACTCCCTAGAATTTCCAGCATTATGTTGAGTAAGAGTGGTGAGACCATATAACCCTGTCTCTTTCATGATCTTAGGGAGAAAGTATTCAGTCTTTTACTATAAGTATAATGTTAGCTTCAGCTATTTTGTAGGTGTTCTTTACCCTTTTTCCTAATTTCCCCTTATTCCTACTTTTCTGTGAGTTTTTATCATAAATGGATGTTGAATTTTGTCAAATGCTTCTCATGAATCAATTGATATGACCATAAATATTTCTTCTTCAGCCCACCACTGTGGTGGATTACATTTATTTATTTTTGAACATTGAATTAGCCTTGTATCTATGGAATAAACTTAATCACACTAAAGATTTTATACTTTGTTTAACTTGCTAAATTTTTGATGATTTTTGCATCAGTGTTCATGGGAAATATTAATCTGTAGTTTCCTCTTCCTCTAATGACATTATCTGCTTTTTGTATCAGAGTGATGCTGGCCTTATAAAGTGAGTTAGAAGTATTCCTTCAACTTCTATTTTCTGTAAGAGATAGTAGAATGTTCATATCATTTCATTCTTAAACATTTGGTAGAATACTCCAGTGAAACCATGTAGGTCAGGAGAGTTCTCTTTGGGGAATTGCAAAATTATGAAGTCAGTTTCATTAGTAAGACTATTCAAATGATCTATTTCATATTGAGTGAGATGTGGTAGTTTGTGTTTTTCAAAGTAAAGTTTTATTTGTTTAAGTTTTAAAATGTATGTGTATAGAGTTGTTTGTAGTCATCCTTATTATTTTTTTGATATCTGCATTATCTGCAATGATATACCAGTTCACTCTTGGCATTGGTAATTTTTGTCCTCTCTTTATTATCAGTTTGGCTAAAAATTTGTTAATTTTTTTAAACAACAGACTCTTTGTTTCACTGATTTTCTCTACTATTTTCCTTTATTGATTTCATTTATTTTTACTCTTATATTTATTGTTTATCTATTTATTTCCCTTGCTTTTGTTTTTTCTGATCTTCTAAGCTCTTGAAGCAGGGTCTTAAATTATTGGTATGATATTTTTCCTCTTTCCTAATGTATACATTTAGTGCCATACGTTTTCCTTGGAAGGCTGTTTTAGCTGTATTCTAGAAATTTTGATGTAGTGTTTTCATTTTCATTTATTTCAATATTATTTTTTCATTTCCCTTTAGGATTCTTTGATCCACAGGCTATTCATTTTCCAAGTGTTCAGAGATTTTTCCAGTTATCTTTTCCTTATTGATTTCTCTTTTGATTCCATTGTAGTGCAAGAATCACATTTCAATTATTTTACATATATCGAGGTTTGCTTTATGAACTAAGATATGGTCTAACTTAATATATGCTCTGTGGACACTTGAAAAGAATATATATTCTGCTGTCATTGAGTGTTCAATAAATACCCTGAGATTCATGTTATTTTCATGTTATTTTTGAATTTTCTACATCTTTGCTAATTTTTTTGTCCAGTGTTCTATCAATTGTTCAGTGAGGTTTTGTTGAAGTCCGCAAGTATATTATGGATTTGTCTATTTCTTCTTTCAATTAAAATAGTTTTTATTTTTCATATTTGGCATCACTGTTTTTGGTGCATACAAATTTAGAATTTCTATACTTTATTGGTAAATTGATCTTTTCATCATTATATGATGTTCCTCTGTCCCTAGATAATTTTCTTAGCTCTGAATTTTACTTTATCTGTTATGAAAATAGCCACTCCCACTTTTTTGATTAAACTTTTCAGGACATATCTTTGTCCACCCTTTTACATTCAATCTGCCTGCATCATTATGTTGCAAGTAATTTTGTATAGACAACATATAGTTGGATCATATTTTTTTATTGAATGAAAGATTCTTTAAATTCTATAGTACTTATAATTTTCAAAAATTTCACACAGATGATTCCATATAATCAGCATTCCATAAGAATGCTGTTTTCATATTTTTTAATTGACTGCCAATCTTTAACTCTTACTTGAGATATTTTTAGTCCATTTACATTTAATATAATTTTGCTGTGTTAAGACTGAAGTCTGACAGTCTATTTTTGCTGTTGTTTCCTTTGTTCTCTCTGTTTCTTGTTTCTTTGCTTTCTTTTTTTTCTGCCTTTTTTGAGGGTTAAGTGAACACTTTTTGAATTCCACTTTATCTGAAGGGTTTTTAAGTGTATCTATTTCCATCACTCTTTTAGTGTTTGCTCTAATTATTAAATTATAAAAATACAACTAATGATAGTCTTTTGATGTTATTTTCCCAGTTTGATGACATATAACAATCTTACCTCCATTTTTGCTCCTTTCCTGTCACTTTTTACATTAAAATTGCCTAAAATATTTTCTTTACACATATTTAGAACATCACACAATGTTATATTTCTTGTTTCAATCATCAAACATAGTTTAGAGGGCTTCTCTGGTGGCACAGTGGTTGAGAGTCTGCCTGCCAATGCAGGGGACATGGGTTTGAGCCCTGGTCTGGGAAGATCCCACATGCTGCGGAGCAACTAGGCCTGTGTGCCACAACTACTGAGCCTGTGCATCTGGGGCCTGTGCTCTGCAACAAGAGAGGTAGCGACAGTGAGAGGCCCATGCACCGCAATGAAGAGTGGCCCCCGCTCGCCACACTAGAGAAAGCCCACACACAGAAACGAAGACCCAACACAGCCAAAATAAATAAATAAATAAATAAATTAATTAAAAAAACATAGTTTAGAAAACTCAAGAGAAGAAAGAAAGCCTATTGTATTTGTCCATATTTTCCTTACCATAATCTTTTTATTCCAGATATTCAAGTTATACTTGTTTCTTTTTTCTTTTCTCTTTAGAAAATTTCCTTTATACATTCCCAGATTATGTCTGCTGGGAATCACTTCTCTTAGTTTGCCTTCATCTGAGAACATCTTGAATTTCCCATAATTTCCAAAGGATAGTCTTCTTGGTTGACAGCTCTTTCTTTTCTGATGAGAGATAGAGTCGTTCCAATTATTCTTACCCAATAAGTAAGGTGGCATTTTTATTAGGGTACTTTCAAGGTATTTTTTCCTTTAGTTTTCATTTTAATTATAATGTGTCTTGACATGAGTTTCTTTGTTGTTCACATTGGGTAATTTTTATTGTTTTATATTCCAGTTTACTATTTTTTCCCCTCTGTCTCCTCTATTCTACTGTTGAGTCCATTCATTGAGCATTATATGTCAGTTATTGTATTCATTTCTAAAATTTCCATTTGGTTCTTTCTTATATATTATATTTTTTCATGAGTAATTTTTTTATTGAGGAGTTCTATTTTTCCATTTGCCACATGTGTGTGTGTTCATAATTAATCATTAAAATATTTTTATCATAGTCTTTCTAAAATCTTTGTTAGGTAACTATAGCTTTATCTTCTAGATGTTTGCATCTATTGATTTTTTTTTCACTTTGAGATCTTTCTGGCTCATAGTATGAAAAATGATTTTCAAATGCATCTTGAACATATTTTTTTAATGAGACTCAAGATCGTATTTAAGCCTTTTGTTTTAGCTGACTTCCTGTGACACTGCATTAGCAAGGGAAGGAGAGTTGACACCTAATTGCTGCCAATACAGGTAAAAGTTCCAATTTCCCACTCTCTCTTCATTGCCATTCAAGTTGGATGGATGAAGGAAAAGGTGTCTCCTTATTAATGCTGAATGGGAATGACAATTATTGTTCCCTACATGGTTTCTACTGACACCACAGTAAAGCATGGCCTTGATGCTGCTGAGTGATGGTGAAAGTCCTGACTTTCCACTAGGCCACATCTGACACTACCTCAGTGGAGATGTGGAGTGGTGCTTTGTTACCTGTGTGTCAGAATGAATGTTTGGCCTTCTCACATCACCTCTTATTACCAGACATCATTACCTATTTGACCATCCCTGAAACTACCTTGGCAGAAATGAGAAGGTATCTCATTATAGCCTTATGCAATTACAACTCAAGTAGAGATGCAACCAAGATGTCAGAGGAATAGAGGGCATGGAATACATCTTGCCCCACAAATGCATTAAGAATACATCTACAAATACATCTACAGTTCTCACAGAGCAACTACTGAACACTAGCAGAGGACCTTGGACACTTAAGAAGAAAGATCCTCACAAAACCAGGTAGGATAAAAGAAAGTAGAAGGGAAAAGGAAGAGGAGAGGAGGCAGGATAGGACCTGTACCCCTGGCAGGCAGCTGAAGGTGAGGAGAGATTCCCGCATCTGGGGATGCCCCCTCACTGGTAGGGAGATCAGCTGGGACAGAACATGAGTCTTGTGGGGCTCAGAGGAGAGCCCAGCAACCAGTCTGTGGCAGCAGGACAGAGTGAGACCTACAATGATGGTCTGTGTCACAGCATTGTGCACCCCAGCCTGAAATGGGTGTCTGCCGGTGCATATGGGGGCTGGGTGCTGGAACATGGGATTTAGAGAGCAGACCCAGGGAAGGAAATGCTGTGGCTGTGAGGAGAAAAACTGAGGGGATGGGAGAGAGGAATTCCACAACTGGGAATGCTCGTGCAGTAAGCCCAGAGAAACAAGAATTGAAGGGCCATTGTTGAGTGATGCACAAAGGGTGGGGCCACCACTGCAACCTCTCTCCTCATGCGTCAGGCTCTGCCTCCATGTACACTAAAAAGGGCTCCTGCTGGAGCCAGCTCATGGCTCACTGCCATTGCCTCCTCCTCCAACAAGCTTGGGCTACATGCTCGTCCTTGTTGCTGCCTGATGGGCTCGTGAATTCCAATCCCTACCCCAGCACACTCTCACCTGGGCAGCCCCCACATCCTGATTGCAGCCTCAGCTCCTTTCAGCCTGATGGGCTTGTGTGCTCTGGCAACCTCTGGAGCAGACTCCAGTGGAAGGAACACATTCAGAGGAGGGACTGAAACAACACTTGAGCCCCAGGGGCCATGTGACTAAGGAAGAAGAGCTGAAATCACTCCTCATGGCTGCACGAACCATGGAGTTACACCTCTGCTGATGGCTTCTTAAATTCATCACCTGTGAAACATTTGGAAGGACAGTGCCCCTGCAGCTGTGATGGATCTGTCTTTAGCAGCTGTGGGCTTTGTGGACATGTATATATGGGGGTTCAACCAGGCCAGAGTCTGAGCTGCCTCCATAGCTCATGTAACAGGTCCAGGTGAACGACTACTGCAGTCCTGGGATCTGACTTCAATGGATCTGTGCCCATTGCCTGGTGAAAACAACAGGCCTGAGAGTCACTAGGGCCATTTGCCAGCACACCCACAGTTAAGGTGGGACCAAGAACAGTGCCAAAAAGAGTATACTTTGTGAGCCCATACAAAAGTGGTAAAAGTGGAGACAGCAGAGCACATTCATAGATGAACAGCTCCAGAGGAGAAATACTCAGTGGCTTCTTTCCCAGTGAGAGTGTTCCAATCCCACCTACCTCACACTGCATATCAGAAAAACAGGTAAGAAATAGATCTGGGGGCCACTACTCCAACAACTAGGGAGTAGACCCCACCTCTGACAGGGCAGTGACAACCTCAGAAAAGGGGAGGCTCTGCTGAATATCCAAGTCAGGCTCTGGTCATAACAACAACAATCAAATTCCCTATCAAGGGGGTAACGGCACAAGCCTCTGGACCAACCTCACCCAACAGGGGGCAGACACCAGAAGCAAGAGGAGCTATAATCCTGAAGCCTAAAGAAAGAAGACCACAAACACTGTAAGTTTGAAAAAATGAGAAGTCAAAGAAATATCTTACAGATGAAGGAGCAAGATAAAAAACTTACAAGAAAAACTAAATGAAGAGGAGATAGGCAATCTACTTGAAAAATAATTGACAGTAATGATAATAAAGATGATCCAAGATCTCAGGAAAAGAATGGAGGCATGGATAAAAAAGATAAAAGAAGTGTATAATGAAGACCTAGAAAAACTAAAGAACAAACAAAGAGAAATGAACAATACAATAACTGAAATGAAATATACACTAGAAGGAATCAATAGTAGAATAACTGAGCCAGAAGAATGAATAAGTGATCTGAGAGACAAAATAGTGGAAATCTCTGTTGTGGAACAGAATACAGAATAAAGAATGAAAAGAAATCAGGACAGTCTCAGAGACTTCTGGAACAACATTAAACACAACAACATGCAAATTATAGGGTTCCCTATAATTTCCCTATAGAAGAAGAAGAGAAAGGGCCTGAGAAAATATTTGAAGAGATTATAGTTGAAAACTTTTCTAACATAGGAAAGGAAATAATCACCCAAGTTCAGGAAGGGCAAAGAGTCTCATACAGGATAAGCCCAAGGAGGAATATGTGGAGACACATATTAATCAACCTAACAAAAATTAAATATAAAGAAAAAATATTAAAAGAAACAAGGGAAAAGCAACAAATAACATACAAGAGAATCCCCATAAGTTTATCAGCTGATTTTTCAGCAGAAACTCTGCAGGCCAGAAGGGCATGGCAGGATATTTAAAGTGATGAAAGGGAAAAACCTATAACTAAGATTACTCTACCCAGCAAGGATCTCATTCAGATTCCACAGAGAAATGAAAAGCTTTACAGACAAGCAAAAGCTAAGAGAATTCAGCACCACAAAACCAGCTTTACAACAAATGCTAATGGAACTTGCTAAGCAGGAAACACAAGAGAAGAGAACAAAAGAGGAAAGGAAGAAAAAGGACCTACAAAGACAAACTCAAAACAATTAAGAAAATGGCAATAGGAACATACATATCGATAATTACCTTAAATGTAAATGGACTAAATGCTCCCACCAAAAGACACAGATTGGCTGAATGGATACAAACACAAGACCCATATATATGCTTTCTACAAGACACCCACTTCAGACCTAGGGACACATACAGACTGAAAGTGAAGGTATGGAAAAAGATATTCCATGCAAATGGAAATCAAAAGAAAGCTGGAGTAGTAATATACATATCAGAAAAAATAGACTTAAAATAAAGACTCTTACAAGAGACAAGGAAGTACTCTACATAATGATCAAGGTATCAATCCAAGAGGAAGATATAACAATTGTAAATATTTATGCACCCAACATAGGAGCACCTCATTATAAAAGGCAAATGCTAACAGCCATAAAAGGGGAAATTGATATTAACACAATAATAGTAGGGGACCTTGGAGAAAACAGAACCCTCCTACACTGTTGGTGGGAATGAAAATTGGTACAGCCAATATGGAGAACAGTATGGAAGTTCCTTAAAAAACTAAAAATAGAGCTACCATATGATCCAGCAATCCCACTCCTGGGCATATATCTGGAGAAAACCATAATTCAAAAAGATACCTGCAGCCCAATCTTTATTGCAACACTATTTACAATAGCCAGAACATTAAAGCAACCTAAATGTCTATCAACATATGAATGGATAAAAAAGATGCAGTACCATATATATTATACAACGGAATATTACTCAGCCATAAAAAAGAACAAAATATTGCCATTTGCAGCAACATGGATAGACCTAGATATTGTCATACTGAGTGAAGTAAGTCAGACAGTCAGACAGAGAAAGACAAATATCATATGATATTGCTTATTTGTGGAATCTAAAAAAGGTTACAAATAAACTTATCTACAAAACAGAAATAGAGTTACAGATGTAGAAAACAAAGTTATGATTACGAGGGTGTAAAGGGGAGGAGGGATAAATTGGAAGATTGGGATTGACATATACACACTATTTTATATATAAAATAATAACTAATAAGGACTTACTATATAGCACAGGGAACTCTACTAAATACTCTGTAATGGCTTATATGGGAAAATAATCTAAAAAAGAGTGGGTATTTGTATATGTATAACTGACGTACATTGCTGTACACCTGAAACTAACACAACATTGTAAGTCAACTATACTCCATAAAAAAAGAAATGAATGCTAAAATAATAAAAAGAAGAAGTCGATATCTAGACTCCTTGCTCAGCCTTTTCTGACTAGAATGAGTGGGGATGGGGCCATACATATTTCTGTGGTATTTGGGAGCAGTAGAGTAGCTATTTTCTAAAGGTTTATCTCTTCCTAGTCAGCACCTTTCCTGGTCTTTTGGTTAGAGAGAGCAGGCTTTTGTTAAGGCCATTGGCATTTCCAGGTTTCTGGGCTCCTCAGCTCCAAATACAGGATGGCTGAGATAAAAAAAGTAAACTCAGGGAACTCAGCACCATGTTAGTTTTTGGGTTATGTGTTCCCTATCCATTCTGACTTCTCTCTACTTTTCAGTCTTCTGATATTCATTTTATATGTAATAACCAAGGTTTTTAGTTGTATTTAGCAGAAAGAATAGGGAAAAGTATGTCTATTTGATTTTTCCAGAGGCAGAAGTATATTCTGCATTTTTATTTGATAAATCTGGCTACCCTACTCTTCCTGAAACATGTTCTTCTTCTATACCACCCTCATCTGGATTTCATAAGTATAATTCACTCTTCATATTAGTTCTCAGTTTAATTACCTCCTCATGTAAAGCATACTGCACATTGGTGAAATGTAATGCTTTTTACAATACATTTTTTAAGCACTAAAGATATAATATGTAAGAGTCAGAGTCAAGATAGTGGTGTGAGAAGACACAGAGTTTGCATCTCCCCACAACTAAGGCACCTGCCGGACACTGGTAGGGGACCTCTATGCCCAAGGAGATGGGAGGAACCCCCAAGCGAATGGTAAGATGTGGGGTGACTGAGGGGGGAGGAGAAGTGGAGGCTGGACAGGACTGGTGCCCCTGATGGGTGGCTAAGGGGGGGAGGGGTTCCCACACCTGGAGGGACACTCAGGAGTTTGGATCACAGGAGAGTGCACCCAGCGTTTCCCATGCCCAATCTGTCAGGGAAGTCTGCCCATCTCTCAGGCTGGGTCCTATGTCCTCAGAGCCCCCCTCTGGGCTGTGTTGGTCTTGGGGGCATAGGAGGGAGGCTGGTGGAGAACAGGAGAGGCAGGTGGAAGGAATGCTCCAGGACTGGAGGAGTGGGAGAGGAGCAGAGGGTGTTTGCCTTGCCCACTCGGACCCAGGAAGCCTGCTGAGCTCCAAGGTGGGGTACCCTGTCCTCTGAGACAAGAGTCACGAGGAACGCCTGGGTCCCTTCTGTTCTGTTGAGCCTAAGCCCCACCCTGCACACTCCCCAGGGCTTTTTCCAGCCCTGTGAGTCCTAAGAATAGGCTCCGCTCACCACCCAAGCCCCACCCATGCCTAGGCCCCACCCTCCACATCCAAGCAAACTTCCACATTTTTTTTCTTCTCTTTTTTTACCATTGTGGTTCTGTTTTACCTTTCAGTTGTTTCATCTACATTTCTATTTTTATATTCTTTCTAACATATTGGGAAGTTTCCTAGTCTCATTTTATTTTTTACTTATTGTTACTGTTCTCCTTCTTTTTTTTTCCCACCCCACATGGCTTGTGGGATCTTTGTTCACAAGCCAGGGGTTGGGTGAAGCTCCTGCAGTGGGAGTTCTGAGACCAAACCACAGGACAAACAGAGAACTTCAGACCCCAGAGAATATTAATCAGAGTGAGGTCTCCTGGAGGTCCTCATCTCGGCACCAGGACCCGCTCTATCCAACAGCTGACAAACTCCAGTTATGGGAGCCTCAAGACAAACAACCAGTAAGATAGGAATGCAATCCCACCCATCCAAAAAAAAAAAAAAATAGATGGCAAAAAAATATGTCACAGATGAAGGAACAAGGTAAAAACCTATAAACCCAAATAAATGAACAGGAAATTGGCAATCTACCTGAAAAAGAATTCAGAGTAAAATAGTAAAGATGATTCAGAATCACAGAAATAGAATGGAGGCATGGATTGAGAAAATATAAGAAATTTTTAACAAATATCTAGAAGAACTAAAGAACAAACAGAGATGAGCAGCACAATAACTGAAATGAAAAATACACTAGAAGGAATCAATAACAGAATAACTGAGATAGAAGAATGAATAAGAGAGCCAGAAGACAAAAAGGTAGAAATAACTGTGAAGAAGTAGAATAAATCAAAAAAGATTAAAAGAATTAAAGACAATCTCAAAGACCTTGGGGACAACACTAAATGCACTAACATTCAAATTATAGGGGTCCAAGAAGAAAAAGAGAAAAAGAAAAGGTCTGGGAAAATATTTGAAGAGATTATAGTGGAAAAGTTCCCTAACAGGGGAAAGGAAATAGTCATCCAAGGAACACAGGAAACACAGAGAGTCCCTTACAAGATAAACTCTAGGAGAAACACACCAAGACACATATTAATCAAACTAACAAAAATTAAATACAAAAAAAAAATGTTAAAAGCAACAAGGGAAAAACAAAAAATAATATACAAAGGAATCCCCATAAGGTGATCAGCTGATTTTTCGGCAGAAAATCTGCAAGCCAGAAGGGAGAGGCAAGATATACTTAGCGTGATGAAAGAGAAAAACCTACAACCAACATTATTCTACCTAGAAAGGATCTCATTCAGATTCGATGGAGAAGTCAAAAGGTTTACAGAGAAGCAAAAACTAAGAGAATTCAGCACCACAAAACCAGCTTTATAACAAATGTTAAAGAAACTTCTCTGGGGGGCAAAAGACCCACAAAAACAAATGCAAAGCAGTTAAGAAAAAGGTAATAGGAAAAAACAAATTGAAAATCACTTTGAATGTAAATGGATTAAAGGCTCCAACCAAAAGACACAGACTGGATGAATGGATACGTAAACAAGACCTATATATATATATATATATATATATATATATATATATATATATATATATATATATATATATATATATATATATATATATATATATATATATATATATATATATATATATATATATATATGCTGTCTACAAGAGACCCACTTAAGACCTAGGGAAACATACAGACTGAAAGTGAAGGGATGGAAAAAAATATTCCATGCAAATGGAAATCAAAAGAAAGCAGGAGTAAAATACTCATATGAGATAAAATAGAGTTTAATATAAAGACTGTTACAAGAGATAGGGAAAGACACTACATAATGATAAAGGGATCAATCCAAAAAAAAATATAACAATAATAAAAGTCTATGCACCCAACATAGGAGCACCTCAATACATAAGGCAAATGCTAACAACTATGAAAGTAGAAATCGACAGTCACACAATAATAGTAGGGACATTTAACACCCTACTTACACCAATAGACAGATCATCCAGACAGAAAATAAATAAAGAAACACAAGCTTTAAATGACACAATAGACCAGATAGATTTAATTGGTATTTATAGAACATTCCACCTGAAAGTGGCAGAATACACTTTCTTCCCAAGTGCACAGAGAACATTCTCCAGGATAGATCACACTTTGAGTCACAAATCAAGGCTCAGAAAATTTAAGAAAATTGATATTGTATCAAGCATCTTTTCTGACTAAAATGCTATGAGATTGGAAATCAGTTACAGGAAAAAGAAACTGTAAAAACCACAAATACATGGAGGCTAAAAAATGTGCTTCTAAATAACCAAGACATCACAGAAGAAATCAAAGAAGAAATTTAAAATATATATATATAAACAAATGACAATGAAAACACAACCACCCAAAACTTGTGGGATGCAGCAAAAGCAGTTCTATGAGGGAAGTTTATAGCCATTCGAGCTCATCTCAAGAGGCAAGAAAAATCTGAAATAAACAATCTAACCTTACACCTAAAGCACCTAGAAAAAGAAGAACAAAGAAAACCCAAACTCAGTAGAAGGAAAGAAATCATAAAGATCAGAGCAGAAATAAATGAAATAGAAATGAAAAAGCAACAGCAAAGGTCAGTAAAACTAAAAGGTGGTTCTTTGAAAAGATAAATAAAATTGATATACCCTTAGCCAGACTCATCAAAAAAAAAAAAAAAAGGAGAGCATGCAAATCAATAAAATTAGAAATGAACAAAGAGAAAGCACAACTGACACTGAAGAAATTTGAAGGATTTTAAGAGACTACTACAAACAACTATATGCCAATATAATGGACAGTCATGAAGAAATGAGCAATTCTTGGAAAGGTACAATTTTCCAAGACTGAACCAGGAAGAATTAGAAAATATAAACAGGCCTATCACAAGTAATAAAATTGAAACTGTAATTAAAAATCTTCCATCAAACAAAATCCAGGACCAGATGGCGTCACAGGCAAATTCTATCAAACATTTAGAGAAGAGCTAACAATGATCCTTCTCAATCTCTTCCAAAAGTTTACAGAGGGAGGAACACTCCCAAATTCATTCTATGAAGGCACCATCACCCTTATACCAAAACTAGACAACGATACTACAAAAAAAGAAAAAGATATCACAAAAAAAGAAAATTATGGACCAATATCACTGATTAACATAGATGCAAAAACCCTGAACAAAATACTAGCAAATAGAACCCAACAACATATTAAAAGGATCATATACCATGATCAAGTGGGGTTTATCCCAGGGATGCACCGATTCTTCAGTATATGCAAATCAAACAATGTGATACACCATATTAACAAACTGAAGAATTAAAACCATATGATCATCTCAATAGATGCATAAAAAGCTTTTGACAAATTTCAATGCCCATTTACGATAAAAGCTCTCCAGAAGATGGGCATAGAGGGAACCTGTATCAACATAATAAAGGTCATATACAACAAACTCACATCAAACATCATACTCAATGGTGAAAAACTGAAAGCATTTCCACTAAGATCAGGAACAAAACAAGGTTTTCCACCCTCACCACTATTATTCAACATAGTTTTGGAAGTCCTAGCCATGGTCATCTGAGAAGAAAAAGAAATAAAAGGAATACAAACTGGAAAAGAAGAAGTAAAACTGTCACTGTTTGCAGATGACATGATAATACACATAGAAAATCCTAAAGATGGCACCAGAAAATTACTAGAACTAAACAATGAATTTGGTAAAGTTGCAGGTTACAAAATTAATGCGCAGAAATCTCTGGCATTCCTATACACTAACAACGAAAAATCAGAGAGAGAAATTAAGGAAACAACCCCATTTACTATCACAACACAAAGAATAAAATACCTAGGAATAAACCTACCTAAGGAGGCAAAACACTTGTACTCAGAAAAGTACAAAACACTGATGAAAGAAATCAAAGAGGACATAAAAAAATGGAGAAATATACCAAGTCCTTGTATTGGAAGAATCAATATTGTGAAAATGATTATACTACCCAAAGCAATCTACAGATTCAATGCAATACATACCAAACTACCAATGGCATTCGTCACAGATTTAGAACAAAAAAATTTATAATTTGTATGGAAACAGAAAAGACCCCAAATAGCCAAAGCAATCCTGAGAAAGAAAAATGGAGCTGGAGGAATCAGGCTCTCTGACTTCAAAACTACAAAACTACAGTAATTAAGACAGGATGGTACTGGTACAAAAACTGAAGTATAGATCAATGGTACAGGATAGAAAAACCAGAGTTAAACACAAGCACACATAGTCACCTACTTTTTGACAAAGCAGGCAAGAACATACAATGGAGAAAAGAGAGCCTCTTCAATAAGTGGTGCTGGGAAAACTGGACAGCTACCTGTAAAAGAATGAAATTAGAACACTACTTAACACCTTACACAAAAACAAACTCAAAATGGATTAAAGACCTAGATGTAAAACCAGATACTATATAACTTTTAGATGAAAACAAAGGAAAAACACTCTTTGACATAAACCACAGAAAGATCTTTTTTGACCCACATCCTAGAGTAATGGAAATAAAAACAAAAATAAAAAATGGGACCTAATGAAACTTCAAAGCTTTTTCACAACAACAAAAAAAAATAAACAAGATGAAAAGGCAGCCTTCAGAATGGGAGAAAATATTTGCAAATGAAGCAACTGACAAAGGATTAATCTCCAAAATTTACAAGAAGCTCATGCAGCTCAATATCAAAAAAAACAAGCAACCCAATTAAAAAATGGGTACAAGACCTTAATAGACACTTCATCAAAGAAGACATACAAATGGCCAAAAGGTACATGAAAAGATGTTCAATGTCACTAATTATTAAAGAAATGCAAATCAAAATGACAACAAGGTATCACCTGACACAGGTCAGAATGTCCATTATCAAAAAATCTAGAAACAATAAATGCTGTGGATGGGGTGAAAAGGGAACACTCCTGCACTGTTTGTGGGAATGTTAATTGATACCACCATTATGGAGAGCAGTATGTAGGTTCCATAAAAAACTAAAAATAGAACTACCATATGACCCAGAAATCCCACTACTGGGCATAAACCCTGAGAAAACCATAATTCTAAAGGAGTCATGTACCACAATATTCATTGCAGCTCTATTTACAATAGCCAGGACATGGAAGCAACCTTAGTGTCCATGGACAGATAAATGGATAAAGAAGATATGGCACATATGTACAATGGAATATTACTCAGCCATAAAAAGAAAAGTAATTGAGCTATTTATAATGAGATAGATAGGCCTAGAGTCTATCATACAGAGTGAAGTAAGTCAGAAAAAGAAAAACAAATACCGTATGCTAATGCCTATATATTGAATCTAAAAAAAAAAAAAAAAAAAAAAAAGTGGCAGGGCAGGAATAAAGACCCAGACATAGAGAATGGACTTGAGGACATGGGGGTGGGGAGGGGGAAACTGAGGCAAAGCTAGTAGGAAGCAGCAGCATAGCACAGGGAGATCAGCTCAATACTTTGTGACGACCTAGAGGGGTGGGATAGGGAAGGTGGCAGGGAGGCTCAAAAGGGATGGGATATGGGGATATATGAATGCATATGGCTGATTCACTTTGCTGTACAACAGAAACTAACACAGTGCTGTGAAACAATTATACTCCAATAAACATGTATTTTGAAAATAGATATAATATGTGAGATTTGTTAAGTTCTCTCTTGCACACTTAACTGTAAGTACTGTGAGGGTAGGGATATGATTCCTTTTTTGCCCACCGTTATATCTCTAGTGTCTTTCCCAGTGCTTAGCATAGAGTCAGCAGTCAGTGAAGACTGTTGAATGAACAATTAAATGTTAGTAATATAAAATATCAACAGGAGGGATTTGGAATAGTAATGAAAATACAGATGATTGGGAACTTCCTAAAGTGACTACAGTTGGATTAAAAAAAATATTTCCATAGACCATTGTAGAATAGGGAAAGGCCTTGTTCAACAGCATGATGTAACAACTCTTACCAGAGGACAATGTTATATAGTAGAAGATCATTCCACTTTTAAAACTTCAATATTTATTCCTTAAAGTATTCACACCTATACATGGTACCTGGATTGGTAAAATATTATGAGATCAGTGAGTGGAGAAATCCATGGCTGAATTTATCCTTATCCTCTCAGTCTTCCCGTTATCAAGAGAGATAGATAAACATTGGTATTTCCAGGCAAAGAGCAGACATATTGTGAGAAAGGAAAGGTGAGAAAAGGGGATGTATCATCCTACGTAGAGGAAAGAAAGAACAATCATAGCAAACCACTGCATTTGCTGAAGAGCCACTTAGTCAAGGCACTGCTTGGCTGCAGCTCTCTGTGGACTCAGCACAGCTGTACCTCTTAAAACAAGGTCAGATAAATTAACCAAAGTTAATTTCTTAAAATTACTTTGTCATCAAACTTTTATGTCTCTTCCCCTGTCATGAGTAAACCTTCAGGGTGATTCTGCCTATTTCTCCATGTGTAAGCTGAAGGGGAAGATGGACATAATGCTCACTGTCATTTTCGTAAATGGCACCTTCACTCTTCTTCAAAACTCTGAAAGGAGATGGTAAAGGTAGGAAGTTAATATTGTAGCACAAGCCAACACGTTAAAATAGTAGAATTTATGTTTAATTGTTGGGATCAGCAGCATAGATAATTTAACAGAAAAAAATAATACAAGTTTGCTTTACTTTTTTTTTCTTTTTTTTTCTTTTTTTTTTTTTTTTGAATGAGAAGTTGTTGTTTAGTGAGTACAAAGTTTTTGTTTCAGAGGATAAAAAGTTGTAGAAATGGATAGTGGAGATGGTTGCACAACTCTGTAAATGTATTTAAAGCCACAGATTTGCAAACTTAAAATCGTTAAACTGGTAAATTTTAAGTTACTCAAATTTTACCACAATTAAAAAAAAAATGTAAAGAGACTCCCCAAGGCTCCTTGTCACTGGCTGGAACAATTTTTCCCAAGCCATTCAGCCATTTGTCAATATAGGATAAGCATCAACTGATGGTTACTGAATTTTTTTTTAAATGTTTAGCAGGTAGGTATATATGACTAGATCATAAGCTCCTTTTTTGTTACAAAGTCGTGTTTCTTTATATCTGCTTCAGTGTAACACATAGATGGTGAAAATTATTTATTAAAATAATTAATGCCTTTGGCCACCTATTTGTTTTTCAGTCAGTACAAATTAGCTTATTTTAGGAGCTTTCTATACATTGAACATTTTTACCAATGGTTCATTATGAATTCTGAGTGGCTATTCTGGATCACGTTTTACTATTTGAACAGATTTTAAGACATTACATTAAACGAGTTTCATGTAGTCCATATCACACATAAAATCCCAAGCCCTTGTGAACCTGTTGGCCGTTATCACAGTGGTTAGTTTACAGAGCAATAAAGAATTTATACATCAAATGCTTAAGAGATGGATGCTTAGAAAAAGGACTTAACAAGAACTTTGAACCTGGAAAATAATACATACAACATCCTTGAAAACATTGATCTTTTTTTAAATAATATCTTTATTGGAGTATAATTGCTTTACAATGGTGTGTTAGTTTCTGATTTATAACAAGTGAATCACCTATACATATACATATATAACCATTTATCCTCCCTCTTGTATCTCCCTCCCACCCACCATATCACACCCCTCTACGTGGTCAAAAATCACCGAGCTGATATCCCTGTGCTATGTGGCTGGTTGCCACTAGCTATTTATTTTACATTTGGAAGTGTATATATGTCCATGCCACTCTCTCACTTCGTCCCTGCTTACCCTTCCCACTCCCTTTGTCCTCAAGTCCATTCTCTATGTCTGCATCTTTATTCCTTTTCTACCTCTAGGTTCTTGAGAACCTTTTTTTTTTTTTTTTTTTTTTTTAGGTTCCAAATATATAGGTTAGCATGCAGTATTTGTTTTTCTCTTTCTGACTTACTTCACTCTGTATGTAAGACTCTAGGTCCATCCACCTCACTACAAAAAACTCAGTTTTGTTTCTTATTCTGGCTGAGTAGTATTCCCTTGTGTATATGTGCCACATCTTCTTTAACCATTCATCTGTCCGTGGACACTGAGGTTGCTTCCATGTCCTGGCTTTTGTAAATAGAGCTGCAATGAACACTGTGGTACATGACTTTTTGAATTTTGGTTTTTGCATGGTATATGCCCAGTAGTGGGAATATGGGTATATGCTGGATCATATGGTAGTTCTACTTTTAGTTTTTTAAGGAACTTCCATACTGTTCTCCAGAGTGACTGTATCAATTTACATTCCCACCAACAGTGCAAGAGGGTTCCCTTTTCTTGACACCCTCACCAGCATTTATTGTTTGTAGATTTTTTGATGATGGCCATCCTGACTGGTGTGAGGTGATACCTCATTGTAGTTTTGATTTGCATTTCTCTAATGATTAGTGATATTGAGCATCCTTTCATATGTTTGTTGGCAATCTGTATATCTTCTTTGGGGAAATGTCTATTTAGGTCTTCTGCATATTTTTAGATTGGGTGGTTTATTTTTTTGTTGATTCTTCCAATCCAAGAACATGGTGTATCTCTGTGTCTGTTTGTATCATCTTTAATTACTTTCATCACTGTCATAGTTTTCTGCATACAGGTCTTTTGTCTCTTTAGGGAGGTTTATTCCTAGGTATTTTATTCTTTTGTTGCAATGGTAAATGGCAGTGTTTCTTTAATATCTCTTTCAAATTTTTCAACATTAGTGTTCAGTAATGCAAGAGATTTCTGTCCATTAATTCTGTATCCTGCTACTCTACCAAATTAATTGATTAGCTCTAGTAGTCTTCTGGTAGCATATTTAGGATTCTCTATGTATAGTATCATGTCATCTCAAACAGTGACAGATTTACTTCTTGTTTTCTGATTTCGATTCCTTTTATTTCTTTTTCTTCTCTGATTGCTGTCACTAAACCTTCTAAAACTATGTTAAATAATAGTGGTGTGAGTGGACAACCCTGTCTTGTTCTGGATCTTAGAGGAAATGGTTTCAGTTTTTCACCATTGAAAACAATGTTGGCTGTGAGTTTGTCATATATGGCTTTTATTATGTTCAGGTAAGTTCCCTCTATGCCTACTTTCTGGAGGGTTTTTATCATAAATGGGTGTTGAATTTTGTCAAAAGCTTTTTCTGCATCTATTGAGATGATCATATGATTTTTCTCCTTTAATTTGTTAATATGGCTTATCAATTGATTGATTTGCTTATATTAAAGAATCCTTGCATTACTGGGATAAACGTCACTTGATCATGGTATATGATCCTTTAAATGTAGTGTTGGATTCTGTTTGCTAGTATTTTGTTGAGTTTTACATCAATGTTAATCAGTGATATTGGCCTGTAGTCTTCTTTCTTTGTGACATCTTTGTTTGGTTTTAATATCAATGTGATGGTGGCCTCATAGAATGAGTTTGGGAGGGTTGCTCTCTCTGCTGTGTTTTCGAAGAATTTAAGAAAGATATGTGTTAGCTCTTCTCTAATGTTTGGTAGATTTTGCTTGTGAAGCCATCTGGTTCTGGGCTTTTGTTTGTTGGAAGATTTTTAATCACAGTGTCAGTTTCAGTGCTTGTGACTGGTCTGTTTATATTTTCTATTTCTTCCTGGCTCAGTCTCAGAAGGTTGTGCTTTCCTAAGAATTTGTCCATTTCTTCCTGGTTTGTCCATTCTATTGGCATATATTTTCTTGCAGTAATGTCTCATGATAATTTGTATTCCTGTTATGTCAGTTGTTACTTTTTTTTCATTTCTAATTCTATTGTTTTGAATCTTCTCCCTTTTTTCTTGATGAATATAGGAAATGTTTTATCAATTTTGTTTATCTTCTCAAAGTACCAGTTTTTAATTTAATTGATCTTTGCTATTGTTTCCTTCATTTATTTTTCATTTATTTCTGATCTGATCTTTATGATTTCTTTCCTTCTGCTAACTTTAGGTTATTTTTTGTTCTTCTTTCTCTTCTTTGCATTAGGTGTAAGGTTGGGTTGTTTATTTGAGATTTTTATTCTTCCTTGAGGTGAGATTGAATTGCTATAAACTTCCCTCTTAAAATTGCTTTTGCTGCATCCCATAAGTTTTGGGTCATCGAGTTTTCATTGTCATTTGTTTCTAGGTATTTTTTAAAATTTCCTCTTTGATTTCTTCAGTGATATCTTGGTAATTTAGTAGCTTATTGTTTAGCCTCCATGTGTTTGTACTTTTTACAGATTATTTATTGTAATTGATATCTAATCTTATAGCATTGCAGTTGGAAAAGATACTTGGTACAATTTTAATTTTCTTAAATTTACTAAAGCTTGATTTGTGACCCAGGATATGATCTATCCTGGAGAATGTTCCATGAGCAGTTGAGAAGATAGTATATTCTGGTTTTTTTGGATCGAATGTCCTATAAATATAAATTAAGTCCATCTTGTCAAATGTATCATTTAAAGCTTGCGTTTCCTTATTTATTTTCATTTTGGATGCCCTGTCCATTGAAGAAAGTGGGGTGTTAAAGTTCCCTACCATGATTGTGTTACTCTTGATGTCCTCTTTAATGGCTAGCATTTGCCTTATGTATTGAGGTGGTCCTATGTTGGGTGTATAAATATTTACCATCTTCTTCCTGGATTGATGCCTTGATCATTATGTAGTGTCCTTCTTTGTCTCTTGTAATAGTCTTTATTTTCAAATCTATTTTGTCTGATATGAGAATTGCTATTCCAGTTTTCTTTTGATTTCCATTTGAATGTAATATGTTTTTCCATCCCTGAACTTTCAGGCAGTATATGTCCCTAGCTCTAAAGTGAGGCTCTTGTAGACAGCATATGTATGGGTCTTGTTTTTGTATCCATTCAGCCAGTCTATGCCTTTTGGTTGGAACATTTAATCCATTTACATTTAAGGGAATTATTAATATGTTTTTTCCTATTACCATTTTCATAATTATTGTGGATTTGTTATTGTAGGTCATTTCCTTCTCTTATGTTTCCTGACTACAGAAGTTCCTTTAGCATTGTTGTAAAACTGGTTTGGTGGTGTGAATTCTCTTAGCTTTTGCTTGTCTGTAAATGATTTATTTCTCCAACAAATCTTTTTTTTTTTTTTTTTTTTTTTTTTGAGTTATGCGGGCCTCTCACTGCTGTGGCCTCTCCTGTTGCAGAGCACAGGCTCCGGACGCGCAGGCTCAGCAGCCATGGCCCACGGGCCCAGCCGCTCCGCGGCACGTGGGATCTTCCCAGACCGGGGCACAAACCCGTGTCCCCTGAATTGGCAGGCGGATTCTCAACCACTGCACCACCAGGGAAACCCTCCAACAAATCTTAATGGGATCCTTGGTGGGTAGAGTAATCTCGGTTGTAGGTTTTTCCCTTTCATCACTTTAAATATTTCCTTCCTCTCCCTTCTGTCTTGCAGCATTTCTGTTGAAAGTCAGCTGTTAACTTTATGGGGATTCCCTTATATGATATTTGTTGCTTTTTCCTTGCTGCTTTTAATATTTTTTTCTTTGCATTTAATTTTTGATGGTTTGATTAATATGTGTATTGGTGTGTTTCTTCTTGGATGTATCCGGCATGGGACTCTGCACTTCCTGGACTTGATTGACTATTTCCTTTCCCATTTTAGGGAAGTTTTCAACTATAATTTCTTCAAATATTTACTCAGTCCCTCTCTATTTCCCTTCTTCTTTTGGGACCCCTATAATTCAAATGTTGGTGCATTTATTTTTTTCCCAGAGGTCTCTGAAACTGTCCTCAATTCTTTTCATTCTTTTTTCTTTATTCCATTGTGTGGTATTTATTTTCACTATTTTCTCTCCCAGGTCACTTATCCATTTTTCTGCCTCAGTTATTCTGCTATTGTTTCCTTTTAGAGAATTTTTAATTTCATTCATTGTGTTGTTTATCATTGTTTGTGTGCTCTTTATTTCTTCTAGGTCCTTTTTAAACATTTTTTGCATTTTCTCCATTCTATTTCCAAGATTTTAGATCATCTTTACTATCATTGCTCTCAATTTTTTTTTCTGGTAGACTGCCTATTTCTTCTTCTTCTTTTTTTTTTTTGGTCTGATGGGTTTATACCTTGCTCCTTCATCTGTTGTGTGTTTCTTTGTCTTCTCATTTTGCTTAACTCACTGTGTCTGGAGTCTCCTGTTCACAGGCTGCTGGTTCATAGTTCCCATTGTTTTTGGTGTCTGCCCCCAGGGCTAAGCTTAGTTCAGTGGTTTTTGTAGGCTTCCTGGTGGAGGGGACTCATGCCTGTGTTCTGGTGAATGAGGCTGGATCTTGTCTTTCTGGTGGGCAGGACCATGTCCGGTAGTGTGTTTGGGGGTTCCTCTGACCTTATTATGATTTTATGCAACCTCTCTGCTAATGGGTGGGTTTGTGTTCCTGTCTTGCTAGTTGTTTGGTGTTGGGTGTCCATCACTCTATCTTGCTGGTCACTGAGTGGAGCTGGTTTTAGCATTGAGATTGAGATCTCTGGGAGAGCTTTCACCATTTGATATTATGTGGAGCTGGGAGGTCTCTTGTGGACCAATGTCTTGAACTTGGCTCTCCCACCTCAGAGGCACAGGCCTGACACCCATCTAGTGCACCAAGACCCTGTTAGCCACATGGCTCAGAAGAAGAGGGGGAAAAAAAAGAAGGAAAGAATGAATAAATAAAATCAAATAAGGTTATTAAAATAAAAAAATAAAAATATTATTTAAAATTAAAAATTAAAAATAATAAAAAGATAATAAAAAAAGGAATGAAAGAAAGAAAGAAGAGAGGAGCAACCAAAGCAAAAACAAATCCACCAATGATAACAAGTGCTATAATTGTACTAAAAAAACAAACAAATAAACAAAAAAAGGCAGACAGGACCCTAGGACAAATGGTAAAAGCAAAGCTATACAGGCAAAATAACCGAAAGAAGGATACACATACACACTCACAAAAAGAGAAAAAGGAAATATATGTTTATCTATATTTATATATAAAAAAGTAAGAGAGCAACCAAATCAATAAACAAATCTACCAATGATAATAAACTTTAAATACTAAGCTAAATAAACATAAAACCAGAAACAAATTAGATGCAGAAAGCAAACCCTAAGTCTATAGTTGCTCCCAAAGAAGTCCACTGCCTCAATTTTGGGATGATTCATTGTCTATTCAGGTATTCCAGTGATGTAGGGTACATCAAGTTGATTGTGGATATTTAATCCGCTGCTCCTGAGGCTGCTGGAAGTAATTTCCCTTTCTCTTCTTTGTTCACACTGCTCCTGGGGTTCAGCTTTGGATTTGGCCCCAACTCTGCATGTAGGTCACCTGAGAGCATCTGTTCTTCACTCAGACAGGACGAGGTTAAAGTAGCAGCTGATTAGTTGTCTCTCACTCACTGAGGCCAGTGGGGGGCGGGGGGGATATGGGATGTGGGTTGATCCTGCCACAGCAGAGGCCAGCATGAGGTTGCAACAGCCTGAGGTGTTCCATGTGTTCTCCTGGGGAAGCTGTCCCTGGATCAAGGGACCCTGGCTGTGGCGAACTTCACAGGCTCTCGTGAGGGGATGTGTGGATAGTAACCTGTGCTTGCACACAAGCTTCTTGTTGGCTGCAGCATCAGCCTTAGCATTTCATGCCTGTCTCTGGTGTCTTCACTGATAACCGAGGCTAGTGCCCCTCTCTGGAGCTCGTTTAAGTGGTGCTCTAAATCCTCTCTCCTCACGCACACCAAAAAATTGCCTCTCGCCTCTTAGGCAGTTCCAGACATTTTCCCGGACTCCCTCCCATCTAACTGTGACATACTAGACCCCTTCAGGCTGTGTTCACGCAGCCAACCCCAGTCCTCTCCATGGGATCGGAACTCCAAAGCTGGAGATTCAGCTCCCAGCCCCCACCCAACCCAGCAGGTGAGCAGATAAGCCTCTCAGACTTGTGGGTGCTGGTCAGCACCAATCCTGTGTGGAAATCTTTCCCCCTGCCCTCTGCACCTCTGTTGCTGCACTCTCCTCCATGACTCTGAAGTTTCCCCCCACCCCACCCCACCCGTCTCCACCAATAAAGGGGTTTCCTAGTATGTGGAAACTTTTCCTCCTTCACAACTCCCTCCCAGAGGTGCAGGTTCTGTCCCTATATTTTGGTCTCTGTTTTTCCTTTTTTCTTTTGCCCTACCCAGGTACGTGGGAAGTTTCCTGACTTTTGGGAAGTCTGAGGTCTTCTACCAGAGTTCAGTAGGTGGTCTGTAGGAGTTGTTCCACATGTAGATATATTTATGATGTATTTGTGGGGAGGAAGGTGATCTCCACATCTTTCTCCTCTGCCATCTTCAAGGTCTCTGATCTTTTAAATATTCAATAATTCCTCACTCTTCTGTGAACCGGACACCAGATGAAGGCTTGTGTCCTGGTGGCCCCAAAAGTCCTCTTTCAGTATGTGGCGTTATCTTTTCAAAGGGCAGAACCTCCAATCACTGGAACTTCACACTCCAAGACCCTCCTTTCAAAGTGTTGCCTCTCCCCTTCTCTACTTTTATTTTCTCCAAATTTTTTTTCATTTCTACTTACTTACACGTTCATTTATCTCTTTCATTAAGTTTGAATAATATAAATGCACTATTAGCTTGCATTAGAAAAGATACATTGAATGCCAGGTTTAGGGAAAGGAGCCTAACATACAACAGTTAGAGGTGGAAATATTTTGGGACTCATTTTCTGAAGATGTTTCACAAGGGTATAAAATAGCCCCAAGTGAGGGCAAGTTGATCAGATATTATTAAGAGTTTTTTTCTTGGTGGAGTACACCAACCATTTTCCCTGTTCAACTGTTCATTTATTTCCTAAGATAAAACTGAAGTTCTAGAATATTTGAGGACTTTGAATCTCCACCATAGCATTCATCCTATCTCCTCCATCAATCCTGTTCCTGTGATACTCCCCACAACCTCAACAGGATCAGGAGCTTCTGAGAATGAGAGATGGAGTAGGATATGATTTGTCAAGCTCAAACTACTCATCAATGTGGTAGATTTGAAGTTTCAAAGCAAAACTAAACCTTTCATGTTTGGCATTTGGTTAATAATTTGGAGGATTTAAGTAAGATTCCTGGTAGTTCAAAGAATTTTATTTCTGTATTTTTTCTGAAATGAGTGAAAGAGGAAAAGAGCAGAAATTGTCATCCTCATTCATACGGCAGAAAACTTGGTGCCATTTTCCCAATGGCAGTGGGTTGGTGGAAGATGTTTACTGCAATTTGTGCATGGACTAGTGTGTCTCAGGATCATGTCAAGATAATTCCAATTCCTAAAAGCTGGAATAGACAGTTCATATATCTGAATGAGTATAACTGATTATTAACATGAAAAATAGCTTTGCTATGTGCAGACTTCAGTTAAAGAAGAGATAGAAAAAATTAAGGCTCAGGTACCTCTCTAAAGTCCCATGGGAACTATTTATTGAGCAGAATATAATTCAGAATTTTGAGCAGAATAGACTCAGGAATTCAGAGGAGGTGTTTTTAGAGGAGGGATTTATAATTGTCAGATAAAATATTCAGTGGATGCTCTGTACAAGTGGAAGGGTTGAGTTGAGCTTTAAAATAGAAAGATAATTTCATAATTGTGAAGGTTTGGAAACTGCACTTGAATGTCTGTTTGTTCTTTAGGTTTAGATGATCTGAGTAGGCTGTAAGAATTCCAGCTACAAATAAGACATTTTTCTTTAAATAGAACTAAACCAATCATTGTGAAATCAGAGGTTTGGCCTCAACCCTTTCACCCAGCCTTATTTGGGTGAATCTGTAGGGTATTAGTTGATTACTGTCAATACTTGAGTCTTTGTATGACAGTGTACTGGAAACAAGATACAAAAGAGAGCATATTCTGTAATTCTGAACATAGGAATGTTACTTCCATCTTGAAGAAGACACATTATATGGAGGAGGGGAAGAGGGAGCACTGGGGACAGAAAGGAAGTTGAAGATATGAAGGGCTTACAGGCAAATCGGCTCCTCAGCCAGAAAAAGAAAATGGCTCTAATGGCATACTTATACACCTCTTTCCAGATCTTTTACTTTAAAATGTGACAGTTATGCAGATCTACTCTGTAGCATTTATGGATCTCCATCACCTGGTGCAAATTTACACATTTCACTAAATCTCCCTAAGTATATCTGCTCTTTCATTATCTTATTTAATAACCCCTCCCTACCTTCAATATTGATCCATTTTCTGTATATCCTTTAACATGTAGTCCAAGTCTAGCCTCCCAAACATGTCCATAGATGACCCAAACACATACAATTCCATCCCACTATTTATTTTTATTAACAACTACAACATTTATACTGTATCATCCAATGTAACATATTTTCTAGACAAATATATTCATGGACAACATCATTCACATATCTGCTGTCTGCCACCAAGATTTCTCCTAAGATAAATCCTCATGCTTGAAATTTCTAGACTCAATTTGCTGAAACTATTTTCTTTCTAGAAAGACACATCTAAAACAGATTATTCTTCAAATAGTCTTCCCAGATTCATTGCTAATCTTTGATACTTTCCCTCAAACTGAAGTTCTTCTCTTCTTCATCACTGAATTAAATTCCCTTACCTTTTTGCTTGCACATAATTTAAACACATAAGTAGTGTAAGGTCTCTAATGCATTCTCAGAAGATATATTTCTGCATCATAATGTTCTACTTAGATCATAAACTACTCAAGGTCAGTGTGAGTGCCTATTTAATTCTCTTCATGTTCTTCTTACAGCAGCATATACCAAGAGATCCTGAATCATTGTCCTCATGAAAAAGTAGTTGAAGGTGTTTTTCTCCTTAACATTGGAAAGAAAATCAAGGTTAAGTTGAAAATGTATAAAAAATCATTTAAGTTTAATCAGAAAACACTAAATTGTATGTAGGTATTTATATTTCTTTACCTCTTCACTCAAGATGAGCTTTCTTTAAAAACAATGTTAGTAAAGGCTAATAACTACTAAGTAGTCAGATTTATGCCATAATGTTAGGGAAGAAGTAAATTTTAATAAAAACTTAGGTTTCAAGGTATGATGGGGTCCTTGGCTTGGAATTTTATAGGACCAGAAAAACCAAGGCAATGAGTTCACAGGTACGTCCCTGGGGGCTGAGCACTGCAGCGTTGATACCTCATCTTGGCGATCAGATGTTTGGAGGCATAAAGACCACCATAGCACATGTTTTTTTCAGAGTAAGTGCACAATTAGCCTTGACATACCAAAGCCAGTAAGTCCTCATGTATTCTCCCAGCAGTTGGCAATGTGAATCCCAAAAGCTGGCAGTTCAGCTGAATTTTGACACTGGGATTGATTGATTAAGCTGTGCAGTGTCCCCCAACCCAAGTCATGTTATTCCAGATTGTATCATTTGAGGCCCTCTTGAAATAATTCATCCAGTATTTATACCAGTTCCTTACTCCTCAAGTACAGATGACACACAAGATAAGATACTGTGTTTCTCCATGTTGCTTTCCTTTAGAATATTCAAAGGCCTGCTCAGACTTAGCAATAACATAATCATGATTTCAAAGGAAAGGTCTGAAACAAAATGAAACATGAGTATGCATTCAATTAAGAAGCTTCTTGTCAAAGATTACATGGATTAGCCTGGGTTCACAAGGTAAGCTTATTCTAGATCATCCTTTCGTGTCTACCAGGTCTCATTCACAAAAGTAACCCTGGGACTTGAGTACTGAATCAGAGAAGAGAAAACACACACACACACACACACACACACACACACACACACACAATCTTGACATTGGCCTTAACAACTTTCTTGGAGGACAATTATTCCTTTTAATAAATCTGATCAAGTTGAATATGTCCAATGATTCCTTATGGAAATTAGAATATGTAGAATATGGCCTTCAAGGCCACGATTCCTTCTTTATGATCTAAATTACTGTCACTCTCATCTTTGCTCCAGGAAATCTTAGCCACAGGGTCCTTCTTTCACTTCTGGAAAATACCACATTCATTTCCAGCCCACAGCATTTATCCCTGATATTCCTCTGCCTAGAATATACCCTGTTTGGCTCCTACTCAGCTCATGAATCTCTGCATGGAGGTCACTTTCTCACCTATGTCTTTGCTTTTGCTGACCAACCTAATCCCATAGATATTCCCTAGTTATACATGCTAAAATTCCACAATTGACTGTTACAGACTAGGAGGATTTGGGGATACTTTGGTTAATGTTAATAATGTGAACATTTCTCTGATCTATCATTTCTTTGATTCTATGGCACACATTTCTGCTTTTTTTTTTTTTTTTTTTTACATTGTAACTGTTTTTAAAAATCAGTGTGCTTCTTACAATACATATCACAAAACACATGCCAGCTGTTGGATGGGGAACAAGTTCAGATAAATTCATCATTCCCTGGGAATTTACCAATTTAGCTTTGCTTAATCTCATTCACCCATCTATTGCAAGGTTGCTACTTAAGGTAGCTACTTCAAGTTAAATGCTTAAATCTCTATTGTCTTCAGAAGACACATAGTGGATGTAGCGTTTAAACAAAAATTTATTATGTTAGTGTGTAGCAGAGCAGAACATAATCTCTCACACATCAGGCAAAACAATTCAGGGGGTAGAAACTGACAAATCTCAGGAATATATCATGTTTCCATTAGGCTAGAGGGGTTGGTATGCCTAATCAATACTTCATGGAGGGGTGTCACTTAGACACCAAATATATCATGAGGTTTTGGTTAATGTTTCAGATATTTTTCTTTTTACTTCCATTGGTAGGATTTCAGTTATTGGGGGAAAAGAAAGACTAGACTATAAGTTTAACCAAAAAACATAAATGGAAATAAAGCACCAGTGTTCTATGTGCCTCAAAATTACACTATCATAAAGCTGTCAAACACGAATCTTGTGGGTTATGAGAAGCTACGTGTCCCTGTGATGCTGCCTGTAAATATCAATTTCCCAAGACACGTTAGTCTTTGGATGTCAAGAGGCTTCTACCAAAACTTAGACTATCAGATGGAACTCATACACTATTTTATGGATAAATTTGTACTGGAGCTTCTTTAAAAGTATGGAAAAATATTTAAAATTTAAATTTGTTTAACTTTCATGCAACCCATAAAAATATAAACTCGTAATGTTGATGAAATGTAGTGAGTGTGTATGTGTTTGTAGGACTTCCTGTTATGTTATATGTAATTGTCACAAATTGTGGGGGTCAAAGTTACATCTAAGGTCTTAGCAGTGTATGGTCAGGCTTGTGATACAAGCAAGATAAGAGTGTCTCCTTCCCATGGGGGTGGTCTGGATAATGTCAACAAAGGTCCAACTCAGCAGCAAAAGCCTTGAAGTTAAGACTTAGCACAAGAACTGCCAAGATGAAAAATGCTCTGGGATTAGGGGTCTACAAAGGGGCGCTTGGGGATAGGCGCTTGTGGAGACCATGTGGGGAAAAATCCTTCAGGCCTTGGATCACAACAGAGCTGGAGATCCAGGGAAACATTTGGGCTGGTTTGGCAGCTGTGGCTCTAATGAATTCTTTCCATTGAAATAGCACAAAATTTACCTCAATGCTAATTTATGCCTTCAAGAATCCAGGGGGTCCTCATCAATTAAAATTTTCCCTCTTTTTTCAACCATGAGTTTCCGTAGCTTTGGACTATGTCAATAATATTTTCTCAGCCAATTAATACAATAACTGGTTAATTTATTCATTCATTTAACAAGCATATATTACAGAGCTGTTTAGAGTGACCATGTAAATAAAACAAAGTCCCTGACCTCAAGGAACTTAGAGTTTAGTGAGAAAGGCCCATGTGAAAATAGTACTCCAGAAGCCAGCCAGGTGAGAATGGGTTTTGGTTGCTTAATTATAAACAATGTTTCTTTGTTTTGGTTTTCTTAATTTTACAGTATTTTCTGTACTACATTATTCCCCCAGAGCTAAGTGAGAGCCTAAAAATGTGTTTGTGTGTGGTGTGTGTGTGTGTGTATCTCAAACAATAGAATATGTGTATTCTATTTGTTTGACTCTATTCTTCTTGTTCGACTTAACTGGAGCTTGGTGGAAAGAGATTAAAGATGCATGGAATAAGAGAGGAGCAAGTCCTGACAGTGGTAAAAGGAATCTGATCCTCTCGATATCATTGAAGCCTGTTGTAGCATGAATATACAAGGAAGCCTGATGAAAAATATCTTCACAGATGTGGAAGCCAAGATCCTGAGCCTAGGAGAATGCCTAGGCCCATGATCTGTCACTCAGGCTGAGAGGATAATTGCTGACTTCCATGTGAGAAGCTGCTTCTAACTACAGCTGGATGTCCAGTTCTCTTAAATGACCAGGCCAAGATGACCATGACTTTCTGTTGTTTCCATGGAACCTTTAAAGTTCTGCCTTATATTAAGATTCCTGTTCAGTGATTGTGCACTGGACATGTTATTATCCTTCTTCACATACAGATGTCCTGGAAAGTCTAATTGCATTCCCAAAAGGCAGAAACCCTTTTAAAAATTAAATTAAATTAAAAATAAAAAGGCAATATTTCAGTCAAGGGTCAAGCTCCTAAAGAATGAAGACCAAAAGAGGTATGGAATTCTATAAGCCAAGTAGAAGCTAGGGAATGGTTATAAATAAATGTATAGTTTTCTCTATTCCATCTCACCTTCTACTTCATTGGCTTCTGTCTTTCCAAGAGAAAATTAGGATGTTAGAGCTCCTAATCCTGTTGTACTGCTACCTTTTATGGTCTATATGAATATTCTTCCTCCATGAAATCTTCACTTAAATTTCAGATGTACAATAATCTCCATGGGAAAAACAAAACAAAACAAAACAACAACAACAACAAAAAAACTATAGGCTAGTTCTAAAAGACAATTTATCCTTTCCTTGGTTTATGAAAAATGGTGCATATTTAACTTAATTGAATAAGATGTATCCTTACCTATCTTTATATATCCTTATACTATATCCTTCAAAGGTAAGCAGCCAGATATGGCTTGAGTGAAAAGAATTCCTTGTTCTGGGAAGCCTTAGGAAAAGTATTGAAAGTTAGAGAGAATTCAGTCACAAGGAGAGGAAGAAAGAGTAAATTTCAGGGTAGTAACTGAAGCCTGAGGAATGATCCAAATATGGTAACATTCCAAGCATCCTTAAGAGAACACAAACAGACAGGCCCAGTGGGGTATGGTAATGTTTTAAAAAGAACAATCTGCAGTTCATTGAATACCCATTCCTCCTCTGAACCCTGCAACCTGATGTTCTGTTTTACTGGAGCTAAAGGTAGAAGCACAAGGGAAATGATTCCAAATACAGAAGGATACCTATCAAGATAAACTTCTTCCTTGTAATAACTGTAGGTCAACTAGAATGGTATGTGGCAAAGTTCAAATAATTCATGGCCACATAAAAGTAAAGCCAGTGCTCAGAATCAGTCAAGACTTTTCTTGGTTGTCAGTGAGAGAATCAAACACAAACCCATTCAAGCAAAAAGGAAAATTAGTTGGCCCACTTAACCAAACCACATATGCACACACACACTCACAGACACACACAGAATGGGAGAGCCCAAAACAAGATCAACCAAATAAGATTCACCAATTGTGTGTGTACATGTGTCTGTGGTGTGTATGTGTGTGCATGCGCACGCAAGAAGAGACGGAGAGAGGGAGAGGGAGATACGTGATAGATAGACTATATACCCTTGTCTTCCTATATTCTGATTGTATGTTGGCCTCAGTTTTTCGGGGCTCTGCACATGGCTGGGAACATAGTCACTGACAGCTCTGAGTTCACAGTTTTACAGCTTGCTATTCAAGGGAAAAATACCTTCTCTCTTGGAGGGACCATATTAAAAATTCCCAGGAGAAGTTTAATCAACCTGGCGTATATCCTTTGCCCTCCCTGATCCAAACTGTGTGGCCATAAAGTTGAGCTATTCTGATTGGCTTGCCTCTTTCTCAAACTCATTCTTATGGCCAAAGGAGAATGCCACTGAGATTGCAAGCCCCAGCAGCCACAATTGGGTCAAGAGGTCTCCTTCAAAGATAATAAATATAGTTAATCGCCAAAGAGAGGGAGACTTCTAAGTGATAGCACCAGGCCACTGTGAATGACCCTGATGTGTCCAGTCTTTATGTACATGTCTACCTATGTAGATTCCTTTAATGCTTATACTCAACTTGAATTATCTCCTAATTCCTTTCTTCCTGGTCTCATCTTGTCACTCCTGCTGCTACCTATCTTCTATGATTTTGAACTGTAATGTTCCCCTCTATCAGTCCAGTGTCTTTGAAAAATAGACATAGATATTCATTACTGTTGGCCAATTTCTTTATCTTTCAACAGGACCAGTTAGTAACATTTTCCTTTCTACCAACTGACCTCCCCTGAAGTTTAACATATAAGTTAGAAAATAGTCTTTCAGACTCAGTAAATTATGCAAGCAGTAGTCAAACAGACCCAGGATTGCATAACATTTATTTTGAATAGTATCTTGTGTCCGTAACATGTGGCTTTAATTATCAAGATTAAAGGGTCAGACTTCCCGGTAACATGGTGGAAGAGTAAGACACGGAGATCACCTTCCTCCCCACGGATACACCAGAAATACAGCTACACGTGGAACAACTCCTACAGAACACCTACTGAACGCTGGCAGAAGACCCCAGACCTCCCAAAAGGCAAGAAACTCCCCACATACCTGGGTAGGGCAAAGCGGAGAGATTCCCGCACAGAGGAGGGGTGCCGAGCGGCACTCATCAGCCTGAGAGGCTTGTCTGCACGCCCGCTGGGGCGGGCGGCACTGGAAGCTGAGGCGCGGGCTTCGGTCAGAGCGCAGGGAGAGGACTGGGGCTGGCGGTGAGAACTCAGCCTGAAGGGGGCTAATGTGCCACAGCTAGCCGGGAGGGAGTCCAGGAAAACTCTGGAGCTCCCAAAGAGGCAAGAGACTTTTTCTTCCCTCTTGGTTTCCTGATGCGCGAGGAGAGGGGATTAAGAGCGGTGCTTAAAGGAGCTCCACACACGAGCGCGAGTCGCGGCTGAAAGCGCAGAGCCGAGACACGGGCGTGGGACGCTGGGGCTGCTGCTGCCACCGCCAAGTAGCCTGTGTGCGAGCGCAGGTCACTGTCCACACCACCCTTCCGGGAGCCTGGGGAGCCCGCCACTGCTGGGGTCCTGGGATCCAGGGGCAGCTTCCCTGAGAGAACGCAGGGCGCAACTGGGGCTGGTGCAATGTTACGCCGACCTCTGCCGCTGCAGGCTCACCCCGCACTCCGTGCCCCTCCCTCCCGCCCAGTCTAAGTGAGCCAGAGTCCCCGAAGAGTCTGCTCCTTTAACCCTGTCCTGTCTGAGCGAAGAACAGACGCCCTCCAGAGACCTGCACACAGAGGCGGGGCCAAATCCAAAGCTGAGACCCAGGAGCTGTGAGAACAAAGAAGAGAAAGGGAAACCTCTCCCAGCAGCCTCAGAAGCAGCGGATTAAAGCTCCACAATCAACTTGATGAACCCTGAATCTGTGGAATACATGAATAGACAACAAATCATCCCAAATTGAGGAGCCAAGAGTCAGTGCTGGGCCTCTGAGGTGGGAGAGCCAACTTCAGGACACTGGTCCACAAGAGACCTCCCAACTCCACATAATATCAAATGGCGAAAATCTTCCAGAGATCTCCATCTCAACACCAGCACCCAGCTTCACTCAACGACCAGCAAGATACAGTGCTGGACGCCCTATGCCAAACAACTAGCAAGACAGGAACACAACGCCACCCATTAGCAGAGAGGTGGCCTAAAATCACAAAAAGTCCGCAGACACCCCAAAACACACCACCAAACGTGGACCTGCCCACCAGAAAGACAAGATCCAGCCTCATCCACCAGAACACAGGCACTAGTCCCCTCCACCAGGAAGCCTACACAACCCACTAAACCAACCTTAGCCACTGGGGACAGACACCAAAAACAACGGGAACTACGAATCTGCAGCCTGCAAAAAGGAGACCCCAAACACAGTAACATAAGCAAAATGAGAAAACAGAAAAACACACAGCAGGAGAAGGAGCAAGATAAAACCCCACCAGATCTAACAAATGAAGAGGTAAGAGGCAGTCTACCTGAAAAAGAATTCAGAATAATGATGGTAAAGATGATCCACGATTCTATTTCCAAGATCCATAATCTTGGAAATAGAATAGACAAAATGCAAGAAACAGTTAACAAGGAACTAGAAGAACTAAATGTGAATCAACCATCGATTAAACACAAAATAAATGAAATGAAAAATAGTCTAGATGGGATCAATAGCAGAATAACTGAGGCAGAAGATAGGATAAGTGAGGTGGAAGATAAAATAGTGGAAATAACTGCTGCAGAGCAAAATAAAGACAAAAGAATGAAAAGAACAGAGGACAGTCTCAGAGACCTCTGGGACAACATTAAACGCACCAACATTCGTATTATAGGGGTTCCAGAAGAAGAAGAGAAAAAGAAAGGGACTGAGAAAATATTTGAAGAGATTATAGTTGAAAACTTCCCTAATATGGGAAAGGAAATAGTTAATGAAGTCCAGGAGGCACAGAGAGTCCCATACAGAATAAATCCAAGGAGAAATACGCCAAGACACATATTAATCAAACTGTCAAAAATTAAACACAAAGAAATCATATTAAAAGCAACAAGGCAAAAACAACAAATAGCACACAAGGGAATCCCCATCAGGATAACAGCTGATCTCTCAGCAGAAACTCTACAAGCCAGAAGGGAGTGGCAGGACATAATTAAAGTGATGAAGGAGAAAAACCTGCAACCAAGATTACTCTACCCAGCAAGGATCTCATTCAGATTTGATGGAGAAATTAAAACCTTTACAGACAAGCAAAAGCTGAGAGAGTTCATCACCACCAAACCAGCTTTACAACAAATGCTAAAGGAACTTCTCTAGGTAAGAAACACAACAGAAGGAAAAGACCTACAATAACGAACCCAAAACAATTAAGAAAATGGGAATAGGAACATATATATCGATAATTATCTTAAATGTAAATGGACTAAATGCTCCCACCAAAAGACACAGATTGGTTGAATGGATACCAAAACAAGACCCATATATATGCTATCTACAAGAGACCCACTTCTGACCTAGAGACACATACAGACTGAAAGTAAGGGGATGGAAAAAGATATTCCATGCAAATGGAAACCAAAAGAAAGCTGGAGTAGCAATTCTCATATCAGACAAAATAGACTTTAAAATACAGACTATTAGAAGAGACAAAGAAGGACACTACATAATGATCAAGGGATCGATCCAAGAAGAAGATATAACAATTGTAAATATTTATGCACCCAACATAGGAGCACCTCAATACATAAGGCAAATACTAACAGCCATAAAAGGAGAAATCGACAGTAACACAATCATAGTAGGGGACTTTATCACCCCACTTTCACCAATGGACAGATCATCCAAAATAAAAAGAAATAAGGAAACACAAGCTTTAAATGATCCATTAAACAAGATGGACTTAATTGATATTTATAGGACATTCCATCCAAAAACAACAGAATACACATTCTTCTCAAGTGCTCATGGAACATTCTCCAGGATAGATCATATCTTGGGTCTCAAATCAAGCCTTGGTAAATTTAAGAAAATTGAAATTGTATCAAGTATCTTTTCCGACCACAACGCTATGAGACTAGATATCAATTACAGGAAAAGATCTGTAAAAAATACAAACACATGGAGGCTAAACAATACAGTACTTAATAACGAAGTGATCACAGAATAAATCAAAGAGGAAATTAAAAAATACCTAGAAACAAATGACAATGGAGACACGACGACCCAAAACCTATGGGATGCAGCAAAAGCAGTTCTAAGAGGGAAGTTTATAGCAATACAATCCCACCTTAAGAAACAGGAAACATCTCGAATAAACAACCTACCCTTGCGCCTAAAGCAATTAGAGAAAGAAGAACAAAAACCTCCCAAAGTTATCAGAAGGAAAGAAATCATAAAAATCAGATCAGAAATAAATGAAAAAGAAATGAAGGAAACGATAACAAAGATCAATAAAACTA
Organism: Hyperoodon ampullatus; assembly: GCF_949752795.1. Lineage (NCBI taxonomy): Eukaryota > Metazoa > Chordata > Mammalia > Artiodactyla > Ziphiidae > Hyperoodon > Hyperoodon ampullatus. The sequence continues at coordinate 54,656,988 of NC_136926.1, read as the reverse complement.
AAAGCTGGTTCTTTGAGAAGATAAACAAAATTGATAAACTATTAGCTAGACTCATCAAGAAAAGAAGGGAGAAGACTCAAATCAATAGAAATAGAAATGAAAAAGAAGAAGTAACAAGTGACACTGCAGAAATACAAAAGTTCATGAGAGATTACTATAAGCAACTGTATGCCAATAAAATGGACAACCTGGAAGAAATGGACAAATTCTTAGAAATGCACAACATGACAAGACTGAAAAAGGAAGAAATAGAAAATATGAACAGACCAATCACAAGCACTGAAATTGAAACTGGATAAAAAATCTTCCAACAAACAAAAGCCCAGGACCAGATGGCTTCACAGGTTAATTCTATCAAGCATTTAGTGAAGAGCTAACACCTATCCTTCTCAAACTCTTCCAAAATATAGCAGAGAGAGGAACACTCCCAAACTCATTCTACGAGGCCACCATCACCTTGATAACAAAACCAGACAAGGATGTCACAAAGAAAGAAAACTACAGGCCAATATCACTGATGAACATAGATGCAAAAATCCTCAACAAAATACTAGCAAACAGAATCCAAAAGCACATTAAAAGGATCATACACCATGATAAAGTCTGGTTTATTGCAGGAATGCAAGGATTCTTCAATATACGCAAATCAATCAACGTGATACACCATATTAACAAATTGAAGGAGAAAAACCATATGATCATCTCAATAGATGCAGAGAAAGCTTTCGACAAAATTCAACACCCATTTATGATAAAAACCCTGCAGAAAGTAGGCATAGAGGGAACTTTCCTCAACCTAATAAAGGCCATATATGACAAACTCACAGCCAGCATCGTCCTCAATGGTGAAAAACTGAAACCATTTCCACTAAGATCAGGAACAAGACAAGGTTGCCCACTCTCACCACTCTTATTCAACATAGTTTTGGAAGTTTTTGCCACAGCAATCAGAGAAGAAAAGGAAATAAAAGGAATCCAAAATGGAAAAGAAGAAGTAAAGCTGTCACTGTTTGCAGATGACATGATACTCTACATAGAGAATCCTAAAGATGCTACCAGAAAACTACTAGAGCTAATCAATGAATTTGGTAAAGTAGCAGGATACAAAATTAATGCACAGAAATCTCTGGCATTCCTCTACACTAATGATGAAAAATCTGAAAGTGAAATCAAGGAAGCACTCCCATTTACCACTGCAACAAAAAGAATAAAATATCTAGGAATAAACCTACCTAAGGAGACAAAAGACCTGTATGCAGAAAATTATAAGACACTGATGAAAGAAATTAAAGATGATACAAATAGATGGAGAGATATACCATGTTCTTGGATTGGAAGAATCAACATTGTGAAAATGACTCTACTACCCAAAGCAATCTACAGATTCAATGCAATCCCTATCAAACTACCACTGGCATTTTTCCCAGAACTAGAACAAAAAATTTCACAATTTGTATGGAAACACAAAAGTCCCCGAATAGCCAAAGCAATCTTGAGAACGAAAAATGGAGCTGGACGAATCAGGCTCCCTGACTTCAGACTATACTACAAAGCTACAGTAATCAAGACAGTATGGTACTGGCACAAAAACAGAAAGATAGATCAATGGAACAGGATAGAAAGCCCAGAGATAAACCCACGCACATATGGTCACCTTATCTTTGATAAAGGAGGCAGGAATGTACAGTGGAGAAAGGACAGTCTCTTCAACAATGGTGCTGGGAAAACTGGATAGGGACATGTAAAAGTATGAGATTAGATCACTCCCTAACACCATACACAAGAATAAGCTCAAAATGGATTAAAGACCTAAATGTAAGGCCAGACACTATCAAACTCTTAGAGGAAAACATAGGTAGAACACTCTATGACATAAATCACAGCAAGATCCTTTTTGACCCACCTCCTAGAGAAATGGAAATAAAGACAAAGATAAACACATGGGACCTAATGATACTTAAAAGCTTTTGCACAGCAAAGGAAACCAGAAACAAGACCAAAAGACAACCCTCAGAATGGGAGAAAATATTTGCAAATGAAGCAACTGACAAAGGATTAATCTCCAAAATTTATAAGCAGCTCATGCAGCTCAATAACAAAAAAACAAACAACCCAATCCAAAAATGGGCAGAAGACCTAAGTAGACATTTCTCCACAGAAGATATACAGACTGCCAACAAACACATGAAAGAATGCTCAACATCATTAATCATTAGAGAAATGCAAATCAAAACTACAATGAGATATCATCTCACACCAGTCAGAATGGCCATCATGAAAAAATCTAGAAACAATAAATGCTGGAGAGGGTGTGGAAAAAAGGGAACACTCTTGCACTGCTGGTGGGAATGTGAATTGGTACAGCCACTATGGAGAACGGTATGGAGGTTCCTTAAAAAACTACAAATAGAACTACCATATGACCCAGCAATCCCTCTACTGGGCATATACCCTGAGAAAACCATAATTCAAAAAGAGACATGTACCAAAATGTTCATAGCAGCCCTATTTACAATGGCCCGGAGATGGAAACAACCTAAGTGTCCATCATCGGATGAATGGGTAAAGAAGATGTGGCACATATATACAATGGAATATTACTCAGCCATAAAAAGAAATGAAATTGAGCTATTTGTAATGAGGTGGATGGACCTAGAGTCTGTCATACAGAGTGAAGTAAGTCAGAAAGAGAAAGACAAATACTGTATGCTGACACATATATATGGAATTTAAGAAAAAAAAATGTCATGAAGAACATAGGGGTAAGACAGGAATAAAGACACAGAGCTACTTGAGAATGGACTTGAGGATATGGGGAAGGGGAAGGGTAAGCTGTGACAAAGTGAAAGAGTGGCATGGACATATATACACTACCAAACGTAAGGTAGATAGCTAGTGGGAAGCAGCCGCATAGCACATGGAGATCAGCTCTGTGCTTTGTGACCGCCTGGAGGGGTGGGATAGGGAGGGTGGGAGGGAGACGCAAAAGGGAGGGGATATGGGAACATATGTATATGTATAACTGATTAAATTTGTTATAAATCAAAAATAAATAAATAAATAAATAGACAATAAATAAATACATGAAAAGAAAGAAAAAAAAAGATTAAAGGGTTCCTCCACTATCAAGGAACAAGAGTTTTAAATTTGTAAGTAAAATTCATGCTTTGTTTATTTTTACCTCTCTAGCAAATTGGATATGGCATTATGAGATCATTCTAAGATTTGGTTAAGGGAAAACACATGTGAATATATTTATACACACACATGTAAATTCATACTGTTAAGAAAATGTTAAAGAATTTCTTTAAAATGTTGAAGAGTTTTATAAAAAATAGAAATGTAGAGATGGTTCCTAGAGGTCCACTATAACATGGCCTTCTTTTCATCAGAAGGTTTATTAAGGTTTCAGGTTCAATTGTAGAGAAACTCTCCAGGGAACAGATCTCAACCTGTTCAGTTTGGTTTATGGGTATGGGATGTGTTTAAATTGAGCTAATTAGCTATTTTTAGTCACATTAAATTAGTGATCCATCACTCTGGGTAAGTCTCCCCAAATTGATGTGGTTTGTTGTTTGTTTGTTTGTTTTTGCAGTATGAGGATCTCTCACTGTTGTGGACTCTCCCATTGTGGAGCACAGGCTCCGGATTCGCAGGCTCAGCGGCAATGGCTCAGGGACCCAGCTGCTCCACGGCATGTGGGATCTTCCCGGATCGGGGCACGAACCCGTGTCCCCTGCATTGGAGGCGGACTCTCAATCACTGGGCCACCAGGGAAGCCCAATTGATGTATTTTTTAAAGCTCCCAGGTTTAGAATCCATTGAGTGATAGATGACAGTTAGATCTTCCGTATCTAATTAAATTGTCATTTCTGTATACTTAAAATGATATGGGCTGAAATATTTGCTACAGTATAAACACAGTGGGGAAAATTGTTGAAAAATTCCATTGGGGTCTTCTCACATTGATTTCTCTGGCCTCAATGCACTTCCACTCCCACCAAAATAATTTTTTTTATCTTTTGTTTTCCAGTTCAAATGGTACCTCCTCTGTGAAGCCTTTTCCATAGATTTTGGTTGCCAAATTTAACAAATAAAATATAGGATACCCATTTAAATTTTAATTTAATATAAACAGTTTTTGTTGTTGTTGTTGTTGTTGTTGTTGTTGTATAAGATTGTCCTAAATATTACATGGGACATTCTCATATTTAAAACAAAGAAACAAACAAAAAGCATTGTGTAATATGCAAATTTAATTGGACAGTCTGTACTTTTTTCTGGTAACTCTAATTTAGTATTATATTAGTTTGTTAAGTATTCCCTTACAAAATACTATAGGTTGGATGGCTTAAACAGCAGAGATTTATCTTCCCACAGTTCTGGAGGCTAGAAGTGCAAGATCAAGGTGTCAGCAGGTTTGGTTTCTCCTGAGAAACCAACTCAGTTCTGCTGTTTTCCTCCTCAACATATATACTATGTCTTAGCAAAACATGGTCTATATATGCACAAGAGTAAGCATTAACTTCAAACGTATGTCTCTGGAAATAGGTGCCAAGAGTACTTAACTTCCAAATTTATTGTAGGACATGCACCTGCATCTTTTCTGCACACTGTACTAGGTTCCTTTATGAATGCAACTGCAGTTGCAAGGTAATCTCAGAAACAAACTCTGACTTCTTCTTCATGTCATTGTAAAATACTTTATTTTTTAACACCTGGAAAATCAGGCTCCTCCAGGAAGGAAGGGAAATGGGTAACAAGTATTTCTGGGGCCAGATTGGAAAGGATACTCAATCTTTTGTCAAAAATTTACAATATTTTTTGGGTTTTTTTGAATAATAACATAATTCTGACTGAAGGAAATCAAGATTAGGAATAATAAGATGAAAACATTTTGGGGGCTAGGACAAAGATTTGATTCCAGGAAGTGAAAATCAAGTTCTACAAAACAACATTGCAAAGTGTTGCTGTATGTGGTATTCAGAGCCTATCTATTAATGGACAGGAGGTCAGGGGTTTTAATAAAGGTGGATCCCTCTACATTTCAGCTTTGTGTTTGGAGAGGTCCTCTTCACATTTACAATCAGTAGGTGGCTATTAATCTTATGAGGGATTTTGTTGCTGCTGTTACTCTTTTCTCTTTTCCTTTAGCAGCTTTCAGTCACCAGGAACTGCAAGTGAATTTAAAGTAAGAGATATTTCTCTTAAATGCTTGCAATTTTCTGGTTCCTCGGCCCCTAGCAAATGTCTCATTGTGTTCAACTAATATTTACAACATTGTGCAATACAGCTATTTCATATTATTTTCAAGGTTACATTCTCCTGCCTTGCTTTGGAAACTCCTTAAATATATAGATAGATTATCTAGATGTATACAAACGAGACATTTCTTAGGTTCAAAGACACTCATAAATAAGAGGAATGAGGTAGTTTCATATTCTACTAAAGTCCTCCAAATCTCATAAGCTTGAGATAAATCTCTGACCTTCCTACCACATAAAGGCCCATATTTAGAAGACAGGGGATCTTTGCTTCTTCACACAAAGTGACACTATAAGGTGAACTTTCAACCTTCAGTAAGAAGGTGATGGAGCAGTGATGCAAGATTTGTGAACTATGCACTAACTATAATATGTCTCTGACTGGTGTTGCTACAACAATTTCGCTGTTTTGAATATCTGAGTGTCGTAGACTCAAGGTCGTATTAAGGTCATAGACTCAAGTTCCAACAGTGAAACTACTGAATGCAAAATTGAGCATACACAGGAAGGTATTCTGAAAAAAGGCTTGTGGCTGGGGAGACTGGGCACTGGAGAAAGGTCAGCTGAGAAGGAGACAAGCAATTTCATTAATTCATTGCTAACATGGCTTCTGGTGAATGGTTCCATTTCTAGGGAGATTTGAACTAATTTAGAAAGATGACAATAACAGTCTGTGACTTGAGAAAACTTTGATCACATTATGTTGGGAGACTCTTGAGACACATCTGTAGGTAAGATATAGTAATCAGGAACAGACTGTTTTCAGACATGTAAAGGCAGAAGCAAAGATATATGAAGTTATCTTAAAAGTGCCCAGCTGAGTTTGTCCTTGTATGTGGGCTGTTTACTGTAATGTAGGTAAGCTTGAAAGAAGTAATGAATAATAGCACATTGCCTCTCTCCTTATGTTGTATGCTGAACATAATCATAAACTGTAACAGGTGGATAATCTTGTGTGTCCTATCTAGGGCATGATGAACAATAGATGTCACTTTATAATAGTTAATAAAACAACAAACAAGTATGACAACTTCCTTAGGGCCAGAAAATCCCTACAGAAACAAAGGGGTGAAACAACTGTAACAGCAGGAAGAATTATAAATATAATACACTGGTAAAATATATTTGTTACAATTAATCACCCAAGATTGATATATTATTTTCTAAAGTCCATACTTCTTTCCAGAGTATCTTAGTTTTTACCTAATATCTTTTCCTTTCCCAGGATCCCATCCAGGATACCACATTCCATTTACTTACACGGCTTCTTAAGATCCTCTTGGCTGTGGACAATTTCTCAGAATTTCTACATTTTCAAGATTTTGATAGTTTTGAAATGTATTGGCCAGGTATTTCCTAGGATGCCACTCATTTAACATTTTTCTGTTTTTCTCATAACTAGACTGAGATTATGTGTTTTTTTCAAAGAAAGGACATAGATGTCAAGTGCCATTTTCATCACATAATAGCAAAGTACATACTATCAACATTAGTTATCACTGTCAATATTGATCTTAGTCACATGGCTGGTATAGTGTTTATCAGATTTTTCCACTGTAAACTCTTTGTTTTTTTTTTTTAACCTTTCCATACTTTTATCTTTGGAAAGAAGTCACTGTACAGAGCCCACACTTAAGGAGTGAGGATTTATGTTCCCTTCATTAAGGGCATAGTATCTACATAAATTATTTGGAATTCTTCTGCAAGGGAGATTTATATCTTCTCTCCTATTAATACTTTATTCATTCAGTCATTTATGTTATAACTATGGATTGTGGGTATTTATTTTTTACTTTCAGTTATAATCAAATACTACCATTTTATTTGTTTCTTAAATTTTTCCAGCTGTGCCTATTAGGAGCTCTTTCAATTTGGCCCTGTATCCCTTAGACATAATGCTATCTTCTTTTTTTTTTTTTAATAGCACTTCCTTACTTCCTAGTACTACAAGATGTTATACTACATTTACTGCCCTATTTCTAGAATAAACCATTTCTCTAAGGAGCCCTGGTTCCTTTTATTGGAAAACGGTATTAGAAACCAAGATCTGGACCCTAGGTTTGATGATTGATACCAGAGTGCTGTTGCATCAAGGACCTTTCATCTGACAGAGGAAGAAAATATATGTGTGTATACAAATCTATGTTTATATACATTTCTATAAATGTATCTATATGTAACCACCTGTATTTATAGATAGGAGTATTTACACAGGTGGTTACATATAGATACATACTGATATCTCCAAGTCTAATCCATTACCAGAGGCTTTTTTTGTATTAATCTATATGATCATATGATTTTTTGCTTTTGCAGAAAGATTTATAGTTTATATTTATAGTTTATATTTATATTATAAACTATAATTTATAGTTTATAGTCCTTCCATAATTTCATAGGATTTGAAGGATAAATTCCAAACATTTGGAAAAAATATTTACTAACTTTCATGATCTTGGTCACTGTTTACCTGCTTTGTTCAGCTTCTTGCATGCCCACATTTTTTTTTTTTTTTTTTTTTTTTTTGCGGTACGTGGGCCTCTCACTGTTGTGGCCTCTCCCATTGCAGAGCACAGGCTCCGGACGTGCAGGCTCAGCGGCCATGGCTCACGGGCCCAGCTGCTCCACGGCATGTGGGATCTTCCCAGACCAGGGCACGAACCCGTGTCCCCTGCATTGGAGGCGGACTCTCAACCACTGTGCCACCAGGGAAGCCCCACATGTGTCTTTGTGATGCTTGTGTAGTTTATATTGACACTCACAGCTGCTTATCTTATTTTCCTTGTTTTTTTTTTTTTTTTTTCCTTTTTTTTTAATTCTGAAGGTTCTGGTAACCTGTGATATATTTTATTTTTATTTTTATTTTTCTATTTCCCTGTGACTTTTTTTTTTCTTCTTTGTCCCCTTTACCCCATCCATGATTCTTCCCACTATGCACAGATAAACTTCACCTACAAACTCCTTAATCTGATCTGTGGAGAATGTACAGAGTTTAAACACATCAATAAATACTTTAACTTCCAAAAAAAGAAAAAAGAAAAAGACCTTGAGGAGCACAAAAATACATGGAGGAACCTTAAAAAAAAAAAAAAAAGAGGGACTTCCCTAGTGGCACAGTGGTTAAGAATCTGCCTGCCAATGCAGAGGACAAGGGTTCGAACTCTTGTCGGGGAAGATCCCACATGCCACAGAGCAACTAAGCCCATGTGCCACAACTACTGAGCCTGTGTGCCACAACTATGGAAAACTGTGCACCTAGAACCCGTGCTCCACAGCAAGAGAAGTCACTGTAATGAGAAACCCGGGTACCACAACGAAGATCCAGCACAGCCAAAAAATAATAATTAATAAATAACTTTATTTTTAAAAATAAATAAATAAAATAAAAAAGATTAGTGAATTGAAGTATTTCTTCTTTTCTGATATGTGCATTTATTGTTGTAAATTTCCCTCTAAGCATTACTCTCTCTGAATTCCATAAATTTTAGTAAGTTGTATCTTCATTTAATTTAGTTAAAAACATCTTCTAATTTTTCTAAAGACTCCTTTATCCATGTGTGTTGTTTAGAAGAGTGTTGGTCAATCTTCAAATATTTGGAGACTTCCCAGGTATCTTTCTGTTATTGAATTCTATTTCCATCATGGTATGAGAACATACTTTGTATAACCTATTCTTTTTAAGATTAAAGTGTGTTTTACAGAACAGTAGGTGCTCTCCATTGGTGAATGTTCTTTGTGAGTTTAAAAAGAATGTTTCACTGTTGTCATATGGAGTATTCTGTGTCAATTAAATACATCAGTTAAGCTCTTTAGATAAACTATAACCTTACTGATTTTCTTCCTACTTGATTTATCAATTACTGGAACAGAAGTATAGATATATCCAGCTAAAGTGGTGGGTTTATTTATTTTTCTTTTTACCTCAAGTATTTTGAAGCTATTTTGTTACATGCATACACATTATGGATTGTAATATCTCCCTAGGCACCTGACTCCTTTATCAATTTGTAATGCCCATCCTTATCCCTGATAGTTCCCCTTGTTCTGAAGTGTGCTTTGTCTGTCTGACTTCTTTTCTGTACCATTCTAGCTTTCTTTTTCTTAGATAGTAATCTGTGTCTTTATATTTAAAGTGAGTCTCTTATAGACAATATGTAGTTGAGTCTTGTTTTTTTAGTCCACTCTGATAGTTTCCATTTTTTTAAATTGGTGGATTTAGACCACTCACAATGAAAGTGGTTATTGATATAGTTGGATTTAAAGCTACCATATTTGTAACTGTTTTTCTTCATTGCACTTGTTCTTTTATTTTCCTTTTCCTTTTTTCTCTTTTCTGGTTTTAAGTGAGAAATTTATATATATTTTTCATTTTCTCTCCCCTCTAGCATATCTGTTGTGCTGATTTTATACAACCTTTTAGTGGATTCCCTGGAGTTTGAAATATACATTTGTAACCAATCTAAATGTACTCTCAAATAATACTATACTGATCATGGATTGTGCTTGTACTTTAGAATAGAGAATTCTTATCCCATATAAAGTTGTTGTCATTCATTTCACTTATCTTTATGCTATAGTAATAAATATGTTAATACTATTATTACTTTAAACAAGGATTTTTTTGGTAGAGAGTAGAACTCAAATTTTCTCACACATACAAAAATATAAATATGTGAGGTGATGGATGTGTTAATTAATAACCCAACATTTTTCTTCCTATTAGATCATTTAAGAGTAGAAGTAATCATTTGTTTTTTTTAAATTTTGCCTTCATTTATTCATTTTCCAATGCTTTTCTTTTTTTATGTAAATCCAAGTGTCTAATCTACAGAATTTTCCATATCTCTGAAGATCTTCTTTTTAATACTTCTTACAGGGCATATCTGCTGGCAATTAATCCCCTCAGCTTTTGCTTGTCTGCAAAAAATCTTTATTTCTTCTTCACTTTTGAAGGATACTTTTCTGGATATAGAATTCTAGATTGGCATTTTTAACATTTTAAATATTTCACTTGACTCCTTTCTTGTTTGCATGATTTCTGAGAATAGCCCTCTGTAAACTTTATCTGTTTTCCTCTGTAGGTTAGGAGATTTTTCCCTCTGACCTCCTTTAATATTTCCTTTTTGTCTTTGGTTTACAGTTTTATATAAGTATAATCTGTCTAGGAGTCCTTTTTTTTTTTTTTTTTTTTTTTTTTTTTTTTTTTTTTTTGCTATTTATTTTGCTTGATGTTCTGTGCATGTCCTGAATCTATGGTTAGGTTTTTATTCTTAACTTCAGAAAGTTCTCAGCAATTAGTTTTTCTGCTTTGTTCCTTCTTTATTCTCTTTTTAATATACCAATTAAAGTTATGTTATGCTTTTTGAAATTGTGTCACAGTTCTTATATGTTCTATTATGTTTTTTCATTCTTTTTAAACAATTTTATTTCAATTTGGGAAGTTTCTATTGACATTTCTTCAAGTTCTTTGATTCTTTACTTAGCCATACTAAGGCTATTGATAAGCCCATCGACAGTATTATTTATTTCTGTGGTAGTGGTTTTGATTTTTAGAATTATTTTTTAAATTATTTTTTAGAATTTCCACCTTTCTTCTTATAGTACCCATTTTTCCCAGTTTATTTACTTTTCCAATTAGAGCTCTTAACAAATCAAACAGAGCCATTTAAAATTATCTGTCTGATAATTCCAACATCTCTGCCATATCTGAGATTTTTTCTAATCTTTGTCCCTTCAGATGGTATTTCTTTACTACCTATAGCATGCCTTCTATATTTTTGTTGGAAGATAGACAAGATATATTGGATAATAGAAACTAAGTAAAATAGATCTTTAGTGTGAACTTTTATGTTAATCTGGCTAGAAATTAAGCTGTGTTTAATGTTAACTATAGTTGTAGGTGTCAGGGATCTTAAATCCCTTTAGAATTCTTGTTTTGTCTCCCTTGTCTATATATATATTCATAAGAACTCCATTTTTGTTGAGTCTGAGCCTTACAGCCATATTAGCAGTAATTCACTCTTACTGAAATCATGTTAATATGGTAATAAGAAATGGGGATTGAAGGAATTCTATAATCTTATGAATAATCTCTAGTGAACCTGTGTTCCTTGGATGCAATTTCCAGAACATTTTTTTTTTTCCCCTTTCTTAGGTGAGACAGGAAGGCTATATGGGGCTCTAGTTGGGTAATTGGACTTTCCACCTATGTGAGATAAGTCTCTGGTAAAGTATTAATCACTAAAAATTATGTGTTTGTTATGGAGAATATATTGGGTTTATTTCAAAATGATTACTTTTTCTCTTCCCTTACCTCCCCCTAAAAGAATAGGTGATTTTTATATCCTTCACCATGGTAACCTTGAGAGATACTTGGAAGTAAAATCCACAAAAGTGTGGGACCCTTCTGTATCTGCAGCTCCCAGGAGTTTTTCACTCTTAAACTTGTATACACTCAGCCTTGAACAGTTCCTCAATATTACCTTTTAGGTGTTTCTACTAGTTTGTTTCAGTGGTTTCTGCATTCAGGTAAGTTGATTCCAACTATTGCTCTGTATTCACCTGTCTCTTTGTGTTTTGGTGTGGCAGACTTCTTGCAACCTCAATTCTCTGATGGATTCAAGAAAAGTCATTGTTTTGTTGGTTAATTCAGCAGTTATTTATTTATTTATTTATTTATTTATTTATTTATTTATTTTTGTGGTAAGGGTTACTTCCAAACTCTTTTTGTGTCAGAGCTGAAATAATACACAGAGTTTCAATATTGCCTCTTAGCAGAATATGATTTTAGGCCAAAAGGTTTTCTTTATAAATAATGTGGACTAAACAAATATTCCAAATTAACCATGATTCTTAAGAAAACAAAACAGATATAGACATAAAACTAGTTGGTTTAATGTCATTACTGATTTTTGTCATATTAGAATTCAGTATGGGTAGAAATTTTGTGTGAATATTTTTCTATGGGCCTCAACCAAATTACGGTTATGGATAATTGTTAAATTTGGGATACTTATAATTTTATGGAAGACTCTTTTGGAGTTAAGTCTACTCTAAATATGGTATAAAACTTCAGGTAAAGATTTTAAAAATCTCAAATGCTGGATAAAATACATAAGGGAAGGGTGGCTATAATTTAATGATAACCACATATGCATTGACTTATTTCTAGTTTATAAATTGGCTCTAGTAGAAATGCACAAGTTCTAGAAATCTCTTGATTAATTAGAACCATTGGATAAATATTAAATTCCCAGAGAGCCTGACCTGCTTACTTGAATAGAGAGGTTTCCTTTATACATAAAGCTTCCTCTGTTCATGGGATAAAAACAAAATCACCTGAAAAGTAAAGAGCTTGATTTACTCCTTGTCAGTTTTCATTTATACCCAAGTAGCTCCTTTAGTTATTAATTTTACTATTTTTTTTTTCTTTAGGCATCAGCAGTGTTGTTTAAAACAACAATTACTTGGGTGCCATTTTAAAAATTTCTTCTACAATTAAACTAAGCCTAAATGTAATGATTGCTTCCTGTTATCAATCATCTCAATTATTCAACAAATACACTGATGCAAAAAACCTACCCGTACCCTAAAAGACACAGATTATCTGTGTTCTGATCTGTCATCAAAGATCAGAAGTTACAGCAATTCATTACATCCTCCCCCTTTGCATGATATCATCCCCAAATCTGTGCAAAGTCCAGTCTTTCACCTTATCTCTTTGGATATATTTTATAGAGGATAATATGATATTTCTTGAAAATTGAGTCTGACACACTGAAATAAGAATAAAATGAGTGAAATTCTTCCAAAATACTCTCTTAGGAACACCAAATTTTTCCAAACTAGCTATAACAAAACTCAAAACAATCAAAACCAATAGTAGGGAGAGTTGTCAAGGGAAGGTCACATAACCCAATTTCCTTTCTCCAGCATGTGGAAAATTTGATCCTTTGCTTATATTTTTGAGTATCTGAGCTTGATTTTATTAATAGAGATTAAATGTATTTCTACAGGTATACTCACAAAAGATAGCATTAAAATAATTTTATTTTATACAGCAGTTCTCATTAGTCATCAATTTTATACACATCAGTGTATATATGTCATTCAGAATTCATCACACTACCATCCCCAACCCCTCATCCTTTTCCCCCTTTGATGTCCATATGTTTGTTCTCTACATCTGTGTCTCTATTTCTGCCCTGCAAACCGGTATATGTGTACAATTTTTCTAGGTTCCACATATAGGTGTTAATATACGATATTTGTTTTCCTCTTTCTGACATACTTAACTCTGTATGACAGTATCTAGATCCATCCACGTCTCAACAAAATACTCAATTTCATTCCTTTTTATGGCTGAGTAACATTCCATTGTATATATGTACCACATCTTCTTTATCCATTTGTCTGTCAATGGGCATTTAGGTTGCTTCCATGACCTGGCTATTTTAAATAGTGCCGCAATGAGCATTAGGGTGCATGTGTCTTTTTGAATTATGGTTTTCTCTGGGTATATGTCTAGTAGTGGGATTGCTTGGTCTTATGGTAATTCTATTTTTAGTTTTTTTAAGGAACCTCCATACTCTTCTCAAGAGATGCTGTATCAATTTACATTCCCATCAACAGCGCAAGAGGGTTCCCTTTTCTCCACACCCTCTTCAGCATTTTTTGTTTCTAGATAATCTGATGATGACCATTCTAACTGGTGTGAGGTGATAACTCATCATAGCTTTGATTTGCATTTCTCTAATGATTAGCGATGTTGAGCAGTTTTTCATGTGCTTCTTGGTCATCTGTATGTCTTCTTTGGAGAAATGTCTATTTAGGTCTCCTGCCCATTTTTGGATTGTGTTGTTTGTTTCTTTAATATTGAGATGCATGAGACGTTTATATATTTTGTAGAGTAATCCTTTGTCCGTTGAATCATTTGCAAATATTTTCTCCCATTCTGAGGGTTGTCTTTTCATCTTCTTTATGGTTTCCTTTGCTGTGCAAAAACATTGAAGTTTCAATAGGTCCCATTTGTTTATTTTTGTTTTTATTTCCATTACTCTAGGAGGTGGATCAAAAATGATCCTGCTGTGATTTATGTCAAAAAGTGTTCTTCCTATGTTTTCCTCTAAGAGTTAGAGAGTGTCCGGTCTTATATTTAGGTCTCTAATCCATTTTGAATTTATTTCTATGTATGGTGTTAGGGAGTGTTCTAATCTCATACTTTTACATGTAGCTGTCCAGTTTCCTCAGCACCACTTATTAAAGAAGCTGTCTTTTCTCCATTGTTTATCCTTGTCTACTTTGTCATAGATTAGTTGATCATAGGTGCGTGGGTTTAGCTCTGGGCTTTCTATCTTGTTCCATTGATCTATATTTCTGTTTTCATGCCAGTACCATACTGTCTTGATTACGGTAGCTTTGTAGTATAGTCTGAAGTCAGGGAGTCTGATTCCTCCAGCTCCATTTTTCGTTCTCAAGATTGCTTTCTCTATTAGGGGTATTTTGTGTTTCCATATAAATTGTGAATTTTTTTGTTCTAGTTCTGTGAAAATGCCAGTGGTAGTTTGATATGGATTGCATTGAATCTGTAGATTGCTTTGGGTAGTACAGTCATTTTCACAATGCTGATTCTTCCAATCCAAGAACATGGTATATCTCTCCACCTATTTGTATAATCTTTAATTTCTTTCATCAGTGTTTTATAATTGTCTGCATACAGGTCTTTTGTCTCCTTAGGTAGGTTTATTCCTAGATATTTTATTTTTGTTGCAGTGGTAAATGGGGGGTTTTTCTTAATTTCACTTTCAGATATTTCATCATTAGTGGATAAGAATGCCAGAGATTTCTGTGCATTAATTTTGTATCTTTCTACTTTACCAAATTCATTGATTAGCTCTAGTAGTTTTCTGGTAGCATCTTTAGGATTCTCTATGTATAGTATCATGTCATCTGCAAACAGTGACAGCTTTACTTCTTCTTTTCTGATTTGGATTCCTTTTATTTCTTTTTCTTCTCTGATTGCTGTGGCTAAAACTTCCAAAACTATGTTCAATAAGAGTGGTGAGAGTTGGCAACCTTGTCTTGTTCCTGACCTTAGAGGAAATGGTTTCAGTTTTTCACCATTGAGGACAATATTGGCTGTGGGTTTGTCATATATGGCCTTTATTATGTTGAGGAAAGTTCCCACTATGCCTACTTTCTGCAGGGTTTTTATCATAAATGGGTGATGAATTTTGTCGAAAGCTTTCTCTGCACCTATTGAGATGATCATATGGTTTTTCTCCTTCAATTTGTTAATATGGTGTATCATGTTGATTGATTTGCATATATTGAAGAATCCTTGCATTCCTGGAATAAACCCCAGTAGATCATACTTTTAATATGCTGTTGGAATCTGTTTGCTAGTATTTTGTTGAGGATTTTTGCATCTATGTTCATCAGTGATATTGGCCTGTAGGTTTCTTTCTTTGTGACATCCTTGCCTGGTTTTGGTATCAGAGTGATGGTGGCCTCGTAGATTGAGTTTGGGAGTGTTCCTTCCTCTTCTATATTTTGGAAGAGTTTAAGAAGGATAGGTGTTAGCTCTACTCTAAAAGTTTGACAGAATTCGCCTGTGAAGCCAACTGGTCCAGGCTTTTGTTTGTTGGAAGATTTTTAATCACAGTTTCAATTTCAGTGCTTGTGATTGGTCTGTTCATATTTTCTATTTCTTCCTGATTCAGTCTTGGCAGGTTGTGCATTTCTAAGAATTTGCCCATTTCTTCCAGGTTTTCCATTTTATTGCCATAGAGTTGCTTGTAGTAATCTCTCATGATCTTTTGTATTTCTTCAGTGTCAGTTGTTACTTTTTCTTTTTCATTTCTAATTCTATTGATTTGAGCCTTCCCCTTATTTTCTTGATGAGTCTGGCTAATGGTTTATCAATTTTGTTTATCTTCTCAAAGAACCAGCTTTTAGTATCATTGATCTTTGCTGTTGTTTCCTTCATTTCTTTTTCATTTATTTCTTACCTGATCTTTATGATTTTTTTCCTTCTGCTAACTTTGGGGATTTTTTATTCTTCTTTCTCTAATTGCTTTAAGTGCAAGATTATGTTGTGTATTTGAGATGTTTCCTGTTTCTAAACTTCCCTCTTAGAACTGCTTTTGCTGCATCCCATAGGTTATGGGTCTTCGTGTCTCCATTGTCATTTCTTTCTAGGTATTTTTTAATTTTCTCTTTGATTTCCTCAGTGATCACTTTGTTATTAAGTAGTGTACTGTTTAGCCTCCATGTGTTTGCATTTTTTACAGATACTTTCCTGTAATTGATATCTTGTCTCATAGCATTGTGGTCAGGAAAGATACCTGATACAATTCCAATTTTCTTAAATTTACCAAGGCATGATTTGTGACCCAAGATATGATCTAGCCTGGAGAATGTTCCATGAGCACTTGAGAAAAGTGTGTATTCTGTTGTTTTTTGGTTAGAATGCCCTATAAATATCAATTAAGTCCATCTTGTTTAATGTATCATTTAAAGCTTGTTTTTCCTTATTTATTTTCATTTTGGTTGATCTGTTCATTGGTGAAAGTGCGGTTTTAAACTCTCTTACTTTGAATGTATTACTGTCAATTTCCCCTTTTATTGCTGTTACTATTTGCCTTTTGTATTGAGGTGCTCCTAAGTTGGGTGCATAAATATTTACAATTGTTATATCTTCTTCTTGGATCAATCCCTTGATCATTATGTAGTGTCCTTCTTTGTCTCTTCTAATTATCTTTATTTTAAAGTCTATTTTCTCCAATATGAGAATTGCTACTCCAGCTTTCTTTTGGTTTCCATTTGCATGGAATATCTTTTTCCATCTCTTCACTTTCAGTCTGTATGTGTCCCTATGTCTGAAGTGCGTCTCTTTTAGACAGCATATATATGGGTCTTGTTTTTGTATCCATTCAGCCAGTCTATGTCTTTTGGTTGGAGCATTTAATCCATTTACATTTAAGGTAATTATCGATATGTATGTTCCTATTCCCATTTTCTTAATTGTTTTGGGTTTGTTATTGTAGGTCCTTTCCTTGTCTTCTGTTTCTTGCCTTGTGAAGTTCCTTTAGCATTTGTTATAAAGCTTGTTTTGTGGTGCTGAACTCTCTTAGCTTTTGCTTGTTTGTAAAGCTTTTAAATTCTCCATCAAATCTGAAGGAGATCCTTGCTGGTTAGAGTAATCTTGGTTGTAGGTTTTTCTCCTTCATCACTTTAAATATGTCCTGCAGCCCCTTCTGACTTGAAGAGTTTCTGCTGAAAGATCAGCTGTTAACTTTATGGGGAGTCCCTTGTGTGTTATTTGTTGTTTTTCCCTTGTTGATTTTTATATGTTTTCTTTGTTTTTAATTTTTGATAGTTTGATTAATATATGTCTTGGCATGTTTCTCCTTGGATTTATCCTGTATGGGACTCTCTGTGTCTCTTGGACTTGATTAACTATTTCCTTTCCCATATTAGGGAAGTTTTCAAGTATAATCTCTTCAAATATTTTCTCAGTCCCTTTCTTTTTCTCTTCTTCTTTTGGGACCCCTATAATTCGAATGTGGGTGCATTTAATGTTGTCCCAGAGGTCTCTGAGACTGTCCTCAGTTCTTTTCTTTCTTTTTTTTTTATTCTGCTCTGCAGTAGTTATTTCCACTATTTTATCTTCTAGGTCACTTATCCGTTCTTCTGCCTCAGTTATTCTGCTATTGATCCCTTGTATAGTATTTTTAATTTCATTTATTGTGTTGTTCATCATTGCTTGTTTCCTCTTTAGTTCTTCTAGGTCCTTGTTAAATGTTTCTTGGATTTTCCCTATTCTATTTCCAAGATTTTGGATCATCTTTAGTATCATTATTCTGAATTCTTTTTCAGGTAGACTGCCTATTTCCTCTTCATTTGTTAGGTCTGCTGGGTTTTTAGCTTGCTCTTTCATCTGCTCTGTGTTTTTCTGTCTTCTCATTTTGCTTTTCTTACTGTGTTTGTGGTCTCCTTTTTGCAGGCTGCTGGTTCGTAGTTCCCATTGTTTTTGCTATCTGTCCCCAGTGGCTAAAGTTGGTTCAGTGGGGTTTGTAGGCTTCCTGGTGGAGGGGACTAGTTCCTATGTTGTGAAGGATGAGGCTGGATCTTGTCTTTCTGTTGGGCAGGTCCACGTCTGGTGGTCTGTTTATTGTGTTTTCTGTGCACTTATTATGATTTTAGGCAGCCTCTCTGCTAATGGGTGGTGTTGTGTTCCTATCTTGCTAGTTGTTTGGCATAGGGTGCCCAGCACTATAGCTTGCTGGTCATTGAGTGAAGCTGGGTGTTGGTGTTGAGATGGATATCTCTGGGAGATTTTCGCCATTTGACATTACATAGAGCTGAGAGGTCTCTTGTGGACCAGTGTCCTGAAGTTGGCTCTCTCACCTCAGAGGTGTAGCACTGCCTCCTGGCTACAGCACCAAGAGCCTTTCATCCACATGGCTCAGAATAAAAGGGAGAAAAAGTAGAAAGAAAATAGGAAAGAAAGAAAGAAAGAAAGAAAGAAGATAAAATAAAATAAAGAGAAAATAAATTTATTAAAATAAAAAAGTAATTATTAATAAAAAAAATTTTAAGTAAAAAGAAAACAAGAAAACACAGCAACAAAAAAACGGATAGACAGCACCCTAGGACACAGGGTGAAAGCAAAGCTATTCACACAAAATCTGATACAGAAGCATGCACATATGCACTCACAAAAAGAGGAAAAGGGGAAAAAATAATAAATCTTGCTCTCAAATTCCACCTCCTCAACTTGGGATGATTCATTGTCTATTCAGGTATTCCACCGAAGCAGGGTAAATCAAGCTGATTGTGGAGATTTAATCCAGTGCTCCTGAGTCTGCTGGTAGATTTCCCTTTCTCTTCTTTGTTCTCACAGCTCCCAGGGTTCAGCTTTGGATTTGGCCCCGCCTCTGCTTGTAGGTCGCTGGAGGGCATCTGTTATTTGCTCAGACAGGACAGGGTTAAAGGAGCAGCTGATTCTGGGGCTCTGGCTCACTCAGCCCAGGGGGGAGGGAGGTGCACAGAGTGCGGGGTGAGCCTGTGGCGGCAAAGGCTGGCGTGACGTTGCCCCAGCCTGAGGTGTGCCGTGCGTTCTCCCGGGGAAGTATTTCCTTGATCCTGGGGCCCTGGCAGTGGCCGGCTGCACAGATTCCCAGGAGGGGACGTGTGGATCATGACCTGTGCTCATACACAGACTTCTTTGTGGCTGCAGCAGCAGCCTTAGCGTCTGATGCCTGTCTCTGTGGTCCATGCTGTTAGCCGCAGCTTGTGCCCATCTCTGGAGGTCCTTTAAGCAGTGCTCTTAAGCCTCTCTCCTCGTGCACCAGGAATCAAATAGGGAAGAAAATGTCTTTTGCCTCTTTGGTAGGTCCAGATTTTGCCCCGGACTCCCTCCCAGCTAGCTGTGTTGCACTAACTCGTTCAGGCTGTGTTCACGTCACCAGTCCTCTCCCTGCAATCTTATGGAAGCCAGAGCCTCAGCTCCCATTCCCCACCTGCCCCGGCAAGTAAACAGACAAGCCTCTTGGGCTGGTGAGTGCTGGTCGGCACCAATCCTCTGTGAGGGAATCTCTCCGCTTTGCCCTCCACACACCTGTTGCTGTGCTCTCCTCTTCGGCTCCAAATCTTCCTCCCTCCACCACCCACAGTCTCCACCAACAAAGGGGCTTCCCAGTGTGTGGAAACATTTCCTACTTCACAGCTCCCTCCCACTCGTGCAGGTCCCATCCCTATTCTTTTGTCTCTGCTTATTCTTTTTTTTTCTTTTGCCCTACCCAGGTACTTGGGGAGTTTCTTGCCTTTTGGGAGGTCTGAGGTTTTCTGCCAGCATTCAGTGGGTGTTCTGTAGGAGTTGTTCCACGTGTAGATGTATTTCTGATGTATCTGTGGGGAGGAAGGTGATCTCTGTGACTTACTCTTCCGCCATCTTTCTAGTTCTGCTGTTTTTGTCTTTTAACCTTTCTACTAGCTTTGTAGCATGGATAATTTACTACATTTACTATATATTTTCCTTTACTGATGAAATTCTTCTTTTCATAACTCTCATATTTTTAGCTGTGGCTTTTTATTTTTTGCTTTGATAAGTCCCTTTTGCATTTCTTCTAATGTTGTTTGGTGGTACTGAACCCTTTTAGTTTTTGCTTATCTGTAATACTTTTGTGTGTTTTTTTAAAAAATCTTTATTGGATTATAATTGCTTTACAACTCTGCATTAGTTTCTGTTGTGTAACAAAATGAATCAGCTATATGTATGCATATATCCCCATATCCCCTTCTTCTTGCACCTCCCTCCCACCCTGCCTATCCCACCCCTTTAGGGTGGTCACAAAGCACTGAGATGATCTCCGTGTGCTATGCAGCTGCTTCCCACTAGCATTCTATTTCACATTTGGTAGTCTATCTATGTCAGTGCTACTCTGTTACTTTGTCCCAGCTTACACTTCCCCCTCCCCATGTCCTCAAGTCCATTCTCTATGTCTGCATCTTTATTCCTGTCCTGCTGCTAGGTTCATTGGAACTATTGTTTTCCAGATTCCATACATATATGTTAGCATACAGTATTTGTTTTTCTCTTTCTGACTTACTTCACTCTGTATGAAAGACTCTAGGTCCATCCACCTCACTACAAATAACTCAGTTTTGTTTCTTTTTATGGCTGAGTAATATCCCATTGTATGTATGTGCCACTGTCATACTTTTTTTGTGTGTGTGTGGTATGCGGGCCTCTCACTGTTCTGGCCTCTCCCATTGTGGAGCACAGTCTCTGGATACACTGGCTCAGCGGCCATGGCTCACAGGCTTAGCCACTCCGCAGCATGTGGGATATTCCCAGCCTGGGACACGAACCCATGTCCCCTGATTGGCAGGCGGACTCTCAACCACTGCACCACCAGGGAATCCCCTGCCTTATTATTTTTATTTTTTTGTAATACTTTTGATCTCTCCATCATATCTGAATGGGAGCTTTGCCAGGTAGAGTATTCTTGGTTGTACGTTTTTCCCTTTCATCACTCTAAATATATCATTCCACTACCTTCTGACCTGTAGAGTTCCTGCTGAAAAGTCAGCTGATAACCTTATGGGACTTTCCTTATATGTAACTCATTGCCGTTTTCCTTGCTGTTTTTAACATTCTCTCTTTAGCTTCAATTTTTTGCCATTTAAATTACAATGTAATCTTTGGATTAATCTTATTTGATATGCTCTGTGCTTCTTGGACTTGGATGTAAGTTTCTTTTCCCAGATTACGGAAATTTTCATAAATTATGCCTTCAAATACCTTCTCAGCCCCTCTGTGTCTCTTATCTTTCTGGGACCCCTAAATGCACATATTAACACATTCAATGTTGTCCCAGAGATCTCTTAAACTGTCTTCATTTATATCTGTTTTTTTTTTTCTTTTCAGCATTAGTGATTTCCATTACTTTATCTTCTAGCTCACTGATCCACTTCTCTGTATCATTTACTTTACTGTTTATTTCTTCTACTGTATTTTTCCTTTCAGTTATTGTTGTATAACAACAATAACTTTTTTCATCTCTTTGTTGTTCTTTACATCTTCTAACTCTGTTAAAATTGTCTAACTTCTCACTCTGTGCATCCATTCTTCTCCTGAGTTCTTTAATCACCTGTATGATCATTACCCTGAACTCTTTCTTGGGCAGATTGACTATCTCCACTTCAATTAGTTCTTCTTCTGGGGTTTTATCTTGTTCCTTCATTTGGAACATACTTCTCTTTTGCCTCATTTTGCCTAACTTGCCTTATATTTCTATGTATCTGGTAGGTTGGTTACATTTCCTGGTCTTGGAAAAATGGCCTTTTGTAGGAGATGTCATATGCATCACAGAGGCACATTCCCCTCCTGTCAACACAGCTGTATGCACTAGGGGTGTCCCCTGTGTGAGCTGCATGGGTCTTACTATTATGGCAATTGACTACTGTTGTGGTCTGGGCTTGGTAAGCCCCTAGTCCAGTTGGATGCCAGGTCCTTCCTTGTGCAGAGGCTGCTAGCCTCTGGTTGAGGCAGCCAGGCCAAGTGGCAACTAGCTGCAGAAACCTGGGTGAGGCACGCAGGGGACTGAGGTTACTGCTGGCTCACTTTTGGGCAGAATCAGATTCCAGGAGACTCCTGGGCTTGTGTCCACCCACTGGCAGGTGAAGTCAGATCCTGGAGCTATTGCCAGACCACTGGTGACCAGCGCTGGGTCCTATGGTCTGGCTGCAGGACTCAGGGGTCCCAGAGCTGTGTCAGACCACTGATGAATGGGGCTGGTTCCAGACACAGCTGGCTGAAGTGTCGAGGGTGTCCTGAAGATTTTGTTGGCTTCCTATTGGATAGGGCCAGTGCCAGCCAGTTCCAGAGAAATTATTGGCCTGCTGGTAGGTGGGTTGTGTCCACTGGCTGTGGGACTATATTTGTACTGCACTGGTGTCTACCTGCTGCTGGATGAGCCTGGTCCTAAGGCTAGACCAGACTGTCTGGTAAGTGGGGCCAGGGTCCAGCAGGTTCCAGGACAGGTGCTGGCCTGTTGATGGGTGAGCTGGTTCCACGGGCTATGGGGCTGTGGTTGTCCTCTGATTGGTGCCCATTTGCTGGTGGGTCAGGCTGGTCCCCAGGTTAGAGCAGGTCCACTGGTGAACAGGACCAGTGATTCTGAGGCTGGTATCTTCCCACTAGTGGGTGGAGCTGGGTCCTTTGGTCCCTGACTGCAGGGACCTAGGGGTCCTGAGTCTAGTGTCTATGCACTAGTGTGTGGGATCAGGTTCTGTGTCCTATTGTGGGCAGGGTCATGTCCAGGGGAAGCTGTGGGCTCAAGGGGTTCTTAAATCAGTCTGTCTGCTGGTGAGTGGGGCTATTTCCTCTCCAAGTTGGTTGCTTGGCCTAAGATGTCCCAGTACTTGTGCCTAAAGTTTATTGAGTGGGGAAAGAGCTGGGTCCTGTGGCTAACAAGTCAGAGGGAGCATTTCAAAATTGTGCTTGCCTACAGCAGTGTCACGTGTTAGAATGAACCC
This sequence comes from Hyperoodon ampullatus, assembly GCF_949752795.1. Classification (NCBI taxonomy): domain Eukaryota; kingdom Metazoa; phylum Chordata; class Mammalia; order Artiodactyla; family Ziphiidae; genus Hyperoodon; species Hyperoodon ampullatus. The sequence continues at coordinate 54,633,679 of NC_136926.1, read as the reverse complement.
CCAAAAGTGACTTCTGCCAGTGTCTATGTCACCAGGTTGAGCTGCAGTTGCCTTCTGCCTCTCCAGAAGACTCTCCAGATCAGCAGGTAAGTCCAACCCAAGCCCTCTTCAAATTGCTGATTCTGCCCTGGTTCCTGGAGCATGTGAGATTTTGTATGTATCCTTTAAGAATGGAATCTTTGTTTTCCCCAGCCCTCTGGTACTCCTGAAAGTAAGCCCCACTGTCCTTCAAAGTCAAACATTCTGGGGGCTCATCTTTCTGGTGCAGGAACCCTGTGCTGGGGAGCCTGATGTGTGTCTCAGACTCCTTGCTTCTTTGGCAGAACCTCTACAATTATACTTATTCTCCTGTTTTTGGGTCCCCAACCTGGGGGTATGGAACTTGATTATATCACCACTCCTCCACTACTTCCAATAGTATTTATATTGAAAAGAAAAATCTACATATAAGTGGACCTGTGCAGTTCAAAGCCATGATGCTCAGAAGTCAACTGTATTTTCTTTCTCTTAGGAGAAATGCCTGGGAAGTAAGGTTCTCTCTCTCTTACAATATGTGTTTTGCTGGCAACCTTGAAAGTGATTGAAGACTAAGTAATAGACAGAATGAGGCATTGCTGAGACAAATTCACAGAGAAAGAGAGTTAGAGTCCTGAATATATGAGGTCTGAAGATTCTCCACTTCTAGATGTGTTACATAATTATGTACTATTCCTTACACCTTAAGCCCATTTTAAATAAATTTCTATAACTTGTATTTAAAAATCTCTCTGGAGGTTCAGAGAAATTATGCTGGTTGATAAAATGTATATTATATCAGAAAGATTTTTTAATACAGGTTACAGAACCTGATATAATAATACAGCATTTTGTTTCTATGAGTTTATCTCCAACTTTACAGAGCACAAAGGGATGTTTGATTAAATGCAAACATATTTTATCAACCAACATAATTTCTCTGAACCTTCAGACTTTTACCAGCCTTTTACAGTCTATTATTTCCTTTCCACCAAATCATATCCATTGTCCTTGATATTTAAAATTCTTCATTTATGCAAAAAATTTCCACACCAACATATTAATCCCACTTTGGATATTCTAAAAATACCAAAATATACTCATATTCCAAAAGACAGTTCTTTCACAATTACATATAGCTGTCAGCAGTTATGTATTTATTTATCAGTGTTTTTAATCTGTGTTGGTGTTTCCTCTTCTACTACATTGTAAGCTCCAGTGAAAAGTTAAGCTTGAGGTTTCCTTTTTATTTCCCATGGCACCTAGCACCAGACTCTAAGTGCAAGGGGCTTTTAATCAATTTCTCCTGATGATAGGTGATATAAAACATTCCTCTAGTTACCTAGGTGAATTAGTTATGAAGTTCTTTGGTTTTCTGCTTCATAGATTCAATTCACTCATTATCATAAAATCTGAATGGAGTGGACCCAAAAGAAACATTGGCCCAATATTCCGAAAATATGAATGGAATAGAAAGCAAAGACTAACAGGTGTGACAGTTTGTCACAAATTTATGTATCACTTTAATTTTATATCACATGTATTTTTGCTTGGTATAACTCCAATTCCTGCTCAGGCTGGTTCAGTTTAATTGCTGTGTCCTTGGGACTGATGTCTCTCCTGACAGAGAGTTCACCTTCGCTATCCAATTTGAGACCATCATCTTCTGACATAGTGCTGTCCTATGAAAGCTCACCTTGTCCCTTTGGGGCCACATCCTGTTAATCATCACCAACCTAATAAGAGTGATGTTAATACTGCAGCCATAATACTCTCATCTCCCTCCCCATGTCTTCTGGGCTGCTCAGATGGCTAATGTTTTGTTAAAACTTTTTTACTTATTATCTGTGACAGACCCTGATTAGCCTCTGAATTACTCCATGCCTATTTTTAGTCTGCCATGCTTCTATCTTTCACAGACAGTTTAATCCCAAAGTATTAATTCGTCTCTATATAATGCTGACTTGTCTTTCTATAGGTATCCTAAATCTTCCTGTTTTCACTCAAGGTCCATCCACACTGTTTTAACTTGTATTTCTTGCTCACTCCTTTCAATGATTCACCTCTCTCAGGAGGGAGACAACTCCTTGTTTGGAAGCAATGAGAAATCTTAAGGCCCATCACTAAACTATTTTCAACATATCCAAGAAAATATATGAGATTGTAAATATCTGTAATCAACAAGGACACTGTAATCATCTAACCTTACCATTCTGTAAGACACTTGAGATGCTTTTTCTGTACTTTAATGCTCATAAATTGTGTTGTAGAGGAAAACTAATATACCTGCATCCAATTGAAACCAAAGCAAGATGGTTTGTAATGAACAGCCTTTGGAATAAACTGACAATAACAAAGAAACAAAATGGGTGGTCCAAATACTCAGTGCTGTGTGTGGAAAGAAAGAAAACAGAGGGACATGGTGGTTATAGAGTTAGTAGAAGGCATCAACAGAGAGTTCAGACCAGAGTAGCTTAGAATAATAGCTAGGATACTGAAAAGAAACAATCAGTGATGAATATAATCAGGATGAGGAGAACATTATAAGAGAGCAATTTGAGAATATAATTAAAATATCATGAGCTTGGTTTGAGAAAGAAAATGGAAGAAGATAACCAGTTGAATGGATGCATAGAGTAAAAGTTACATATGTTTTTCAGTTGCACTGAATTTCAAGTTGAGAGTGTGAATATATTCTAACAGGACAGAGACATTGGACAAGACAGGAGAATTGTAGGTTGAAGTCAAAATCAGTTACACATAGATATTGTACATCCAAATCATTCACATACAATTATGAAGCCCCATGGAATCTTCTCTAGCCAAGGCTTGATCCAGAAGTGTATGGAAGTCTATATATAAAAAGTGCCTACTAAGAAGACATACAAATGGCCAAGAGGTACATGGAAAGCTGCTCAACATAAATAATTATTAAAGAAATGCAAATCAAAATTACAATGAGGTATCACTTCACACTGTTTAGAATGGGCATCATCAGAAAATCTACAAACAACAAATCCTAGAGAGGGTGTGGAGAAAAGGGAATGCTCTTGCACTGTTGGTGGGAATGTAAATTGATACAGCCACTATGGAGAACAGTATGGAGGTTCCTTAAAGTTAAAAATAGAATTACCATATGACCCAGCATTCCCACTACTGCACATATACCCAGAGAAAAGCATAATTCATAAAGAAACATGCACCCAAATATTCATTGCAGCACTGTTTACAATAATCAGGTCATGGAAGCCACCTAAATGCCCGTCGACAGACAAATGGATAAAGAAGATGTGATACATGTATACAATGGAATATTACTCAGCCATAAAGAGGAACAAAACTGGGTCATTTTTAGACATGGATGGACCTAGAGACTGTCATACAGAGTGGGAAGTAAGTCAGAAAGAGAAAAACAAATATCATATATTAACACATATATGTGGAATCTAGAAAAATGGTACAGGTGAACCAGTTTGTAAGGCAGAAATAGAGACACAGATGTAGAGAACAAATGTACGTACACCAAGGGGGGAAAATGGGTGGTGGGTAGTGGGATGAATTAGGAGATTGGGATTGACATATATATACCAATATGTATAAAATAGATAACTAATAAGAATCTGCTATATATAAAAACAATAATAAAATAAAATTCAGAAAAAAAGAAATTTTATTGACAATACATTAGAATAAAAACACTTTTAAAAAGTTTGATCACATCAAAAGATGCTTTTTAATTTCTATTTTTCAGCAATAAACTTAATAAGCTTAAAAAATAAAATTCAAAATAAATATTATTTTTTAATTTAAAAAAATAAGTGCATACTATCTATTTACCAGTATTTGTAGACTTAATTTGATGAGTTTTTCAATCAATTCCATTCTGTAAAATTTTCTTTATTATTTTCATTCTGACTAATAACCTACTTTCTCCATTACTAATCCATTTCCACTTACTACTTCATCCTGATTCTAGATATAACCTTGATACACCTGGCCTCATTTCTGTCACCTGATGACCTTATACCTTTATGTACACACCTCAGGGAAGTCTTCCACTTGACTCTTCTTGGTCTCTGGGATCTCTAGCCCCTCATTCTATGAGCTGCTTCTGAGGTTAGCCTTCCATCCTTTCTGAAATACATATACCGTCAGGATTTCACATGCAATAAACAATACTTGGTGAGTATAAAATGTCATTTCTATTCTAGAATCAGGACCAGAAACAAACCTCTTAAGAGCAGGGTTAGTTCCCAATTCATCTTTGCACACCCACACTCTCTGCAGTGACTGGCATGGAGTACGTACTCAACATATTTATTTCAGAATTTGGTTTATTTAATAAATATGATCACAATTATAATTGTGATGGCTTCACAGGTGCATACATATACATCAGAACTCACTGAAGTGTACACTTTATGTGCAATTCATCATGTATCAATTATTCCTGAATAAAACAGTTAAATATATGTATTGATCACCTTCTATGTGGCATGAACTTTACAATGAGCTTTGCAAGCATATAATGATGAAAGACATATTTCCCGTGCTAAAGGATCATACAGTTGAGGAATATTGTTAATGGCAGGAGGATAAAGTCACACATTTGGCTTGGATGAGTCTGGGGAGGATTCACAGAAGTAACACTTAAAATAGAAAATTTCCAAGTGGTCAGATAGCTGGAGAGCATTTCAAACCAGGCAGAGGGACTTGTGTAAAATCACTGAGATATGAGAATGCTAGGTGTTTTCAATATGGGTAGCATATAAAGAATGAAAAATGACCAGTTCAAACTAGTAAATAATACTATAAATTATAGGACATTCATCTTGAGAGCCTAGACAAACATAAAGCAGTGGAACTGAAGTTCCTTTTTTTTGGCTGTGATATTGTTAATAATTATTGTAACTTAATCCTTAATCATTTCCATGTAAATTCTGTGCAACTTTTATACTTGTCCAAGTAGTTAATTATATTCATCATTTTATGCTACAAGGTAGATTTTGGCATAGATTGTCATCTCTATTTGACAGAAAATGAAACTGAGGGTCCAATGAAATGACTTGATCAGAGGGACAAAATTAATCAGAGACAAGAATGAAACCCTATTCTATTGACCATTTTTTCCTGTGTCATGTTCAGTCTCAGCTCAAAAAACACTGAAGCATTCCAATAATCCAGGGTCTCTTGTTTTTTTCTCTTCAAAGAATTATGATTAACTGTTTACTCTTTCCAAAATCTCTAACTATAACAAAAAAAGAGAGAGAGGAGTATTTTAATAAAAAATGATTGTTACAATCACACATCTACTGGAGAGTATGATAAGCTCCATAATCAGCATGGTGCACAGCACACTTATGGGGCCTCTCAACGGTTTCATCACACTATCTCTTGAAACATTCTTGTAACACATGAAGAAAATAAGAAATATGAAAGTTTTTTTGGGCTTCTACTTAGTGTTTGTTGTATTGCTCCTGATCATTTAAATTATCCTGTAAGTTGCATTCAACCAAGGAGATGACTGAAGAATCATGATGCAGTGATCTAAGGAAGTGGACACTTGGAGAAGTAAGTCTAGGAGAGTTTAATTCAGCCTTGGCCAATGCAATCTTGATTAAACTTGCTCTTGGTTAATCCTCCTATCTTTACTCTTCCATATTAGTAAAATGGGTGATTCTGTTCAACCAACATCAATTCTACATTTATCTTTGTCATTTGTTTTGTATCCTAACTTTTAAAAGCCTTGACTGATTTGGCACTTAATCTAAAGAATTCCAAGGAAGGGGTGGATTTCGCTTGGTGCTCATTCCCCAAATGCCTCACAATCCTATCTTTCACCATCATTTTTTCACTAATTGTTGAATGTGCCATCAAGTTCCTGAGACATCTAGGAAAATCATCCAGTGCCATTCCCTCACTTCCTATCCGATTTAGTCTTAAACTTTGGGGTTCTACATATGAATAATATTTTTATTCTGTTTTGTTTTTTATCATGAATGGATGTTGAATTTTGTCAAATGCTGTTTCTTCCACTGTTGATATGATTATATGAGCTTTCTATTTTAGTATGTTGATGTGGTGAACTACACTGATTTTTAAATGTTGAACAACATTTGTATACTAGGGGAACATATACCATGGTTGTGGAATATACATTCTTTTTTACACGTTGTTGCATGTGATTTGCTAGTATTTTTTTGAGGACATTTGTGTCTATGTTCATGAGAAATATTGGTCTGTAGTTTTCCTTTCTTCTACTATATGTATCTAGCTTAGGTGTTAGAGTATTAATGAACTCATAGAATGAGTTAGGAAGTGTTCCTCTGATTTTATTTTTTTAAATGGGAAATGGAATATTTCCTGACATATCAGTAAACAAAGGATGCCAGTCATCAGCGATTGCAGCCACTGCCAACAGTGAGCTGGTGAGCCCTGAGGAAATTCAGGAAGGAAAGAATATCTGCCATCTAGCAGCCATCAGAGTACAGCCACTCCCTATGGTGAGCCCTGAGGAAACTCAGGATGTGAAAACACAGGATACTGGCCCCGGATATCTGAGGTTCATATCAAAGGAATTATTTCAGTGAGCCCATGCTCTTGCATCTTCCTATACATAGAAAAGCACTAAATTCCTTAACTTGGGATATCTGGTTTTCTTTAATTAACAATAATGTTTTGATATTCTCAACTACCTGCTCTTTGTCTCAAAACTCCTATAAATCCTAGCTATACCCTGGCCTGCTTGGAGCAGTTCTCTCAGGGTTACTTGAGATGCTGTCTCCCAGGCTTGAAGTCCTAAAAATTCCTGCCAAATAAACAAAATTCTCAACTTTTAAGTTGTGCACATTTCTTTGGTCAACAAGAAGTTGAAAATTGGTATCATTTCTTCCTTAAACATTGATATAATTCTTCTACAAAACCATCTAGGCCTGGAGCTTTCCTTTTGAACATTTACTAAGTAATTGATTTAGTTTCTTTGACAGATATAGATCTATAGAAATGATCTCTTCCTCCTTGTGTAAGTTTTGATAATTTTTGCTTTTAAGTAATTGATCCATTTCCTCTAAGTCATCAAATATGTGAACATAAATAGTTTTTCATAGCAATCCTTATTTTTCTTTTAATACTCAGGAGATCAGTAGCGATGTCCCCTCTTTAATTTCTGATTCTGATAATTTATATCTTCTCTCATATTTTGCCTTCTTTAGCCAGGATAGAGGTTTACAATGACCTAGTTTTGAGCATTGTTGCTTTTATCTATGGTTTCCAACTTTTAAATGTCCTTGATTTCTCCTCTAATTTTTATTTCTTTTCTTCTGCTTACTTTATGCATAAATTGCACTTCTTTCTCTGTTTACCTATGGTGGAATCTTATACTACTTGTTTTAGATCTTTCTTATCTTCTAATATGTGCTTCTACTGCCATAAATTTTCCTTTAAATACTATTTCACTATACCCCCAAACTTTGATATGTTGTATTTTTATTTAGTTCAACTATTTAAAAAAAAAATTGTTGTCTTCTTCTTTGACTCATGTATTATTTAGAAATGTATGTTTAATCTCTAAATATTTGGGAATTTTCAAGCTATCTTTCTATTATTTTAATAGAAATAGATTAATTTTGATTAAGTTAATGTAATAGTTTAATTCTGTTGTGTTCTGGCAACATATCTTGTATTCTTTCTCTTATTTCAAATTTGTTAAGTGTATTTTATGAATGAATGTTCCATAACAGCTTAAGAAGAATTTTTATGTTGCTGTTTCACATAGGAACTCTGTATTCTATAAATGATAATCTCATCAAGTTTATTGATGATGCAGTTTGAGTTAACAATACTCTTAGTTATAGACTACCTAAGGATAGACATTGTCTGTTTGATCAATCAAAAACTGAAAGAGGGATGTTGAAGTTTTTAGCTTTATAGGTGCACTTTAAAATTGTTTTCCTTTACAATACTATCATTTCTTGTCTCATGTTATTTCAACACTGTTGTTGGGTGCATAAACATTAAGAATGTTTATATTTTCTCAGTAAGCTGACTTTTCATTATGCAATGGATGTCTTTATCTCTAATAAATTTCCTTGTTCTGAAGTTTGCTTTGTCTGAATGTAATATAAGTATACCAGTTTTATTTTGATTAGTTTTAGCAGGGTGTATCTTTCTGCATTCTTTGTTTTAACTTATCTGAGTCTTTAAAGAGCTGTTTTATCTTTTCTGTAGATAACATATAGTCAGCTGTTGTGGGGTTTTTTTATCCTTTTTGATAATCTCTGTTTTATTTTTCGGGGGTGGTTATTTAGACCACTCACATGGAAAGTGATTATTGATATAGCTGGATTAATATCTACCATATTTGTAACTGATTTTTTTTCTTGGACTTGTTCTTTCTACTTTCTTCCCTTTTTCTTCCTTCTCTGGTTTAATGGAGTATTAAATATGATTCCAGATTATATCCTTTCTAAGATATCAATATATTTATTTTTTAAATTATTTTCTTTTCTCTAGAGTTTGTAATATATATTTTTAACTAATCCACATTTGCTTCAAATAACAACTGCTTCATGTGGAGTGCAGATATTTTAGAACAGAGTATTTCACATTCCCAAGTCCTTTTTTTCCCCACCCCTAATGACATTTCTGTTACCAATTTCACTCACCCATATGCTACAATCATTCAACACATTTTTACTATTGTTAATTTAAGCAAACGTTTATCATTTCCATAAATTAAGAATAAGAAAAATAAAAGATTATAACTTTTAAAATTACCTTTTTGATGCTCCTCCTTTTTTATATAAATACATGTTTCTGATCTATATAATTTTCCTCTCCTTATAAAACTTTTTTGACATTTCTTGCATATCAGGTCTGCTGTCAATATGTTCCCTCAATTTTTATTTACCCAAGAAGGTCTTTATGTCTCCTTCTGTCTTAAGTGTTAATTTTTCTGGATAAAATAGTCTACACTCATGGTTTTTTCTATTTGTTTGTTTTATGAAACTTCAATATTCCATTTTATTGTCTTCTTGTGTGCATAGTTTCTGATGAGAAATGTTTTATAATTTTATCCTTCCTCCTCTATAGAAAAGATGGCCTCCATTGCCCCAAATTTTTCAAGATTTTTGTCTTTGTTTTTCTGCAGTTTGATATGACATGCTCAGGTATAGATTTTTTTTTTTTTTTTTTTTTTTTTTTTTTTGTGGTACGCGGGCCTCTCACTGTTGTGGCCTCTCCCGTTGCGGAGCACAGGCTCCGGATGCACAGGCTCAGCAGCCATGGCTCACGGGCCCAGCCGCTCCACGACATATGGGATCCTCCCAGACCGGGGCACGAACCCGTGTCCCCTGCATCGGCAGGCGGACTCTCAACCACTGCGCCACCAGGGAGGCCCTCAGGTATAGATTTTTTATATTAATTCTCCTTGATGTTCTCTGAAATTCCTGAATTCATAACTTGATGTTTTGTCATTAATTTGTGGACATTTTTGACCATTCAAACATTTCTTCTGCTCTATTCTTTTTATTTTTCTGGTATTTTAATTATTCTTATGTTATACTTTTTGAAATCGCTGCCCTCACCAAGTCTTGAATGCTCTGTTCTGTCATTGTCATTCTTTTTTTTCCCTTTATATTTCAATTTGGCAAGTTTCTATTGATGTAATTTCAAACTCCTTGATTCTTTCTTCAGCTATATTCATTTTACTTTTGAGACCATGAAGGCATGCTTCATTTATGTTTACATTCTTTTTTGATTTCTTGTATTTCTTTTTCATTCTCTAATCTTAGAGTTTCTATCTCTGCTTATATAACTCATCTATTCTTGCATTTTTCTACTTTATCTATTAGCGATCTTAATATATTAATCATAGTTATTACAAATTTGCTATCAAGTTGTATTAATTCCAGGGTCACAAGGATGGATCAACATATGTAAATCAATCAACGTGATTGATATACCACATCAACAAAAGAAAAGACAAAAAACACATGATTATCTCAATAAAGCCAAAAAAAGCATTTGATAAAATTCAACATTCATTCATGATAAAAATTATCACCAAAGTGGGTATAGAAGGAACATATCTCAACATAATAAAAGCTATTTATGGCAAATCCACAGCCAACATAATACTAAATGGTGAAAAGCTGAAAGCCTTCCCATTAAATTCTGGAACAAGACAAGAATGCCCAGTCTCACCACTTCTATTCATCATAGTATTGGGAGTTCTAGCCACAGCAATCAGACAGTAAAAAGAAATAAAACATATCCAAATCAGAAAGGAAGTGGTAAAATCGTCATCATATTCAGATAACATGATACTCTATGTGGAAAACCCTAAGGACTCCACACAAGAACTAATAAATGAATTCAGCAAGGTAGCAGGCTGCAAGATTAATAAACAGAAATCTGTTGTATTTCTTTATATTAACAATGAAATTTCAGAAATGGAAAATAAAAATAAAATTTAAAGCCACATCAAACAAACAAACAAACAAACAAAAAAACTAGGAATAAACCTAACCAAGCAAGTAAAAGACTTACACACTGAGAACTATAAAACATTGAAAAAGGAAATTGAAGGTAATTCAAAGAAATGGAAAGTTATCACATGCTCTTGGATTGGAAGAATTAATGTTGATAAATGGCCATTTTAACAAACAATCTGATAGGGATTTAAGGTGATCCCTATCATATTACCCATGACATTTACCAATATCATAAATAAATGGGAGAATGTCATCACATAACTCACATATATTTAAGAGATAATAGGAAACACTATCAAAAACGTGTCCATAAATTTGACAATTTACATTAAATGGATGAATCTCTTAAGAGATACAAACTACCAATAATCATCCGAGATTATCTAAATAGTCCTATATTTATTTAAAAAGTTGATTTCATAGTTTAAAATTACAAATAATTTAGATTTTCCAATCTGTTAATGAGAAAGGAAACAAAAAATAGTACAGATGTGCACAAACTGATACTTCATTTTGCCAAGGTCTTCCGTATGAACACAAAGTTAGAGATGAGTTATTTCAAAATAAATTACTTAGTAATGAGAAATTTGACGTACTGAAACAGAAGGGAAGGAGGCAGGGAACAACCTTTAAAAGAATGACAGAGCCATAGTACTTGACAAAAACTGGTTAGAACTAACTAGGTCCAAGATGGCAGAAGATTCGACTTCCAGTAGACCTTGAGCCTCATTATACGTTCATTGTAACACATTAGTATGCTAAATGACACACCCAGCAGGGTCTTGACAGTTCTGAGGCTAACTATAAAAGGCCAAAATGAGTTCAGTGACCCAATTCCTGGAAATCTCCACTCCTTCCCTGAAGTATTTGGAATAATCCTTCCACTCATTAACCTATGAAATTACCCAGTCCATAAAAATTAACCACACCATATTTCAGGGCTCTGTTGCCTTTTGAGATGGCCCACACTCTGTCAGTGGAGTGTGTTTCTCTCTAAATAAATCCGCTTCTTAACTATCACGTTGTCACCAAATTATTTCATGAGGAAGCAAGAACCTTAAGTTCACTGGGAACAATACTGAGTTTTTCTATTTGCCACAAGAATAAATTGACATGGATGACTATATAAAAGAAACACTCAACTCTAAAAAGGGTGATAGCAGCAGCATTTTCCGTTAGAGAATGACCTCCCACTTTCCCATACAATTAACGTTGCTGTCCATTGTTCTGTTAAACATATGCAAACTGCAGAATTCCTTAGTCCTTAGATATAGTATCTGCTCTATGTCTTAAAGCCAGGCTCAGTCCTAGCTGTGACTCTTCTCCTCAGGGCTGAGCTGGGAGCTAAGCATCAAATCGGGAATTTCACCATAACAGTAACCTCAGTAGCCTTTGGACATGAAATAGAAAACATATATAGGGGAAAATCCCCACAGAAACACCAGGATGTCAAAGGTCAGAAGAGGAACAGCCCAGCCTTTTCTGTCTCTCTTTTGTTAAAATAGCCCATCAACAGGAGGGCGCCTTAATGAGAAAGGTGCCAATCAAAAACCGCACTGTAGCAAGCACAGTGGCCTTATTAATGGGAGAAGGCATCTCAACACACTACAACAGCTACAGTTGGAGTGCGAGCTGCAAGGACAGCAGGCTCAAGGATGGCAGCAGAGATACCCAAGCCCTCAAGGCACATCTCAACTAACTGCTGCCAGCTCCTACTAGCCCTTCTACATACCTAAATTTGACACTGGAAGTGGCTGTGACAAAGAGGGTATTTTTTTTAATGATTTCAAAGTAGTATTTATCTTCAAAGGGGAAAAAATTCTCATTCTGTGCATTAAAAACAAACAAAAAACTAAAGTCATCATCCATTTTAAACTGAATATCTTGAATGTAGAGACAAAGACATTTTATAAATTTGTGAGCACTTGCTATGTTCCAAGTACTGTGCTAAGCTCTTTTTTTATGCATTATGTTCACTTCTAGCCTCACCAATATTTTACACATATATAGAGAGAAACTAGATGTAGAGAGGCTACCTGACTGAACCCTGCACATGAGTTCATTGACAGAGCCAAGACTTATCCCATTTGTTAGATTGCAAACCCTAAGTTGTGATCCATTTCACTATACAAATCTCTTTCTGGAATCACAGAACACTTATACTTAGATAGGGTGTAGATTCAGGTTAAGAATACCAGAAGCATACTTTCAATACCCTCGAATACGTTTCGGTACCCTCCATAGTCAGTGTTGCTTCTCATTTACGTATCTTCCTGGCCATAGCTGTTTATCTGTAAAAGAACCCTACAAGCTGAAATATACAAACAAAATGAATTTTAAATCATGAAGCATAGGTATTATCCATGGATTATTTTTCTCAGAAAATTAATGATTTTATTCAAGTCTGTGATTTCAGGAAATTGTTATATTTGTGTTTGGTTTGACATAACTGTAGATTTTTCACCTGCTGTATCATGAAGTCTGGACCAGAGAAGAAAAACCACATTTTATCAAAGTGACAAGACAATGATCCACCATGTATCTCGGCTGCAAAAATATGTTATTAGATTCAATCTATCATGAAAAATTGCTAGATTGTAAGGAGGCTGAAATGGCAGCATGGCAAGAGTGCAGCTGTTTGGTACTAATTATCTTAAGCGTTGACCTTCCAAGTCACCCCAAACCCTGTATTAATTCAGGAGGAGAGTTTAGATGGACAACTCAGAGACATTAGAAAATTCCAACAGAAGTGTTCAGCTTAACTCTTGCAAGACTGCATGAGCAGACACACATTATAGTGATATCTAAAGTCTTGACAATCTTATCCCAACCTATCTTTCCAGCCTTGCTTGTCATTCCTCTCTGCACAAATTCCCTTGTGTCAAATTAATATACTCACTTTTCTTGGAAAAAGTCATCCTTTCTTTCTGCCTCTTGCCTTCACTGATGCTGCTCCAGACCACTGAAGGACCCTCTCCTTGCTAACCACTTGCTGAGTTAATAATAAGTATTTCCAGGTCAACCTCATCCTAACATCTTTCTCTATAAGATATCCCTAAGGTTGAATTCATCCATCTTATCCATATAATCAACTAATTAATAATTTGATTTATCTCTCTGCCTAAGGTAGCAATTTTTACATGGAAAGAAGTATGAGTGAAGTAATTGCTGATTCTTTCATTCCTTGTGTCACAAATGCCTTTTTACCTTACCATCTTTGCTGCCTATATGCCACATTCCTTCCAACTTAAGTCATAGGATGGGGCTTTTAACCAAAAGAGGATATAGTTAATATTGTTTTTTATAAGTTGAATTGTGTTCCCCAGAATTCATATGTTGAATCACAGTACCTCAGAATGTGACTGTATTTGGAGAAAAGGTATTCAAAGTGGTGAGTAAATTAATGAGACTTTTAGGGTGGATCTTAATACAAAGTGACTGATGTTCTTATAAGAAGAGGAAATTTGGACATAAAAAGAGACACCAGGGATAGGTATGCACAGAGGAAAGACCATGTGAGGACATATCAAGAAGGTAGCCATCTACAAGCTAAGAAGAGAGGCTCCAGAAGAAACCAATTCTGCCAACACTTTGATCATGGACCTTCAGAACTGTAAGATAACTAATTTCTATTGGTTAAGCCATATAGTGTGTGGTATTTTTTTATGGCAGCCATAGCAAACTAAGACATTAGATTATCTATTTTCTAAGATAAAGTGATAATCTTTGGCTTTGATACTAAAGTGACACATAACATATCCAACAGCAACCCTTGTCATTTGTTTGGTTTATTGTGTTTGAAATGATAAGAATCAAGAAACAGAGGAAACTAAAATTTGGTAAAAGAGAGAGAGGAGAGAGAAGTAAAGTAGGTGTTTAGGAAGAAGCAGAAATGGGAGAACATGTCATGTGGCATGTGAAAAGAAGCTCCTTTGTTCAAAATCTTATTGAATTCAAGCCAAACTTCCTTATCCTGGGTTCCAATGACAGATCACTGGTAGACTCAGAAAATCTTCTTCTCAAGAAAGCTAATTTAAGTATTTAGGTTTTGTACCTATAACCAATAATCTGGGCTAAGAAATCTATTGAGGGTAGAAGGGGCAAAGAAGTTCACACTTATGTGTGCCATGAACCTTCAGTACCTGTTTATTCTGCACACTTCAATATGGTTTAACCCTAAATCCTAATTGTTAGTTGAAGGCATAGTGCTCTATTGATCTCTGGATTATCCTCAAGGTACATACATCACTATTTAGAGTGTTTTAAAATTTTGAGATTTGTTTACCTCACATTATAGGGAGTTGAGAGGGAGGTGGCTACTGGTTCGGGTTTGGTAGCTCATGGTCAAGGTGGGTTTGCTTTGGCATGTCTTTTATATCTACTACCTCACTGCTGCAACATGATTGCCCCTGTATCAGATATCTTGTTTGTGTTTAAGGGAGATGGAGAGTAAATAAGAAAATCCATACAAGCTCCAGCTGTTCCCTTTTTATCAGGAAAATAAACCCTTTCCAGATGTCTCTGCTCCTCTCTAACAGGTATCTGCTATGCCTTATGGGCCAGACTGGGTCACAGAGTCACTGCTATCTTCAGAAGAGTCTGGAAAAACATTCTAATGTTTATAGTGGGAGGAAAACAAAGGAGAACAATAATGGAAATAGGTTTTAGGTGGCTAATCAACAGTATTTTCTTAATATAAATGTTACTGCACTGTGGACATATAAATAACAGAAATATTTAAACATGTGTTGTGTGTGTGTTTTGTGTGTTTCCAATTATTGCAAAAATTTCAATTACTAAAAATTTCCAACACTTAATGAGATCACAAAGGACCAAATTTCTGGCATGAAACCTCATTTCTTCCCTCCCTTTCCCCACCCTATGGTCTCTACTACTCTCTGGAATCACCATTTATCTCGGGAGAATTTTTTTTTTTTTTAATTTCCAGCTTGAGTCCTTCCATGAAAGCACTATTGACTCTCAGTCAGACATAGGGTGCCAGTGATTGTGCCATGTAACTGCATCATGTGTGATTCTCTCTCTCACTCTCAATCTCAATCTCTCTCTTTCTTTCACTCTCATTAGAGTTGAAAACAGCAACATCAACACACCCAAAACCTGTACCATCTCCAAACATAAATAGAAGTGAGTCTCCATTTCAGATTATGTTAAAATGAGTCATGTAGATGAAGTGGGCTTGCTCTTTTTTGCTCAAAAATTAAATACATTTGAATCATGTATCATAATGTTATCTGTGATGAAGTCTTTTGTGTATTAGAGGTGTAATTAAAAATATTATTATCCTTAAACTCCAAGTACTTGTTGTGGAAAAGTAACTTTCACATACTTCATATCACTGAACCATCTCAGGACAGGCAAGTATCATAGTAAGTTCTATCTTTTTGTTGTTGCCCATAGGTTTCATACTATCTCACCTTGCAGTCTTTGCACATATTTTCTCTATTGGAGAAACAGTCCTTGCCATCACCTTCATGTGGACTGCTCAGTAGCTACCTCCATGGATTCAAAGATTTTCCTCATCCCCAATGGTGTAATAAAGTGAATCCACACTAGCTCATTATAGCCAGTTGTTACATCTTTAGAAATCTATTAGCCTGTTAAACCGTTGTTAAGCACAGCTATTGTTAAAAAAACAAAACAAAAACTTGAAATTAAAACTATATTTAAGCCACAGTAATAAATATATAAACTCATAACTTTCTAAATATTTTACATTATATTACTATCTATGTTCTTAAGGTTAGGAGAGGGGTGTGGTTGGAGACCAGTTATTGGAGGTAGCAAGGAAAAGTAACAAGGAAAAGTACAGTAAACAAGGGTAAGGTTGTTATGCAGATTTAAGTCCTTGACTTCTCCATTAATGAGAGATTCTTTTGATTTAGACATCCTTCTCTTAGTACAGAGAGGGAGACACCCTTACAAATGAAGATTTCCCTTAGAAATGTAAATATCCCTTACAAAAGGGAAGAGTTGCTTGGTGGTTTTCAGAGCTTCTCCCATGTCTGGAGTTTCTTTTTTTTTTCTTTTTTTTTTTATTAAAGTATAGTTGATTTACATTATATTAGTTTCAGGGTTACAGCAGAGTGATTCAGTATTGTTACAATTTATAATCCATTAAAAGTCCTTATAAGATAATGGCTATAATTCTCTGTCCTATACAATATATCCTTGTTGTTTATACATAATTTTATACATAGCAGTTTGTATCCCTTAATGCCATAGTGCCAGTGTGTCTCTTTCCCCTCCCCTCTACCCACTGGTAAACACTAGTTTGTTTTCAATATCTGTGAGTCTGTTTTTGTTTTGCTATATACATTCATTTGCATTATTTTTTAGATTCCACATATAAGTGATATCATACAGTATTTGTCTTTCTCTGATATTTCACTAAGCATAATATTCTCGAGGTCCAGCCACATTCCTGAAAATGGCAGAATTTTATTATTTTTATGGCTGAATAATATTTCTTTGTACATATATACCACATCTTTTTAAATCATTCATCTATTGATGGATACTTGGGTGGCTTCCATGTTTTGGCTATTGTAATCAGTGCTATTATGAACATTTTTGTGCATGTATCTTTTTGAATTAGTATTTTCATTTTTTCTAGATATATACCCAGAGTGGAATTGCTGGATCATATGGTGTTCTATTTGTTTTTTGGGGGGGGGGGATCTCCATACTTTTTTCCATTGTATCTGCATCAATTTGCATTCCCACCAACAGTGTACAAGTGTCCCCTTTTCTCAAATTTCTCACCAACAATTGTTATTTGTGGTCTTTTTGTTGATAGTTATTACAACAGATGTGAGGTGATATCTCAATGCTGCTTTGATTTGCATTTCTCTGTTAATTAGAAATGATGAGCATCTTTACATGTGCCTGTTAGCCATCTGTATATCTTCTTTGGAAAAATGTCTATTCATGTCTTTAGCCAATTTTTTGATTGGGTTGTTTGTTTTGGGGTCTTTTTTTAATATCGAATTGTGTGATCTGTTTATATATTTCAATTTCAACTCCTTGTTAGTCATATCATTTGCAAATATTTTCTCCCATTTTATAGACCATCTTTTCATTTTGCCTATGGTTGCTTTTTCTGTGTAAAACCTTCTAGATTTAATTAGATCCTATTTATCTTTTCTTTTGCCCTTTTTTGTATTTACTAGTTTATTCACAGTAAAGATAAAGTACAAATGTTTACCATGCATAGATGCTGATCTGAGGTGTTTGAATGCTCCCTCATCTCTGGTACTGTGCCCACTGTGCTCACTGCACATCATGTGTGGCTCTGTCCTTGCTGAGGGGACAACACTCTAAGGTGAGCAGTGCAGCAGCCCACCCATTTCTTTCTGCAGCTCAGGAGAGAGAAAACCTAATCCATAAGATGTCCATATTGTTACAGGCAGAGATTTATAAATTAGCATTATTTTTGAAAGATTACAAAGACAGACTGTTCTGATTAGGATTAAAAAAAAAGACATCTAATTTTTAGTTTATTTCTCTAATTCAGTCAGAACTGAGACCTAGCTTCTTTGACAGTGCTCTAATACCTGTACTGAGACTTATACTATTCACTGAGTCAAAATTTTGAAATATTTATTTATAGGGTCATAACTGTCTTTGAAATTAGTCAGCTTACAGAGCAATTCATTTTGTCCATACACATTCACATTTAACTACTGCTATAAATAAGATATCCCAAATTTCTCCAGTGTCATTCTGAGTTTATATATATACGGATACAATTTATGCCAAAGAGTGTTCTGCCTATGTTCTCTTCTAGGAATTTTAGGGTTTCAGGTCCTACATTTAAGTCCTTAATCCAATTTGGGTTTATTTTGTATACTGTGTGAGAATATATTCTCATCTATTGTTTTACCTGTAGCTGTCCAGAATTCTTAGCAGCACTTATTAAGCAGACTGTCTTCTCTCCATTGTATATTCTTACTTCCCGTGTTGTATATTAACTGGCCATAGATGTGTGGGTTTATTTCTGGGCTTTCTCTTTTGTTTCATTGATCTATCTGTCTGTTTTTGTGCCAGTGCCATGTTGTTTTGATTACTGTAGATTTGCAGTATATTCTGAAGCCTGGGAGAGTTATACCTCTAGCTTTGCTATTTTTTCTCTAGATTGCTTTGACAATTTGGGGATATTTTGTGGTTCCATATGAATTTTAGGATTATTTGTTCTAGTTCTGTGAAAAATGGCACAGATATTTTGATAGATATTGCATTAAATCTGTATATTCTTAGGGTAGTATGCATGCTTTAAAAATATTAATTATTCCAATCCATGAACCTGGGATAGTTTTCCATTTATTTGTCAATTTCCTCCATCAAGGCTTTATAGTTTTCAGAGTATGGATCTTTTGCTACCTTGGTTAAGTTTATTTCTAGGTACTTTATTCTTTTTGATGCAATTCTAAACAAGATTGTTTTGTTTTGTTTTTACTTCTCTTTCTGATATTTCATTATTAATGTATAGAAAAGCACCTAATTTCTCTATATTAATTTTGTATCCTATAACTTTGATAAATTCATTATAAGTTCTAGTACTTTTGGTGTGGAAACCTTAGGGTTTTCTATATAAAGTATCAGGTCATCTGCAAACAGTGACAGTTTTCATTGTTCCCTTTTAATTTGTATTCCTTTTATTTCTTTTTCTTGTCCAACTGCTAAGGCTACAACTTCCAATACTATGTTAAATAGAAGTATTTAGAGTGGGTATCCTTGTGTTGTTCCTGAATTTAGAAGAAAGGCTTCCAGATTGTCACCATTGAGTATGATGTTAGGTGTGGGTTTGTCTTAAATTGCTTTCATTATGTTGATGTATGTTTCCTCTGTACCAAATTTGCTGAGAGTTTTTATCATAAATGGATATTGAATTTTTCAAAAGCTTTTTCTGAATCTATTGAGATAATCATGATTTTTATCCTTCCTTTTGTTAATGTGGTGTACCACACTGATTGATTTGTAAATTTTGAACTATCTTTGTGTCCCTTGGAATAAATCCAACTTATTGTGTATGATCTTTCTTATATATTGTTGGATATAATTTGCTAATATTTTGTTGAGAATTTTTGCATCTATTTTCATCGGAGATATTGGCTTGGAATTTTCTTTCCTTTTCTTTCTTTTTTTTTTTGGAGTGTATTTTTCTGGTTTTGGTATCCAGGTAATGGTGGACTCAGAATGAATTTGGGAATGTTCCCTTGAATTAAATCTTTTGGAACAGTTTGAGAAGGCTAGTTGTTAGTTTTTCTTTACATGTTTGGTAGAATTCCCTGTAAAGCCATCCAGTCCTAGCCTTTTGTTTCTGTGAGTTTCTTTTATTACAAATTCAATTTTACTTGTAGTAAAATTGTCTGTTTCTTCTTAGGTCTTGGCATGTATGTTTCTAGAAATTTGTCTATTTCTTCTCGATTGTCCTTTAAATATTCATTGTAGTTATAGTTGATTTTACATTTTTTTTTGTCTTTTAATCTTTGTAATGGCTTATTTAAGTGGTTGATCTTCAGTCCTCACCATACATTTACCTTTCCCAGTGTGAGTTTCCCTTTCTTATAGATTCTTACTTCTTTTCCACTTAGAGAAGGTGTTTTAATATTTATTTTAGAGTAGGCTTATTATTGATGAAGTCTTTTAGTTTTTGCTTGTCTGAGAAATTCTTTGTCTCTCCTTCTATTTTAAAGGATAATTGTTCTGGCTAGAGTATCCTAGGTTGCAGGTTTTTCCCTTTCAGAACTTTGCATATATCATGCCATTCCTTTCTGGCCTGCAAAGTTTCCCCAGAGGAATCAGCTGATAGCCTCCGAGTGGTCAACTTGTATAGACTTTATCTTTATCTTTCTGCTTTTAGAATTCTCTCTTTATCAACTATTGTCATTTTAATTATATGTCTTGGTGTGGGTCTATTTACATTCACCTGGCAGCTGCTAGAGGAGACCTCTCTCTACCTTGCCTTAAGGCCAAGACTGTGCATGAATTCCTCATGAGTGGAATTCAGGCTTCCCACAGCCATTCAAACTGTCCAAACAGTCCTCTAATGAGCCGAGGGTGCTTGTCTCCCCCACATATGACCCCAGGACTGAAGCATCCTATTTGTGTCTCTCACTGTTTACTCCCCAGAGCAGATGTCTGCCATGCAATCTCCCTTCTTCTCTGAGTTCCCTCCCACAGGCACATGTCCCTACCCTACTGATTTCTTCCCTTCCTACCTGATTACTTATGTATCATGCTTAGAATCTTGGTTGTACAGGAGTCCTTTTGCCAGTTTCCAGTTAGTTTTCTGTGAAGAATTATTCCACATTTATACGTACTTTTGATGTCTTCATGGAGGGGAGAGTTCCACGTTCTTTTACTCCACCATCTTGTTCCAAACCTGCAGTTTCTTAATAGACATCTCAAGGTAATCCTTATGACAAAGAGGTATATTTTGGGGAGGGCAAGGCATGTTCTGCTCCCCTTAGAATCAATGGATTCTATGGAATTTTTGTTAAATATTGTATATTGTATTACTTTCTTATGGTTTTACTGTACAATTTTGTATCAGGGAGATTCATAATAAATGCATGTTTGTATATAAATGTATGCACTACTTGTCCACATGGTTAATTGATAAATATTTATCATCATATCATTCCCTCACCTCCTATTTCAGTTCAGAGTTCCCTCCTCTGAGCTTCTGTAGAACCCAGCAGTTTACTGAACCATATTTTGATGTGTTTATTTATTTGTCATTTCCACCAAATTGTGAGCCCCTAAAAAGGAGAAATTGTGTCCTCCATTTTTGTACTGTCACATCTAACGCAGAGCTTTAAATAAATGTCATGATCAAATGAAACCCTGCTTCCACTTTGCAAGTGGAGAAATTGAATATCAAAAAATCAGGATATCTGTCTACTATCATCATACAGTTAGTAAATTACCAAGCTAGGATTTGAACTAGATTGTGGGTCTTAGTTGCTCAGACCTGTACAGAGAGCCAAAAGTTCCAGTACAAAAGTCCCATTTTTCCATAACAGTTGTGGAAGCAAAGGCACTGTCACTCACTACCAGAATTCCTACTAATGACCAGCAAGTTGTGGAACAGAGGTGAGAATTTTGATTGTGTTTTAGTATTTTTATGATGCCTCTGCAATTGAACCAAGAAGATAAATACATAAAACCAAATTCAAGTGGTCGAGAAGAGAGAAAAAAAAAAGGCATATCTTTTTATAAATGCCAAATATCAGGAGCCTCCTTCTATTTTGTTAAGAGTGTGATGAGGAATGAGTGTCCTTTAGTAATTCTGTAGACACAGGACCAGTAACCTGACCTCACAACTACTTTTTGGAGTAATCTGAATCAAAGGAAAGGGAAAATCTTATGAGGCTGAGGTCGATTTTTTTTTCTTTTTCTATTTCTTTGTCCCCACCTCTTCCTATACATCTTCCTAAAATGAGAGCAATCAGCATCCTTATTTAGCCACCAGGACACATTTTGCTAAACAATAGATTCAAGGGAGAAACTTTAGGTAATACAAAGGCAGATGAGCTGCACATTTTCCTTCTTTGATAATCAAATCATTATTTTTGTCAACTTAAGGACTATGTGCTTACAGTGGAATTCAACATAGAGTTGCATTTTCTTATCTGATCTTTCCTTTCACTCCACTAGTTTCCATTTCCTGCCCTATTTGAAATTCCCTTATAATTCATGTGGCAGCAGACTGGTTTCAAAGGTTGATTATATCGACAACTCAGGAGGAGGAGAGGTTTTGGTTTCCTAAAATGTCCTCTCACCCCTCACTACCACACCTCCTGCAGTTTCAGTCTGGATCTCAAGTAGGCACTTTCCTTCTGCATCTTAATTCTGAAGGAGTTGTTTTTATGTGTGCAGCACCGGATCAGCGAACTCTCTGTTGCCCTCCTTTAATTAATTACTGTTTTGTAAAGAACTCAGAAGATGAATAGTGCTATATAAGTGCTAAGTATCATGATTTCATTGTCCTATTTCAGTTCTTATTAGAATGAAGTATCATCATAATAATCAGCTTGTTGCATTTATAACTCAGGATGGGGAGATCCATAGTAGTAATATCTTTACTAGTTCCATTTCTAAGTTTCTGAAGAAGCTACTGAAACTTGCAGTGTTCCCCTTGGATAATTCTCAGGCTTTCTATATTGATTGTCCCTTAGAAAACTAACTCCTTGAACATAAATTAGGTATGATAGGAGGGGTTTCACTGGTAAATTAAAATGTACATGGAACTTTTACTCAATGGCTTAGGTTTTAGCTTTAATTCAATGATTGTGTGAATTGGATAATCATGTAACTCTATAAAATCAATGTTTTCACCTATAAAATGAGAATAAAGGTAATATCTAGTTCACAAGATCATTATGAGGATCATGTTAGGTAATGACCCTGAAAGCATTTTTTGGGGAGGAAAAAAACAAAAAAACCTGTTTAATTAATTAATGTATTTATATTTTATTTTTGCAGTTTAAAAGAATAAATTCAGTTTTTAGAAGAAGAGTGTGTAGTGGGGACACTAAGAAATATAAAATATGTTTCCTGGGATTTATTTTTCTAGCAATAATATGATCATAGAGACTGGCATGTAATTGTTGACTTGAAGAACAGAGGTCACCTCTGATTGACCTTATGAGAAAGAATTGCTAATAAGTTATTGAAGCAAATGAAGAAGATGGTGAAGAATAGAAATAAATGATTACTCAAAATCCAAACTAAGGGAAATGGAGAAGAAAAGTGGCACAGACAAAGATGATGAAGGTGGGAGAAGTGTCAATTCTGGAGGAAAGAAGATAAATACAGTGTTAAAGTTTACAGCCAATGATGATAGTCATCATCTTTCTTTCCTTCATCAGTAAGTTCCATATTTGCTTGACTTTGGCTGAAATAAAGGCATAATAGCACTGAGGTTTTAAGCAAGGACTTTAGACTCAGACTTCCTCTATTCAAATCATTGCATTTAACAGACGTTTGAGAGTTATATTCCCCCAGTACCTCCTTCTCCTGTTCTCTAGCTTTTCTTTGGTGGTGATAGGAATTCACCTACCACTCTTGTGTCTCTGAAAGTAGTCATAGTCTCTCTCTCCCTCACTCTCACCCTCTGATCTTCTCTTCATCTTCGTGTTCTGTAGTTCAGTGAGACAGAGTCTAGCAGGGGATTTCTTATTATATATTGTGCTTGATGTTCTTTTGGTTTCTTGTGCTTGATGCTCTTTTTGTTTCTTGAATTTGTGGATTGTTATCTTTCATCATTCCTAGGAATCCCTTGCTTGTCAACTTATAAATGCATTAAGGATATAGACAGGTACTTCAATAGATACATGCATAGATGGATGGGTAGACGATGGATAGATAGATATGTAGATCAACCCCAAGAGTTTTAGTTGTTTGGGCTAGCTGCCTTATTACTATGAACTTTGAAGCTATCATATTCTATGTCCAAGCTGAATATTATCACCATTGCCATTCCATGTTATAACCAGGAATTTCTAGTTGACAGATGGCTGTGATGATCTTTTTGACTCTGTTCATTTTTTTCACCATTTCCTCAGACCTCTCTGATAGGAATCAATTCAGAAGACTTTGGAGAAATCAAAAATCTTTAAGAAGAAAAGCTTAACTTATCCAACTGTTCAAGAAATGACATTAAATTTTACCACCTGAAGGCTGAAAGAGCTCCTTCAACCCTGTTGAGCAGACTTCCACCAACATTTTATGTGTCTTTTAATACATAATTTCTCCTTCTTGAATTTTTAATTTCCTATCTATATTATAGTGGGAAAGAGCTAAAAACCATAAAGGCTTCACCATAGTTTGCAATTTGTGAATCCTAATTATTAAGATAAAGTCTTTAGAGAAATATCACACACTCAACCCCACTTAGGAGATACTCTTCTATTGAAAAGACCACATGAAGAAACTTAAGTTGAGAGGACACCTTCAGAGCAGCCAGTGTATAAGGGTAGTACTGATGGTCATCCACTAACTACTGGTCTAATTTTGAGATGTCAGGACAAGTGTTCCAGGCTCTGCCCCAGGGTCAGTGTTGCATCCAGATATTTCTAAATCGAGTGGAAACAAGTTATGGTACAAAAGGCACTGGGGCCATGGTGTGCCAAATATTCACATGAGTCACACTGGATGTTGTTTCAGATGAAATTCTAGACTCAAAATTTTATTTGGAGCATGTATTCCACAACAAGATTTTTCCTGTCTCAGAAATATACTAACATGATGTCAGTTAGCAACAGTTTTTAATGATTTATAATATAGGGTTAAAATAATCTCAGAAATGGTTATGAAGGACTAATAGAATGCTAGTTTGTGTTAAGTGGAAGTCAGACTCCATATAGATTATAAATAAGTTCACAACCCCAGACACTCATCTCCCCTATTAATGAGAATATAAACCATACAGAAACTTTCATGCTGACTTTCAGACCTATTTTCCTTTTTGCAATCTTTTGTTTCTATCAGCTTTGTTTTCTGCACTGTTTTAACTATTGAATATGTACAATTTTGTTATTGCACTATGGCCTTTTTGGTAAGTCACTATTTGGAAATTTAGAAGCACCTAAATCCCCTAAAATACCATCTGACAACCCCTGCCCCAAAACCCAGAGCAAGTGACACCCTTGAGGCAAGACACCCTTGGAGTTTCTTCTAAGATAACAGATACTAATGTATAATTATGTTGCCTCTCACACCGTATCAGTTCAAAGTTCACCTAGACAGCTGAGTAGGATTTCTTCACTTTTCAGAATTACAGGCAAGAGCAAACAGAAAGTTTACATATATGACTTTCAAATTCATACTGGGTAGAGGAAGGCAAGAGACAGGAATGGATGTCTATTGTCTGTAGCTTCAAGCTTTGGATGGAAACTAAACTTCCTGGACTCCATGTGACCATATGTTTGCATTTATCCAGTGTTCAGTATGCTGTCTACAGGTCAATGTTCTCAATATCACCTAACCTCAGTTACCTCATTAAAAAAATAATAATAATAGCACATCTCATTAGTGAGTTATAAGGTACATATATATGACAGTTAAATAAAATACATACATTCACACATATTTATCATCAGATGTGATCCTGAGCCACTTACTTAAAAATTGTCTCAGTTTTCTCATTTAAAAAAGTTATTTAGCTATTATGAGTTTTAAAATACACAAACACACAAATATATACATACCAGGAAGAGTTCCTGGCTTATCATAGGTTTTTCATGCATAGCAGTAACAACATTAATCATCATTATTACATAGTAAAAATATTGATAATACTAGAGAAAACACAGAGAAAATCCAAATAATTGGGATGAGAGAGAAAGTAAAAGATGACAGTGTAGAAAGAGAAAGAAAGCAGGCTTTATAAGTGTCCTTTAAAAGAGGAAGAGGAAGAAGAGAAGATCAGCATATGTATTATAAATATATTTGGCAGGGGGAGGAATCATTTTGTGAGAAGATTTGTGGAAAACAGTAACACCAGAGATGAGGGCATAGGCCTGGCAAGAGATCACATGGTGGAGACCCTGATTATTAATTCTATTGGATATACCAAGGGACATACTTGCTGTAATTCAAAATCTAGGACACAAGAAGTTTGATATGAGCATTAGATGAGAAGATAAATTGAATTTATTATAGAGATGGCATTAGAAGTAAAAAGGACCAATACTGTTCAGAGAACTTTGTGATGATTCTACTAATAGGCTAAGGCTAAAGACCCTCTTCACTCGCTTGAGGATGAAGCAGTGCCTCTGGGAACTTTTCGTTTAAGAACTGAGAAGAATTATAGCTGCACAGAGCACATCTAAATTTCAGCTATTGATGAAGCTCAGGAAACCACTTAAGTAAAAGGTACAATCAGGTAAAATATTTTAGGTCCAGAGAATAAGTACCATTTTTAAAGGTAACTCTGGATTGCTTCTGGGGACAAAAAGGACACATCTATCCAAACTGCACAAGAAAGTGAAATAATAAGAAAGAACCCAGGATGACAGATAGACTCTAGGACTCTGCATGGGAGAGAAAGAGTCTTTGTGTTGGTAGTATCTGCAGAAATTAATGCAGGAAAATTTCTCAAAGTCTTGTTAACACAGTCACTCATTTGTTTTTCCTTTTAATGGGTGCCACTGAGCTCCTAGCATGTGTTGGGTTCTCTAGGGATGCAAACTTTCCCCCTTAAATAACAAAGAAATAAGTATATAAGATAGTCCCCGCATTTAAGGACCTCACCATTCAGTAATAATATGCTATTAAAAATAGTTGATGAGAGTTTCAGAAAATGGAAGGGTAATGAGGATGAAGTTGTGAAGTGAAAGATGGGAGAAAAGGCAGAGTAGTCAGAGACAAAGAAATGTAAGAATCTGGAAAGAGCTGGCAATGGAGAGAGAACCCCCTCCAATTTTCCTCCCAAAGAGATAGTTGGCCTGAACTTCTTTAAGAATAAGGAAACAAGGGAAATATTCAATATATTAACGTATAGCAGTGACAAAGAAAATAACAATTATACAAAAGTAGATGGAACTGGGTAACAGAAGGAGGAATAGTAGAGGAATGGGTGAGTAGCAGACAGTGCACATAACCGAAAGGTGTAGGAAGACAGAATTTAAGATGGTTCATTTATACAAACTACATTAGGGAATATAATTTCCAATAGACAAATTAATTAGTTAAGAGGTGTAGATTAGGACAACCGATGTCTGCAACAGACTGAAGAACCATTGTGTTAAGGAGCTTCCATTTAGAAGAAGAATGTTAGGTGACAATGTTTTAAACAGGTTAGACACAATTATCTCACATACTACAAAGTCTGGAGCAGATGATTCCTGGATTCATGAGAAAGTATAACTTAATGGTATGCATATAAATGATGGAGCCAACCTGTCAGTGCTCAGATTCCAGCTGTGCCACTGACTAGCTCTGTGACCATGGGCAGACTACTTAACCCCTTTGTTCTTTACTTTCCTCTGATGTAAAATTTGGAAAATAGATCTTAAAAGCATTTAGGGTTATGTATAGAATTAGTTAATATGTGTAAAGAGTATAAAATGCTTGGCATTTAGTAAACCCTCCAAAAATCTTCAGCCATTATCACCAGCATCATAAGTACCATCATAAATTATTTGTTCTGAGGCATAACAATGTCACTAAGAACCAAGTATTTTTCACACCACTGTATCTTGCTGGTCTGGAGCACAAAATCTCCTTGTGGCCAAGGAATCACTAGTCCCAAGCATCATTTCTTCATAAGATAATGTCCAAGACTAGGAGAACAGTGACTGTGAGAAGGGGTTCTTCAAATCTCTCTCTTGTTTTTATAAAAGATGGTCTTTTCCAGAATCTTCTAAGCTGACTCCCTCATATCCATTTTTGGCTAGAAATGACTTATGAAACATCCTTAGCTGTAATGAAGATCTGAAGATTGGGACAGCAAGCATTTGGCATTTTCTGTACTATTTTGGAAGACAGATTCTATCATTAAGGGGGGAAAAGAAGGGAATGATTTTTGAGTTAAAAATAAACAATGCCTATAATATTTTATAATTTAAAATGAAAGCTATGGTATTTTATAATTGCTTTTTTTTTTTTAGGAAGTCAGAAGATGCTTAAATAAGTTTGTGTTGAATGTAGAAGAAACGTGCGAAAGAGAGGGATTAAAACAGAGATTTTAATGAACAAAGTAAATATTCCAAAATATAGAACTATTACACAGAAAGTACAAATAAAACATAGATGAGGGGAAAAAACAGGAAAGAATGAGGGAAATTTGTGTAGATAGGGTCAAGATTTAAAAAGAAGGAAAAAGCAAGAAAAGAAAAAACAAATCCACTAAAGGCTCAGAGAAAGCAATCATAATAGAATAGAGGATTGTTGGTTTTGAGATAAGAAGTTCTTAGGTTAAGATATTGTTGAAAGAGTGTATTTATAGAAGGAAGAAAAATCTTTATGGAAAATGATAAAATTATGCATTCATACTAGAAAACCTACCTGAGAAATTTTAAAAGTCATCACTGAAAATCAAATATTATGTTGTTGGTCAAGGGAAAGTGCTGCTGATTTGATGATATTTTTTTAATTTTTTGAAACAACATCGAGAAAAATTTTGAATTCTTCTTTGCAGCTGTACGTGGGAAAAAATGAAATGACCAGGACATTAAAATAAACAGATTAACAATTATATTTTACAGTGAAGAAAGTGTTAGAGATTGGAGACCACAAACACTAATAAAAGTTCTGGAAATGCTGAGAAGACCCAATGGTAAGTCAAAAAGAAGAGGAAAATGTCTATTGGTCCCAAGATAAATCATGGGGGACTGTAAAAGAGGGAAGGGATATGGATATTTATTTGAAAAAAGACAAGATTTTATTTTGCTATATAATTTTCTCATTAAAACCTTGTAAATGTATGATGTGTCAGGTGAGCTCATGTAAAATATCCCACGCCATAATCAGTAGTTTACTGGGAAAGAGATTAAGTCACAATATGAATGAGTCAGAGATGATGATGGTATGTTATTTTAAAACATATTTATTCAGATTTATTACTGTAAAGTCCTACTCAGTCAGAGGATGAAAAGATAAATGAAATCTAGGGCTCAAAGCCATCTTACAGTTAGGGAGAGAGACAGGTTTATCCCCCCAAAATAACAGCATGTGAGCTTCCATAACTCAGGGGCAAAGGTAGTGCATCAGAGGCTAAGAATGAATTTTCTAAACTCTTCATTTTACTTTTTCACATTTATTTTATCATGTGACAGGCCTCTTTTATGTCCCATACCAACAATCAGTAGCTTGATCACCATTAGAAATCAGTATCTGAATAGGTTCAAGACAACAGATATGATATTTAAATATAAAACCTCTATACCAAGATGAATGTTTTATGGAAGCTTTTATTTTATGTGCTGTCTGTAAAAACACTCAGCAAATAAATGCTACATTTGAGAAAACTACAGTGAAAATGTTTAAAAAGGAACAGTGTGGTATAGGTAGAAACAGCTGCGGTTTATGGATATGGCACTAAAACGGTGGTAAGAGTAAAGATGTATTTCTCAATCTTGGCATTACTGACATTTTGAACTGGATAATTCTTTGTTGTGGGCACTCCCTTGTCTTATACATTATATTCCAGTAGCACCCCTCTTCTAGTTGTGACAACCAAAAGTGTCACTAGACATCACCAAATGTCAATGAGGACAAAACTGTTCCCAGTTGAGAATCACTGTGTAGAGGAAAAGAAATCACCATGTAACAATGATAAAGTGATAAACAAAGTAAAGAGGAGGGAGAATAAAGGCAGAGTCTCATAATAGAAAAAACATAACAGAAAAGAGGGGAAAATGAAGAGAAGAAGGAAGAGGAATAGGAAGAAGAGAATAGAATATATGCGTGGGACTTAAGGCAAAATAGTGTATGTATGGTGAATCAGAACGTCTTGGATATATTTTCAAATATAAAATTGTAAATAAAAGTTGAGAAATTAAGCTTAAAGAGTAAAGCATAAATAGAAAACCATCTAGAGATATTATGTAATAATATTGTACATGGTGTCAATGGAATTTGCCATTTTAAAAATGGATATCATGACTCCATTTGTTTTAGTGTAGTTCATAAAAGGTACATCTAATATGTATGGCTCCATGGAACACTGGGATACATTTAGAAAACATCATATGGATCACCTACAGGAAAAAAGGAAAAAGCATAAGATTCAGAATTATTTAATATTTAATATTTTGTGTTTTAACTGAAGATGGAAAAGGATAATACCTAGGAGTCACTCTATCCCTGATAGAATGGTTATGTTCTCACCAGGAGAAATGATATTGAAAAACAAAGTTCTTTAAGGTTGATGGAAGCAAAATAAATTAAACACAGTAGAGATACTGTATCTAGCTAAAGAAATTTCCATGTCAGGAAAGGCTGTGCCTGTCCATTGGAAAATAAATTCATACTTAGTCCCCACATAGCACTTTATTTTAAGCTTACAATTAACTAGCAAACATTATTTTTTAAAAATAGAAAGTTTTCAAGTTACAAGTAGGAAGAAAAGCTTTAAATTTCTCACTAAAAGAGAAAAGAGAAAAGCACCATCTTTGGACAGATTATCTGAGAATCACTGATGCATATACATGAGTAAGAGTCAGAGGAAGGATCTGGAATGGTGAACTATTATTACAGAACTGTAGGTGAGGTAGGTGAGGAGAAGCAATGATTTTGACAGTATTGGGTTATAAGAAATTGATATGAAATGCCTGTGGAAGTTTTGTTGGTTCCCTTTGATGAGAGAGGAACTGTAAATATGAATAAAATGTAAATATACTTTATGACAACATAAACTTATGAGGATCAAATGGGAGAAAGGATGTGGAAGTATGCTGAATAAGTTAAATGCATCATTTACAAAGGGGGGTGTACTGTCATTTGAAACCCTAAACTCTTTCCTGAAACTATTTTTTTAAATAAATTTATTTATTTATTTATGGCTGTGTTGGGTCTTTGCTGCTGCGCATGGGTCCTCTCCAGTTGTGAATGGGGGCCACCCCTCATTGCAGTGGCTTCTCTTGTTGTGGAGCATGGGCTCTAGGCACACAGGCTTCAGTAGTTGTGGCATGCAGGCTAAGTAGTTGTGGCTTATGGGCTCTAGCGTGCAGGCTCAGAAGTTGTGGCACATGGGCTTAGCTGCTCCAAAGCATGTGGGATCCTCCCAGACCAGGGCTAGAGCCTGTGTCCTCTGAATTGGCAGACAGACTCTCAACCACTGCTCCACCAAGGAAGCCCTCCTGTAAACTATTGAAACACCTTTTTCCACACCCGTGATTCATACAGCCTCATGCATGTGTCCCAAGATGCAGGTAGGGACAAGAACAAGGCCTAGAAACGTCCAGTGACCCTCTATCCAAAAGGCCACCCAAGTAGGCACAAACAAGTGAAATATGTGAAAATATTTTCTTATCCATAAATCCCTACATGCACTAAAGGAGCATTGTTTTTATTAATGATAGAATTAACAAGAAGTATTAATTTCATGATTCTCCAAAAAACAGGTGAAATGCATTCTGGAGATCACAAGTTGATTACTTACTCTGTTATCCTGACTTGTATGTCTGAGGGCAGCTCTCCAAGCAAACACTAATAGAGACAGACTTTTTCAAGGCAACTAGATTGTAAGCATCCACTGAATAGAAATCATCCATTTTACTTCAGCATCACTATCGCAGCTTACCACAATGCTAAGTATTCAGTAGTGTTGAATAAAAAGATTGAACTGAAATCAATGGATTTAAACAACTGAGAAACAAATGCACATAATAAAAGTTGAAACTGTGTGTTCAGCCACAAGAATTATAAGTTTGCATTAAAATAATTAAACAAACTCTTAATATTCTCAACAACATAGAGGAAATTAAACAAAGTACAGTAAAATGACAGTGACAGAGAGGTGTGGCCAAGATAGCAGAGTAGGTAAACCCTGAGCTTACCCCTTGACATGGGCACAGCAAAATTATAACTATTCACAGAATTACTATTTATGAGGATGACCTAAAGATTGGCAGAAAATATTACCCACAACAAAAGATATAAAGAAGGAACCACAAGGAAATATGTTGGAGGTTGAGATGCAGTATAGTCAAGATCCACACTCCTATGTAGGTGACCTAAAATTGGGAGAATGATCATAATAGCAGAAGTGCTCCCTGAGGAGTGAAAGGTCTCAGCACCACCCTGGGGTCCTGCAGTGGGAAGAGAAGCTACCAGAATACTTTGCTTTGAAAGGCAGTGGGGCTTGCATATGGGAAAGCTGGAGGGTTGTAGGAAAGAAAGACTAATTTTAAAGAGTGTGCACAAACTCTGACACACTCCAAGTCCTAGCACAAAGGCAATAATTTGAAAGGAGCCTGGGTAAGACACACTTGCTGATCTTGGATAGCCTCCTGAAGAAGGAAAATGTCACTGGGACTCCTCTGGGGACATAAATGTTGGTGGCAGCCATTTAGAAGCTCATTCTACCACAAGGACACTGGTGTCCTCTTGGCCAGAACCATTTTGGAGTGCTTTCTCTAGCCAATTAGTATTGGGGACTTCTCTGACCACCAGTGGGCTAGCATCAGCCCCAGGAACACTTGAGGCCTGCTGTCAGACACCATGGACCCAGCCCAGCCACCAGTGTGCCAGCAGTCAACTCATGAGGCAGACTTGGCAGACAATGAGGTCAGTGGCCAGACCTTCCTTTCTGCACACACAAAGTAGTCAGACCCACCACAACATAAGGGTCCATGCAGCCCACAGGAGTGCCCCAGAGCATATAGCTCTGATGACCAAAGGGGAATGAACTTCTGTGCACCACAGGACATCTCCAGTATAAGGCCACTTCTCTAAGATCAGGAAATGTAATTGACCTACCTAATACATAGAAATACACAGAGAATTAGACAAAATGAGGAAACAGAGGAGTATGTTCCTAATGAAAGAATGAGAGAGAACCCCACCAAAAGAACTAAACGAAGTGGAGATAAGCAATCTACTCAAAAAAGAGTTCAAGGTAATGATTATAAAGATTCTTAACAAACTCGGGAGAAAAATGGCTGGGCTCAGTGAGAAGTTTAAAAAGGGTTAGAAAATATAAGGAAGAACCAAACAGAGCTGAAGAATAAAATGATTGAAATTAAAACACACACACACACTAGAAGGAATCAACAGTAGATTAGATGATACAGAGGAATGGATCAGCAAACTGGAAGACAAGTAGAGTAGTGAAAATCACCTAAACTGAACAGAAAAAAGGAAGAATATATATATAATTTTTTTTCTTTTTAATGAGGATAGTTTAAGAAATCACTGGGGCAGCATCAAGCATACTAACTTTTTTTTTATTATTATAGGGTTTCCAGAAGGGGGAAGAGAGAAAGGCAGAGAAAATATATTTGAAGAACTTCTCTAACCTGGAGAAGGAAACAGACATCCAGGTCCAGGAAACACAGAGATTCCCAAACAAGATAAACCCAAGGAGGTCCACACCAAGGCAAATTTTAATTAAAATGGAAAAATTCAAGATAAAGAGGTAATCTTAAAAGCAGCAAGAGAAAAAAAAAAAAACTAGCTAAATACAAGGGAACTGCCATTGGACCATCAGCAGACGTTTTTATCAAAAACTGCAGGCTAGATGGGAGTGACACAATATATTCAAAGTGATGAAAGAAAAAATCCCCTACAACTATGAGTAATCTACTTGGCAAGGCTTTCATTCAGATTTGAAGTAGAGATAAATAGTCTTATAGACAAACAAAAGCTAAAAGAGTTCAGCACCACTAAACCAGCATTATAACAAATGTTAAAGGGACTTCTCTAAGTGGAAAAGACAAGACCACAACTAGAAATATATTAAAAAAAAAATGACAAAAGGAAAATCTCATTGGTAAAAAAAAATGTACAGTAAAGGTAGAAGAGTACCCACATATAAAACTAGTAGGAAGATTAAAACCAAAAGGAGTAAATCATCTATATCCACAATAAGAATTTAAGGGATATGCAAAACAATAAAGATGTAAAATATGGTGTCAAAAACATTAAACATGGGAGGAGGAGAGTAAACATGCAGAGTTGCTAGAATGTGTTCAAACTTAAGATATAACTAGCTTAAAATAATCATAAATAAAATACGTATGAACATCATATTAACCATAAACAAATAACCTATAATGGATACACACACACACACACACAAAATAGAAAGAAATCCAAACATAACACGAAAGACAGTCATCAAATCAGAAAAGAAGAGAGCAAGAACAAAAAAGAACTACAAAACAAACAGAAAACAATTAACAAAATAATAATAAGTGCATACCCATCAATAATTAAATGTAAATGAGCTAAATACTTCAATCAAAAGACATACATAGATGGCTGAATGGATAAAGCAAAACAAAACCCATATATGTGCCACCTATAAAAAGGCTCAGTTCACATCTAAAGACACCCATAGACTAAAAGTGAGGAACTGGGGGGAAAAAATGTATTTCATGCAAATGAAAATGAAAAAAAACTGTGGTAGCAAAACTTACATCAGAGAATTTGACTTTAAAGCAAAGACTGTAACAAGGGACAAAGAATGACACTATACAGTAATAAAGAGATCAATAAAGAGATCAATCCAGCAAGAAGATACAACCGTTGTAAATATATATGTACCCAATATACGATCACCTAAATTCATAAAGCAAACATAAAGGGAAAAATTGACTGTTACTCAATAACAGTAGGGGACTTTAACATTCACTTAGGTAAATAGACAAATCATCCAGAAAGTCAATCAGGAAACACTGGCCTGAAGTGATGCATGAGATAAGATAGAATCTATCTGTCTATCATCAATCTATTTATCTATCTATCTATCTATCTATCTATCTATCTATCTATCTATCTAACTTATCTATCTATCTATAGAGAGAACATTCCATCCAAAAGCAGCAGTACACACTTTCTTTTCAAAAGCACATAGAACATTCTCCAGGATAGATCACATGCTGGACTACAAAATAAGTCTCAATAAACTTTTAAAAAAGTAAAATTATAACCAACCATCTTTTCTGACCACAAAGTTATGGGAGTAGCAATGAAGTATTAAGAAAAAACCCTGCAAAATATACAATCATGTGAAGGCTAAACAATATTCTACTCAACAACCAATGGGCCACTGAAGAAATCAAAGAGGAAATAAATAATATCTGGAGACCAATGAAAATGGAAACACAATGGCTCATAATCTATGGGACTTACCAAAAGTAGTTAGTTGTAAGAACAGAGTTTATAGCTGTACAAACCTATCTCAGAAAAATCTCAAATAATCTAATCTTATACCTAAAGGAACTAGAAAAAGGAGAACAAAACCCAAAGTTAGTAGAAGGAAATAAATGATAAAGTCAGAGCAGAAATACATGAAATAGACTAAAAAAAAAAAAAAAAAAGAAAAGAAAAGATCAATGAAACTAAAGGATGATTCATTGGAATGATAAGCAAAGTGGATAAGCCTTTAAACAGACTCATCAAGAAAAAAAGAGAGAAGGCCTAAGTCAGAAATGAAAAAGGTGAAGTTGTAACTGACACTACAGAAATGCAAAGGATCATAAAATATTACTATGAATAACTATATGCTAATAAAATGGACAATCTAGAAGAAATGGACGAATTCCAAGAGATGTGCAACCTCCCAAGGCTGAACAAGGAAGACATAGAAAATAGGAACAGATCATTACCAGTAATGGAAAAAGAAAAATAAAAAAACTCTCAGCATTCCAAAGTCCAGGATCAGATGGTTTCACAGGTGAATTCTGCCAAACATTTAAAGAAAGTTTAACACATGTTTTTCCAAACTATTCCAAAAAATTGAAGAGGAAGAAACATTTCCAACCTCATTATATCAAGCTAGAATTAGCTTGAAACCAAAACCAGACAAAGATATCACAAAAAAGAAAAATGTCCAATATCACTGATGATGATATTTGCAAAACTTCTCAACAAAATATTAGCAAACTGAATCCAACCATACAGTAAAATGAATATACACCATGATCAAATGGGATTTATCCTAGAGATGAAGAGATGCCTTAATATCTACAAATCAGCCAATGTGATACATCACATTGACAAATTGAAAAATAAAATTTACAAATGTCTCAATAGGTGCAGGAGAAGATTTTGACAAAATTCTACATTCATTTATGATAAAACCCTCAACAAAGTTGGTATAGAGGGAACATACCTCAATTTAATAAAGACCATGTATAAGAAACCTATAGCAAACACTGTACTCAACAGTGAAAACCTGAAAGCGTTTGCTCTAAGATGAGGAACAAGACAATGTTGCCCATTCTTGCCACTTCTATTCAACATAGTATTAAAAGTCCTAGCCATAGCAATCAGACAAGAAACAGTTATATAAGGAGTAAGCTGAAAAGAAAGATGTAAAAGTGTCACTGTTTGCAGATGACATGATACTATATATATATATAGAGAGAGAGAAAATCTTAAAGATGCCAACAAAAATTTTTAGAATAAATTAATTTGGTAAAGTTGCAGGATATAATATTCATATGCAGGAATCTGTTTTATTTCCATATAATAATAAGAAACTATCAGAAAGATAAATTAAGGAACAATTGCATTTACCATTGCATAAAAAAGAATACAATATCTAGAAAAAAATTTAACCAAGGAGTACAAGAAAACTTGTACTCAGAAAACTGACACTGATGAAAGACACTGAAGACAGCAGAAACAAATGGAAATATATAACATATTTATTGGTTGGATGATTAATATTGTTAAAATGACCACACTTCCCAAGGGAATCTTCAAATTCAATGCAATCTCTATCAAACTACCAATGGCATTTCTCACAGGACTAGAACAAATAATCCTAAAATTTGTATGGAACCAAAAAAGACCGCAAATTGTCAAAGAAACCTGGAGAAAGAAGAACAGAGCTGGATGGATCATGCTTTCTGATTATAAATTAAAATGCAAAGGTACAATAATCAAAGCAGTATGGAACTGTCACAAAAACAGACACATAGATGAATGGAACAGATTAGAGAGCCCAGAAATAAACTCACACTTATATGGTCAATTAAACTACAACAAAAGAGGCAAGATTCTACAATGGGGAAAAGACCACGTCTTCAACAAATGATGTTGGGAAAACTAGGCAGCTACATGCAAATTAATCAAAGGAGACTACTGTCTCACACCATATACAAAAATAGACTCAAAATGATTTAAAAACTTAAATGTGCGGAAGAGCTTCAAGATGGTGGAAAAGTAAGATGCAGAGATCACTTTCCTCCCCACAGATACATCAGAAATACATCTACATGTGGAACAGCTCTACAGAACACCTACTGAATGCTGGAGGAATACCTCAGACCTCCCAAAAGGCAAGAAACTCCCCAAGTACCTGGATAGGGCAAAAGAAAAAAAGAAAAAACAGAGACAAAAGAATAGGGATGGGACCTTCACCAGTGGGAGGGAGCTGTGAAGGAGGAAAGGTTTCCACACACTAGGAAGCCACTTCGTGGGTGGAGACCATGGGTGATGGAGTAGGGGAGCTTCGGAGCCATGGTAGAGCTCAGCAACAGAGGTGCAGAGGGCAAAGCAGAGAGATTTCCACACAGAGGATCAGTGCTGACCAGTAAGCACCATCCCAAGAGGCTTGTCTGCTCACCTGCTGGGATAGATGGGGGCCTGGAGTTGAGGCTCGGGATTCGGAGGTCGGATCCCAGAAAGAGGACTGGGGTTGGCTGCATGAACACATCCTGAAGGGAGCTAGTGCACCACAGCTAGCTGGGAGGGAGTCCGGGAAAAGGTCTGGAGCTGCCAAAGAGGCAAGAGATTTTTTCTTGCCTCTTTGTTTCCTGGTGCATGAGGAGAGGGGATTAAGAGCACTGCTTAAAGGATCTCCAGAGATGGGCAAGAGCCGCAGCTAACAGCATGGACCACGGAGATGGGCATGGGATGCTAAGGCTGCTGCTACAGCCACCAGGAAGCCTGTGTGCAAGCAGAGGTCATTATCCACATCTCACCTCCCGGCACCCAGTGCGGCCCGTCACTGCCTGGGTCCCATGATACAGGGACAACTTCTTTGGGAGAACACACAGCGTGCCTCAGGCTGATGCAACGTCACGCCGGCCTCTGCTGTTGCAGGTTCGCCACACATCCGTAACCATCCCTCTCCCTGACCTGAGTGAGCCAGAGCCCCTGAATCATCAGCTCCTTTGAACCCATCCTGTCTGATTGAAGAACAGACGCCCCAGGCGACCTACACACAGAGGCAGGTCCAAATACAAAGCTGACCCTGTGAGCTGTGCGAAAAAAGAAGAGAAAGGGAAATTTCTCTCAGGTGCAGTGGGTTAAATCTCCACAGTAAACTTAATGTACCCTGCATCTGTGGAATACCTGAATAGACAATGAGTCATCCCAAATTGAGGAGGTGAACTTTGGAAACAAAGATATATAAATATTTTTTTTCATTTTTTCTCTTTGTGTTAGTGTGTATGTGTATGCTTCTGTGTGTGAATATGTCTGTACAGCTTTGCTTTTACCATTTAACCTAGCGTTCTGTCTGTCCTTTTTTTTTTTTTTACTTTAAAATTTTTTTTCTTAATAATTATTTTTTATTTTAAATATCTTTATTTTAATTTATTTTATTTTATAATCTTTATTTCTTTCTATTTTTTCTCCCACTTATTGTGAGTGGTGTGGATGAAAGGCTCTTGGTGCTCCAGCCAGGCATCAGGACTGTGCTACTGAGGTGGGAGAGCCAAGTTCAGGACACTGGTCCACAAGAGACCTCCCAGCTCCACATAATATAAAATGATGAAAATCTCCCAGAGATCTCCATTTCAACACCAAGATCCAGGTTCACTCAATGACCAGCAAGCTACAGTGCTGGACACCCTATGGCAAACAACTAGCAATACAGGAACACTAACCCACCCATTAGCAGATAGGCTGCCTAAAATAAGAATAAGGCCACAGAAACCCCAAAACACACGACCAGCTGTGGACCTGCCAACCAGAAACACAAGACCCAGCCTCATCCACCAGAACACAGGCAATAGTCTCCTCCAACAGGAAGCCTACACAAGCAACTGAACCAAACTTAGCCACTGAGAACAAAAACAACTAGAACTACGAACTTGCAGCCTGTGAAAAGGAGAACCAAAGCACAGTAAGTTAAGCAAAATGAGAAGAGAGAAAAACACATTGCAGATGAAGGAACCAGGCAAAAACCCACCAGACCTAACAAATGAAGAGGAAATAGGAAGTCTAACTGAAAAATAATTCAGAATAATGATAGTAAAGATGATGCAAAATCTTGGATATATAATAGAGAGAATAAAAAAATTAAAAAAAAGTTTAACAAGGATGTAGAAGAACTAAAGAGCAAACAAACAGCGATGAACAAAGCAATAAATGAAAGTTAAAATTCTCTAGAAGGGAACAATAGCAGAATAACTGAGGCAGAAGAACGGATAAGTAACCTGGAAGATAAAATAGTGGAAATAACTACTGCAGAGCAGAATAAAGAAAAAAGAATGAAAAGACCTGAGGACAGTCTCAGAGACCTCTGAGACAACATTAAACCCACCAACATTCAAATTATAGGGGTCTCAGAAGAAGAAGAGCAAAATAGAGGGACTGAGAAAACATTTGAGGATATTATAGTTGAAAACAGCCCTAATATGGGAAAGGAAATAGTTAATCAAGTCCAGGAAGCACAGAGTCCCATGTAGGATAAATCCAAGGAGAAACACACCAAAACACATATTAATCAAACTATCAAAAATTAAAACAAATAAAAAATATTAAAAGCAGCAAGGGAAAAACAACAACAAAAAAACACACAAGGGAATCCCCATAAGGTTAACAGCTGATCTTTCAACAGAAACTCTACAAGCCAGAATGGAGTGGCAGGACATATTTAAAGTAATGACAGAGAAAATTTTTCAACCAAGATTTCTCTACCCAGAAAGGATCTCATTCAGATTTGATGGAGAAATTAAAACATTAACAAACAAGCAAAAACTAAGGTAATTCAGCACCACCAAACCAGCTTTACAACAAAGGCTACAGGAACTTCTCTAGGCAGGAATCACAAGAGAAAAAATGACCTACTATAACAAATCCAAAACAATTAAGAAAATGGTAATAGGAACATACATATTGATAATTCCCTTAAATGTAAATGGATTAAATGCTCCAACCAAAAGACATAGGCTGGCTGAATGGATACAAAAACAAGAACCATATATATGTTGTCTACGAGAGACCCACTTCAGACCTAGGGATGCATACAGACTGAAAGTGAGGGGATGTAAAATGATATTCCATTCAAATGGAAACCAAAAGAAAGCTGGAGTAGCAATTATCATATCAGAGAAAGTAGACATTAAAATAAAGACTATTGCAAGAGACAAAGAAGGACACTACATAATGATAAAAAGGGATCAATCGAAGAAGAAAATATAACAATTGTAAATATTTATGCACCCAACATTGGAGCACCTCAAAACATAAGGAAAACACTAACAGCCATAAAAGGGGAAATCAACAGTAAGAAAATCATAGTAGGGGACTTTAACACCCCACTTTCAAAAAAGCACAGATCATCCAAAATGAAAATAAATAAGGAAACACAAGCTTTAAATGATACATTAAACAAGATGGGCTTAATTGATATTTATAGGACATTCTATTCAAAAACAACAGAATAAACTTTCTTCACAAGTGCTCATGGAATATTCTTCAGGATAGATCATATGTTGGATCACAAATCAAGCCTTTGTAAATTTAAGAAAATTGAAATCATATCAAATATGTTTTCTGACCACAATGAGACTAGATATCAATTACAGGAAAAAAACTGTAAAAAAATACAAACACATGGTGGTTAAACAAGACGCTACTTAATAACCAAGAGATCACTGGAGAAATCAAAGAGGAAATCAAAAAATACCTTGAAACAAATGACAATGAAAACACAATGACCAAAAACCTATGGGATGCAGAAAAAGCAGTTCTAAGAGGGAAGTTTATAGCAATACAATCCTATCTTAAGAAACAAGAAACATCTCAAATAAACAAACTAACCTCACACCTAAAGCAATTAGAGAAAGAAGAACAAATAAACCCCAACTTTATCAGAAGGCAGGAAATCCTAAGTTCAGATCAGAAATAATTGAAAAAGATATGAAGGAAATGTTAGAAAAGATCAATAAATCTAAAAGCTCGTTCTTTGAGAAGATAAACAACATTGATAAACCATTAGCCAGACTCAGACTCAACAAGAAAAAGTGGGAGAAGACTCATATCAAGAGAATTAGAAATGAAAAAGGAGAAGTAACAACTGACACTGCAGAAATACAAAAGATCATGAGAGATTACTACAAGAAACTCTATGCCAATAAAATGGACAACCTGGAAGAAATGGACAAATTCTTAGAAATGAACTACCTTCCGAGATTGAACCGGGAAGAAATAGAAAATATGAATAGACCAATCACAAGCACTTAAATTGAAACTGTAATTAAAAATCTTCCAACAAACAAAAGGCCAGGACCAGATGGCTTCACAGGCGAATTCTATCAAACATTTAGAGAAGAGCTAACACCTATCCTTCTCAAACTCTTCCAAAATATAGCAGAAAAAGGAACACTCCAAATCTCACTCTACAAAGCCACCATCACCCTGATATCAAAACCAGACAAAGATGTCACAAAGAAAGAAAAGTATAGCCCAATATCACTGATGAACATAGATGCAAAATTCCTCAACAAAATACTAGCAAACAGATTCCAACAGCACATTAAAAGGATCATACACCATGATCAAGTGGGGTTTATCCCAGGAATCCAAGCATTCTTCAATATACGGAAATCATTCAATGTGATACACCTTATTAACAAATTGAAGGAGAAAAACCATATGATCATCTCAATAGATGCAGAGAAAGCTTTTGACATAATTCAACACCCATTTATGATCAAAACCCTGCAGAAGGCAGGCATAGAGGGAACTTTCCTCAACATATTAAAGGTCATATATGACAAACCCACAGCTAATATCATCCTCAATAGTGAAAAACTGAAACCATTTCCACTAAGATCAGGAACAAGACAAGGTTGCCATCTCTCACCACTATTATTCAACAGAGTTTTGGAAGATTTAGCTGCAGCAGTCCAAGAAGAAGAAGAAATAAAAGGAATCCAAATTGGAAAAGAAGAAGTAAAGCTGTCACTGTTTGCAGATGACATGATACTATATATAGAGAATCCTAAAGTTGCAACCAGAAAACTACTAGAACTAATCAAGGTATTTGGCAAAGTAGCGGGATACAAAATTAATTCACAGAAATCTCTAGCATTCCTATACACTAATGATGAAAAATCTGAAAGAGAGAGTAAGGAAACACTCCTATTTACCACTGCAACAAAAACAATAACGTATCTAGGAATATACATACATAAGGAGACAAAAGACATGTAGGCAGAAAATTATAAGACACTGATGAAAGAAATTAAATATGATAACAATAGATGGAGAGATATACCATATTCTTGGATTGGAAGAATCAAGCTTGTGAAAATGACTCTACTACCAAAAGCTATCTACAGATTCAATGCAGGCCCTATCAAGCTACCATTGGCATTTTTCACAGAATTACAACAAAAAAAATTCACAATTTGTATGGAAACACAAAGAACCCGAATAGCTAAAGCAATCTCAAGAAAGAAAAATGGAGCTGGAGGAATGAGGCTCCCTGAATTCAGACTATACTACATAGCTATAGTAATCAAGACAGTATGGTACTGGCACAAAAACAGAAATATAGATCAATGGAACAGGATAGTAAGCTCAGAGATAAGCCCACAGACATATGGTCACCTTATCTTTGATAAAGGAAGCAAACATATGCAGTGGAGGAAAGACAGCCTCTTCAATAAGTGGTTCTGGGAAAATTGGACAAGTACATGTAACAGTATGAAATTAGAACACCCCCTAACACCATACACAAAAATAAACTCAAAGTAGATTAAAGACCTAAATGTAAGGTTAGACACTATCAAACTCTTAGAGGAAAATATAGAGAGAACACTCTATGACATAAATCACAGCAAGATCCTTTTTGACCCATCTCCTAGAGAAATGGAAATAAAAACAAAAATAAACAAATGGGACCTAATGAAACTTAACAACTTTTGCACAGCAAAGGAAACCATAAACAAAACCAAAAGACGGCGCTCAGAATGGGAGAAAATATTTGCAAATGAAGCAACTGACAAAGGATTAATCTCCAAAATTTACAAGCAACCCATGTAGCTCAATATCAAAAAAACAAACAACCCAATCCAAAAATGGGCAGAAGACCTAAATAGACATTTCTCCAAAGAAGATATACAGATTGCCAAAAGCACATTAAAGAATGCTCAACATTATTAATCATTAGAGAAATGCAAATCAAAACTACAGTGAGATATCATCTCACACCAGTCAGAATGGCCATCATCAAAAACTCTACAAACAATAAATGCTGGAGAGGGTGTGGAGAAAAGGGAACCCTCTTGCACTGTTGGTGAGAATGTAAGTTGATACAGCCACTATGGAAAGCAGTATGGAGGTTCCTTAAAAAACTAAAAATAGACCTACCATATGACCCAGCAATCCCATTACTGGGCACATGCCCTGAGAAAACCATAATTCAAAAAGAGTCATGTACCAAAATGTTCATTGCAGCTCCATTTACAATAGCCAAGACATGGAAGCCACCTAAGTGTCCACCAACAGATGAATGGATAAAGAAGATGTGGCACATATATACAATGGAATATTACTCAGCCCTAGAAAGAAACAAAATTGAGTTATTTTTCGTGAGGTGGATGGACCTAGAGTCTGTCATACAGAGTAAAGTAAGTCAGAAAGAGAAAACAAATACCATATGCTAACACATATATATGGAATCTAAGAAGAAAAAAAAAAGGTCATGAAGAATATAGGGTCAAGACGGGAATAAAGCCACAGACCTACTAGAGAATGGACTTGAGGATATGGGGAGGGGGAATGGTAAGCTGTGACAAAGTGAGAGATTGGCATAGACATATATACACTAGCAAATGTAAAATAGTT
The DNA here is from genome assembly GCF_949752795.1 of Hyperoodon ampullatus. NCBI lineage: Eukaryota > Metazoa > Chordata > Mammalia > Artiodactyla > Ziphiidae > Hyperoodon > Hyperoodon ampullatus. Next base: position 54,589,439 of record NC_136926.1, on the reverse strand, counting down.
AGCTAGTGGGAAGCAGCCACATAGCACAGGGAGATCAGCTCAGTGCTTTGTGACCACCTAGTGGAGTGGGCTAGGGAAGGTGGGAGGAAAGGAGATGCAAGAGGGAAGAGATATGGGAATATATGTAAATGTATAACTGATTCACTTTGTTATAAAGCAAAAACTAACACACCATTGAAAAGCAATTATACTCCAATAAAGATGTTAAAAAAATAAAATAAACTTAAATGTAAGACCTGAAACCATAAAACTCCTAGATTAAAACATAGGCAATACATACTTTGACATCAATCTTAACAATATTTTTTTAATATGTCTCCTCAGACAAGAAAAACAAATTCAAATATAAGCAAATGGGACTACTTCAAACTATAAAGCTTCTGGACAGTGAAGAATACTATCAACAAAATGAAAAAGCATCCTATTGTATGGGAGAAATTATTTGCAAATTATGCATTCAATAAGGGATTAATATCCAAACTATCCAAAGAACTCATACACTCAACAACAAAAAAAAACTAATAACCCAACCAAAAAATGGACAGAGGACATGAATAGATCTTTTTTTGAAACAAAACATGCAAATAGCCAGCAGACTCATGAAAAGATGCTTAACATGACTAATCATCAGGGTAATGCAAATCAAAACCACATACTACCTTACACCTGTCAGAATGGCTATCATCAGAAAGAAAATAAATAAGTGTTGGGAAGAATGTGGGAAAATGGTAACCCCCATGTTCTGCTGGTATGATTGTAATTGGTACAGCCACTATGGAAAGCAGTATGGAGCTTCTTCAAAAAATTAAAAATTACCATACAATCCTGTCATTTCACTTCTGTGTATTTATCCAAAGAAAACAAAATGCTAATTCAAAAAGATATATTCACTCAAATGTTCATTACAGCATTATTTACAATAGTCAAGATATGGAAGCCAACTAAGTGTCCAGTTGATTTATGAATGAATAAAGAAGATTACATACAATGGAATATTACTCAACTATAAAAGCAAAGTTAAATCTTGTCATTTGCAGCAACATGGATGGATCTAGGTTTTATGTTAAATGATATATCAGAGAAAGACAAATATCTCATGATCCCACTTATATGTGGAATGTAAAAATGAAAACAAACAAACAAAACAAAATGAAAACAGACTCACAGATACAGAAACAAATGAGTGGTTGCCAGATAAGAGGGGGTTACGGGAGGAAGGTGAAATAGGTATAGGGGATAAAGAGGTTCAAACCTCCAGTTACACAATAAATCAGTCATGGCGAGTAATACAGAGCATAAAAATATGATCAATGACTTTGTAATAACTTTGTATGGAGATGGTTGGTTACCAAACTTACCATGGATGTCATTTCATAATGGATGCAAATGTCAAATCACTATGCAATACACCTGAAACCAGCATACTACTGTACATCAACTTTAATGCAATAAAGCAAAGGACACTGCTAACCTCTTTTTTCTATCATTCAATGCTCCCTACAGGGAGGTTCAAAATTTTCCTTTCAGTATTGTCTATTTCACAACTGTAATAGTTCCCATCAACAAAAGTTCCCTCTCCCCAGACACAACTTGCATGAATTTTTACTCACACTAGCTCTTTCCTGGAATGTCTTTCTGAGTATGCATTTGCAAATCTACTTGTGTTTTTAGGGCAGTCACTAACACCATTATCTTCCTCTACATCTTTTTTAACCTCCTATTCTTCTTAGATGTCTGAAGCATACATAGGCACCTATTCATGAAATAGTGTTTTCCTCTTGTATTTGTTATATTTCAGTGTAGCCTTCCTTACATAATTGTAACATTTTGAGGATAATATACTCTTTGCTGTAGCACAAGAGTACTGACTGCTTAATACAAATGTATTGGTTGACTGATTACTAGGTCCAAATAATAAAAAGTACAATTAATCACAGTATTTATTCCACAGATTAAATCTACCTTCATTTATCCAGGTAATTTAATCTTAGTATGTATATTTGTGGAAATTTTCACTCATATATTTTGGTCATGAATATTTGGGAAAATTCTAGTTTCTTAACATAAGAAAAATAGAAGAAAGCACAGGGATTGGAATGGTGTTGTGGATCAACCCACATTTCCTCACATGGAAATAGTTGGGTGGCCATATTCAGAAACTTAGAGTCTGAGTATGATGTGAATGTAAACTAAAGACCACCCAAATGTTTTTGTATGTTAAAATAGAGAATGGGTATTTAAAAGGATACAAACAAACAAACAAAAACAAAACCAAACCAAACAAACAAACAAACAAAAAAACACTGCTTCCATAGTCTTCTGTGAATCCTCAATGTAACTTGCCAGAGAAGTTGATTAGACATTGACATTTGTCAGTCCTAGAATGAAATAGGGAATTTGAAACAGGGAGCATAAACAAGAACAAAAACAAAACATGAAGCAAGAAGAGTTGAATTTGAATCCACTAGTGTTGGTGAACATGGCTTACACATCCTAGTTGATACAAAGTCAACTCTTTCTATGTATCTATGTATTTATGTATCTATCTATCTATCTATCTATCTATCTACTTATGTTAAAGTAATAAATACAACTCTAATTTGAATGTCAAAATATAATTCCAGTCCTGCCAAGAACTCGGCATATGGGTGGACTCAAATACAACATTGTATTAATGGGAAAAGTTAAGGAAAGAAGTGTCAGTTTACTTCTGTTTTCCTGTCTCCTATTCCAATTTAGTAGTTCATCACCAGTTTTCTTTACATTTACTCTGAATTAATTGTAAAGCCCAATGCTAGCCTTAATATTCTCTCTGTCTCTTCTTCCTGGGGAAAGCTAAGGAGAAATTTGCTTCTGGACCAGAAGTATAACACTTTGTCATATTGTCACTTTGGCCTTGCTCCAGATTCTGCATAGAATCTGCATATGTCCCAAACTACATAGAAAGACGTTTCCAATGCACCACTCTTTGCTTGCAGGGGATGGTGAATACTCTTCATGCCCAAATTGAAGTTTTATTTCTTGCATTATTGGTAGTTTTGAAGTATGCTTTGGACAGAGCAGAGCATCGCTGGCTGTCTTCAACACACCACCAGGGAATCACACCATTGCTCAGTAGGCTAAATTTAAAACCTTTCAAAAAATAGCTTTTCTCCTGTCTGCAGGTTTTCCTAGGAACAATCTCCATGAAAATGACTCCTAATTTAAAGAAAACTAAGGCATTCCTCTCCACTGACAAGGAATATGGCTGTTTTTGGCCAAATCATAGAAATGAGCTTCCTTAAGTACATTGTACCTTTAAAAGCTAACATTATTGCCGTGAAGCCCGAACGGTACCTTGTCAGCATGGAATAACCAGACTGGGCCAAGTTGTCATTTCTGACAGGTCAGTGTAATGAGCAAAAGAACGCTGAGTTTGTATAAAAGTTTTCACTGGAATCAGCAGGGTAGAGCTGTTTGGGCCGATAACAGCTCTACGGATGTGACTGGTTAAATGTGTCACATTATCAAACGTTGTGGCCCACAGTATCACAGTCACCACATTTATGATTTCTTTGTTTCCTCCCCCAAGTACCCCCCAAAAGTCTTTATATTTCTAATTTAAAAAGAGGACAGATTGCAGAGCTTTGAGACATTGGATGTTAGCTATGAGTGATTAGATGAATGCCAAATGTCTAGTTACTCCTTTCAGAATACTGCACAGAAATAAATACTAATCTAATGAACTTGCCTCTGGGCCTCTCATTCCTCATTTCCTGGGATTTCTCTGATGACATCTTTGTCATCATGAAAACAGAGATATAGAATACATAAAGGAGACAAACAAAAACTGAATAAAGTTGACATTAGAGGGCCCAACTGAATTACTAGATGACATCCATTGTCCAGGATCCTCTCTTACCTGTGCTGAGGAACCTGCACACAGATTTGCCATTTGGATACAAAACACAAATGTTGTGACAGGAGATCACCTGGATCCAGATTTCTTAGTAAATAGATAGCAAATCTTGAAGGTTCTGTCCCTTCCAGCTTTAACAGCCAGCTGTGGTGCCCTCTTTTTAATCAGATGCACCAAACAACAGAAAACATTTTTCCCCCATTTCAAAAAAATTCACTTAATGTTCATTACTAATTCTCACTCTAGCCATGATTAATATAACAAATAATTACAGCTTAGATCTCATATAGATACAACTAATTGTTCTGCCCACAGTTCATCTTGACTAACAATTAAACACAGCTTTTAAAGCAAAAGTAAGATCTGGGGAATGACTTTCACCTGGCTTTGCTCTTGCCGCTGCAGGAAATGCCTATAGCTGGTTTTCCTTTTCTTTTTTGGTGACAAAATGTTTACTTGTCTGTTTGTTTACATTTCTCTTTCATTAGGTGATAAGCTCTATTCCTTTACAAGTCTTTTTTCTCCAATCAGTGGTGTGTTGAAGGTCTTGAGCACAGCAATAGAGAGAAATAGAGGGAAGTTGCACCAACTGAATTTTCTCCAAAGATCAAGTGCAAAATTGTCCTCCACATTGTCAAAGTGAAAGATGATGAGGGACTGACACCTCTGATCTGACTGTGAGGTGATGGGTCTGGCCTGTGTGTCTGTCTGCCCTGGTACCTATAAACCCCACCCCAGGAGATGATAATCTTTTATTCTGCAGTCCTGAAGCAGAGTGGACTGCTGCTGAATTTAGGAGGTATATAGGAGTGGTCTCTGGAAATACATTCCCAAAAGTGCAAACTTTCACAAAACTTCTTGGGGATTCTCACAGCTGTGAATGCAAAATGTTCCTAGTTTTATTAAATGATGAGATAGATCATTGATAACTTACCCATATGCCTCATCTGCCTTGGCAAATGAGAGACACATTGAACTGCTGAAGAATTTGCTTCCACAATTAGTGCATAGAGTTAAGTCTCTATCAACCACTTTGCCTTCTCCCAAAATAACAAAATATTCTATTTTTATCAGAGCTGAGTTAAGCATAAGTTATCTACATGAACTAAAACTAAAATCACTAGAATGCCCAAGGAGTGAGACTTCTGGCTAGCTTAATATTCAAATATAACTATGCTTCAAACCAGAAAATTTTCTTTGCTCTTCTAAATATTTCTAAAATATTTAATGCCATTTCCCTGACTTCGTACAGTCTAGTAGACAAACAGAATATTATTTTACCTTTTAAGGAGTTCACAACATTTTGACTAGATTTGGGGGCCAGAACTGGAAAATTTTGTTTGCACATCTTACATAATTAGTCTGATATAATTCCTCTAAATATATTCACAACTGTGTGACACTACTTTATACTGATTGAACATCTATCAAGTGACCAGATTTGGGCTAGGGATAGTGAGTCAATCTTTTCTACTTTTTCTGCCTTCATTGGATAAAGTACATACAATTCTTGAGAACATTTAGTTAAACTAGATTCCAGCTCAGGCCATGCAGGGTGAAGTTACTCAACCACAGCACAAATCTTATACAGCTGACCTCTCCTCTGTCACATTCGCCTGGTGTTTTGTCTACCATATCAAACTTTGCATGATGTGTTTTTTTGTTTAGTCAATAATTTTAGGTTTAGTTCCATTCCAGGTTCTAGAAAAATGCCATCCACAATAATAAATAGTTTTAGAACAACAGACCAAAATTAAAAGTCTAAGCACTGTCAGAAATACTACTAGTTCAAGAAAGATATGATGTGTGAGTTCTCAGATCTGAAAATTCTTGGTTCATTCTTTCTGATGAATCCCACCTTTGTTAATCTTTGTGTGTGTTACTTCTTCAATTCACTTTCTGATCTCTCATTTCCTATAGGACTCAAATTCTGCTTTGCTCTAGTTAATTTTACCATCCTAAAACTTCAGTAATTTATGTCAGCAAGATTTGAATAGTGTGATATGTGAACTAAATGAACAACATCAGACTTCCTAGGGGCTGTGAACTCAAGGACAGCCAATGTGTGTCACAACATTTGTACCTCTGGGAGCATAGCAGAATAACTATGATCTAGAAGGGGCTGAAAGGTGTTCATAATGAATGAATGGAGAGGTGACTGAGTATGACCTAATGGAGTTTTGTGCTAGGGATTTCCTGTGGTTCCCATAGTATCCCTGGGTATCTTCTATGGTGAATTTCCTATGATTCATTTTTCTGGGACCAACATATAATACCGCAGAAGCCCTCATTTTTAGGAACTTTAGTATGTATCCTCAGATTTGATTCTCAGATTTTCAGATTTGAAATGGTCATTGTGTGGTCATAAAGCCATCTCACAATTTCCAAAGAGGCTTGAATTTAAAACTACAGTCATTATTTAATTTTTATAGATCAACCATTTACATACAAGAATTTACAAAGAACTATGCATAGTTATAAACATTATCCAAGTTTTTTAACAACCAAAGACACCCTTCCTTATTTTATTTCCCTGTGACCCCACATATCTGAGATGGCATCAACAAATAACCAGAACTTCTATGTAACTTAAAAACATAAAAAATATCCAGATGGATTATCTGGACAATGAAATGATAAAATTCCAGCCTAAGCAAAAGTAACTAAAGTGAGCTAATTCTGTGCAACTCCATCATGGGGAAATGTATGATTTCTGTTAGACTTTTATAATTTTTAAAATATTTATTTATTTATTTATTTACTTATTGTGGCCGTGCTGGGTTTTAGTGTAGCATGCAGGATCTTTTCAATTATGGCATGTGGGATCTAGGTCCCCGACCAGGGATGGAACCTGGGTTCCCTGCATTGGGAGTGTGGAGTCTTCCCCACTGGACCATTAGGGAAGTCCCATCTGTTATACTTTTAAAAAGTAGATTTATCAGAAGAAATCCATGAATAAGATCCTCTCCCTGTCCATTATGATGGGATTATCTTGAATGGTCCAGCATCTCTAGGGTAGAAAGAAAATCTATAGATACATTGAACAATATGAGTGAATTTTTAATGTCAAATCATATATAATTTTATTTTTCATTCTTTGGAAGCTTCTTTAGAGTACTGAAACTCATAGCAAAAAAAAATAGATTTACTCTAATTTTAGAAATTACTGAAGAAATTCTGTAATTTTCACTTCATTTGAACACACAAAAAAATAATGTTTATGTCTTGACATATTTATCAGCTGCATGTTCCTTTCAAGCCAGTTTTCTGGAAGAGTTTAATTTATAGCTCCTATTATTTTGTTTTTCTTTTTAGATCTCAAAATGAATGTCATGTCTATGAAAAGTGCCAGACAGGAAACTAAAGTTCTGTGTTTATTCCAAGTCCCTAAATCACCATGGGACTGGAGGAAAGTCATCTGCAGGCACCTGGCTCTGTAAAAAACGTTGGAAGAAAATGGAAATCAGAGCTTCCAATGGCAGAACAGTTGCTCTACAAGAATTACATAGCACAGGTTGTTGAAGAGAGTGGTATTATGGCTGTAATTTTAAAATGCTGTTTAAAAAATGCCACTCCTATCTACTGTTCAAAGCCTGTGTTTCTTCCCTGTGCTATTGCTCTCCTTTGGTCAAAACCACTGGCTTTATCCTTCAAATAAACATTGTGTTGCCAGATCTGTTCCTTGGTTCAAAAAGCTCTTTCCAGAATACCTCTTCTTTCTTTCCTGGTCTCTCTGCAAACTGTTAGACTTTGAAGCTTAGGTTGGTGTTCCTGGAGTCTGGGATGTCTTCCTCGACCATGTCCGTTCATATTCCTGAGAGTGCCATGGCATCTGCTAGGAGTCTCCACCCAAGACTGCACATGAGAATCACCTGAGAAATGTGTGTAACAATGCTTAGGCTAACCCAGACCAAGTATGTTGACCTGGCCTATCATTTTCGATATGTTTTAAATGTGCCAGTGGTGAGCATAATGACTGAGGCTGAAACCCATTGTTCCATACTAAATTTTCACACTACGTATGAGATAATTGTAATAATGCATACATATATATTTAATATGCACACACACATTCATAATATATATATATATATATATATATTTCTTGACAAGGAAAAACAAAAGCAGATCTCAGCAAGGATGCCCTACATCCCCTAGGGCAAAGGATATCTCATCTAAGCAAAATAAGGTAAAGGACCCAGAGTCTCATTGTCTTGTCTCTTTTCCTTTGCTTTCTTTTCCCCTCTGCCTCCTTTCTTCTCCTACAGCCACTGATGATATATATATACTTTCCCAACATGATAATATATATATAAGATAACCATCTAAGTGGGTGTGAAGTGGGAGTTCATTGTGGTTTTGTTTTGCATTACCCAAATGACTAATGATGTTGGCATGTTTTCATGTGCTTATCAATCTTTTGTGTGTCTTTTTTGGATAAAGAAGTCCTTTGGCCCTTCAGTTTTTTTGCTCATTTTAAATTAGGTTGTTTATCATTTTGTTATTGAGTTATTGAGTCAATTGGCCATAGATGCATGGATTTATTTCTGGACTCTTAATTTTATTCCACTGGTCTGGTCTATATATCTATCCTAATGACAGTACTGTGCACACTGTTAATTAACTATAGTTTTGTGATGTTTTGAAATCAGGAAGTATGACTTTTGTTCTTTTTTCAATTTTGTTGGCTATTTAGGACAAATTAAAATTCTATATGTATTTGAGGATTAGATTTTCCAATTCTGTAAAAAAGGCCACTGGAATTTTGGTAAGAATTGTTTTCAATCAGTAGATCACTTTGGGTAGTTTTGACTTCTTAATATTAAGTCTTCCAATCCATGAACACAAGATATCTTTCCATTGATTTAGATCTTCTTTTATTACTGCCAGTATAATTTTTGTTATACTGTCAGTTTTGTAGTTTTCATTGCACAGATTTTTACCTCCTTGGTTAAATTTATTCTTAGGTATCTTATTCTTTTGAATGCTATTATAAATGTAATTGTTTTCTTAAATTCCTTTTTGGATTGTTCATTACTGGTATATGGAAACATAAGTTTTTTTAGTGTGTTGATCTTGTGCCATGAAACTTTGCTGAATTTGTGTATTATAACTTTATAACAGATTTTGATATATGTATTCTTTGGGATTTTCTATACATGAAATCATGGCATCTAAGAGGAGAGATAGATTTACTTCTTCCTTTCCAATCTGGATACATTTTATTTCTTTATGTTGCCTAATTGCTCTGAGTAGAATTTCAGTATAATGTTGAATGGTAGTGATGAAGTGGACATCCCTGTCTTGCCTCTGATCTTTCCATCTTTCACCATTGAGAATGATGTTAGCTGTTGGTTTTTTCATCAATGGACTGTATCATGTTGGGAAAGTATGTTTGCATTTTACATTTTTAAATGTTCAAAAAATCAAAAGAAAAATAATGTTTTATAACACATGAAGATTATGTGAAACTAAGATGCAATGTTCGTAACTATCTGTTTATTGGAACCCAGCCACACTCATTCTTTCCCACATTTTCTAAGGCTGTTTTAGCACTACAAGGGTAGAGCTAACTACTTACAATAGAGAACATATGGCCCACAAAGCCAAAAATATTTGTTATCTGGCTTTTTACAGAAAACATTCGCCAGTTCCCAGTCCAGCCTTTCCAGACCAGAAGCTCTATGAGGACAGGTGTTTTTGCTTTTATTTCAAGATTGAATCTTCAGCATTTCCCACTATTAGCTGCCTAGTAAATGGTGCACACTAAAGAAGAATTTGTTGAAGAATGCATTGATTACATATTCCTAAAATCTACCATTCCAAGAGCTCTTTCAGCCTTTGTTTACCTACTAATCCAAATGGTTATTGAAGGAAACAAGAAAAGTCAAAACATCTAATTATCTCTCTATATTGAATCAGTAGAAAAGTTTAAGATGCAAAGATGACTAACATTACATACATTAAAAGAAAGATATGTGTACATATATGTCTGCATATGAAGAGATATACTCACACATTCAGTGGTTCACAGACAATAGGCATTTAGTTTTATCAATTCCTTTTCTTTCTTGGAGTTAGAAGAATTGAATACAGATTCTATCTTCTGTACTACATCATAATCATAACAAGTGGCCTTATTTGTTTCTTGGTTTCTAAGTGTGTAAAATGGTCATAATCAGACCTCTTATGAGACTTTTGTGGTGATGACTTGAATAGTAATTCACAGCACCTAGCACCAAGCCTGGACAAAGTAGCTGGTAGTAGTCTGTAAGGCTATTATAAGTGAAACAATGTAATGACAACTCAAGCATTAGAACAAAAAGCAAGGTTTATCTATAAACTAGCATGAGTATCTGAGATAATCTAGGGTGGTAGACAGGATAAATTCACAAACAATGATAAAAACTATCACCACAAAATATCTTGGGGTTGGCTTTGCATATTTTTAAGTACACTTGCCCTATAGGGTCCCCAGGAGATAAGAACTAAAATTTACTACATCCACTGTGGTCAGACTGAGTGGTGGACCTTCATACTGGGCCCATGTTTTCAAGAATTATTGCCCAGCTAGTGTATAAAAGGCCTCTAGGATGTGTGTGTGTGTGTGTGTGTGTGTGTGTGTGTGTGTGTGTGAGGGAGGGAAGTAAGGAGGGAGAGAGAAAGAAAGAGAGAGTGTGAGCTAGTTACTTGGCTCTTGAATAAAAGGGACAGTGAAACAGTGCTCTTGGCACTGCATGTCCAATGCAAAAATAATATACATTTTGTCTCCGTTTGGACTGTACTTCCTGGTAAATGTTGTGCTCAATGAGAATCAAGTTGAAAATGTTTCTCTGGTTCCATTTAAAAGGTTATACATAATGAGATTTTTGCTGTGGTGGGAAAGTTAAGAATTCTGGGTGACTTGCCAAATCTTTATCCCAAAGAGTATTTTTAATACACATTGCAAAGCATTTGCCTCTGCAAGGTGTAAAATGCCAGAGCTCAGCTTCCTTTTTCAGGGTCTGTTACTCTCCATAGCATAATTTATCTTGAATTCCCCAGCAGTGTTAACTCCTTACCCGCAGGAGCATAGGAGCTGTGTGTTGATGTGTATAGTTATGTGTATCCCCTGAGAGTCTGGGGTCAGTATTGTCACCTATATAGTTTTACCTGTCCTTGGTGTTCTACGATCCTGACAAACATGGAAACAATCTATATTTTCAATTAATCAATACATATATATTGAGCACCGTATATGTGCTTGGGTCATTTCTAAGGAATATGGCACATGGTGTTCTCAAGAGACATTATAAAGTCTATGATAGTAATAGCATTTCTCTAGAAGAACACGTAAAAAACTGTTAATAGTAGATGCTTCTGAGGAAGTAAAGGGAAAGAAGGGAAGGATTACTCTTCACTACCTTTTGATACCATTGAGACCTGTATAATGTGCTTGATTTAGTTACTAAAAATAAAACTAAAAGTCACAATTTAAAGATGGTTTGAGGGTGAAGTTATATAGTCAGAAACAAATGGAGAGGGGTCTCAGAGAGCATGCCAAACAACATTACTGATACAATTTCTAAGCACTAGTCAAGGGAAGGAAGAATGAGGACTAGAATTATTGGGGAAAATCTTTCTGGTCCTCTTGAACTGCCTGTGGGTTACCAATCAGGTCATGAATACATGGTGCAACACAGTCAAAATATCCCCCAGTCATTTTGGTGAGTTCACAGAGGTGCCTCAAATACATTCACAAACTTCCCTATCAAATATCTCCCCTTGCCTCTTACCTATGCATCTGCTGGCCCTCAGTTGGGGATGGAGCCTCAGCAGGGCTGCCTCTGCCTGTCCTGCTCCTTCTTGTGGTGTATCTCTGCCCCCGAAACTGCAAAGTGCTTAAACTATGCCAACACTGCTACAATTCACTCACTCCTCATCCTTCAGGCATCACATCACGGAATGAGATGGGTGTGGGAGGCAGCATAGCTTTCTAGAACCCCAACTCTATGCTACACTTTGTCAACTGGAGTCTCCCTGGTCTTACAAGACCCATCATGAAAACAATTATCTGCCCATTACTTACAGTTAATTATAGCTGGCCTGTTCTCTACATAAGGCTGGTCATAGAATGGGTACCAAGCTAACCTCACCACTGTTCACACCTTCCTGACCCTCCTCTCAGAGTCTCACGGATAATTTAGTGTCATGTGTATTATCTTATCTACAGAGATAATTGAATAGACAACTCCAACACATATGCATAACACACCTATATATAAACTATACATATCAATATTTTTAGAAGATGTGCATATATTTTCATTCCCATAGGAAACATTTTCCCACATGCAATATCAGATCCTTATTGTATACCTATGGTTACAGTTGATTTTTAAAGTTTTATAATAAATACAGCCCTGGAGGATCCAACCTTGGAACAAGGATATATCTCATGAAGTTTATCAAATGGATTTAATTTTCTCCAACTTATAAGGATATAAAAATTAATTTCCTCAAGGAGATTGAAAAACAGGTTTTAGTACGCCTACTCCAATTATTTTATATCCTTTTCTTTGACTCTTCTGAGTGAAAAGGTCTGATGTCTTGAGTCTGGCCTCTCATCTTTGGATAATGGAAGAAATATTTATTTTTTAGCTTTGCAGAAATTCTTAGGTGGATTTGAGTCCTAAACAGCTTTATAAATTATATGGTAAACGCTCTGTCCTGAAGTCCATGCAAGGACTGAGTCAGGAAGTGTTGGGTATGAATGGGCAAAGGTTTCCATGAGAGATATAAGCTGAAGATTTACAGAGAGAATGAAAATTTACACCGCTAGTGGGTGTTTTGTTTATGACTTGTAATAGTCTCCTAGGAGGTTTACCTTGCATGTCTGGTATCTTCAGAACAAATAGCCTCAGCTTGCACTGACCTTGATATCATTATGAATTATTTTAACAGGGATAAACTTGGGAAAACATCTCTAATGTATTAGATACCACCCTGCTAAATGCAGCATCTGTAATAAAGGTCTTCTGTATCCGTCTGTTTACGGTGTGCTGGAGACATGCCAGGCTATCAAAGCCAGCATGAATATGTAGATTGTTTTATGTTCAAACAAGTCGGTCCCAAGTTTGGAATTCTTTTCCATTAATATTTGCAATAACTTGTAAATTTTAGAAGGATAAGAAGCAGAAAGTTATTCAAATATTTGAGTAAGATTATGTATGGAATCATTAAAGGTAACTTCTTAAAGAAAGCATGCTTAAAAAGAAAATGATATCGAGTAATTGTACTGAACCCAGCATTCTATTCACTAGTTTGTATCCTGATTTTTTATTTGGTTAGCAGGTGATTAACAGACCACTTAATATGTCTGTTATTTTAGTTTATGAAGGGAAGAATTTGAACTAAATGATCTATAGGCTCCCACCAGCTTTAAAATTTCATGAGTCAATGAATGCGAGTAGAAGTTAGACACATGAAATACTAAAAGGACAACAATTAGAAATTGTGATTTATTTTGAAAATAGTAAATTAGGAATTAGTAGCAGTTTGCACTAAGGAATGCAGAGTGGACAACAACAGTACTTAGTGAGGGGCAGGGCAATGACTAATTGACATGGCAAAAATTTTTTTTATAACTTATAAATATCTTCTTTAACAACTTGCAGAAGAACAATAAATTTGTTTCCCTCTGTACATATAAATATTGAGGGCATGCCACTGCTTGAGAATGTAACTTCTCTGCTGCCTGACTTAGAATAGGTCTGAGCTGTAGTTTCCCTTCTATTCCATCCATAACAGGACAGATCCATGGACTGCTGGATGAAGTGGGACCTGAAGGCAAAGAGAATTAGCTCCTTATCCAAAATGGTTCTTCCTGAAGTCCACCCTTATGTGAATACGCTGGAGACTCCTACAATGTATTACATGCATCATTGCAGTAATAATCAGCATCATTTACAAGACTACGTTTATTACATTACCTAACCAAGGGAGGTAGATGAGCCGGGATGCAGGGGAGGGACATGATGAAGAGTAAAAAAGGCAGAATATTTTCCACCTCTGAGATACTTACTGACAGATGCCCATTTAACTACTAAACAACAAGCTCACCAAAGGTGCTGAGAATATTAGTTATAGCAGGAGCACTGGGGGCAGTCAGGATTGGGTTGATATGTAACAAGCAGTATCAAAAAGAAAGAGGAAAGTGAATACCACATGATACAAAATTCATGAACTAAATGCACTCACTAAAACCAGGGAGAGGTCCATGTATCTTCACTTCAAGTCTTAGAATTCTCATTTACTCTTTTTTATGCACAAAAAAAGCTCAACTATCTTGTTTCTACCCAAACTGTCCAAGTGACGGGTGATGCTAAAGCAAGTTACAATAACAACTCCCAGAAGTGGCTACTAGTAGAGATACTGAAAGATAAAAGACAACATACTGGTAAAACCAGATGTGAAAACTTGGAAAGTCAAGTGGTCTAGTCCATTTGTGGGGCTAAAAGGAGATGAGCCACCTTAAGGATGTTCCAGGCAATGTTTTCCCCCATTTTGATAAAGTTCTATGAACCAAGACTGAGCCTTCACTTCTCTTTTCCAATTTCCTTCTGAGGCTGCAGTAGAGGATCAAAGCTTTCCCTCTGCTCACTACCCTCTTGGGATTAAAGGGAAGCCCTCTGAAAGGAAGACATGTCTTACCTTCTGATGGAAAAGAAAGACATGTCTTACCTTCTGATGGAAAGGAATCTGATTAGAGCTAACTCTAAGTTTACAATTCCTGCTTACCTGTGAGAACCCAAATGTATTATGAGAACATAAGGAACAGTAACCAATAAAAAAGGCTTTGGCATGACCATATCTTTACAGTACCCAAAGAGTCACATCAGTAGAAAAGACCTATGACATTGTGTAAGCAAAATATTTGTTTACTTAACTAGCAGAAATTAATCTAACATTTTGTTTCTACGTAGACAGGCAAGATATATTTATTGAGTGCCTATTGCTTTCATGTAAGAGTGCTTAGGGATGTAAGTCATTCTATCTTCTATGCTAACGTTCCTATGAGAGGAACCTAACCTGGCTAGATAAGCAGTACAATTAAATGTCATGTAAGGAATAAATAAGCAAGTATGATTGCCTTTTTAAGGACAGAGAAGTCATTTCCAGGTGAGGCAAAGAGGAAATTCTTCTGGATATGCAGACATGTGAACTTGGCCTTGAAAGATTGGTAGTTATGAGGATGAGGACATATAGTTTTTTTAATTGTAACATACAAATTACTGGATTTTGACACTTATCTTCATCTGAATCCACATGTGCATGACTATTGAAAGTGTACATTTAACTTAGTAAATGTATTTCTATCTCCCATTAGTCTTAAAAACTGCATTTAAATTGATTCAGCATTTAAACATCAATGATGCTTTAGAATTGAGGAAAAATATATTCCTAGTATGTCAGGGAAGAGACAGTGTGGAGTAAAGACAGGAGTAGTAAAAATGTAAACATGTAAAGGAAGGTGTGTTGGAGAGATGGATGGATGACATAGATACTTTGCTGTGTGACATAAGCTCAGTCACCAAACCTCTCTGTGCTTTGGGTTTATTACCCATGAGAATATGCTGGAAAATAGGAAAAAATATGATTATAAACAGTTTGCTTGACATAAAATTCAATATAAATGAGTAACTAGTATAAGAAGATATGTTTAGTTAGATACTGATTTGTATAGAGCCTTTATCTGATCTTATAGAAGCTGTGTATATTTATTTGCATTTGACTCCAATTTGTCTTGTGAACATACATATAGTTTTACAAGTAAATACAAGTAAGAGGTCTTACCAAGAAGGTGAAGAATGGATTAGCTGGAAAGCCAAGGTAAAAGGCATCAAAGCTCAGCCAAATAACAAAGAATAAGAGTTTCACCTTTAATTGTAATAGAGATAGTTACACAATGAATAGGATGGCTATTTTATCCTGGAGCCAGGCAGAGGTTGGCAGAGCCACACTGTGATAAAATGTCTGTGGCTACCTCTAGATAATGAGTCTATCCTGGGCCTTATGAGAGAGAAGAAAGAAAAGTGCTGGCTGAGATTAATGGGCATGCAGTTGCCTCCAGCCAATGTCAGTCATGGCTGCATGTATGAGTCACGCAAAGGAAATGACACACCGGGGTCAGGAAAGGTATGAGCCAAGGTGGGCTGTAGTCTGAGATCCCTTCCCTTTTTTCTTTTCTTTTTTTTTTTTTAACATCTTTATTGGAGTATAATTGTTTTCCAATGGTATGTTTGTTTCTGCTGTATAACAAAGTGAATCAGCTATATGCATACGTATAACCACATATCCCCTCCTTCTTGCATCTCCCTCCCACTCTCCTTATCCCACATCTTTAGGTGGTTATAAAAAACCGAGCTGATCTCCCTGTGTCATGCAGCTGCTTCCCACCAGTTATCTATTTTACATTTGGTAGTGTATATATGTCAGTGCTACTCAGCCTACACTTACCCCTCCCTGTGCCTTCAAGTCCATTCTCTACATCCACGTCTTTATTCTTGTCCTGCCCCTAGGTTCATCAGAGCCATTTTTATTTTTAGATTCCATACATCTGTGTTAGCATACAGTATTTGTTTTTCTCTTTCTGACTTACTTTACTCTGTATGACAGACTCTAGGTCCATCCACCTCACTACAAATAACTCAATTTTGTTTCTTTTTATGGCTTAGTAATATTCAATTGTATATATGGGCCATGTCTTCTTTATCCATTCATCTGTTGATGAACAGTTAGGCTGCTTCCATGTCCGGGCTATTGTAAATGGTGCTGAAATGAACATTGTGGTACATTACTCTTTTTGAGTTATGGTTTTCTTAGGGTATATGCCTTGTAGTGAGATTGTTGGGTCATATGGTAGTCCTATTTTTAGTTTTTTTAAGGAAACTCCATAGTGGTTATACTGATTTACATTCCCACCAACAGTGCAAGAGGGCTCCCTTTTCTCCACACCCTCTCCAGCATTTAATGTTTGTAGATATTTTTATAAGGGACATTCTGACCAGTGTGAGGTGATACCTCATTTTAGGTTTGACTTGCATTACTCTAATGATTAGTGATGTTAAGCATCTTTTCATGTGTTTGTTGGCAATCTTTATACCTTCTTTGGAGAAGTGTCTGTTTAGGTCTTCTGCCCATTTTTGGATTGGGTTGTTTGTTTTTCTGATATTGAGCTGCATGAGTTGCTTGTATATTTTGGACATTAATCCTTTGTCAGTTGCTTCATTTGCAAATATATTCTCCCATTCCGAGGATTGTATTTTCATCTTGTTTATGGTTTCTTTTGTTGTGCAAAAGCTTTTAAGTTTCATTAGGTCCCATTTGTTTATTTTTGTTTTTATTTCCATTTCTCTAGCAGGTGGGTCAAAAAGGATCTTGCTGCAATTTATGTCATAGAGTGTTCTGCCTATGCTTTCCTCTAAGAATTTTACAGTGTCTGGCCTTACATTTAGGTCTTTAACCCACGTTGAGTTTATTTTTGTGTATGGTGTTAGGAGGTGTTCTAATTTCATTATTTTACATGTAGCTGTCCAGGTTTCCCAGCACCATTTATTTAAGAGGGAGTCTTTTCTCCATTGTATACTCCTGCCTCTTTTATCAAATATAAGGTGATCATATGCACATGGGTATAGCTCTGGGCTTTCTATCCTGTTCCATTGATCTATATGTCTGTTTTTCTGCCAGTACCATGCTGTCTTGAATACTGTAGCTTTGTAGTATAGTATGAGGTCCAGCATCCTGATTCTTCTTGCTCTGTTTTTTTTTTTTCCTCAATATTGTTTTTGCTATTTGGGGTCTTCTGTGTTTACATACAAATTGTGAAATTTTTTGTTCTATTTCTGTAAAAAAGGCCATTGGTAGTTTGATAGGGATTGCATTGAATCTGTACATTGCTTTGGAAAGTGCAGTGATTTTCACAGTGTTGGCTCTTCCAATCCAAGAACATAATATATCTCTCTATCTGTCCGTATCACCTTTAATTTCTTTCATCAGTGTCTTATAGTTCTCTGCACACAGTTCCTTTGTCTCCTTAGGTAGGTTTATTCCTAGGTGTTTTATTCTTTTTGTTGAGATGGTAAATGGAGTATTTCCTTAATTTCTTTTTCAGATTTTTCATCAATAGTATATAAGAATGAAAGAGATTTCTGTGCATTAATTTTGTATCCTGCTACTCTACCAAATTCATTGATTAGCTCCAGTAGATTTCTGGTAGCATCTGTAGGATTCTGTATGTATAGTATCCTGTCACCTGCAAATAGTGACAGTTTTACTCCTTCTTCTCCAATTTGGATTCCTTTTATTTCTTTTTCTTCTCTGATTGCTGTGGCTAAAACTTCCAAAACCATGTTGAATAATAGTGGTGAGAAAGGGCAACTTTGTCTTGTTCCTCATCTTAGAGGAAATGCTTTCAGTTTTTCAACATCGAGAATGACATTGGCTGTGGGTTTGTCATATATGGCTTTTATTATGTTGAGGTAGGTTCCCTCTATGCCTACTTTCTGAAGAGTTTTTATCATAAATGAGTGTGGAATTTTGTCAAAAGCTTTTTCTGCATGTATTGAGATTATCATATGTTTTTTATCCTTCAGTTTGTTAATATGGGGTATCACATTAACTGATTGGCATATATTGAAGAATCCTTGCATGCCTGGGATAATCCCCACTTGATCATGATGTATGATCCTTTTAATGTGCTGTTGAGTTCTGTTTGCTAGTATTTTGTTGAGGATTTTTGCATATATCTTCATCAGAGATATTGGTCTGTAGTTTTCTTTCTTTGTGACATCTTTGTCTGATTTTTGGTATCAGAGTGAAGGTGGCCTCGTAGAATGAGCTTGGGAGGGTTTCTCCCTCTGCTATATTTTGGAAGAGTTTGAGAGGATAGGTGTTATCTCTTCTCTAAATGTTTGATAGAATTCTCCTGTGAATCCATCTGGTCCTGGGCTTTTGTTTTTTAGAAGATTTTTAATCACAGTTTCAATTTTAGTGCTTGTGATTGGTCTGTTTATATTTTCTATTTTTTCCTGGTTCAGTCTCGGAAGGTTGTGATTTTCTAAGAATTTGTCCATTTCTTCAGGTTGTCCATTTTCTTGGCATATAGTTGCTTGTAGTAATCTCTCATGATCCATTGTATTTCTGCATTGTCAGTTGTAACTTATCCTTTTTCATTTCTAATTCTGTTGATTTGAGTCTTTTCCCTTTTTTTCTTGATTAGTCTGGCTAATGGTTTTTCAATTTTGTTTATCTTCTCAAAGAACCAGCTTTTAATGTTATTGATCTTTGCTATTGTTTCTTTCATTTATTTTTCATTTATTTCTGATCTTATCTTTATGATTTCTTTCCTTTTGCTAACTTTGTGTTTTTTCTTCTTCTTTCCCTAATTGCTTTAGGTGTAAATTTAGGTTTTTTATATAAGATTTTTCATGTTTTTTGAGGTAAGATTGTATTGCTGTAAACTTCCCTCTTAGAACTGCTTTTGCTGCATCCTATAAGTTTTGGATCATCGTGTTTTCATTGTCATTTGTTTCTTGGTATTTTTTTATTTCCTCTTTGATTTCTTCAGTGTTCTCTTGGTTATTTAGTAGTGTATTCTTTAGCCTCCATGTGTTTTTATTTTTTACAGATTTTTTCCTGTAATTGTTATCTAGTCTCATAGCATTGTGGTTGGAAAAGATACTTTATACAATTTCAATTTTCTTAAATTTACCAAGGCTTGATTTGTGACCCATGATATGGTCTATCCTGGAGAATGATCCATGAGCACTTGAGAAGAAAGTGTATTCTGTTGTTTTTGGATGGAATGTCCTATAAATATCAATTAATTCCATCTTGTTTAATGTATCATTTAAAGCTTGTGTTTCCCTATTTATTTTCAAGTTGATTGGTCTGTCCATTGGTGTAAGTGTGGTGTTAAAGTCCCCTACTATGTTTGTTTTACTGTCTATTTCCCATTTTATGGCTGTTAGCAGTTGCCTTATGTATCAAGCTGCTCCTATGTTGGGTGTATAAATATTTACAATTGTTATATCTTCTTAGATTGATCCCTTGATCATTATGTAGTGTACTTCTTTGCCTCTTGTTATAGTCCTTATTTTAAAGTATATTTTGTCTTATATAAGAATTGCTACTTCAGCTTTCTTTTGATTTCCATTTGCATGGAATATATTTTTCATTCCCTCACTTTCAGTCTGTATGTGTCCCTAGGTCTGAAGTGGGTCTCTTTTAGACAACATATGTACGGGTTTTATTTTATATCTATTCAGCCAGTCTATGTGTTTTGGTGGGAGAATTTAAGCCATTTACATTTAACGTACTTATCAATATGTATGTCCCTTTTACAATGTTCTTAAATGTTTTGGGTTTGTTATTGTAGGTATTTTCCTTCTCTTTTGTTTCCTTCCTATAAAATTTCCTTTAGGATTTCTTGTAATTTTTTGTAAAGCTGGTTTAGTGGTGCTGAATTTTCTTAATTTTTGCTTATGTGTAAAGGTTTTAATTTATCTGTAGTATCTGAATGAGATCCTTGTTGGGTAGAGTAATCTTGGTTGTAGGTTTTTCCCTTTCATCAGTTTAAATATGTCCTGCCACTCCCTCTGCGTTGCAGAGTTTCTGCTCAAAGATCAGCTGTTAACCTTATGGGGATTCCCTGGTATTTTATTTGTTGCTTTTCCCTTGCTGCTTTTAATATTTTTTCTCTGTATTTAATTTTTGATAGTTAATATGTGTCTCAGCATGTTTCTCTTTGGTTTATCCTGTATGGCACTCTCTTTGCTTCCTGCACTTGATTGACTCTTTCCTTTCCCATGTTAGGGAAGTTTTTGACTATAATCTCTTCAAATATTTTCTCAGTCCTTTTCTTTTCCTCTTCTTCTTCTGGGATCCCTATAATTCGAATGTTGGTGCATTTAATGTTATCCCAGAAGTCTCTGAGACTGTCCTCAATTCCTTTCATTCTTTTTTCTTTATTTTGATCCCTGGCAGTTATTTCCAACATTTTATTTTCCATCTCACTTATCCATTCTTCTGCCTCGGTTATTTTGTCATGGATTCCTTCTAGAGTATTTTTAATTGCAGTAAGTGTGTTGTTCATCACTGTTTGTTCACTCTTTTGTTCCTCTGAATCTTTATTAAATGTTCTTGTATATTCTCCATTCTCTTTCCATGATTTTGGATCATATTTACTATCATTACTCTAAATTTTTTTTCAGGTAGGTTGCCTATTTCATCATTTATTTGTTGTTGTAGGTTTTTATTTTTCTTCTTCATCTGTGACAAATTTTTTTCGTTTCTTTTTGATGAGTTGTGCTGTATTCCTGTCTAAATGGTCATTTGGCCTGAATTGTCCAGCCCTGGAGTTTGCAGGCAGTTGGATAGAGCTTGGTTTTTGTGCTGAGATGAGGACCTCTGGGAGGCCTCACTCTTATTGATATTCCCTGTGGTCTGAGGGTCTCTGTTTGTCCAGCAGTTTGGACTCATAACTCCCATCACAGGAGCTTGGGCCCAACATCCAGCCTGGGAACCTAAATCTCACAAGCTTCGTGGCATGGTAAAAAAAATAAAAATAAAAAAAAAATAAAGAAGGAAAAAAGGAGCAGTACATTATCAAAGAACCAATAACAAAATAAAATTAGAAAGATAGGTAAAATATATATTAGGAAAAATAAAACTATAATTGAAACAACTGTAACAAGGTAAAATAAAACCACAACAGAAAAAAATTTTAAAAAGAGGGTGTTTGGAGGATAAACCAGAAGCAGAGATCACCAGTTGCTGGGGGTTCCTCCCATCCCCTTTGGTGTCCATAGTCCCCTACCAGTGCCTGGTAGGTGCCTAGTTGTTATAAGATGTGAATTCCGCATCCTCCTAGTATGCCATCTTGACTCCACCTGCCCTGAGATCACTCCTCTTATAGAAGACAGCCCCTTAACTATTACATTTGTTGCTCTTCCCTTCTTTTTTTTATTCCACCTCCCACCAATCTGATGTTACATGTGCATTTCTTCTCTCAGCTGAATCCACCCAGGAATCTCCATAGTGGAGGGAGACAGAATCCATACTCACTTGTCTCACATTGCACTATTCTCTTTATTTCCTCAACCTAATCGTAAACAGTTTATATACACTTAGTTTGTCTTGCATTATCTTGTGACATTTTTATATTAGTTTCTTGTATTGTTAATTAAGTCATTATCATGCCAGGAGCTTATAATCATAGAGGATGTAAAAGATTCCTAGAGAGAATAGCACATATATTCATTTTTATACTTTCTACTAGACACAAGGGAAAAGGGATATTTTATAAATATATCTTCAAAGAGTGGAATAATGAATGAAGAAATGAACGTATTTTATTCTTTACCTTGTGGCAGTGCCATAAATTTCTATGTGTGGTCAACTCCTGAGATGGGTTGCATGGAGGGGGGATATACTCCCAAATCTGGCCAGCATCCCTATTTCTGGACACTGACTAAGAACTTCATGTTATAGCTCATTTAGTTATATATCCATAAATAAATTAGAATTTAAACAGCATCAATAGCAGCTTTTAATTGAATTCTACTTGTGAGATTGATGATTCGGTATTCAATGCTCCAAATGTGCCCAGAAAAGGAGGTCTGCTTTGGTTTTATTGGCTCTGTGACTCTTTATTTGACTTATTTTTACATTGTTTTAAAGTAGCTTTTATTGTGTGTTTTGTTTTTTTTCTAGTAAGAAAGATTATTTATATATATACACACACACACACAACACACACACACACACACATTCACCACATATAGACAATGTTACTTTTTACCTGAGCCCTGTGGTCCTGGAAAACAAAGGAGATTAAGAAATACCCCTATCCTTCTGTGTTTCAGAAAAATGGCAACGTATGTCTCTTCCTTATGTGAGCTGATAAGACTAATGGATGTCCCCTTGTTTACCTCTGACAAGGCCGGGTAGAGACTTTCCAAATTGCCTTTCTTTGATTCATAAAAGATTGATTGAACTGCTTGTCCCCCAATCAGTTTGAACACATGCTCCTTAACCAAATTCTGGTTAAAATTTTCTCCTTCTCCGTGTCCCTGAATTTAACCCACTCTCAAAGTGAGCATCAAATACAACCCCTCCAGAGAATGGACTGGCCTCAGGGTAAACCATTCTCTGATCTAGTGCCCAATCACTTCACCCATTTATTCTGCTTCCCTACATTCAGTTCTTTCTAGCCTTGTTTACACTTATTTAAAAAGAAAAACTCTCTTTTTGTTGACCCCTTGGGACACTTGGAGATCTCATGTTCAGAGCTCTCCCCATTGCAATAGTCTCCATCCCCCATGACAACAACCCTCCTCCCATAATCCTTTCCAATAAAGTCTTTCCTTAATAAGTCCAGGTTTGATTGTTTTAATTACACACACACACACACACACACACACACATCATGCATACATATACACAGACGTACATACATACTATAAAAGTCAAATAATAAAAAAGAGGAACTAAATAACAGTAAATGTCCTAAAAATACTCACCAAATATGTGGAGGAAGGAAGAAATGGAGGAGACAAGAGAGACAAAGACAGAGAAGGAGAAAGACAAAGAGAGAATGGATGAGAGAGTGCTGGTTTCATTAAGTACATGCAAATTTTAAAATGAAAAGTATTCAATCTCCTTTCACATGAATGTAGCAGAAGGAAAACACATGTAGTTGAAATTGCAACCATAACTAAGTAAGAAAAATATTTGATGAAAGAGATACTGGTTTTCTAAAAAAATGCTGTTAAGTTTAAGAAAAACAGTGATTTTTAAAGTACATATTTCAAATAATGGTAGGACTGATTTGCTCCACATCAAGAAAAAAAAAGGGCAGTAACATTCTCACTTATCATACCTCCCCTCTCCAGCTTCTATGTACTAATGTGATATTTTGATTATTTTATATTTTCTGAGATTTAGGGTAATTACTTTCTAACTTTTTTAGATTTTTTCAATTCATAAAAGCTTCTAGTATAAAAACTTTAATGAAACCATGATATTTTTTAAATTATGCTTTCTCTAATTACTGAAATCTTTGCTTTGATTCATATTTCTACTTGCTGGAATTAATATTTAGGACATTTTCTTTTTGTTGCTGTCATTGTTTTTGTTTTCAGGAAGAGATCATTTCTACTAAACTCTCTGAATTCCTTCACGTTTGAAAAACTGCCTGTTGCTTTCCTACCTGAACTAAATCTTGGTGTATAATATTACTTCTTTTCTTTCAAAATTTGGCAGCAGTTTTTCACTGGCTTCTCATCAAAAATATTTACTATCATGGTGAGTGAGGCCTGTCCAGTATTGTCTTCTTTGCCTGTAATTTGCTTCTCCTCTCTGGAGAGTTAAAATACTTTTACCTTTATCCTTGAATTTCAAGAATTACCAATCCAAGGTATTTCACATTGTTGAATATTCTGTTTTAATTATTTCTAACTCTGCATATTTTTATTTAAAGATTAATTTATTTCTTATGTTAAGGAAGTGATTTTCTATTATTTTGAGTGTCCTTTGTTTTGTTTGTTAAGCACCTACTTCAAGGATACCCAGTACCCTCATCTCTCTCACCTGTAAGTCAGATACCACTGATCTCCATCTGCTTTAATCTTGTGTTTTGTTTCTCTAACTTGTCATCACTGGGAATTTCTCAAGCTTTCTTTCCATGTTTGTAATCTGAACTTTTAAAATGTGTATTCATCTCCTTCCTGCTTTTATATTATTTCTTAACCCCACAATCTCCCCTTTCTTTTCCCTCTGTTCTTCTGTAACTTCTTACTTGGCCAGCTTGTCAATACTTTCTATTCTCTCTCATATAGTATATGTTCATGTGTGTGTGTGTGTGTGTGTGCGTGTGTGTGTGTGTGAGAAAGAGAGAGAGAGAGAGAGAGAGATAAAGACTTACCACTTCCCAAAAGATCTGAAGTGGTTGCTTTCGTGTCTGAGCTATAACTTGAGATTTGGGTATTTATTTTCTTACCTATCTTTTTTATACCTTGAGGACATACCTGGGATGGGCATGAGTTCAGATAAAATGATGTTTAGTATACTCTTTAAAAGACCAGGTTCTGATTCCTATAAGTGGGGAAAAAAATGTTTGCAAATACCAGCAAGAGTGAGCTAGCTAAAAAACTGTGTAGGGTTTTTATTCTAGCCCTGGCCCCACTCCAGTCTGCTGGGTCCAGTGGGTTTATCAACATTCCCTCATTCATCACCTCCTCTGCTTTTGAGATGCTATAGGTCCTATAGGTAGGTTCACTTCATCTAATTGGTGGGTACTCACACTTTCTGTAGACTGAATTTTGTCTCCCACTGAATGTTTGGATCCAGAGCATTCATTTCCATCAGAGACACATGCCTGTCGTTCATATTCCCTGTTTTCTACAACATATCACTTAAAAAAGGGAAACAAATAGCATATAGTCAGTTTGCTCCATATTGAAGGACATTCGTGAGAATTCTCAAATTTACTGCTTCTACCCTATTCCAGAAAGTTTTATTTTTTCTGTTTTTTTTTTTTTTTTTTTTTGGCTTCACCTTGGGAATTACATGGCATTTAGCTGTGCCTCTTATTTAGGGTTTCTGTGAGGGAACTTCTTTGCTGATTTTGACAATGGTTTTGGTCAGTGTTTTTTTACCACTATTACCTGCATGAGTGTCCTCAATTGTCTCTAGATTCCCAGCTGTGTCATACATGTCCACACGGAAATTTCTTCCATGTTTTCATCATTTCAGCCTCAGGTGATGCCTGTTTCTTGAAGGCCTCATGGGGGTAACGTCTTATTGCTGTCACTGCTACCAGCCTTTCCCTGTCAACATAGCTCCCATTTCCTGGGGGTTGCCTTTCTCCCAGTTTCCTCAACATTTCTAAAACCTGAAGCTGTGTAAAAGCATCACTATGCTATATCCAATCCTCACATCTGATCTCAAAGCTTTTGGAACTTTGTCTCTAGGGACCCAAAGCAGTGAAGTCTGTAGTCAGGGTCTCATAAAATCCTTCTTCAAATCAATGTCTTGACATTCCTTACAGCCTTCTTTCTCCCAGCACTCAGACCTGTTCTGTGGAGCCCTACCTCTAACTCTATTTCTTCATGTACTTTAAAACCTGCAAAGAAGGGGCTTCCCTGGTGGTGCAGTGGTTGAGAGCCCGCCTGCCAATGCAGGGGACACGGGTTCGTGCCCCGGTCCGGGAAGATCCCACATGCCGCGGAGCGGCTGCACCCGTGAGCCATGGCCGCTGAGCTTGAGCTCCACAACGGATAGGCCACAACAGTGAGAGGCCCGTGTACCAAAAAAAAAAAAAAAAAAAAAAAAAAAATTCCTGAAAAGAAGATGAAGAGGACCAGAAGCAGATGTCACTTCACTAATTCCCTGGAAAGAGACAAATCTCAATTTAGGCTTCCCTGAAAGACTCTGCTAAATATATGTGAATGGTTGATATGTTAGGGTGTGTTTAGGCATATATGTTAAAATTAATATGTAGAGTTAAATCTTTGCATAAGCACACTATTTTTTTCATAGAATGAATTTCTTGAACTAGTTAATAGGAATGCAAAATTCTTACACTTTTTCTCCTAAAATATCTTGAAGCAGCATAGTATTAACTGAATGAGTGCCTATAACATCACAGTCTTTCTGTGGTGGTGTGTCTTTATAGAACATTAGCCAATTTGATAGATTACAGGTTAGCTTAGTTTATTTAGGATTTCTTTGCTTACTAGTGAGACTGAATATAGTTATGTATGGTTATTTGTTAGCTGTATGTCTTAACCTGTCCTTTGTCAATTAATTTTATTGGTATGCTTTTCTTACTGATTTATGTTAAAAATTTTTATATCTATCTATCTTTCTTCTTCTTCATCATCATCATCATTTATCTACCTATATCTATCAATCTTTTTCTCATGATATTATTTAGGCAAAATTAAAATACATGTTTGGGTAACTTTTAAAATGTAGACTAGTCTTTATATAGCCCTTTACATCATGACTATCCCAATGGCCTTGGCCTTTTATTTTTATTTTTTTTTGTCTTGGTCTCTACTCTTGAATCTGCGACAGAAGCCTTCATATCTGTCTTGATATCTTTGTTCTAAGTGATGGGTTTGTTTTTCTCTCAGTTGCTTTTACCTAGTAAGATAACCTCTCTATTTGTGTCCTCTTCCATCTATGTAATTTCATCCAGTATTAAACCTCATTGAACAGTCTATTTCCTCTCCTCATTCTCTTATTTTCTAGACAGACTCTGACATATAACATTTACATAAGAAAGTAGCTTGGTTTAATGTATTCTCTTCCCTTCTTATATGCATGAAATTTATAAAAACAATGAGGTTGCACTCTTTAAGCATTTTCAGGAATTACAGAACTATGGATGTGTGTGAGACAATGCTTGTAGACCTACAATATCACAATTTTTAAAAAGTGAGTTAAATGTCTTCTAAGATAAACAGGTATTTCCTCTTGATATGGTCACTTTCGACAATTTGAGCATGCTGGAAAACCCAGAGTCAACCCTTAAAAAATATTCATTGTAGGAGATAACACCGCATTTTATTGCATGTAATTACAATGAATTATTCCATATTATAACATTGGAAAATGATAAAAATGTCATATGGCCCCTGCCCCTGGTACACTGCCCTATCCACCTCCATATTGCCTTATAATAAAATGGCAAATGGCCTATTTGTTTTTTGGTTTGTGTAGGTGCTGGCTGAGTTGACATACTCTTGAATTTCTTCTATTTTCAATCAAATGCTCTTCATAAACTTGGCTTCTCTCAGCTGCCTGAGCCCATTACTAAGTTATATATTCCCTTTTCATTGCTCTATCACACTGCTATAGATTTGAATGACACAAGTCATCTGTGGTTTTTCTTATGAAAGGCTCTATAGTAACTTAAGATATTGTTTTCAGATTGGACTGTATCGTGCAACTCATATTCTAGTTCTGCCTTGTCTCCCAACAGGGCTCTTTAGGTAGATAATAAAATATTTGAATAAGAAACATGCAATCCAAAATATTTGCACACATAGTAATTGAATGACTGCAAGTGGAAGATAATTTTCTTATTATTAATCCTGAACAGTTTTAGCTCCATAGAATACCTGTACATTTACAATATGTGTTTAGTTTCATTGAATTTTTTCCTCCCTGACATCTGGTTATTTAATCTTCTGCCAACATTGTGTCTGTGAAGCATATTTTTTCCAGGTATGCCCACTCAGCTTTTAGACTATTGATGTTTTCATAGAGAACGGTGCATGTGTGTCAAATTATAGCTATTGATCTATGTTTGTTTGTTAATGCATACAGTTGTTTAGATAGTGTTATGGCATGTCTGATTGTGGATATATAAATAAAAGAAGGAAAGGAAAAAATGCACTTTTTTATATGAATTTCACTGTTAAGAGAAGATGGGTAATTTGAATTGAAAATGCAGTGGAATAAATGTTTCTTTAGATATGAGTTATCTTTTTCTATTTTTCAGTATCAAATGGAAGTAATAGGATGTAGAGCTATAATATAGAGAGAATGCTATTTTTCAACAAAAATAAATCTTTTAAAACTATATTGTATCAAATTTCCTGTTTTTAAAAAATGACTTTTTTACATACTCCAACATATTTCTCTGTATTAAATGGATACTGTCAAAACAAGATTTAATCTTTTTCAGTTCCCACCTATTACGGATCTTTTGCTAAAAGTTTTCAAATAAAACATCTTGCCTGACTAATTTTGTTTCTTGCCATTTTCTAATATTGATTGTCTCTACTAACTCTGTGCAATGTTTAAGGAGGAGATGTAATTTAAATGGCTTTAATAATATTAATTGTAGTCTTCCTTTATTTTCATCCAAACTGTCAAGAAGTAATAATATATGAACATAACATTATCTTTGTACAATGAAGTATGTAGCAGGCTAGAAGGCAGATGTTGAGAGAGGGAAAGTATGACTCGTTTGAAGAATGTAAGCATGAAGGCCCATATTTAAGAAAATCCATTTTCAAATATCTAAGTATAGATCAGGTTGCAATTAAAACCCACCACCTCATCTTATGTGCTTTGGATATTTCACAGAATTTTCATACTCATTATATCAAGTAGCATGCCACTGACAAGACATGGGTGACTGTGATGGAGAAAAGTGGCCCTCAGACCCAGGGGGAAGCCCTGTAAAAGAAAAACAAAATGATCTGCGGAAAATGATATAGCTGACTATTGTCAGATTAAAACAAGGCCTGAGGTATCCTACCCCCAGGCCTCTTTGGTAAAGGCTCATTGCTTGAGCATACAGTGTGTCCCAGCATGGTGTAGGAAAATCCATAGGGTCCCAATGGCCTGGATTTGGATCTGATCTTATCAGTTATTAAAGGTTTGATCTCATGCAGGTCACTAATTCTCTCTGAGCTTCAGGCTCTTTGTGTGGTAAAGAATCCTTCCTTCTCAAGATAATTTTGAAGATTAAATAAGAAACTATTAGGAGCTTAAGTATTATCCTAAGAACAGAGAACACATCAATTAATAAAACATAGTTCTCACCTTTCAGAAGATCAGATTTTTTGGGAAGAGGAAGAAAAATATACTAACATCAAGTGAGTGCATTCCTTGAAAAAAGAAACACATGTGTTATAAGAGCCAAGGAGGGACACATGCTAGTGTCAGGGCCAAGTGAGGTTGAGGGTGAGAAAGGGCTTCCTGGAGAGATGACGTTTGTCTTGAACCTGACAGATACAAAGATGTCACTCAGGAAGGAGAGAAGTCATTCCAGGCAGAAGGACGTGCAATTGCAAGGAAAGAAACAGATAAATCATAGTGATTTTCAGAAGTCACAAGGAATTCCATACAAAAGGTAGTCACTAGGTGATGAGATGGAAAGAGAAAGATGGCCCATGAACTTTTATAATCATAAATTGTTTTTTTAAATCATTTTGATGAGTTTAGATTTATCTCCAAACAGTGTACCAGTAAGAATTTTGAGTAGGGGATTTTCTTTGAAAGATTAGTTTGGCAGAACCTTAGAGTATTTATAACATTAAAACCATGGTTTTACCTGAGGCATGTCTTATAGAATAAATGCATTCCATTATTTTATAATTAAATATTTTAAAATATGTTTAGATTGTTAATTGCCTATTTTTCACAGTCCTCATATCTTCCTCCATCTGTTTTTATTTCTTTGTTTTGAACGATCACATACTTCAGTTGACTCTTGGGAAAGGGTGCATGGGAAATAAATTACTTGAGGCCCTTCACATTTGAATCTTCATTCAGTCCTCAGTTTTGATGGATTGCTTGGCCAAGAGTAAATTCCAATTATTCATAGTTTTCCCTCAGACTTTTGAAAGCTTATCTCCTTGTCTTCCCAATTCTGATGTTGCAAACGCAAAATCTCATACCTTCTAATCCCTGATCCTTTGCGTGGGACAAATCACCAGTATTCAGAAAATTTATTAAGATGTGCCCTGGCTTGGATTTAATGACTACTTCTAATCTGGAAACCTGTCCCTCCACTTTGAGATGTTTTAATTTTTTATCGTTTTGATAACTCCTCTTTCACACATATTATTTATTTTCTCTTTTCTCTCTTTCTGTATTTCCACAGAATACTGGGCTTTCTTGTTTAAGTACTTAATTATTTTATATTTTCTTCTACATTTTCTATCTCTTTATAATTTTAAGTGTCTAAGAAATTATTTTAAATTTCAATTCCAACTCTTCTATTTATTTTTATTGTATAATAACCTATGTATTTCTTTAAACGTTTAAACATTTTCTAAATAATTCTGTTTATAATATTCTATTCAGGTTTTCATGGGTGAAATATTGTCTTTCATACACCAAATATAAGGTATAAAAAGGCAAGAGCTATTCTACACATATACCAAGTATTGAGTACAGTGACCAGCATAGATATTTTATGCTCTGCTTAATAAATCTGAAACACGACCATTGCTTAGAACACTGCTATTGCAAGCAATGAACACACCTGTAAATTGTTGTTCTGTAGCAGAGTCATTTACTATTGCAGTCTATTTAAGGTTACTTCAGTACTACAAATGGGACTCTAGTGAGTAGGAAGAATGATCACAGCACCCAGAGGGAATCTTTTCCTCTTTGTAAAACTTTGCATTCACTGTGTCCACTTGAAACTTTCTGCTGCTTCTTTTCTGTTGTTATTTTTAACGTAAGGGACTTTTCCTTTATACCTTAAATATAGTAAACATCATTATATTACAAAATGCACTGCTTATAGAATTGTTTAGGTAGTATAGAAACCTACATCTCACTTCTGCAAAAGTCTTCCCCAATCACCCAAATCATTCTTTCTACTTCAATTCATTTTCTAAACTCTGAACCACTAATTCCTTTACTCATATTTTTTGCACATTTCAGGAATTAACACTGCTTGTTACATTTATTAAATTTATGAAGTTTGAATGATGAAAAGAATCTGAAATCAGACAGACCTAGATTTGAATTCAGCATACCCTACTAGCCATATGACCTTGAACCTATTACCTAAACTCTCTGAGCTTCAGTTCTGTAATCTTTAAAATGGGAATAAAATAACATCTACCTCATGAAGTAATCATGAGCCATAACGTTTGATAAACTGAAATAGTTAGTAGTCTGTTTTCTAGGAATCAATTTGCAAGGGTAGATAAATAGAAGGTATCTATCAAAAGGTAGAAAATATATCTATGTTTTGATGAACCTTGAGGTTCAATGTTTTTTATTTTCATTTATGTAACTGATAAAGTTGAGAAATCCCTAAGGAGAAAGACAAGATAATCAGCAGAGAAACAGAATGGAAAGGAAGTCTGAACTTGTTAGGCCTGGTTGAAGATGAATCATTTAATAAGTATCCTTATTAACTCCTGTCTTAGTTTCTTTCTTTTTTCTTTTTTTTTTTTTGTTCAGGACAAACATCACCTAATCTGAATCTGGTTGCTTTTCCTAATCATGTTAAGCCCCCTGAGAAGTGTAATAAAAAATACCAGTAACTTGGGCTTCCCCGGTGGCGCAGTGGTTGAGAGTCTGCCTGCCAATGCAGGGGACACGGGTTCGTGACCAAGACTGGACCGGGAGGATCCCACATGCCACAGAGCGGCTGGGCCCGTGAGCCATGGCCGCTGAGCCTGCGTGTCCGGAGCCTGTGCTCTGCAACGGGAGAGGCCACAACAGTGAGAGGCCCATGTACCGCAAAAAAAAAAAAAAAAAAAAAAAAAAAAAAAAATACCAGTAACAATTTTGTCAATATCTATCCAGTGCCTTAATGTGCCATATATTATTAGAAGCATGGAGGGAAAACATAACTACAACTATTAAAGAATAACATCATGTGCCCTCTAGGGATTAACTACTTGGACTAATGCATTGCTCTAGGGTTTCAGAGGAGGAAGGGAAATGCAGACTTGAAGCGATGGTGAGTCTACAGTTAGGGAGTGGCCTTAAGTCATGTCCAGAAAGATGTCCAGGTTTTGATAGACTGAGAGGGAGTGGGAAACATTTGAGACAGAGAATATTTTGAGTGAAGACCCAGAGAGGAACATGAACTTGCAAATGCAGGAAACTAACTGGCTGTTAATGTTGGAGGAAACCATCAACTATGGTGGACACCTGAAGTGGGCCTAAGAATGTGCAAATGATTTGAGGATATAAAAGAACTTCAGCTATGTTCAAGATCACAGAACCAATTATTAGCAAAATCATAAACCCATCCTTTAGTCTAGGCCTCTTTCTAATTCTTTTTTTTTAATTAACTTTTATTGGAGTATAGTTGCTTTACAATGTGTGTTAGTTTCTACTGTACAGCAAAATGAATCAGCTATACATATACATATTCCCACTCTTTTGGATTTCCTTCCCATTCAGGTCACCACAGTACATTAAGTAGAGTTCCCTATGCTCTACAGTATGTTCTCATTAGTTGTCTATTTTATACATAGTATCAATAGTGTATATGTGTCAATCCCAATCCCCCAATTCCTCCCACCCCCCCTTCTCCCTTGGTATCCATACATTTGTTCTCTATGTCTGTGTCTTTAATTCTTTATGTTATATTCATAGCATAAAGGTCTCCACAGGGTCTGGGTCAGCATTCTATCAGTTCAGATACATAGAAGCCCTCAAACTTAATCAATAGGAAAGGAAATTCAGAAACCCATGCATGGTCAACATGGGTAGCTATGACCTTGTCCTGATATAACAGCCAGGGTCATTTCTGCAGCCTGAAGTTGGGTCTGCTTCAGATCTGTAGTTTTCCATTCACACAGCTTATGCGTCAGCCCCCCCATGCAATATACATGGAAGGTGCATATGGAAGACTGCACACTGGTTCCGACACTCCTCATGGCATTACACTGGCCACCTCTCAGGCACACAATAGGTCCCCAGGATGTTTTTCTCCTTATTGCGGTCTACACCTTCTTCCCTTTTGCTCATGAAAATGTGAAATACCCCAGTACATTTGTCTTCTGTTTATCCCTGTTTCTGGACTCCATTTATTGGTTATAATCCATGTTAAGATAAAGACTAGAAAAGGGAACATCCCCAAATGATGGGTAGAGACTTGATATCAGGTCTGCACTCCATACCCAATTGCTCACAAATCATTAACCACCTTCTCTTCAGTTTTCCTGAAATGAGTGACTGTCTTCTCAACTCACATGTAAGCTCCTTGTGTACAGAGGCTGTGATTTATGCCTGATACCCACCCCAGGGAAACACACAGTGTCTGGTCTAGAATTTGGGGTATGCAGGGTCTAATAAGTGTTGACTGATGGATGGATCCATTAAAAGCAAAATGGTTATTACTGGCCAACTGATTATGCTGATGGATGAAGGGAAAGAAAGTAAAACTCATCAATACAAGCATGATTGTAGCCTTCTCTGCAGCAATTTCCCCACTTTTATCTACCCCCACTTCCTCTGGAATGACCTGCTTGGTTATCCATGAGAAACTTCACACCCTTGTCCCCCATGTTGACTCTCACCCCTCTTCTTTCCACTGGCACCTCCTGTATTTTTTTTGGGTTTGAATTCTTAAAAGAGAGCATGTAAACATTCTCCTGCAGCCTGCTGCCTGCCAGTGCCGAAGGCCTCGTCAGTGATGAGCCAGCAGCGGCAGCGCTGTGCTGGGCTGTGTTTTTGCAAGTACAAGACAGAAAATCCATGTAATTACCTCTGAAGCCCAAGAAGCTGTGCCGCCTGACAGAACAGCATGTGTAGGAAGCACTTTGTCAGGCCTCTGCTGACTAATTCCCTGCTCCACCTGGGGTTGTGTGTGCGAGTGTGTGTGTGTGTGTGTGTGTGTGTGTGTGTGTGTAGGTGTGAGTGAGTGTGGGCACACCTGCGTCTGTAAATCCCGCCAGCAGTCTCATGGATATTCAGCTCCAAGACTCCCACCCCTCCCTGATTTACTAGCAATCCCCATTCTGCTTCACCTCAATTCAGTTAAAATCTGGGCTTTGGAAGGTCCTCAATAAAGCCTTACAACGGGGCAGGACACAGTCTTCCCTTTCCCTGGCATGGCAGTCATGCAGGAGGACATACAGTGCTGCTGATCAGAAGCAGAGGAAAATACAGTCTCGGCAACACATCAGCCATAATGAAGTTCAAGGCTGGGGCATCCCTTGAGTTGGGGAAACCAGACCTTTCCAAAGCAGAGTCCTCACATCAGCCCAAAAAACTGTAGGACCTGGACCATCAACATATGGTTTTTGACCTTGCAGCCCCCTGCATTTAAGGTGTAACAAGTTAGCCTGAATATCTAGAACTATCATCTTCCAGAGGAAACCCAGGCTGAAGGAAAGAGACCTAAAGAGCCAGAGAAAACAGATGTATGCACTTCCTCCTCATCCTGCATTACTAGAATTATGAACCTTTGGGCCATTTTTGTAGAAAGACCCTGAGCCTTTATAGTAAATGAACTTCCTGACTTAACCTCGCTGATTGGTAATCGTATATAATGAGCAAACATGGGGTACGGAACTGTGCAGAAAGCATATCTCTGCAACCGACTGTAATTGGATGCTTTCTCCATGAAATTGCAAGCTGCTTACAACATAGAATTTAATCTTTTTCTTGCCCCCCCCCCACTGGTGTATCCCCATCACATTTAACAGTGCCTGGCACTTAGTAAGGACACAATAAATATTTGTCAAATGAATGAATAAATGGACCATTAAATTTTCTGAGTCTCTGTTTCTTCTGATAGGGTTTAGGATATGTTACCTTGAAATATGGCTCGTGGCATATTGAAGCTGAAAAAAATTGAGAAAACAGCAGATACAAGAACACCACTCCGATTATTCCCTTGTCCTTCACTCTCCCACCCAATTTCTGTTCTTCCTTGGAACAAGTCATAGAACCCTCCTGTGGGAGGTGTCTTCTCTGTACCCAGAGGAAAGAGCATCCTTATCTCTGAAAACAGAGACACCAAGGAGAATTACACCAAGGAGAATTCTAACAAACAGGGCTTTCTACAAGTTTTAATTAACTTTTATTGGAGTATAGTTGCTTTACAATGTGTGTTAGTTTCTACTGTACAGCAAAATGAATCAGCTATACATATACATATTCCCACTCTTTTGGATTTCCTTCCCATTCAGGTCACCACAGTATATTAAGTAGACTTCCCTATGCTCTACAGTATGTTCTCATTAGTTGTCTATTTTATACATAGTATCAATAGTGTATATGTGTCAATCCCAATCCCCCAATAAACTACAGTTTACTACAATTACATCATACTCCTTAACCTGTCACATTCATCCACGACTTCCCACTCTTCATAAAATATTCAGGTCTGTTTATTTGGGTCTTCATTTCCTTCTAAAATCAGCTGTATTATGTAAAACTTACATTAAATACCATTGTATATTTTCTCCTGTTAAATTGTTCTCATCAGTTTCATTTTCAGATGCAGCCACAGACCCCAAGAGGGTCCAAAAAACTTTTACCTCCCGTACACTTCACATCGAAAAATAGTTCAATAATATTCTATTTACAAGGTTGCTGTGTGGTTGAAAGGGATAAAATAGACATGAAGTTCTCTAAATAGGTATTACCTTATTTCTCCATCTTCTAAAACAGAAGGCCTGAGGGGCATTTTTTCCCATTTAATAGTACCCTGGAAATAGTTTTCCTAGAGTTTTGGCATATACTGATGGCAGAGAAAGAAATAACCATAAGGTTAATTTTACAGTATTGTGTAGAAACTAGCTTCTCTCCGTAGCCTAACAGATAAGCTCCAAAATCTATAAGAATCCCAGTAGGACTCCTGGAGATGGGAACACAGAGCAGTGAGTGGCTAGCATCACACTTGCAGCCAAGCCAGTTCTCCTGGATCCCTTGGCTGTCAATACCTTTCTTCCCAAGCTATGCTCTCAATCCATTCCCTTTACAGTTGATTTGGAGGAAATAATCTGATGAACACTTACAATAAGGGGCCAGAGACTGGAATGTAACCTCTTACATAAATATTTGTATTTTTACAAAGTTAGGGCTAATTCAACCGATGGATCAGTATCAATGACATTTAGGATATCAAAGGGAGATGATTTTATACCATAAATAGCTGACTGCTTGAGATGTCATAAGAAAAAAGAAATGATCTACCATCCTACTATACATTGGCCACCACCCCTGTCTCCACTGCACTACAGGCTCGATGAAGGGTGGGTATTATTGCTGTTCATGAAGCTGGCCCTGCCCAGATATCTGTCTTTGAGGGAGAGCACTCATCGTCTTCAAGTTATTTCTCTGATACTCTTCACTGTTTTGGAAACTTTGTTTTAAAATTGCAGAGTTATATGTACACAAAATCACTGGAAGTAGAATTGGAGGCAGCTATAATCAGCCAAACCAGGTCCCCAAAATTCCCCATGGTATGCCTACTAATGTTTTGTCAGTTGAGTTTCATATGACTTAAGCAAAAAAAAAAAAAAAAAAAAAAAAGAGCCACATGAGCAGTGTGGCTGGAATTATGAGAGCTAATAATGATAACAATGAATAATACATAAATGATAAATCTGCATTGTTCCTTCATAGAGCTTTCTCTAAAGGACTTGAGCTAAGAGACTTGAGCAATGGAGCTCAGTTCCTAAGTATGAAAGGGTTAATGAAGGCAGAAGGAGACTCACATGGCCGCTCCCCGCTGCTGGCCTAGGATTTAATGACGTGAGAAAGGGACTTTGCTCATCCCTCCTAATCTTGACTCCTAGTTGATGATCTTGATTAGTGAACTAATCATTCTGACTTGCTTGTGCTATTGCGTATGCTACTAACTACCCATTTTGAAAACTTAACATAAACAAACCCTTCCATTTCCTCAGAGTAAATATTTTGGAAGACATTTCCAAATTCCAGATAAAGATAAACGTTATTTAGTAGGAGGACCAAAACTGGGTGGGCAAAAATTTCCAGTTTTTTTTTTTTCCTCATAATAACCTCTACAAACATAATTTCCATTATCCTTGTTTTGATTAGAATTGGTCAGTGTATTTATTCCCTTCTTATCCCTTTCTGATAGATATCAGTTTAGCATTATTACAGGAAATTATTTCATCTTGCTCTTATTTTTGTGAGTTTCCTTTAACTTTCTAATTTAAAATAATGGAGTGTGAGATAAAAACAAAACTTACAACTGAAAATATTAATTATTTTGTGTGAAGAGTAAGTAGCAGCTTGGGAATTTATGGGGCAGGAATGAGGCAAGGAAAAAATGGGAGAATATAAAAAGGGTTCATGAAATATCTACATAGAAACTAAAAACAATCAGTGTCCACATCAATAAAAATTATTTGCTCATACATTAAAAGTAAAAAAATGCATTGGGGCCCATTGACATATTTTGCAGGGAAGCAAACCAGCATATCCACTATCTCTATGTTCAAGGAATGTAAAACTGAGTTGATGGTGTAGGGCATTAAAAAATCAAAACAAACAAAAGGAGTAACATAATCATAAAATTGGTGACATGAGATACATTGGGGGAAATAGATAATTCATTGTTAAATGAAAAACAGTGACAAGAGCTATAAGTTTAGAGGCCTGGGGAGATCTAAGGAAACTCAAGCCAGATGCCATCTCTTAACAGACCCTAGATATTTGGCCTGGTGCAAATATCTTGAAAATATGCAGCAGCAAAAACGACAAATTCTGTTAAAGTTAAGTTGCATATGCAATTTGGAATTAATCTGATGTAGTTTGCTAATCTTCCCAAACTGTACAGAAAGATGGGTGTAAGAAAAGACCAGTAACACCAGCTTACTGGACTGGGTTTTCTGAGGGCATTTCAGGCCCAAACCGGGCTAGAAACATAATGGTGAACACCAGAGGTCAGGATGTGAGGCTCTTTTTCTGCCTGGTACTTGCAGGCTGTGTGGTCTTTGTGAACTAATACCATTCTGACTTTGTTTCCTTTTCTGCAAAGCCAACATAATAGTAACAATTCTAAAGGCTATCAAAAGTCCATGAAATGATTAGATGAGATACTGTATATGAAAGCGCTTTTGAATAATTAAGTAAAAAGTCACATTCAGGTATTATTTTTAACAGTTTATTGAATTATAATTGACATAAAATCCACTGTATGTATTTAAAAAGTACAATTTGATATGTTTTGACATATACACCCATGAATCCATCAACTCCATCAAGGTAGTGAACATATTTATCACATCCCAAGGTCTCCTTGTGCCCTTTGTAATTCCTCTTTCTTGTCTTTCCCTCCACACACCTCCCCAGGCAGCCACTAATCTGCATTCTGTCACCATAGATTACTTTGTATTTTGTAAAGTTTTCTATAAATGGAAGCACACAGCATGCACTCTTGTGTTTTTTTTTCTTTTTTTTCTTTTTTTTTGGTCTGGATTATTTCACTCAGGGTAATTATTTTAAGATTCTTCCATGTTATTGTGTTCATTTTTAGTTCATTCATTTTTATTGCTAAGTAGTATTCTATGTACTCCACAAATTGTGTATTCATTCTTCTGTTGAAGATCTTTTGGGTTGTTTCCAGGTTTTAGATATTATAAAGAAAACTGTTCTGAGTGCCAGTGTACAAATGTTTGTGTACAGGGTAATGCATAAGCTTTATTTTCTCTTAGGTAAATACTTGGGTGTGGAATGGCAGGATCATATAATAGATATATGTTTAACTTTTTAAGAAACTGCTAAACTGCTTTCTAAAAAAAGTAATCTCATCTACATCCACACGAGTCAATTATTTTTATAGACTTAAATAAAAGGAAAATTATGATTAATATGTACTTATTATTTCAGGTGCTTTTTATTTTTTGTACAGATCTATATTTCCTTGTAGTATTGTTTTCAGCCTTCTTGAAGGACTTCCTTTAACAGGTTTTTTAATATGGGTCTCGTGCTGATGAATTGTTTAAGCACTTGCATATCTTAAAAAGTCTTTATTTCACCTTCAGTTTTGGAAGATATTTTGCACTTGGTATAGAATTCAAGGTTGATTTATTTTTTTCTTTTCATGATTTAATGTTTTTCTCCAAGGTCTCTTCCACTGTATTGTTTTTGATGAGACATCTGTGTCACCCTTATATTTACTATTCTATATGCAACATGTCTTCTTCCGGCTAAAGATTTTATCTTCATTCCTGATTTTGAACAATTTGATTATAATGTGTTTTGGTGTCATTTTCTTCATGCTTCTTTTGTTTGAGATTTTTTGAGCTTTTTGGATCTGTGGGTTAATACTTTTTATCAGCTCTGGAAATTTTTTACTATTATTTTCTCAGGAACTGCTTTTTCTGTTCCCTCTATTTTTCCTCATCTTTGAGGACTTCTATTAGACAAAACAAACTGTCTGTATTTTTAAAATTATTTTTTATGATTCATTTTGGATATTTTCCACTGCTGTTCACAATTTTTTTTTCCTCTGTAATATGTAATAGCCCGTAAGACCCATCCAATGCAGTTTCCATCTCAGATATTGAAGTTTTAATGTACAGAAATTTTATTTGGAACATTTTGTAATATCATCCATGTCTTTAACATTTGAATATAAATATCTTAATGTCTACTAATTATTACATTTCTGTCAGTTCTGGGTTGATTTTAGTTGATTGATTTTTCTCATCATGTGTTCTATAGTAATGCTCCTTTGCATGCCTGGGTAGTTTTGGTTGGCTACCAGACATTGTGAATCTTATCTTGTTAGGTGCTGGACATTATATATTTCTATAAATACTTGAATTTTGATCTGGGATTAAATTATATCACTCAAAAACACTTTGATCCCTTCAGTTCTTGTTTCAGTGGGTTTTTAGGTGAGTCTAGAGTAGTGAGCCAAGCACTTTATGAGTATTTTCCTTAATGTATCCAATGAATTAAGAGTTTTTCAGTTTAATCAGTGGAGATAGATTATTCTCTGTCCTATGTAAGTATTAGCTAGGCTCTCTGATTCTTTTGGATGATTATTCCCCTTGTCTCAAGCAGTTTCCCCACATGCATTTACTTGTCAGTACTCAGCTGACTACTCTGGGCCAATCCCTTACAGATCTCCAGGATTCTCTCTGAACTATGTCCTTTCCAACACTCTCTTCTATGAATTTTAGCTACATTGGCCTCCCCAGGTTCTCAATTCTCTCTGCACATCTCAGAATTGTTTCTGGGATCTGCTTCATTTCTCATTCCATAGTGGCATGGTTTGAAAACTCTCTAAAGTCAGTAAGCTAGGATGATTGTAGGGCTCACTTCTTTGTTTCCAGTGTTCAGGGATCACTATTCTTTGTTGCCTAATGTCCAGTGGCTTGAATACTGTTGTTGCATATATTTTGTCTTTTCTTTTTTTTTGGTTGTTTCACGTATTAGGCTAAATCTAGTCCCTTTTTCTGTGTCTGTACAGAGGGAAAATTTGCCAATGTTAAGCATTATTATTAGAAAATTATCATTGTTTAAAAATATAGAGACCTTTCAAAAACCATAATAATAAAAAGGTGAATGGACAGACAGAAAGATAGACCTATATATAAATGGGTGTAAATCTATTATTCTTAAAACATGCTAATATTTCTATAGCAGCCATGAGGCAGGGAACACAGGGATGAGTAGAGAAGGGTCTTCTTATACTTCTCCAGACTAAGTCCTGTTATGTTTTCCATTATCTCTTTTATTCACTGGAACTCATCAAATAATTATTTTGAAATGGTTTGAAAATAACTGGCTTTTTTAGTGTGATATTAACTGCCTTTAATTATCTGCTTTGACTTGATTTTGTAAGTTGGAGCACAACACAGAGCTCAGCCATCTTGATCACTTGCATTGTTCCCAGTACATTTTTTCTGTTTCAGGCTTCTTTGCCTCTGTTCATGATATATCCTTATGTGAGATTTACTTTGTAGTCCTTTTTTCCTACCTTCTCCCATTCTGTTGAAAGCCTACTCATTTGAACACCTTAAAGTTTCTAAGACCTGCACAGTCATTAACATCCTGTAAACTGTAGTAGGATGCATCAGTTTTCTTTATGCTCTCTCTGTATCCCTGTACCTATGACTTTCTTAGATCTTAAAAAATGCACTGTAATTATAGCCTCTTTGTTACATAATATCTCTGCCAGATTTATTTTTATATTCCAAATATACCTGAACATTAGCTAATGCATAGTCAATATTCAATAAAATTTTCTTGAATGAATGATAGCATATATGCATGAGTAAATAGTAGCAAGTGTGTGAGAGTTTGTATGCACTGCAATCTGTCAGATACAAAACCATGCTCCATATTCTTTCCAATAAGGGTTTTATTTCCACCTGTAACTATGATCAAACCTAAAAAAATAATAATAATTAGGATAAACTTAATTTCACAGTCTACTCCATGGTTTCTGTTCTTTTATTTGTCTGTTTATTGTTTGTTTGTTTTCATGATTTGTTGATTTATTCTTAGCTCAGGGCTTCAATGATACACTGACTTATTTCCTGCCCTTTGCGTTTTTATTTTCTCCTTCTCTATTAATGCACAATTCAAGGAAGCATTGATTGATTTTGACAAGTGGTAGAATTGGGTGGGTGGGTCAAGGAGAAAGATTATTCCTCCATCTCTTTCTCAAGAAAGAAAGAGATGGAAGCATAGATGCAATGCCACCTTCTAATGTTCCTGCACATTTTTGCCTGAGGGCTTTTTAAATCTCAGGCTTCCAGGTAGTTGTAAGTGGTATCAATTAATCGAGATTTCAGAAGCTAAAAATCAATTTCTTTTTTCTTAAATTCACATTAAGGATCAAGATTATTTTATTATTACATAGAATGAATTCAGCCAATAGAAACCTGTTCATTCACCTAGCACAAGGAGGAGTTGAAGTAGGAACAAGGAGAAAGTAATGGAGATCTGATTTAATTATGGCAGTGCCATCAGTCAGAAGTAGGTGGTACAGGTTCACTCATGCTTTCCTGTCAGCTTGCATTGACTTTCCTTTCTCCTTTGTGTAACTAAATTTCACCCATCTTTCGTGGACCCTCTCTTCCAGGAAGACTTCCTTTTTCCTTCCTTTGTGCTTGTCCAAACTAACTTAGCACTTTAAATATGAAACACTCAGCCTGGTTCTCAATTACCATGCCCTATATTGTTTTATAGCATCCTGTCATATACTGTGATATGTCATCTTTGATAGGACTTTGTATCTTTCTTCAATTTTTTACACAGTGACTGGCAAAATATGGAGCAAACAGCATGTGTGTTGGTGAAGGTTCATTAATTATGCTTTATAACTTGACTGATGGACATTTGTGGCCTCATTGTTTTAGCATCTCTCCCTCTACCCATGCTCCCTACAGGTGTACATGTAGAAGCTAGAGAAGGGAACTCTGAAAACATACTTCCCTAATTTTAAGGAATGCACCAGTAATCACCTAGGGAGACTACAGGATGGGTACCCTCACTGTCTTACTAATAACAGATTCCATATTAAGCCACTGAGCATGGCCTCATCCAGTTTCTCAAAACAGCAAGCAATCAAGCTTGCTGTTTGTTAAGCTAGTACAAAACCTTTATCTTAATGTGAACCACTAGGCAATCAAATATAGATTGAGAACATATCACACGTAATAACTTCTGGTGCCCTTTTTATGTTCCTGAATTTGACTGAGTAATTTATAAGAGAAAGAAAAAAATCTATCAGAACTGCAGAAGAACACTTCTATCCACAAGCAAGCTATTTATCCATAATATTGAAGTAATAACAGAAATATGTAGGAAGCAATAGGTCAACTAATGGGGGGGGGAAGAAGTGAGTAAGCAATTCATATCAGTAAATAATTACAGTCCAACACTGTGTTGTAAATGAAAATCATCATCATTAATAACAGCAATCTAGTTCCAAGGAAAGCTGCTCCTTGAAATAGAAAAGTTTGTAGCTAACATTTCCTCTTCCCCAGTCA
This sequence comes from Hyperoodon ampullatus, assembly GCF_949752795.1. NCBI lineage: Eukaryota > Metazoa > Chordata > Mammalia > Artiodactyla > Ziphiidae > Hyperoodon > Hyperoodon ampullatus. The sequence goes on along the minus strand of NC_136926.1, from coordinate 54,546,065 downwards.
TTCTCATGAGGATTAGGGCATGGAGAGCACTACACATTTAGAGTCAAGCAAATTCATATGAGGCATCATTTTATGGGGAAAAAAAATTATAGAATTTTTTTTTCTGTTTCTGGGGACTGAAGTAAAATTTTCTATAGCTCTACCTCTGTTAATCCTTTATGCAAATGGGCATTACAAGGAAACTTTTGTTTTATGGTCCACCTACTCTGATAACCGGTTGACATTTCATGTCATATGTTTCTGCTCTAACACTGAGTTCCATACTGCTGGCTCACTTAGCACTGACAGTCGTATGCTGATCCCTGCACTCTTGCTGCCACTACTCCCACTGTGGCAAATTCTGTCATAAGACACCATGGGAAACACCGTTCATGCCCACAGAGAAATGTGAAGAGTGGGCACCGTGACAGGATTCACACACATACCTTTTGACATAGAGACTCAGAGCACCATCTAAGGATACTGCTGCTGATGGACTCGCCCTTCCTGGGGGTGGGTGACACGCCACAACTGTGCAACCTCCCCAAGGTCATGTGCACCTGCTACAACCCCCTCCCCGTGTCCACAGCCCTCCTCCGAGACACGTCTGACACAACGTCTGGCCTCACCCAGCACTTAGCCAGGAAGACCAACAAACAGGTGTTTGTCAGCTATAATCTTCCAAACACCGACAAGCAGCTTCACGTCACTGGTAGAAAACAGGATCAAGGACGAAATGGAGGCTTTTCCAGAGAAGTTCTAACCCAGCTGGCGGCAAGGACATGAGACTCATGCACAGCGGACTTTTGAAGAAATGGATTGGATCTCGCTGGCTGTCAGCATGTTAAATAAAAATAAATAAATAAATAAATGATGAAGTAGGCATTCCACAATAAGATGAGATTTTTTAAAGTTTCTTCCATGATGAAGAGTGCGTATATATCCATCCACGTTCTTATGCTCCCTTCCCTTTGGGAGGTAATTATCGGGGTTTTCCCAACAAGAACCAGAATTAAGAAACAAGGTGTGGACCTCAAGTTGACACATTGTATGGAGTACGATTGGGATATCTCTTCCTCAAGCTGGAGAGAAATAACACCTATGCTCTTAACTGGAAGGCTTAGTCACGTTTGGAAATTTACCCTGTTAGTGTAGTTGCTGCCACATTCGGTTCCTATAAAGTACACAGTGAGGTTTGGTGTCCACTCACATTCTGAGGGGAGACAGTTTACCAAATCACCTCTGATAGACCTGCCAATAAACTGGGCTTCAGTTTGATAAGGAGTGATTAAGGGAAATGTTCTCTGTTCCTTATGCAGTGTGCTGTTGCATCCAGAAGTTGGTGGCTGGGGAACTGAGTGTCTCATTCGTGTCTCAGTGAGTTGGATCTGGGGAAGGAGCCTCTTGCCTCTAACTTGTCAAAAGTTGCTCCTCCCCATCCCCCTTGTGGGAGGCAACCAGACTGGAGACAAGTTAATGAAGAGACCTCCTCCATTTCTAAGTGTTAGAGAAAGCTGAAGGACAAGGCTGTCAGCATTAAATTACTATTTTATTCTCCTTTTATTAAGTAACTCTTCTCTTTTTTTAACATCTTATTGCAGTATAATTGCTTTACAATGGTGTGTTAGTTTCTGCTGAATAACAAAGTGAATCAGCTATACATATGCATATATCCCCATATCTCTGCCCTTCTGCGTCTCCCTCCCACCCTCCCTATCCCACCCCTCTAGGTGGTCACAAAGCACTGAGCTGCTCTCCCTGTGTTATGTGACTGCTCTTCTCAACTTTTTTGTTTCTTCAAATCACATTGGATTCCTCACGATGTTCTCTTGTTGTCTAATTTCCAGTTAGTGTTACATGAAGGCAGAAGATGTAGCTGTCTCTATGATGTGATTTCATAATACTAGACAACCTCTCTTCTAAATACTCTGTCTAATACAGAAACTTGTTTGTTCCCTTAGAAATTCATTAGAAATCCATTTAATTCAGAGAGATGACATAACACAGCAAAAAACTGGATGTAAAAGATGCATAAGAAGTTACAGAGCTCGATTTGGTTAAATAAAGTTTTCCTATAGCTACAGTTAAACACAAATGGAATGGTCAGTGGTCTAATACAGACATTTTAACAAAAGTGGAGCCCTAGAGGTTTCCCTGAGATACAACATTCCAGGTTATAGAAATGTTGAGTGACCTACTGAGGTTCCTGATTCATTTTTCCACCTCAAATGAGCAACCATGATTTTGTCTTAAAAACTTGACTTCTATTTTCATTTTCACTTGGTGAAATGATTCTACTGCTAAATACTATCTGGAAGAAAAAAAACAAAACAAAACAAAATTTTTTCCTAGTGCATTCTATACTACTATGTCCTTATGAAAGAAATGTTTAATTTTCTAGTGATTTATTATAGTTGTTACTAGAACAAAGTCAATGTAGTGGGGTTTATATTTGTTGCTTCAATTTTGTTATCCTTAATGTCAAATAAGGTTCAAGTTTTTTCAGGGCAGAACTATTCTATGAACCCAATTATTTCACCACCTCCCCAATGAAATTCAAGTTATAAAATACATTCTTTGCTTGTTCAAACACCTTGGCAAGGAGAGAGGTGAGGTGAAATTTCATTGTTTCAAAGATATATGTTTATATTGTCTATGCATGTTCAATACTAACAGAATATTATTTGACTGAGATTAATCAAAAATCTTGGAGAAAGCAAAAGACTTGACTGGTTTCTACAAGAGCACATTATTACACAAATTCTACCCATGGATGGCACCAGTATGGGTTTCTAAATGTCTTAACCACCCTGGAGAGCCCAATACTGGACATGATACAAGACTTTTAACACTCATTCCTTATATACATGTTGATGAATGGATGCTTATTGCTGCTGAGTTACTGATTTCCAGTCCTGATTAGGTACTCTGTGGATGCACAGAGTGTCAGCAATGTGATTGTTTTTTCTTCTGGAACTCTGTTCTCATTAATGACTTCTTTGTGAATGAAGGTTTAAAGGCAGCCTTTGCTAAATAATAATAATATGGTTTTAAACCACATTTGTACTGGCCACATGGATGTTCACTGTATTTTTTTGAAACATATATATCATTATGTAAAATCTGTTGTATAAATGATATATTTTGTAAACATGAACACACACACAGATTCTATATTTCCTAAAACAGAAATGAGCTGGCATGTAATGGTCATCTTGGGTCTAATTTGTGTTAAGTGGAGACAAGGATTCTGTCATAAATAAGATGATTAACAGTGTCCTTTTATCACAATTGGCCTTTTGTTTGGACTTACTAGGTAGTCATTGCTGTGGGGTGAATAGAAAAGCAAAGGGAAACAACTAATACTTTATTCTGGTATAAGTATTCCTTTTGTTTTTTAACACCTTTATTAGACTATAATTGCCTTACAATGGTGTATTAGTTTCTGCTTTATAACAAAGTGAATCATTTATACATATACACATGTCCCTATATAGCTTCCCTCTTGCATCTCCCTTCCTCGCACCCTCCCTATCCCACCCCTCTAGATGATCACAAAGCATGAAGCTGATCTCCCTCTTCTATCTGGCTATTTCCCACTAGCTATCTATTTTATATTTGGTAGTGTATATATGTCAATACCACTCTCTCTCTTTGTCCCAGCTTATGATTCCACCTCCCTGTATCCTCAAGTTCTTTCTCTAATAGGTCTGCATCTTTATTCCCGTCTTGTCCCTAGCTTCTTCTGACCATTTTTCTTTCCTTTTTTTTTTTTTTTTTAAATTCCATATATATGTGTTAGCATACTGTATTTGTTTTGCTCTTTCTGACTTTTACTTTATTCTATATGAGAGTCTCTAGGTCCATCTACCTCACTACAAATAACTCAGTTTCGTTCCTTTTTATGGCTGAGTAATATTCCATTGTATATATGTGCCACATCTTCTTTATCCATTCATCTGTTGATGGACAATTAGGTTGCCTCCATGTCCTGGCTATTGTAAATAGAGCTGCAATGAACATTTTGGTACCTGACTCTTTTTGAATTATGGTTTTCTCAGGGTATATGCCCAGTAGTGGAATTGTTGGGTCGAATGGTAGTTCTATTTTTAGTTTTCTAAGGAACCCCAATACTGTCCTCCATACAGGCTATATCACTTTATATTCCCACCAACAGTGCAAGAGGGTTCCCTTGGGCTTCCCTGGTGGTGCAGTGGTTGAGAGTCCGCCTGCCAATTCAGGGGACACGGGTTTGTGCCCTGGTCTGGGAATATCCCACATGCCATGGAGCGGCTGGGCCCACGAGCCATGGCCGCTGAGCCTGCGTGTCCGGAGCCTGTGCTACACAACAGGAGAGTCCACAACAGTGAGAAGCCCATGTAATGCAAAAAAAAAGAAAAAAAAAAGAGGGTTCCCTTTTCTACACACACTCTCCCACATTCATTGTTTCTAGATTTTTTGATGATGGCCATTCTGACCGATGTGAGATGATATCTCATTGTACTTTTGATTTGCAGTTCTCTAATGATTAATGATGTTGAGCATTCTTTCATGTGTTTGTTGGCAACCTGTATATCTTCTTTGGAGAAATCTCTATTTAAGTCTTCTGCCCATTCTTAGATTGGGTTGTTTGTTTTTTTGATATTGAGCTGCATGAACCGCTTGTAAATTTTGGAGATTAATCATTTGTCAGTTGCTTCATTTGCAAATATTTTCTCCCATTCTAAGTGTTGTCTTTTCATCTTGTTTATGGTTTCCTTTGCTGTGCAAAAGCTTTTAAGTTTCCTTAGGTCCCATTTATATATTTTTGTTTTTATTTCCATTTCTCTAGCAGGTGGGTCAAAAAGGATCTTGCTTTGATTTATGTCATAGAGTGTTCTGCTTATGTTTTCCTTTAAGAGTTTGATGGTGTCTGGCCTTACATTTAGGTCTTTAATCCAATTTGAGTTTATTTTTGTGTATGGTGTTACGGAGTGTTCTAATTTTATTCTTTTACATGTAGCTTTCCAGTTTTCCAAGCACCACTTATTGAACAGGCTGTATTTTCTCCACTGTATATTCTTGCCTCCTTTATCAAAGATAAGGTGACCATATATGCATGGGTTTTTCTCTGGGCTTTCTATCCTGTTCCATTGATCTATATTTCTGTTTTTGTGCCAGTACCATACTGTGTTGATTACTGTAGCTCTGTAGTATAGTCTGAAGTCAGGGAGCATGATTCTTCCAGCTCCATTTCTCTTTCTCAAGATTGCTTTGGTTATTCGGGGTCTTTTGTGTTTCCAAAGAAATTGTGATTTTTTTCTGTTCTATTTCTGTGAAAAATGCCAGTGGAAGTTTCACAGGGATTGTATTGAAACTGTACATTGCTTTGGGTAGTATAGTCATTTTCACAATGTTGATTCTTCCAATCCAAGAAAATGGTATATCTCTCCATCTATTTGTATCATCTTTAATTTCATTCATCGGTGTCTTATTCCTAGATATTTTATTCTTTATGTTGCAATGGTTAATGGGAGTGTTTTCTTAGTTTCACTCTCAGAAATTTCATCATTAGTGTATAGGAATGCAAGACATTTCTGTGCATTAATTTTGTTTCCTGCTACTTTACATATTCATTGATTAGCTCTAGTAATTTTCTGGTTGCATCTTTAGGATTCTCTATGTATAATATCATGTCATCTGCAAACAGTGACAGCTTTACTTCTTCTTTTCTGATTTGCAATCTTATTATTTCTATCTCTTCTCTGATTGCTGTGGCAAAAACTTCCAAAACTATGTTGAATAATAGTGGTGAGAGTGGGCAACCTTGTCTTATTCCTGATCTTAGTGGAAATGGTTTCAGTTTTTCACCATTGAGGATGATGTGGCTGTTGGTTTGTCATATATGGCCTTTATTATGTTGAGGACAGTTCCCTGTTTGCCTGCATTCTGCAGGGTTTTGATCATAAAAGTGCGTTGAATTTTGTCAAAAGCTTTCTCTGAATCTATTGAGATGATCTTATGATTTTTCTCCTTCAATTTGTTAATAGGGTGTATCACATTGATTGATTTGTGTATATTGAAGAATCCTTTCATTCCTGGGATAAACCCCCCTTGATCATGGTGTATGATCCTTTTAATGTTCTGTTGGATTCTGTCTCCTAGTATTTTGTTGAGGATTTTTGCATCTATATTCATCAAAGATATTGTCCTGTAGTTTTCTTTCTTTGTGACATCTTTGTCTGGTTTTGGTATCAGGGTGATGGTGGCTATGTAGAATGAGTTTGTGAGTGTTCCTCTCTCTGCTGTATTTTGGAAGAGTTTGAGAAGGATAGGTGTTAGCTCTTCTCTAAATGTTTGATAGAATTCATCTGTGGAGGCATCTGGTCCTGACCTTTTTTTGTGGAAGATTTTTAATCACAGTTTCAATTTCACAGTTTGTGATTGGTCTGTTCATATTTTCTATTTCTTCCTCATTCAGTGTCAGAGCGTTGTGCTTTCCTAAGAATTTGTCCATTTCTTCCAGGTTGTCCATTTTATTGACATAGAGTTGCTTGTAGTAATCTCTCATGATCTTTTGTATTTCTGCAGTGCCAGTTGTTACTTCTCCTTTATCATTTCTAATTCTATTGATTTGAGTCTTCTCCCTTTTTTTCCTGATAAGTTTGGCTAATGGTTTATCAGTTTCATTTATCTTCTAAGAGAACCAGCTTTTAGTTTTATTGATCTTTGTTATCATTTCCTTCATTTCTTTTTCATTTCTTTTTGATCTGATCTTTATGATTTATTTCATTCTGCTAACTTTGGGTTTTTTTGTTCTTCTTTCTCCAATTGCTTTAAATGTAAGTTTAGGTTGTTTATTTGATATACTTCTTGTTTCTTAAGGTAGGACTGTATTGCTATAAACTGCCCTCTTAGAACTGCTTTTGCTGCATCCCATAGCTTTTGGGCATTCGTGTTTTCATTGTCATTTGTTTCTATGTATTTTTTGAATTCCTTTTTGATTTCTTCAGTGATCTCTTGGTTATTAAGTATTGTGTTGATTAGCTTTCATGTGCTTTTATTTCTTACAGATATTTTCCTGTAATTCATATCTAGTCGCATAGCTTTGTGGTTGGAAAAGACATTTGATACAATTTTAATTTTCTTTAATTTACCAAGGCTTGATTTGTGACCCAAGATATGATCTATCCTGGAGAATGTTCCATGAGCACTTGAAAAGAATGTGTATTCTGTTTTTGTTGGATGAAATGTCCTATAAATATCTATTGAATCCATCTTGTTTAATGTGTTATTTAAAGCTTGTGTTTCCTTATTTATTTTCATTTTGGATGCTCTGTCCATTGGTGAAAGTGGGTGTTAAAGTCCCCTACTATGATTGTGTTTGTGTCAATTTTCCCTTTGATGGCTGTTAGTATTTTCCTTATGTATTTAGGTGCTCCTATGTTGGGTGCATAAATATTTACAATTGTTATATCTTCTTCTTGGATTGATCCATTGATCATTATGTACTGTCTTCTTTGTTTCTTCTAATAGTCTTTGTTTTAAAGTCTATTTTTTCTGATATGAGAATTGCTACTCCAGCTTTCTTTTGATTTCTTTTTGCATGGAATATCTTTTTCCATCCCCTCATTTTCAGTCTGTATGCATCCCTAGATCTGATGTGGGTCTCCTGTAGACAGCATATATACCTGTTGTGTTTTTCTATCCATTCAGCCAGTCTATGTTTTTTGGTTGGAGCATTTAATCCATTTACATTTAAGGTAATTATTGATATGTATGTTCCTATGACCATTTTCTTAATTGTTTTTGGTTTATTTTTTGCAGCTCTTTTCCTTCTCTTGTGTTTTCTGCCTAGAGAAGTTGCATTAGCATTTGTTGTAAAGCTGGTTTGGTGGTGCTGAATTGTCTTAACTTTTGCTTGTCTGTAAAGCTTTTAATTTCTCCATCAAATCTGAATGACATCCTTGCTGGGTAGAGTAATCTTGGTCATAGGTTTTTCTCCTCCATCATTTTAAATATGTCCTGCCACTCCCTTCTGCCTTGCAGAGTTTCTGCTGATAGTTCAGCTCTTAACCTTATGAGGATACCCTTATGTGTTACTTGTTGTATTTCCCTTGCTGCTTTTAATACTTTTTCTTTTTACTTAACTTATGATAGTTTGATTAATATGTGTTGTGGCATGTTTCTCCTTGGATTCATCCTGTATGGGAATCTCTGTGCTTCTTGGACTTGATTAACTATTTCCTTTCACATATTAGGGATGTTTTTAACTATAATCTCTTCAAATATTTTCTCAGACCCTTTCTTTTTCTCTTCTTCTTCTGGGGCCCCTATAATTCTAATGTTGGTGCATGTAATGTTGTCCCAGAGATCTCTGAGACTGCTTTCAATTCTTTTCATTATTTTTTTTCTTTTTTCTGCTCTGAAGTAGATATTTCCACTATTTTATCTTCCAGGTTACTTATCCGTTCTTCTGCTTCAGTTACTCTGCTATTGATCCCTTTTAGAGAATTTTTAATTTCATTTATTGTGTTGTTCATCGCTGTTTGTTTGCTCTTTAGTTTTTCTAGATCCTTGTTTAACATTTCTTGTATTTTCTCTATTCTATTTCCGAGACTTTGGGTCATCTTTATTAACATTATTCTGAATTCTTTTTCAGGTAGACTACCTATTTCCTCTTCATTTGTTAAGTCTGATGGGTTTTTGCCCTGCTCCTTCATCTGCTGTCTGTTTCTCTATCTTCTCATTTTGCTTAGCTTACTGTGTTTGGGGTCTTCTTTTGCAGGCTGCATGTTCTTAGTTCCCATTGTTTTAGTGTCTGTCCCCAGTGGCTAATGTTGGTACAGTGGATTGTATATGCTTCCTGATGGAGTGAACTGGTGCCTGTGTTCTGGTGGATGAGGCTGCATCTTGTCTTTCTGATAAGCTGGTCCACGTCTGGTGGTGTGTTTTGGGGTGTCCGTGGCCTTATTAAGATTTTAGGCAACCTCTGTGGTAATGGATGGAGCTGTGTTGCTGTCTTGCTAGTTATTTGGTATAAGGTGTCCTGCAGTCTAGCTTGCTGGTCATTGAGTGGATCTGGGTCTTGGCGTTGAGAAGGAGATCTCTGGGAGATTTTCACTGTTTGATATTACGTGGAGGTGGGAAATCTCTTGTGGACTGGTGTCCTGAAATTGGCTCTCCTACCTCAATGGCACAGCCCTGATGCCTGGTTGGAGCACCAAGAGCCTTTCATCCATATGGCTCAGAATAAAAGGGAGGAATAAAAGAAAGAAAGAAAGAAAGAAAGAAAGAAAGAGAGAAATAAAGAAAGGAGATTAAATAAAGTTATTAAAATAAAAAATAAGAAATAATTATTAAGAAAAAAAATTTAAGTAACTAAAAAAACAAAACAAAACAGACAGACAGAACCCTAGGACAGATGGTAAAAGCATAACTATACAGACAAAATCACACACAGAAGCATACACATACACACTCACACAAAAAGGGATATATATATATATATATATATATATCGTTGCTCCCCAAATCCACCTCCTCAATTTGGGATGACTCATTGCCTATTCAGGTATTCCACAGATGCAGGGTACATGAAGTTGATTGTGGAGATTTAATCTGCTGATCCTAAGGCTGCTGGTAGGAATTTCTCTTTTACTTCTATTTTTGCACTGCTCCCAGGCTTTGGATTTGGACCTGCCTCTGCGTGTAGATCACCTGAGAGCGTCTGTTCTTTGCTCCGACTGGACAGGGCTAAAGTAGCAGCTGATTCGTGGGCTCTGGATCACTCAGCCCAGGGGGATGGAGGGGTATGGATCCGGGGTGAGTCTACAGTGGTAGAGGCCGGTGTGAATTTACACCAGTCTGAGGCCCGCCATGTGTTTTCCCCGGGGAAGTTGTCCCTGGATCACGGGACCCTGGCAGTGGCAGGCTTCACAGGCTCCTGGGAAGGGAGTTGTGGAGAGTGGCCTGTGTTTGCACAGAGGCTTCTTGGTGGCTGCAGCAGCAGCCTCAGCATCTCATGCCCGTCTCTGGGGTCCATGCTGATAGACACAGCTCGTGCCCGTCTCTGCACTCCTTTAAGTGGCGCTCTTAATCCCCTCTCCTCATGCAAAAGGAAACAAAGAGGCAAGAAAAAGTCTCTTTTCTCTTCAGCAGTTCCAAACCTTTTCCCAGAGTCCCTCCCAGCTAGCTGTGGTGCACTAGCCCCTTTCAGGCTGTGTTCATGCAGCCAAACACAGTGCTCTCCCTGGAATCCTACCAAAGCCCGAGCCTCAGCTCCCAGCCCCTAGCCATCCCAGTGGCTGAGCAGACAATCCTCTCGGGCTGGTGAGTGCTGGTTGGAACCGATCCTCTGTGAGGGAATCTCTCTGCTCTGTGTGTGTGTGTGTGTGTGTGCATGTGTGTGTGTGTGTGTGTGTGTGTGGTATGCGGGCCTCTCACTATTGTGGCCTCTCCCATTGCCGAGCACAGGCTCCAGACATGTAGGCTCAGCAGCCATGGCTCACGGGCCCAGCCACTCCATGGCATGTGGGATCTTACCAGACCTGGGCACGAACCCACGTCCCCTGCACTGGCAGTCCGACTCTCAACGACTGCACCACCACAGAAGCCTGGAATCTCTCTGCTTTGCTCTCCACACCCCTGTTGCTGTGGTCTCCTCCGTGGCTCCAAAGCTCCCCGCCTCCACCACCCACAGTCTCTGCCTGCAAATTGGCTTCCTAATGTGTGGAAACCTTTCCTCCTTCACAACTCTCTCCCACTGGTGCACGTCCCATCCCTATTATTTTGTCTCTGTTTTTTTCCTTTTTTTTTTTTTTTTTTTTTGCCCTACTCAGGTACATGGGGGAGTTTCTTGCCTTTTAGGAGGTCTGAGGTCTTCTGCCAGCATTCAGTAGGTGTTCTGTAGAAGTTGTTCCACATGTAGATGTATTTCTGATGTATTTGTGGGGAGGAAGGTGATCTCCACATCTTACTCGTTTGCCATCTTGAAGCTCCTTGGGGATCCTAATTTGAATGCTTCGCTGCAAGGATTTTCTGCTCATTGCTTCATGATAACCTATCAAAAGTACCTGTTCAAAACAAATGTGTGCCCTAAGTAGAGTCCTTCAATCTCATTTTCTGCCCTTGTATCTACTATAATTTTGCTCTAGCAATGCCAAACCACCTGTTCTTCTAGATCATGATATTTTCCCTCTTGCTTCTCTACACCCGACATTTCCTCCTTTGGGGACCCTTTTCTCTACTTGTACACCTAGTAAAACTTTGTTGTTCCAGGATTTGGTCCAAGTGTGACTTCTGGGAATCTTTCCCTGATTTCCCACCTAAGAATCTGCTTCCTCCTGGCTGCCACTAAAGCTCTCATCACCTGGCACCATCCTACAGTATGATGTCCTGTGCCACATCCATGTCTCCACTGCATTGTCATTTCCTCAAAGAGGAAGCTCAGGATCTTCTCATGTTGCTGCCACAGTGACCAGTTCCATATAGCACCTTGCTCAAAGTAGATGGTCAAGTTATAATTACAGAAGAGAGGAAACAAATAAAGACAAAGGTAGGGAAAAGAAGAAAAAAATTAAAAAGAGAGACTGGTGATAGAAGAAAAATGGGAAGGAGGGAGGAAGGAATCTTGCATAGAAAAATTTATTTAGCTGCTGCCTTTGTGCTGTGCATGAGTCATGCAAATGAACATTTCCAAATACTCCAGAGAGCAGTGGAGCTGTTTCTGATGTACAGGAAGGTGAAGAGAGAGTTCCTAAATATAGCACATTGTCTGAAAGAATTATCCTGAATAACTAAGGACATCCTGATTGGAAGTGGTTGTATGATGGATTTATAAATGTCAAAAATGTGTGGTGGTGCCAGGGCATTGGAAAATGAGGCTGTAGGAGGGGATAACTCTCCTCCTCCACAGTGCTGTCAGGGTCTCCCAAAATTGTAGAGAGTGTGATCCTCTATCCCTGTATCCCTTACTGCTCTCTTAATTCCACATCTAACCTAAAGTGGAATGAGAATCATCAAATTCAGCAGCAGCAGGGGAGTGAGAGAGAAGAGAGAAATATCTACAATTGGTGAATGATCCATTGTTTTGATAGACACAATTGCAAATATCAAAGATTTTAAGAACGTGAGTCCTAGTTGAATGTTCCATTTTTTTTCAGATTTGGGATGTCAGATAGATGTAGCTGCAGGAAACCTGGGCTGTTAGTAGAACTACAAACACATCAGAGGTAACCTATGAGCATGTATGTACAGAATATTGTCAGGAGCCAAGAGGGAAAGACCCATCCCAAAGCACAGAAAGACACCCTTATATGAGTACCTCTCACAGCTTCCTTATACCTAGAATTACCAAAAAATTAAATTAATCTTTTTGTTTTCCTCATTACACTGAGAGAGTAAAAAAAAACAGAGAACCCAGTGGGAAGGAATAAGGTGCCCAAGAGCCATCTCAGGTGGGATGTTTGGATGTCACATACTTTCCTGAATCCAGAAGCTGAAGTGAGAGCCCTGTATTCCAGATATGGAAAGAGACATATGACTGAAGAAGGGAATCAATGAGAAACCAGAGGCAGGGAATGTCAAGTTTGAGCACCACAAACTCAGCAATTCTGTTGACCGTTCGTTATGTCAGTCAGAAGAACTGGGATGAGACCACAAATACAGCATAGTAAAAGCTGGAAAGAGTTCCAGACCCAAAGCCCTTCTTAGTACAGTTAGGGAATTTGAGGCCAACAGAAGAAATGGGGAATGGTTTGCCCTGGCTATACTTGATTGTTGACCCCCTAAATCTAGATTTCTTGTCTTTGACTTCTAGTTCATTGCTCTTTGCTTTAATCATGATTGCTTCCTTAAAAGTACTCATGATCTTAGATTGAACCTTGGGTGATGAAAATAAAAGTTCTGAAAAAATTTTTTATTACTGTTTTCCTCTTTTAAAAATTAAGTAAATTCCCATAAACTTCATGGAATTACAGTTTTGTTTTGTTTTGTTTTGTTTTGTTTTTCAAGCAACTTTTATCTCACAGCCCATAGGAATGAGAAAAATGAAAGAGAAAAATCCTATACGATCACCTAAAACTGAAGAAAAGTTTCCACTCATCTTTTTTATTTTTTCTTGTTTCTGGGTCATTTTTCCTGGTTTGGAAATTTCCCTGCCTTCCTAGCACAGAACCTGGCTATTTATGTAAGTTAATCCTTTAAAAAATTCATTTTCTTTTTCCTTAAGAAGGTTGAATAGGTAAGAGGCAGGAGGAGGGAGCTGAAAAGCATGACTTGTTCCTAGATGACCTGCAAAGAATATCAGATTATCTTCATTCAAAAAACTGCACAGCACTGGAAGACATACATTTGCATGTGATAGAACCAACTGAAAAACCTACTCAGAATTCAATTCTACAAACAAGAGGAGACAATTTCTTTTTGTCTGACTCGATTATTTGCGAGGGAAAAGACAAAGTGTGGAAGTGGAATGGGGATAATATATCAGTGCAGATTAATAGATTAAGACCAATGTCCTACTTGGGTCACATGATTTCCCTCTTCTTTACCCCTCAGATATAGAAAAATGAAGCATAAATTGAAAGAGTTCTTATTAAAAGTCTAAATCAGGCTTTTATCTAACATAGAAATCAGAAGCTTGGTCAAGTGGCCCAAGCAATCTGGTAAATATCACAGTTCCAGTTGATACATGGCAATAGTATTATCTCAGCAAGCCAATCTGTATCCAAATCCCTAGAAAAAGGGCAACTTTTGGCCACTCTATGGATTTACTGGGGAGCAAATGAGGTTTGATCTCCAAGTTATAATTACTGGCTCCACTTTGACTTGATACAAAGACAGACTGTTTGTAAATATCTCCAGCTATGCTGAATGTTGGTATTTGGGACTTCATTCATAAAATCTAGGTTTCCAACTTCTTGTATTAATCACACAGTTCTAACAACATGATCTATTTTGTAAAGATTATCATGATCCTGCAGCAGCCAGTGATATTTAAAATGTTTCCCAGGTCAGAAGAGCCCAAGAGTCAGAGGCAGTAGCTCCAACTAGAACAAGTATTTGTTATATTTAAAGAGGACTAGATATATCTTCTCTGTTACTAGTCAATGGGAGGGAGATATTGGCAGTGAAAAAAAAATGCTAGGTGAGATGGGAAAAATCTTGGCCATAAAAAGAAGAACAGTCATTGGCTCAAACTAACTGATGATTTGTAGGTTACAGATGGGATGGTAAATGGGGTATATTTGAAACATTAGGGGTTCTTCCAATAACAATTATGCTCTTTTGCCCTTACTTTGGTTTCTCAATGGAACACAAAAGAAAAGATTTTTTTTGTTGTTTCTGCCAAACTAAATCACATGAAAAAAGATTGTGGAAGTACTTTCTAAATGCTAAATTTTTAATCAAATATTTACTATTACTTCATATTTCATAAGAAAGTAAAATCAGTGTATCCCATAGAGATTTGAGTTTGATATTAAAGAAGTCTAGAGGTGTAAAATCTCACATCTTCCAGGCACCATAGCCTATGGAAGGTCACCTGAGATTACATAATCCACTGGGAGATTCATCACAACAGAGGACTGTTGTTGAATGTCTAATGCCATCGATTGTGTAAACATTATTGCAGTATTTGTAGTGTATTAATTGGTTTGTAGAACATAAATACATGGCTTGTTAATGTAAATAATACACAATATGGGAATGTATCTTCTGTTCACATATGCCCATTATAATTACCTCTCCCTGAAAACTACATCTGACTTTGGTCATTTAGTGAGAGTATAGCACCTCATGAGCTAGAGCAGAGTTTAATAAGCCCTGTGGACAGAAGCAAAACCATGTATTGAAAGGTCACTATATTTCAGCACTGTGAAAGTTGTTGTGGGGTAGAAAAACAAAAAGAAGTTCAGAGACTGCTCTAAGGAGTTATAGTCCATACCACAGACAGCTTAAGATAAAGTGAAATAATACCAATACCAGTTCTAATAGGATTCAGAGTTGATATGACAAGAAGTTATCCTGGACATAGGAGACATAACATATGGGATATTAACTGGTCCTTGAAAGATGGAGATGCAGTTCGCAGTTCTACCTGTGAGCTAGAGGAAGAGTCAAAGGAGGATGCTTTAAGCTGAGGGAATATTGTGAGAAAAGCAAGAAGGACAGGAGGAGGTGGAGCGAAAAGCATTTGGATGAGAGTGAGTTAAGCAGGATGCTGGAATGGAAAATAAATCTAAAGGGACCAGTCCACAAAACCCTTTGCATGCCATATGGTTTTGTTACAGCTCCTAGGTCAAATTCTCCAGGAAACAGACACTGAGATAGAAACTTGTGTGCAGACAATGTATGTAGTTCTCTGACAGAATGAACGAAGCTGGACAAGTGAAAGCTGCATGATGATGATGTTCTTTGTTATCAACCATTCAAACTTTAAGTGTGCTCATTGGCACATGGGATTCTGTTTTGTTTTTCATAACCTCCTCAAATGAATCAGTGTTATACCACACTTGCACAACAATACCAAAATAAAAATAAATAAGATACAAAATTTTATCAGGAGAATTTATTTCTGTTCTTGTACATGAAACAGGAAAAATATTTTGTCCTTGTTAAAAATATCTCAAATTCTAGTTTTCTTTAAATGTTCATGCAGGGACAAGAACAAAAATAATGCATTTGCAAAGAGCTCAACTTAAAAAAAAAAAATTAAAAACATCCTTCACTGCACCAAGTCATAATGAGGCATACAGCAAATGCTTCACAGTTAATGTTGCTCATGGACCCCCGTGGAGTGGAAGGATTTTACCAGAACTGTATGAAGTGCCTTGAAATTAATTTTCCTATAATAGAAACTACTTAAAAGAATTATCTTGCTGTGCAGCAAATCAGTTCATGTGGCAGATTTATGCTTTCATCTGGAATTTTCTTAAAAGGGGCAAAGGCAACAAAGAGATGGTTTGGATGAACTTAAAATCAGAGTCTGTCCAAGCTCTGAGCTTTGTTCTTGGGTTAAAAAGACTTCAGAAAATGTTAAGACATGAATAAATGCAAGACTGTTTTTGATAAACATCGGGCAATCTTCCAAAGAAATTTCAAGCTAAAGAAACTTCTAACCCCACCCTTATCTTAGAGATGAAGATACTGAGGCTGTGGGAAGGGGTCAAAGTGTAGGTCAGTGGTGTGTAAGCACACACATACACACACATAGACACACATATATTCATCTATACATAGACAACATCTCATGTTTTAGAAACATTTCTCAGTTTCCAACCATTCATTTAAAATCTGTATTAGTGAGGTTGGGCTAGGCTTTGCTGTGATAACAAATCAACACACACTTAACACAGTAAAAGCTTATTTCTCACTTACTTCATAGGTAACTGTTGGTTTAGAGGCCCTCCTGGGTGGTTTCTCCCCAAATATATACTCTGAGAAGCAGCATGAGATGCTACTGTCTCAGAGTCCCATGCTTCCAGTATACTAATGAGGGAGAGAGACTCTACTAAACTGTCCTGTTCATGCTTTTTTTTTTTTTTTTTTTTGACAAATATGTTCAGAATTCCAATTTGCCTGGCGAATGGAGAGGGAATTAACTATCAAGAGCAAGTTCTGGGAAAGCTTCTAGACTAGTGCTCTCAGGTCTCCTGAATGGCAGGCACCATTGTCTCCTTTAGAGCCAAGATGAGTTCAAGGAAGATTAACTTTTGCAACACGTATTTGCGAGGTCCCTGCAATGATCCATGCTCTCTATTTCCTGCCGGATTAAAATAATAAAACTGTTAGAGAATTTGGGAAGTGTCTTAAAATAGTCATGGGAACGAAATCCAAGAACTGATTGTATCCAACCATGGAATACAGGAATCCAGAAAAGAGAAAAGTTGAAAGAATATGTAGGAATAAATAATACATTAGTATTGGCAGAGCAATATAAGAAGAGAAAGACAGAGATTTAGGAAGAAATACCTTTGAGGTAATGAGTAAAAATTATAGAAAACCATGTCTTTCAACCTTTCAGACCATGGTTTATGAGAATATATGAATAATAATGCTAATAAGCAACAGCTTATAAGCAAACAGCCTATGAATCTGGGAGTCTCAGGGGAGAGACATGGATTAACAGAAATTGTTCCTTCTTTGTCCCAACACATTAATAAAGACAGAATTTACTCAAGATCCCTGACTACACTTATAAAGGAAATGAGGTGTTTTTGTGTCAGTTATGAGGCGTGATCTTCAGGTGTTGGCAAAGCAGCATGTGTGAGAAGCAAGTGGACAAACAGCTTCTTTCTTTGTTTTTTTTTTTTGTTTGTTTTTGTTTTTTCAATTGAGCTTATTTATTTATTTATTTTGAGAATTCGTAAATCAAAATCTTAGACAACTTTCTCTGGTGAAGTACAAAGTTGAGCTGAAATTTCATAAGAAGTGGAGAAATCTATTACAATTCTGCTTAACAGGATCAGATGAACAAATAAGCAACAGGAAAGGAAGCAGAAGAGAAACATTCCTCAGATTTAAGCTCAGTGTACATCAACCAACCCAGTTTATCATCTGTCATCATCCCCTCAACCACTTTATGGTTGGGAGGGAGTGCTACTAGGAGGTTTGCTTTCTAGCTTATTCCTTCTTTAATGAATCAGTTAAAGGAAAGTTTAAAAAAGCAATGAGGTAATCAAAATATACAATAATGTTTCTGCTTTCTTTGTTTTAATTACAACCTTCACAATGTGAGAATATTCAGTATCAGATTGTCATATATTAAGACTGACCATTAATGCTAAACTTTACCTGTAACAGAACTTGCCTTTGCTGTAAAAGTAGCCCTCATTCTTATTCAGCCTTCTTCCAGGCAGACCCTCTCTCTCTCTGGTTTATATAAGCAGGATATTTTACCTCATTCTGGAAACTAACCCTGGAAAATTCATCTCACTCCCCTGATCAAGGGTAAAATATATCTTGCTAGTTCTGGTAGCCAATTTCTTCTTGACTCTGTAGAAAGATATGCTCCAAGGGGCTGAGTAACAAGACTTTAACTCCTATGTGCCTGGATTTCTAGCTATAATTCCTTTGCAGAGCCTCTGTTCCTAAAAACATGTTCTAAACCCTCCCTATTCTATATATATGCATTCTATTTGCAATTTCTATTTTTAATCAAAAACATTTTAATATGGGTCATTCATGACTGACATAAAGGGCTGATAACTTTAGAGCAATTACTATGATATGTTAAGAAGGTTAAAAGGAGGTAGAGATTATATTTTCATGAAATTATCCCCCTAAATGTAGGTGATATGCATATTCTACAGTTAGCAACCTAATGCTGGGCCCTTATAAATTCCAGTGAAGAACAATTATAAAGTCTATTACTTAGTTTCTGTTCAATCCTCTATTCTCTAAGCTTATTGTATTTCTAGGCCACTAAAACCTTCTGCCTGATTTGAGGAGTTAGGTTGTGAAAATATTTACTGAACCTGATTCCCTGATGGGGAATAAAATCCACTAGAATCAAATGTATTTGTGAAACACAAACACATTTTCACTATCTGTAGCTTATAATCAAAGCAAAGTTTCTTGCTTTGACAAACATGCTATTCACTTTGGAAATAGAGGTGAAGCACAGTTTTTGCATTTATTAATTGTGTATCCCTGCTGTACACATTAGTTAACCATTTGCTGTTGAATCTTAAGTAAATCTCTACACTAACAGGCACTGCTGATCTTCCAAACTCTTAGGCTCCACTTTCTGAGTGGGGAGGAATTTGTCAAAGGAGGAATTTGTAAAGTCATCATATTCAAAGAGGCCCTGGAGAATGAATTTAGCTGATGTGTGTAAAGACCTCCAAAGGTGAAAAATGGGGCAGGATAGTCACTGATGCCAGATGGACTTTCTAGGAAGTTTTGGGGATCCTTCCATGAATTAAACAGGGGCGTTTCTTACATGACCAAGAGAGGAGGAGGCTTTCTAAGAGAATTACTTGGCATCATATATGATGCCAAGCAGTTGGTCATATGAGATACTTCTGCAATGGCCCATATTTACTCATTTAAACTTTTAAAATATTTTAAAGCTAGAAGAAAATCAGAAACCTTGAAACAAACAAGCTGAAATAATTAAAAGTCCCATTAGAAGATATTGCAAGCCTTTGAAAGATCTGTATGTTGACTCAATTCTAGAGAGAGGAAAGGCATTGTTAGAAGTCCTAAAGTAGATTACCCTAACTATAAGAAGCGTTTTCAGACATAGAAACCTTGCTCTGCTACATGGATTACTTTGGAAAATTGGTATCTATCTATCTATATATATATGTGTGTGTGAGTGTGTGTCTATATATATACTATATATAGACACACACACACACACACACACACACACATAGTGGGAATTTTCAATGACTATGCTCAGTTATTAGTCAATAGTAAAACTATAAGATTTGGTGTGGAAGTATTCATATTTTTAGCCTCATATATTGGCCACATGATATATTCTCATTGGAAAAACTATGTCAATAAACCAGTAATTAATAAAAAAGTAAATAAATAAATATTGCCCAATTATTTTCCTTTGAGTATATCAATTTGGGACTTTTGGTGCCTTGACCTATCAGAACTTCTTAGGTCTCTAAGCCCAGTAGGTTCTTCCGTCTGTGTAATGCAGTGGTTCTTTCTTTTGGCTTTGCCACAAATTCACCTCGGACCTCACCATCCCATTCAGTGCTACAGCAGTAGTCTTGCATCTCCTTTCCTTCCATTTCTTCCTTATCAAATTAATTACATCTGAAGCAAGCTAAGTCTTTTGAGTATAACACTTTAATTCTGGTTGCAAAACTATCAATTTCTTTTCATGTCCTAGAAGATAAACTCTAGCACGTTATTCAGACCTTCTACAATCCAACAAACTCGTCTTCCCTTTACTTGTCTTGTGCCCTTTGCAGCTAGCAAGCCAATCTAGATATGGTGCCCCAACAATCACCACATTATGTTACTGTCCTTCCTTTCTTCAAACTTACCTTTCTTGCTTAAATACATTAGCTCTCATTTCAACTAATCCTTAAGGACCAGGCAAATCACTCCCTCCTTCTAAGCAGCTCTCTCAGTTCACTCTTGATAACTGTAATCTATTCCACCAATGGAACTATATGAACAATTGTTCTTACCAACAGAACACACCCTGCCTTGTGGAATCATATACAGATATCTTCTATTATTATTTAATTAACCTTATGTTTATAACTTATCACTCCAATAAGATTATGATTAACTTAAAACTAAGAATGACTACTTCTCTTTTTCCTGCTTTCCCTCCTTCTTTATTCACAACTACAAACAAAGAACTTTGTACATAATGGACTCTCAGGAAATAACTGACAATTGATTAAGAAGTGTTATGGGATCAAGTTCCCATCGTGGTTTCATCTGGGCCATTTCCATATGAATTCAAAGGAGAATTGCAGTTTTTGAGTGATCCTGATTTGATCATTTGTTTGTGGCTGTGGTTGTTTTAATTTATGTGGACATTTTAAACTATGCCTTTGAAAGTGGTAGTTCTCCCCTACTTATAATGAGAATGTGATTTTGAATAAAGCAAATTATCTAGGGTCATTTGAGCTTCAAAGGGAAAACATAATGTAAATGCCATATTTGTACTGTTATTACGTATGTATATTCCATTGCTTATCAAGTCAAGGATTAGATTATGATGGTTGTAAACTCGCTTTTTCTACAACAGTTATTTTACAACACGCCACCACAATTTAACAGATCTCACTAGATAACAGTTTCTAACTTGTTACATTTTATTTGGCTTAATTTTATTCAATTAAACCTCTCCGTACTATTTTTCTTTTTTGGTGTCTAACCCCTTCAACTGCCAGTAGTAAAAGTTTGCAGGATCATGGTCCTACAAAATCTCACATGAAATTTCTGCATGTATCATGGCAACTTTACACTGAATCCATGGAACATCTTTTTATTCTCAATGGGGGGACTGGTAGTTACATATAGTTACATTTTCAGCTTATTGGTGCAATGCCAGTAAAGTCAGTACCCTGAGAGAGACACGATGTTGCTGCAACAGAGTTCCTTCCAACCTTAATTTTACAGGTTGAAGATGTATAACTAGTAGACGTGCAACATCTCACTACATTGACCTAATAGTAAACAAGTATAATACAGCACATAAATGTTTGATATTCAGTACTAAATGAAAAAAAATATGTATTCTATAATGAATACTTAATTAGCACTGCAAACTGAATATAAGGAATGGAGCCCCTACTGCTTCTGAGACAAAGTAGAGTAAAATGAATTACTACCATGTAGGGAATGATATTAATAGTGTCCAGCTTTATAAATGAATCCAATTTTAAGCCACTTTAGTTGCTATCATACTGAGAATGAGTGCAACATGTCTAACATATCATTTCTTTTCTGGCAAGTGACAAGACTTAAGCAGAAAACAATTTTAACTTGCTGATGTTTGCCTGCATTAAATATTTCTAATTATTGAGCACTCACAGTCAGACAACATTCGGAAGACAAACGTCAGTGCTCTTTTCAGCATCAGCAGGTTGAGAGGAACCATCTTTTTTCTCTCTCTTACAAAAGGAACAAAGTAGTTGAAGGATTGTTTGGGTGACTTTATAGTATCAGTAATTGTTGGTTCACTCCCTTGATTCTATCCTGCAGAGAACAGTTGGCATTTTGCTATATGTGGTAGATTAGTTTTATGTGCTGTATTTGTTATTCAGAATGTTTGCAGGTGGATGAAGTCACAAGGAAGTGATTTAGTAATCTCCAAGAAAGGCACTGGCAGATTCCACCACAGAGCACCATTTCCATGTGCTAGGAGGAGAGGCTGTCGTGCTGATTATTTTGGGAATGAGAGAGAATCATAATTATACCATATAAATTGGACCTAGGATAAAGAATCAGTAAGCTTTTCCAACTTTTAAAAATTTATGATTTCAACATTTAACCTATTCACCTACCATTGAGTAAATCACTATTGTGTACTCAGTCTGTGCTAGTTATTGGATTAAACAGAAAGGAAGAAGTAGTATTCCAACCTTGGGATTTACAGTTCCTGCCAGGCAGAGAAGACCACTATAGCTGAAGAGTATTGTTCCATTCAGAGTGGTATAGAAATCATAAATATTGTGATTTAGGCCATTGTATAAAGAAAGAAGGACCAGGGTTATCTAAGATGTGTCTGTCCCACTGCCGAGAGAGGATGATCCTTTATCTTCAGAAAGTCTCACTGTGGCAAACCAAAGAGGAGAGGGGACTCAAGGGCTTTGTTCACTTAGAGCCCCCCAAGAAGTCTTACATGGTTGTTTCTGGGCAACAGCCATATTGTCAAAGGCTTTGTTTGACAAAGGGACATTGGAGAGGAGACAGTGTCAAACTTTCTGAGACCTTTGCAGGAACCTTAAGGTAGTGTTCAAGGTGATCTTTCTGAAACCTGGCATGGCTGGAGAAGAGATGCCCTTCTGTCCTGAACTAGCCTTCAAACACTTTGATATCCACATGATTATATTCTTCCTGGGTGAAAGCAAGACCCATACAGGCTGTAATTATATTATGTATGTATAACATTATACATTATATATATATATATATATATATATATATATATATATATATATATGCATGTATGTATAATATAGTAAAGGTCAGATGAAACACAAGTTCAGGCCATATGCCTACTCAGCACTTAGGCTGCTCATTCACAAGTTATACCTTTGGGAACAAGCCAGTCTTGCCTTTGCCCTTAAGCCTTGACCATGAGGAAGAAGCAAATCTATTATTAGGTCAACAAAACAGGAAGACCTAAAACGCATTCAATTAAACTCCAAGGCAATAAGACAATTGGTAGATTGATGGATGACTATATGGATGGATGGATGGATGGGAAAAAGGACTAAATGGATTAACTTCTTCATGTATTGTCTCTTTCAGAACTTCACCCTCTTCTTCAGTTAATATGGAAATGGGAGTCCTGAAGTACCTCTTGCTTAAAAAGCTCTTAGTTACTTAAAGGATAATTCTTCAACTTTATGGCTTTACTGAAGATATCTTAGACCAAGTCCTAAGGACGAAATTACGATAATGACAACAATTACCATGTATTGATAGCAATGCAAGTTCCATGCTCTAGACTAGGGTTTCATTTGTATATATTCACTTATTCTTTCCAATAATTACACAAGGTAAGTTATGTTTTCATTTAATCCCCATTTTTACAGTACGGAAACTAAAGCAAAGAAGTGTTCAGTAACTTGCCTGAGTCACACACCCAAGTGGTTGATCAGGGATTTGAACCCAGAGAAGGATGACTTTTGAGGACTTACTCTTAATTGCTACATTCCTTTGCACATAAAAACTAGGCCATTTGGGTTGCTAACAAGAAGCTGAAAGTGATGCACACAGGAGGCCCTTCTATATCCTCAGTGCTACTTCTCTGTCATTGTTTCCCAAAGCAGGCCCCCTAAAACTTATCTCCACCAACTGCTGACTGACTCTGCTCCTCACTGCAGATGAGCTCTGGAGGGGGCAAGCCAGCCTGGATAAGATTATAATCGCACAGATATGTCTTGTTTGGGGAAAAGGCACAGTGTCAGAAGAGGAGAATGGATGCTCTCCGTCCATGGGTGACACCCCTTCCACTCCATGATATACGAACACCAAGGACACCGTACATCATGGTGACATGAACTTAAACTTAAAGCTGGTCCAAGCACTTCTGTGTTCCCTGGGACAGCTGCCATAAGCTGTGATCTATGGAGAGGGCCCAGGGCTGCTCTCTGCTTGGATTTGTCTGGTTTAGAGTAATCCTCCAAATACAACTATTGCCTTCACTGCAAAGAGGCATTTCTTGGAAAAAAAAGTAAGTGATATGCATCAAAAGAGCATGAGATAGAAAAAAAAAGAAAGAAAGCTGGTGTTTGTAGAAGTGATTTTCTAAAATAAAGCAACATATTTTAATAGAAGAGTGTTAGACTGGGAATCAACATACATGGTTTCTAGCATTGGCTTTTCCTAAAACAACCTCTGTGACCCTGAGCAAGTCATTTCACACTCTGGATCTCTGCTCTTCCATATGTAAAGTAAGTTAATAAAATTAGACATGTTTTTAAGGTCCTTAAAGTTGTTTAGGGATAGAAATTCACTGTTCCTAAAATTTACAGTCCATAACTTCTCCACTTTGATGTCTTCCCTATCTAGTATAAGCCAGACAGAGAGGTGTTCAAGAAATTTTTGTTGAATTAGTGGACGAGGAAGTTTCATAGAAAATAAAAACCATAGTATCCTGACCCTCAGTCTGAAATGCACATTTGATGAATCTGCCCCAATTTTTCATTAGGCTTACTGGAGTTATTTTTATGAAAAGCTGACAAACAAACAAAACCTCCTACATTGTGTTTAAACATAGTTATAAAAATGAGGTTCTTGCCATTCCCCAGTAATGACCTGGAGCCATTGTTATATTCATCAGGGATTGATCATTATTGCTCTGCACAA
This sequence comes from Hyperoodon ampullatus, assembly GCF_949752795.1. Taxonomy (NCBI): domain Eukaryota; kingdom Metazoa; phylum Chordata; class Mammalia; order Artiodactyla; family Ziphiidae; genus Hyperoodon; species Hyperoodon ampullatus. Next base: position 54,521,579 of record NC_136926.1, on the reverse strand, counting down.
GGTATTCCTGCAAAAAGCAAAAACATCATTTTTCACTAGTCAGACCAATAAAAATGCTAGAGCTATGCCTATATATATATATATATATATATATATATATATATATATATATATATATATATATATGTCCTGGATTTCACTGGAGCAGAATGCAATTAAAATAGCTGTTTATCTTACCGGTTCTATTTTATAAAGTAAAAATAATGATGCAATTTAAAATATAATTTTAACTTCTATTATACAAAAAGAGTGTTTCAATTCTCCAAGGTAAGCACACTTATTTTTTTATAAAATTTAAAATTTCACCCTATATGTAAAAGTGTCCCACATCATACTATATCTTATGATGAAGTGGTTTTTTGAAATGGCTCTTTTAGTAGTTTTGCATAGTTTTTCTTTACTACTAAACTACCCTTATTCTTCAAGACCCCAGCTCTGTCTGCAAGGTTTTTAAAGCAGCTAGTGATTTGAGGCCATATCTCTGACCTTTGTATCTCACTTGTAATAAGAAGGTCATTTGTACTATTGGAGCTTTGAAGGTCATAGTTGGAATGTTTTAGATCAGCTCTGCTCAATAGTAATATAAAGTCAGCCCTATATGTAATTTCACATTTTCTCATAGCCACATTTAAAAAGTAACAAAAGGTAAAATAAATTTTAATATATCTTATTCAGTTCAGTATATATAAAATATTTTGTCAATGTGTAATTAGTAAAAAAAAATCAGTGAAAGATATTACATTCTTTTTAATACAAAGTCTTCAAAATCAAGTGTTCTTTTACACTTATACTTACAGCAAGGTCAGCTGGGAACTTTTTCATTCCATGTGGTCCACAGCCTCTTGGGGCCCATTGCTACTCTACTGGACAACACAGTTTCAGATGATAGCTTCTAATGGAAGAAAGGCTGGAGTCTGATTTGTTTGCTTATTTGTTGTCTTTTTTTAAAATTTGCTTTGTTTAACCAACTTGTTTTACATATTGGACCAATTCTGAGGTTTCATCAGCACATCACTGGTTTCAGTCATTTTTCATTTAGTGTGAATATCTCTGTAACTGTCCCTTTTATATTCTTTCCCATTCCCACTTTAACCAAGGATTGGAATAATAGCAGATACCAAATGTTTCCAGAATAGAAGAAAAGCAAATGAAAATGTATCTTCTACTATATTGAACAATAAACCTATTTCTCTCTGTCACACATGTGCACACACACACACACACCCCTCAGATTTTCCCATGAATGGCAGAAAGGTTTAAAAGTATTACCAGATCCTTAGAGATCTCTCCGTTCATGAGGCATCAACAAATGTGTTTTGAATGTGCAGACAGGAAGCAATTGCAAGAAGGGACGTTACGTAGATGCTTTTAGATAGTCCATTGGGAGACAGAAATTTTTGCAGGATCCTTAGTGAGAAAATAGTAACATTCAGTGCTTGCTTATGAATCTGAACACAGGAGCTGTATACTTCTTTGGGAATTGAGGAATTTCAGGCAGCTAAGAGGGATGATCAAATACTTTGTAATCATACATACTTTCAGCTTTGTGTGGCACTACCAATTAAATGAGCAGCTGGATACTGCTAACATTCCTTTTATATAAACATGGTGGGACCCAGTACACCTACTGACAAATAAGGAAACTTCAGTTCAAAGAAGTTTAGCAACTTACTCAAGGGAATAAATGGGACTAGAATGTCCCTGGGAACATTGTTTCCAGCCTTTCAATTTTTTTATACTGCATTTTTGTAACCATATTTGAAATATTTGTGGATTGGAGAAAGACATAGAAATTTAATAGGATGTAATTAGGCAATAGATTGAAGAAAACCACAATTTGTTTCATCTGCCCTGTCTCTTAGCTTGCCCTTCGAAAGTGTCCCTTCCCTCGGCAGGCCTTTCCATGAAGCCCTTCCCCATTAGAGAGGCTCTAATGAAAATTTTCCCAGGCACTCATGCCTTACATGTTCCCACATGTCAGGGAACAGTGGCCTTCCTTCTCCTCCACTGGTTGGACAGGAAGTGCTGAGAACAAGATTCTTTTCTCCACAGCGATGCTCATAGTGCTCCTCACACAGGAAAGTTCAATCCTGGTGTGGTTTGACTGACACTGATGAGGAGTCTAGGGAAATGAGACTTCCACTTTCCTGTGACCTTCCAGTGGACTCAGCATGAACTCCCCTGGTCACTGTCAGTCCCTTCACTACCTCAGTATGCTTGTATTCGGTTCCTAGAGGGGAGTTTCAGGGAACTTCCTGCCTCTTTTATTCTCGATGCTACAGAAACATGTACATTATGCTTCGTTTCAGCCTCATATCCTCCCATGCCTCTCCAACTTCCCTGTCATTTTGCCTTTGCCATGAAAATCCTATTCTAGCCTTAAATACTGCCCTGTGATATGGTTTTGGACATAGATACCAGATAGGTATATCAAAAGGGGGATGCTTTAAACACAGAGTACCTGGATTTCAACTCAGTATTTGGCTAGACTTCTTAGATTATTTTGTATAAATGTGAACTGGCTTGTAGCCAGCTAAATGACCACACACAAGGGCAGCTAATCAACATATCAGCATTAACCTGAAGGTATATCTCTAGTGGCCTGACAATGAGTTCTGCCCTTGGCCTTGACCTGTTCAACATCCTCATCACTTTATAATTTGCAGATTGAATTGTTATTTGAAGTGTGTTTCAGAAAGGTCATAGCCCGGAGTGCCAGTGTTGCTGGGAGTTATATAGTAGCAGCTAGGAGTAGAAATGGTACCAGAAGCACATTTTCTGAATGAGGGAATGGACATTTCAATGATTACTAACTGAATGAGACTGTCCCTGCTGAGTATATCAGCTCAGACATAAGAAAGTAAACAGACTGCCCAACTGGCAGATGAACTTGAATATTCTTCAGGTGGACACTACCAAACCCTTTCATACATGTGCCCTGGAGCTGGCTTCCTCTTCAGCTTTCCATATGTCAGTCACTGGCATTATCTTTCATATAGGTCCCCAATCAGACACCTGAGTGTCACCTCATTTCTCTGTCTCCCTTTTACCTACGTTCCCTTGACCACCTGTCCTCGTGATCAGACCTTCTCAATGTCTTACAAATCTATTATCTACCACAAAAAAAGGGGAAATGACAGAATCAGGGCAAGAAATAAAGTTTGAGGAAGCTCCAAGTATGTTTCTAATAACGTACCCAAACTGGTCAGCTGGGTTCAGATTCACAACATTATAGAATGTTGTCTCTACAAGGACCATTCTTGCTTGGGTGAGCCAGCCTTGATAAACACATTAGGCTTCTGAAATAATACAAGAAAAACAGAGACTTGAAGATCAATTAAAAATTGAAAACGCATTTCTGTTGCCTCTAAGATTTGTAAATGTGTTTGTAAACAGGAAATTATATAAGGGATTTTGGACCCTCAACCCAATTAAAGGTTAGTGTGAGCCCCTTGCATCTCAGAGGTGATGGAGTTTGGGAGTTAATATCACAATAAGAAACACCAAGTGGAGCTTTTTTTTTCCTCTCTGGTTATTATTTGCTTGCTGAATTCCAATGTAGCACTTGAGGTTGAGGGGAATGCAAAACAACACAGGTAGCCCGTGAGACAAACAAGAGTTGAACTGTATAGACTGCAACAACTCAGATATTCAAAGAATGGAAAAAGAATGGCTGAAAGAGGTGATGTTAGAACACCTGAGCTCAGGGTTGAGGGATGCTAGCAGAGGCTAGGAAGAGGCTCTGATGCTGTATTTGCAAACACTCACCCCAGGCTTAAACCTTACCTTGGACCTGCTCTTCTGGCTCCTGAAAGACAGGTGAACTTGACACATAGCCACTTTCCCTCCACAAATGTAGTTAGTTATACAATGAGACGAGAGTCTACAGTCCATGGAAGAATCTACCACCAGGAGGAAGCAGAAGTCCCTGTCTCTAGAGGTCAGCACAGTCAAGCAATGACAAGACACCATTTTACTTCTGAGAAAAGCCCCTTAATAATCAGAATTAGAGCTGATTCTTTGGATGCCTTGTATAACCCAGCTCACAGTCCTGCCACCAGGGTTTTTCCAACACAGCGGTGCATCATCTTCACTGGGGCAGAAGCAAAGTCCCCTACACCTTGCACCGCATGACCTCATGCAGCAGCTTCCATGGAAAAGCTGTCCAGCGGACCCCAAACCAGGAAGGCACATGTCGAGTCTCAACATTCATCCTCTGGCAGTCTGTGACCTCTTCTCAAAATAATGCCTCAAAATGTCTGAAATAAATGTATAGAATTACAAAGGAAATCTGTTATTTTTGAAATTTAGTTCTATCCATGAACACCTTGGGAGCTTCAGAATTACTGGGAGCTCCATGGCAAAGAAGAGTTGCAATGGTTGAGGTCTCTAGCGTATGAAGTGGAAAACTTACATATATGGTTAGACATACTTTAGGACTCACCTCTACCTGAATTGACCATAGATGACCCTGTTAGTTGTGGGTAAAGGAAGGAATTTATTCAGCCACTCATATTCTCTGTGTTCTAATGTCACCAAGAGTTGGGGTAGGAAGACAATTGTATCTCTATGTAGCCAGTCAAGTCATTTTATGGTTAGAATCTCAAGCTGTAAGAGGTCAAGCTAATCACCGGGGGACCACTGAGCTGACTATGAGGAGGGAAGAGGAGGAGGGACAACCAGATCTTACCTTTAATGCAGTGGCCTACTGCATCTAAGCCAGAAATAAGAAAAAGAGGAGTTTTGGAAACTTTGGGAAAGTAAAATTCCATAGCTGATCCTGAGTATCAAGCAGATGTTTATTTAGAACAAGTCAAGAGCCAGGAGATCCAGCTCACCACTCAACATTTCTTATCCCTATGTGGGTGAATGGACCCACATGCAGGAGCCAGTAACCAATAACATCACCCATCTTGAGATTTGTACAGAGGACCATGGTAAATTGTTGATATTATATATTACTCTCTGAAAACTGCATCCTTGATTTCCAATTCCTTGGGACCTATGACCTTCCTATTGTTTGTAAAACCATAAATTCCTCTTGAAATGAAAAACAAAAACACAAAAAACCCGATGACCCTTTTTATTTTGTTTGACTGTTTGTTTAATTTCCTGATGTAGTTTTAAAGTCACTCAGAGCAAATAGAAATCATAAAATCTTCTTTTACATTAGCAGCAAGAAACTTCATTTCCCTAAAGTAAAAGTCAGTCCCTTTACAGTAGAGCCCAGCACACACATATTCCTGAATTCGGGCTTTGTTGTGTGTTGGAATGCTCTAAGGGAGCAGTCATCTACAAAACCATAAACAAACTCGCTCTGAACACTGAAGATAAGCTTTTTGTTATTCTCCTTTTTTTGCTATGTGTTTGGCTATTGAATTCCAATGACCACTGTTTCTTTTTTAATACACTTTATGCTGCTTCCTATTACTGTTCATTTTTATCATCTCTTTTCATTGATGGAAGTTTCTAAAGTCACTGTTTCAGCCCTTCCCTCAATTCTCTCTCCCACGGTGAAGCGTGGTGATTTCTCACAGTACCTGGTCAGAGACTTAGAATAAGGAGCTATTATAGCTTCAATTGGAAACTGTGGAAAAATCAGAAGTCATTCTCAGATAGTTAACGGCATTTGGTCTGAGATTAAATGGCATGAAATGGAGCAATTGGGTCATTGGATAGACATGGCAAATAGCAAAATATAATAAACAGACTCCAGTCTTCACATCCAAGGCCCTCCAAACAAAAGAAGTGCTTTTTTGCATGGCTGCTGCAGACACCCAGATAAGCTTTTTATTTCTAAATATCCTGATTCCAGGGCTTAGGGGTGCCCCAAAACATCACTGCCCAGTGAACTTCTGTAAACTTGCATCTTCTTTAGGGGCAATATAATCTATTCATCATAGATTCATTCACCCATAACCCTCCAAATTGTTGTTTGATGGGAGTTGGTTAGGGCTCCTGAAGCCCTGAGCTATTTTAATGAGCCATTTCAAGCTTCTGTTTCTCTGTGCAAACAAAAGAATGTATTTGACTATAGGATATGCTCTTAACTGCCAACTAATCTGGGTCATGCTTTGGATGCAGACAGCACATAAATCAAGTCATAGGCATACTCTTTCCTTGTTTTTCTATATTACTCCATACCTGAAAAAAAGCAATAAGACACCACTTCCATACACTGTACCAAGTAGTAGAGGGCGACACAAGCTTTGCTTTCAGGACCTAGCCTCAATTATATCTATACTCTAGATTGACCCCCTCAATGTGGGAGTTTGAGTGCTCTCTGGTACTCAACTTCTACATCCCTTCCTAACCCTGTGAGATCAGAGATTTCCTTTGATGCAATGTCTCCCCCTTCTCTCTCTCTAACAATCAGTTATGAAGAATTCTTTTTGCTCCATCAGGAAATTTTTTAGGATGACCTCCAAGTCCTTGCTGATACCTTCTTCTGTAAACTTGTCAAGCCCATAGAAAACCTAGGAGTTCTTTCACCACTACCAACAAATTAATTGGCACTTAATATAAATCTTGAGGCCAGGTTCTGGTGTGTTTGACCAGGAGCTGTGTCCTCTCAGGAAATACCACCTGCACAGCTGCACTGGGACCAGGGACATGTCTGTGGGTCTTGCCCAAGTCCAGCCTGGGAGACACCAGCCTCCACCCTGCAGGACCCCCACCTCCACCTCATTCTGAAATGAAGGAGAAAATAAACCATGCAAGTCACTTTATCCACAGAGACAGGGAGAGAAAATGCTATGAAAATGAACTTCGTTAACTATTTTTTTCCAAAATTATTTTTTAGCTATTTTTTCTAAAATTTCTGAGGACAAATCAACTAAACCCATTTGGCTACATTCTAATCTCTTTGTGGCTCCTGAGGTCTGAAGTCACTGATGCTTTGATACATAACCAGTGCCATCTTGCTTGACAGAAAAGTTGCTTGCACAGCCTAGAACATTCTCCAAGCTGTAAAGGCTATGAGGTCGTCACCATGACCCAAATTTAAAAGCAAAAACAGGGGGAAGAAAAAGTGCAGTTTCCCACTGATGAACACCCGTTGTCTCCTGTAGGCAGAACAAAGAGCTGCAGAGAAAATCCTGAGTATTTGAGGAGATGAAAAGTAATATGTGCAAGAGACAGCTATAGATGGGCCGTACCTTCTGGATATTCTGCTGGACCTGCTAAGGCTGTGTTGGAATAAAACCAACCAGGTGGTAGAAACCATGTTTGGTATCCCCATCTCTTCCATTTCTGGACCTGGAACTGCCCAGAGTCTTTCATCTGAGCTCCACTTCCTGGCTATGGCCTCTCTTCAGGCTCTGCTTTCACAGTTGGCCCATGTTGAGCAGGATAAGAGTGCCCACTATGCTATGCCCACAGAATGAACTCTTGGTTATACCAACATAGACAATTAAGTGAGTAAAATGTCAGGACAGAGTCCTTGCTCCATCACACTCTAGCTGTGACACTGGGCAGTTACTGAACCACAAGAAGAAAATTTCCATTTCCTTATCTGTAAAATAGGATGATAGTAATACCTAGCTCGTTCGGCTATTGTAAGGATTAAAGGAGACAATACTAATGCTTAGTAGAGTTTCTTGCACATCTTAAGCCCTCAATAAATGTTAGCTATTGTTATTATTTTTATTAAATGATACTGGTGTAAAATGTGGCATCGTTCAAGGGAAGTTAAAAGGATTTCAGTTCTTGGACCCCCAAATACTGGATTTTAATAGTGGAATTCCAAACACCTTAAAAAGCTTGGGGGGCTGGAGATTGAGGTTTTTGTTTTTGTTTTTTGAGTTTTTTTTTCTTTTTCTTAGGGGGAGGGGTCACCAAATTATAACATATTCTGTTGGTATTTAAGTTTACTAATGGATCCAGTATGTAAGATAGATTTATTTTTAATCCCTACTTGAAAGCAGTTTTAAGTTTTCAGTGTGATTTGAGAATGTGGTTGTTCAGAAAGCAGTCTTGCCCCAGCTTTGAGCAACATTAGACTATAAAAAAGGCAATTACAGAAGCCAGGTTCTACATCTCAGGACGGGGCACTAATTCATTCTTATGCAAGGAAGGCTTTTTCCCATTATTAATGAATATTTTTAATCCTGAGAATATCACTCAGATTTAGTCATGCATGACTGCACCCATTTTGTTTCAAAATTTAAAGAAACAATTTTGACTGAGGTTAATCCTGGCTTTTTATTTTTTTTTCTGGAACAAAGAAAGTATAGTGTTCTTAACAGAGGCAACTATCAGACTTTGCATCATATATCTTAAAAATTACCACAGATAAATGCCAGTGTCCTGGTTTTAGTTTTTACATCTACATGGATCCCCTACCATGTTTTCAGTAGTGCATTCATTCCTTCTTTTATTAATTCATTCATTCTCAGCACACATTTGGTCTGGTAACAGCTACTAAAAGAGGTAAACACTACAAAGTAGAAAAGGAAAGTCTCACAAAAATACTTAACAACTTAAATAATTCTAAATTTTAATAGAAAGGTCATTATAAAAGTAATATCCAGATGGATTAAAACTCTTTGACACTGAAAGTGAACCCAAAACTATAAGGAAGAAGAATAACACATTGGACTAAATAACAACTAAATTTTTTGTGTATTCCAATATACCATAAATGACAGCAAAATACAAATATCAGTTTAGGAAAAACACAGATGACCAACAGGTTAATATGCTAAATATTCATGGAGCTCCTATAAATCTATGAGAAAGAAAAAAAGAATATTCAAAGGACTACCCTAATGTTGTTTTCAAAATATTTGCACCCACATGATAAGATGGTTCTGTCATTTGTAGCCATTGGCCAGGATGCTGGCAATGACAAAGTTAGTGTGGGGTGAGGTGAGGGAGAGAAAACATGATCCGTCTAAGGACTCCAGAGCCCATATCTTTTGGTTTATTTTCAAAATGGTTGATTTCTCCATTTTAAGGAATATATTTCTGGATTCTTCAACCTCCACCAAATCAGGAATTCCACCCACTGGGACTGTTCATCATTTTTTACATGCACATTGTAACATCATCCCTCCAGCACATGGAGGGAAATAGGTGCCTGCTTTCATGATATCAAATACACTCCCTCATGGGAATATTTCCTTCTTCCTAAAAGTATACATATCACTCTTTCTACCTGCATGAAATGTGAATTAGAGATGTATTTGTTTTACTAGGCTGACTTTTAAATCATTAACCTTTGTAGGCTGACGCAGGGCATCCATTAGTCACTGTAATCATACTGAGAATTCACCTGATCACCTGTTTTTTAAATACCAGGGAAGTAATTAGTGCATTGCTGGTGGAATCAGGAAAGAGAATTTACTTTGAACACTTTGACACTTCTGGATGTCACCCAGGTATGCCAGGGTGAAGTCTATGGACAGAGCCTTCCTGCAGGCCAACAGAACTTAGCATCAAAGAACTGAAGGGTGGGGGAGAAAAATGTTTGTTTATAAGAGGAGAATTAAAAATGAGATAAAGGGGAGGCAAAAGAAATTGCATCACTTTAGTCTTCCCTGTAAGACTTGCCCTTCCCAAATCTGATGACTCTTACCCCCATCAGAAAGTTCTAATAGCTCTCTGAGGAATGGTGGCTTATCGCCAAGGAGAAAATAACTGTCAATGCCATCTGGGTTTTGGAATACATAAAAATTCTCTTTGTATTTTTGTAGTCATCATTTTCCAATTTCCTCTGATCCAAGTTATTTATGAGCTTTTTAGTGTGTCCAGCACGGAGCTGAGTACAGCCCCTAGAAAAATGTGATTATAGACCTTGATTCCTGCTGGTTAAAAATACATGGGACTCTTATCAATACACCGACACTACCTCTGGTCACTCACAGGGCTATTATCTAGACGTGTCCCTGCCTTACCTTGAGGATATTGTTCTCAGATTACAGACTTTACTGTTCTTTCTCTGACTGCATAGGAAATATAAAAAAAAGCCAGAAGGAAATAAAAAGTAGGAGACCTACCATTAGCCTCACACAGCTTACAACAGGCAAAGGAAGAATCACATTCATGAGGAGTAGGAGGTGGGTCAAAAGGGTCAAGGTGGGGGAAAAGCCAGAGGCAGAAGAGGAGAGAATGAAGGTGAATGGGTAGCTCTGGCGATACATATGAAAATATAAGAGGATTTGGGGACAGGGGAGAGCGAACCAGTCTCAGTAAATGTGACTACATGTGAAACACTGCCACTTCCTACCTTATTTTTTGAAATATATTTGAATTGTTTTTTTCTTTCCCATTTTACACTCACATTCATTTTGAAGAGTCAATTTCAAGGTGAATTAATGGAAAACTGATTTTCTTCAGGATTGTGGAGATTAAGGTTTTAACATTTATAGGAAGTGGCAGTTCCAGGTCTGGGAGTTGTATACATGGAGCTGGGATTCTAGGACACCGGCTTTTACCCAGCACGGCCAGGAGCATGGCACAGCCCCACTTAGGCAATGCTTGCTTCTCTTGAAAAGGTTGATTTTCAAGGGAGTAAATATTACTTGTGGAAGAAGGAAGCACCAGAAGTTCTTAATTAAGTGCTTACTATAGTCTAGATCTTGTTTCAGACACTGAAGATGAACAAAAAGTGGACACAGACTTGCCCTCTTTTCTTGTGTCTGCTAGTGGGAGACCGTTGATAGTAAGTGCTACAAAGAAACCACAGCAGGGTGAGCAGATAAGACCTGGTGAGGGTGGTCAGAGATGCCTCCTCAGAGGAAGCGACATTTGTGCAAAGAACTGAATAAAATGGGGGCACACATTTCTGGTATTCAAGAGAGCCTAGCATATACGAATTTTCACCCCATCCAAATTCAGAACCAGTTAAGAGATGTGAAGTTATATGTGTCATTATCCTGGCAGGAAGAACATGACACCCTTAAAAGTGTACTGAAAGCTGGTTCAATGAAGATACTGTTAACAAATGTGTAGAATAGATTAAGGACAGTCAACAAGGCATTGACTATCACAGGATAGGTAACAGCAGAAGCCACACCACCCTCAGATATGCAGGGTCTAGGAAGGGGAGCAATTACTAAAACTGGGAAAGAAAGGGGACTGCTGTTTAAGGGGTCATGTCCTGGGCTTCCCTGGTGGTGCAGTGGTTGAGAGTCCGCCTGCCGATGCAGGGGACACGGGTTCGTGCCCCGGCCCGGGAGGATCCCACATGCCGCGGAGCGGCTGGGCCCGTGAGCAATGGCCGCTGACCCTGTGTGTCCGGAGCCTGTGCTCCACAACGGGAGAGGCCACAGCAGTGAGAGGCCAGCGTACCGCAAAAAAAAAAAAAAAGAGAGAGGGTCATGTCCTTCGGTACAGGGATAGAACTATTGCCAGCTATTAGCACAGAAAGAAAGGAGCCAGGGAACAAACAGATATCCTGTCCTCTTTTTTTTTTTTTTTTTTTATGCTCTGATCTTTTGCTGGTGCCTTCCACTGGTCTAACCCACTAGAAACCAGTAGGCAAGGGAGCCCTGGATAGAGAAAAGTGAAAGAGAGTAGATAAGAAGGATAAATGGAAAATATCCAGTGCAAATAAGGAGTAAAACATGAAGCATTCAAAACACTACCTCAGATACTTACAATGCAGATGTTATCCTGTGTGTAATAGGAGGGATGTGGATTCTGATGGAGAGGAGGAAACAGAATCTATGATCACTGGGAAGAAGGGAGCTGGGGGCTGAAAGGCGGCATTGAGGAATACGAAAGAATGGAAAGAGAAACAAAAAGCAAACATAATCTTCTCTGCTCGCAACGTTTTCTAGAGCTGGCTGACGCGAGGCCAGGGGAAAGTGGATAGAGACCGTAACACTACAAGCTGTGTCATTCCAGCTGCCTCTGAAGCCTTGGGTTTTATCTCTGATTGGCAGCTGCTGTCATGTTCTGCAATTGTAATAATAGCAGCAGAGATAAGCACTTTTGAAAGAGATCGCTGTGGAGATGAATAGATCGAATGGTTTCAGAGCACCTTTCCCAGTTACAATTTTCATGTTAACTGTTTTTTCTCATGCAAAATTTGCTTTATTTAAAACACATTGAGATATTAAAGATAAGAGAAAATTGTTCTTAGCTGGCCTTTGGTTAAAGTAATGAATACATTTCATCTATTTCCACAGGCTAAGACAGTTAAATGTAAAAAAGAAACTTAGTTACCCTGAATTCGATGACTATCTCTAATCGAAGCATATGGACACAGTTCAAGTTAGCCCCATAGCAATGACCTCAAAGAGCACTCTTAATCCTTTCTCCTATTGACTCACAGAAAAACGTTGTCAACTAAGAGGTAACATAACTGGACCTAACCTAGGAAGCCCGTGTATTTTAGTGTATGAATAAAGATCCATATGAGTCAGGCAGGCCCCAGACTCTCACTTTGCCAGATGGGATAGTAACTCAATCCTAGACATTTATCAAATACATACTGTGTATCAGAAGAAGAAAGTAAAGCTCGAGGAGTTTAACCTAAACTGACTTAATTAATAGAAACCTGGGACAAGAACTTGGAGACTACGCTTAGACTCTTTGTACTGGACCGCCTTCAGATTTCACAATTCACTTCCATCCCTAACAGGTTACTGGAGTTCACGCCTCAGCCAACAGGGCCAGCCAAGGATGTAAATGTGCTTCTCAAAATATAAAAAGCAGGGGGTGGAGTGAAGGGTGGGAGCCCCTCATTTTAGTACACACAGTCCATTAGAAACACAAAAACAAATCAAAATGACATTTTGTTGGCTGTGGGTCAGATTTGCCCTAGGATCTGACAGTGTGCACACCTTGGAATTCAGTCCTCTTAGGAAATAGTTCTCTTCCCATAGTTGGGTGTGGTCCTGACTGAAAGCTTCCTTCGTTTCCTCCCTCTCTTCTCCTATTCTCTCTCCCTTTTCATTGAAATGACTTTGTGTTTCTCATCACAGAAATTCTTGTTGATATTAGCATATTTTAAGGATAATTCATTACCAAAATGTATATGGCCATGTACTGACAGAAAAAGTAGAATTGATTACAAGTTTTGTTATGGGGTTCCCATGTTCCTAAAGTTTACAGTAAATTTGAGTCTGTAGAAGGGTTCAGCCCAGGGGAATATGTACTACTTAGTGTCCCTCCTGAAGCATAAAATTCAGCAAAAATACAGTTGTGCTGTCAAGAGCCCAATACACAAGTTGTTGTGTGAAATAAGAAGTAGTAGCAACTTCAGGAAAAGAAAACCAAGCCAAGCCTTCTGGCATGCTGAGATATAAACCCTCATGATTTTGCACCTCTGTGCTTAGCCTGTCTGCAGAGTGTTATGTCTGAGACATACAGCTAAAGTATGTTCCGACTAGATTGAAGTTTTTGAAATAATCAAATATGTATACAACAACTACAGGCTAACTCTCCTGAAAGTTGTGGCCACTTTATAAGAGAAATGGAGTGATTGACAAAGTACAGAAAGAATCAAGTATTCCTGAGACATTTCCTATCCCAAGAATAAATTGAAGAAATGGGCAACTTAGGCATACAGATGGTATCTAAGGGACTAGTCTTCAAGTCATACATAAACACACACACACACACATACATACACACTACTATTCCTCAATTCCTCTGGAAATACTTAATCTTTAATTTATACCAACTTTAAAATTAAAGTAGGGAATTAAAAAAAAACACAAAAACTAGCAATGTATGAAATTCCATCCTTGAATATTTTAGGCAAAGTTTTTCAATAAAATTTCCTGCAAAGTCTCAGAACAACATCCATACTTTCATATTTTGATGAATTCATGCACATACTATAGTTCAGGAAAGAAGACTTGAACATAATAAAATAATTAAATAATCATTAAATGAACAGTATGAAAAATAAGTTATTCATGTACTCCAAGATACCAAGAGCCTTGGGAACTAGGTTTTTCTCCATCTATTTGAGGAGAATGTGTCCTAATTCTATGCTCCAGGCAGTGTGTTAGGCACTGTAGTGGTAGCAATAAAAAGAGATGCAGTGCAAGTCTTCAAGAATGAAAGTGGATGTGTATACTGGGTCTTGAAAGATGTGTATCACTTGGTTAACTGGTAAGAGGATGAGGAGGGCTTTCCAGGTGAACAGAACCAAGGAAGCAGGTCACACATATGGAAATCAATCAGTGAGATAGACTTGGAGAATTGCCTCGCTGGATAATTCATGGTTGAGGTGAGCAAGAGGTACATTTATAAGGGGTCAGGGTCATATTGTAGAAGATCTCCTTAGATTTGGTACTTTTCCCATTGAAATCCTGCATTTATCTTATCAGAATCTTCTCTGAAGTTGACTTTTTGCTCACTTTGCCTTTACCTCAGTGATCTGAAGTGACATAATGATGGTATTATTAATAATAATTGTTGATAATGATACATGTAGCACCTTTACTCTCTCAAAGGGTTTTCAGTGCATTATCTCATCTTGTCATCTGAATAAGCCTTGGGAAAGTAACTAGCTTATTTGGATAGTGGGAGGGGAGAGAAAAAGAAAGCCACCTTTGTTTACACAGACTTGGGACCAAGTAAAGATGGCTAAACTTGGAAACTAATACTCCAGTTAAAGTATTAGATTAGAGAGGAAAGAAAAATCACATGGCGAGGTAATACTCTAGACAGTCAGATTATTACCCCCATTTTAACAACAGCACTGTTCTAGCCCAGAAACAGGCACAAGTGCATAGTTCATTTTGAAAATCTCCACATAATCCCACAATCCACATCATTAGTTGATAGCTGTGTCTCACAGGGTTGACACAACATGTGTGCATAGAGGGAAGAAAAGGTTACCAATCAGAGAACACTCTTGGTCCCTATTCTAGTTCTATCTGGCCTAAAATGTAATACAACACTTTTCAAAATAATCCAACTAAGATGGTGAAGGTGGAAATGGGAGATAGATTCCATAAAATGACAGTAACTAGCCCTGTCTAAACTCTGTTACAAGATTGAGGTAAATATTACAATAAAATTATTTGTGTGAAATTACATTATAAATTTCAATGTAGAAAGAATAATAGCATGAACTGGGAATCGTACTCCTAGCTCTCTTCAAGGAAATGAGAGGATTTTGGTTTCTAAATAATATAACGTAATCAAAGTGGCATCACTACTCATAGAGGGAAAATAAAACTAGCTTTATAGACACAAAGAGTCAAATTCTCCATATGATGGAGTTCTTTTTTTCCCTTATCTTTCTTAATTTATTGAAAGGGTCAATAGAAAAATTATGTTAATAGGTGACTATATTTAAATCAAATATATATTCTGAGGAAGAAAAGCAATGTTTACATCTTGAGTAAATTAAATAAGCCATTGATTTTTCTTATGTAGAGAAAAAACTGACATTGTAACACCTACACCACTCTCCTGCATAAGAATCTCCAAGATACAGAGCCTAATTCCACCATCTTCCAAATTGCTCCATTAGTTTTTTGCAAAAAATTGAGACCAAGCTTTAAGATACAGAGAGGTACCTAAGGACAAGCTCCCTCCTCCCTTGTGAGAAGATACGAAATTTCTCAGGAGGAGATTGTGTTGATTCAGAAAAAAAGTTCATGTGAAAAAGAAAGAGAAATTGAAAGAGGGAAAGAGAAAGAGACAGATAGACAGACAGGAAGATAAAATAAAGAAGATAAACCCATGTGGATTTCTGCAGTCTGAGATAACTGCTTAACATAATGCAGCCTGAGGAGGGTTTGATTTCCAGATTCCATCAGCAATCCCTCCCCAAGCTACCAAGGAGCTTCCCCTGAGACAGGAGAGGAAGGCCCTACCTCAATGAGCCCACATACTTAAATATGTTATTATTTCTATTTTTATTAACAATACTAAAGGTGACATTGTAATTTGAGAGTAGCACTAAGAGATTTGGTTGAAAACTGAGTCACTCTTTTTCAGTGGTCATGACTCGATAGGTCTGTATTCATGTTCCATATTCAAGAGATCCAAATCTGGATACATCCAGAGACTACCTATTTATTAGGAACAGACTATCGCAAACTATTTTCACTGAAGCACAAAATGGAAAAGAGAATTCTGAATTATATACTTTCAATAAAAATTGTAAGTCTAATGGAATCAGTAAATATGTTTATACATCTATTCATTCTCTTCTCAAAGGAAAGATAAAGGATTGATATACTGAAACTCAGAGACTCTTGTTAAAAAAAGTCAGAGTAAAGAGATTCAAGTACACTAAATCACTACCAGATTAGATTTACCAAGGGTGATAGGAATAGTAGTGAGTACTGAGTGTGCTAGATACTGGTCTAAGGTCTTTCCGTGAACTAACTCATTTATATTTCATAAGCAGCCCCCTTGGGAGCTCAATCGTTATCCCCATTTTACACATGAGTAAATGAGGTATAAAGAGATTAGCTCTCTTGTGGAATGAGACATATCTAAGATGGGTGAGCCTGGATTTAAACGTAGATAGTCTGGCTACCTAAACATTCTACATGAACACTCACCTTTCTACCAACTGAGAAACTGAGCCTCTACTTGACAAAATGAAACCTGGAACTCCACATCTTCTCATATTTCCCAGGTTGAGATATTTCTTGCAGAACCAACACAATGATGTGTGTATCAGTGTCCACTGGACATGTGCCCACTCACCATTGCTGTCTTGTCAAACAGGAAGCCTGTTTCTTGTGTCTGTCTTTATCCATCACCTAGCACAAGTAAGCCTTCAGGAAATATGTGTAGTTTCTGGAGTAGATGAATCAGTAATGCCACTGATTCAATCAGATCTTTAGGTAGCTGAGTGTATGTGAAGCTATTCGCTGAAGTAGTGACAGAAATGGGGTTTGGAAACTCCTTAATCACCCATATAATTTCCTGTGAAATATCATAAAGAAAGCTAACTTTTCATATTCTCTTCTCTTTATTTTTCCTAATTTTATTCTAAGTGTTCTGAAATGATCTTATTGTCAACTACTGCTCAGCACAAGAAAGCCTCAGAGCTCCAAAGATTGTTTGGTTTTGTTGTGTTTTTCTTTAGACTATAGTGTGCTTATTGACTTGTAGACTAGCTAGATTTCCATAGGTAATCTTTTGCAAGAGTTACATTTGCATGTCATCCACATAGGGATCCATTTAGAATCATCACGAACCTATTTGCTAGAGCTCATGCTTTTTTCAGACTTTGGAATTATATCCTAGGAAAACAGAGAACACATTCTCTCCTGCTGTATGAAATATGCAAGAGACGACTTTAGGTTACAATACTCTTTTGCATTAGCACAGATGCTGAAAGCAAATTCTCAGCTGGTCGGTTTCATTCAGAAGGTGTGCTACACTAATAACTGTGTATAAGGTAGCAGTTCCGACTCACAATATAACAAGTTAAACTGCGTGTTGTATTAGTATTATTCTTAATGCTAATGTAATGTCTACCCACGAAGGCAGCATTGTTAGACTCTTAGTACTGTAGATTGTAATGACAAAAGGAATTAGATGGGTTTTCTATGTTAAATCAATCATTAAGAAGTGCTATAATTATTTGCTGTTGGGAACGCTCTTTTTTCTATTGTAAAATTGACACAGTCTATGAACGTAATTGCTGTGTTTTCATCCTAGGGCCCTTTAAGATTAGAGTCTGGGAGGAAGATGTGGCACTTCTAATCCTTCTGACATTTCAGAGGGACTATTCTGGCAGGAATAATATCACATCACTGTGTAATTAATCAGTGAATTTTCCTGTGGTCTGTGAAGCTCGTGTTTCTCTCTGCATTTGAGAGACAGAAAGGTGGCATGTAAGAACCTTCTGTGGCTTTAATTACAATGTGATGGTGGGTCCAATTATATTCTTGGGCAATTTGACCTTTTCAGGTTGTATACTCAGACCATTTCACTGATTCCAGGATGGAAAATTTTAGGCATCAATGTATGTGGGTTTGAGATCATTGGTTACCTGTTTCCCTCATTTCGTTGTGAATAAGAAAGTCTTACAGAGTATAAGCTGGTAATGATGACACTAAATTAAAAAAGAAAAACCTTTATTAGCTGAAATGGTATCCCTTCATTTTACAGATGATAAGGCCAGCACAGCAGGGAACTTTGTTAAGGTATAATCTCTCTCTCTCTCCCCTCTCTTTCTCTTTCTTTCTCTCTCTGTTTCTTTGTGTCTGTCTTTCTCTCTCTCTCTCTCTCTCTCTCTCTCTCTCTCTCTCTCTATATATATATATATATATATATATATATATATATATATATATATATATATATACACACACACATATATATACATATATATATACATATATACATACGTGTATCATTATACATACATCTATATCTTTTTCTATCTCTGTCTCTCCCTGAAGTAAATTTAAAGAACCTACGAACCTATGTTTGGAAGTAAAAGAAAATGATCTGTGTTTGCTCTATGGACAATCTACCTAAATAACTCATTCAGCGATATCATAGGATTAATTAAGCACCTGAGACAGGTGCACAGAACTAGGTGGGGTTTCAGATTTCCATGAAATTATCATTAATATTAACATCAATCAAAATGGGAGAGGAATTTCTTTTGGCAGAGCAATAAAGTAGGTGCTGTCGAGATGCATGAGAGAAAGACACAAACATTCTTCTTCCCTTCTAGCTCCCCAAGAAAACTACATAGGAAGACACAGCTAGAGTAAAGAAGAAAGTGTGATAGCATCACAAGAGTTGTACAAATATGAATTCAGAGTAGAACAAAATAATATGTGTGCAGAGTATTCGAGATGATTTCATGGAAGGACTGAGATTACTGTCTGAACCTTATGCTATAGAAAATAGGAAGTAATGTAAGTTTTTTCAGCAGAGGCGTACTATGTTAGAAGTGGAGATTCAGTGAGAGTAACTTGGAGTTGTTGAGTTTGAGTTTCCAGGGGTAGAAGAGAGATTACAGTGACTTCTGGGAACCTGCCTTCTTAGTAGTACAGGGCTATGTGATGTCCTTTTGGATCATGGAACTAGCTGAGTCTGAAATCATAAAACTTAGTACTGACTGAGAACTGATAGTGAGCACCCCAAAGAGATGCAGGAGGCACTCTGAGTATCTGCCATTAGAGGAATCTTCAAAACATCACATGAATGGTATATGTAAGAACTGTGTGTGCAAGTGTGTGGTTCAGATACTAGGAGAACGTTCATGTATTTTATTTTACTCTTGCAACACTGTGACCTGGTTAATATTAACTCCATTTTGCAGAAGTGGAAAAGGTAATCCAGTTGTTCAAGTTAAAGAAACCAAACCAAACCAGAGCAGCAGGGATGGCCCTGAAATCCAGGCCTTCTGATTTCATGAATCATATTCTTCCCACTCACAAATTCCCATTTCCACATCAGAAAAGGTACATTTTTAAGTCTTTATATGCAAATGTGAAACATTTTGTTGTTATTTTCTGAATCTGTGCTAATGAGATCAATTGGGAAGCAAAAATAGGGGCTTAATTGCAGTGAGCAGGATGAAAATGGGCTGTGATGGCAAAGGAGCCTTTTTTTGTGTGATGTGCTACTTAATGATTCATCATCCATTGAGGCAAGGCCATGGAAAAATACAATAAGTTGGTGATTTTCAAGAATCATAATTCAATTTTTCAAGGAAACAATAGTGTGGAGACTATGAGAAATTCAGAAAATATTTATGACTTCATTTTGTTGACTTTTATTTATTTGGTTGTTTTTCACTATGTTGTCCCCTCCCTTAACCTTCTCACAGTAAGGGATGTTCAGTGTATATATATTCATATTCCCACAAGAGGAGGACCAACTTGCCTTCCCAAGAGCTGGTATCTGATACCCCTGCATTGTGTGATTTTCTGTTTGTGTTTAGCTCTCTTTTCTTTAATGCCCCTGCTTTCCCCAGCTCCATTGCCCACCTCATAGCTAACCCTATCAATCTTCCCCCCTGCAGTCTCAACCCATGGAGGGTAAGAGTCAGGAGCCTCAGGGGACCCTGTTGGGTAGTCTTCAAGATGGAGGAGCCATTATCACTGTAAGGTAAACATGGAAATTAGTAGACAAAGACCTAACCTAATAACACCCATATTATTCCTCAGGCCCAGTTAAACCTTACCCTACAGTGTCCTGGATTTGAGAATGGAATTCCTGATCCTAAGGGCCCAAGTCAGATGCCTTCTGTGGTCTTCATGCTTGGACTGACCTTCTGCTTCATTTTATGTCTAGAAATCTTATTTTGATAAAATGCTGTGCTCTTTATTTTTTCCAAATCCTTTTCCTGGAGCATGAAACATTTCTCATAAAACTCCTTATTGGCACAATGAATGAGACATTGCATATCCATGTGAATTTCCATCAAAGGATTGCAAAAGGAAGATATATTGATCCAGAGACTCTTTCTGTTTTTGCCAAGAAAGCCACCAAATGAAAAACTGAAGGAATGAATATCTAAATATTCCACAATACCTTTTCCACAATTTAAAATTTCGTGAAATGAAGCACCAGTCTACAATTATACAAGAACAATTACAAACAAAACAATGTCCATTAACCACAATGGAATTGTTGCATTTTGCCTCTGGTGAGGGTACAAAAAGGAGTGAGTGAGAATGGGTAATGGTGGTAAAAGTCAATCAAGACACACCTCTTGTGGCCCAGCGACTATAATGTTTCATTTTGTGAGTAGTATGACAGAGTATACCCTCTGGCATCTGAAACAGCAAAAGGAAAAAAAAAAAAAAAAGGTCATTGGTGGTTTATTATTGTATTTTCTTCTAAATTTCAATTTACTTTTCAATTCTAATTCACCATTTAAAGCAGGTAAATTCATTCTGCAAATATAATCAAGGGATGTTCATATTGCATTAGTAGATTGCTTTAGTTTTGTACTTCTCACAACTTAATTATTTACAGCCCAATTCCCTTATTCAACATTAGCATACTAAGGCAAAATCTAATCTGCAGTAAGCAGCTTGAGGCCACAGAACCACAGAAAAAAGTAAATGTAGGCAAGTAAATATGTTGTTGTTTTTTTTTAATCTCATCAGTGCATCCAGTAGCTGATGGATATATTCATCACTTGCATCTTTTAGTATTTTAGTTCAGTAAAAAAATATGGATAGTTTGGTAGTTCTTTCAGGTATTTTAAGAATCTTTATTAGTTTCTCTTTTTAATAGGAGCCACATCTGTCATTGGGCTAAAATTAAGTAAGACAAGAAAAGGTAAAAAGGAGTCAGGAAATCAGACAAGTGGGCAAATTTTTGTTCTACAAAAGTGATTGGTAAGTGTTTAATCATTTCCACTTCTAAGCCATTGGTTATCTAGCAGTATCGAATGCATCCAACCCACCCATCACACCCTCCCTTTCCAAACTGCTGCATTGTCTGCCTCAGAACATATTCCAAGACAAGAATGAGGACTGTTGAATTAAGTAGGAATTAAATTAATACAAATGAGAAAATATTTCTGCAGAACACCTATTGTGGGCCAGGTCATTTGCCAGGATATAGTTGGTAATAACTGAAAGGGAGTTGCCTTTTGGTCCCTCCCCTCCGTGCTCTTGGGGTTGAGATAAGCACTAGCATCCACACCTTAAACAGTCATACAACCACGTGTCAGTCTAGAGCCAAGAACTGCCTTGTGTTTTTACACAAAATTCTGGAATTGCTAAGGTGCTTTGAGGGAGAAGACGTCAGGAAGGCAATGTTGAGCGAAAGACTGTTCTCAGCTCTTAAGTAGAAAGCATGGAGCAGTAGAAAGCGAGGCATTTGGATCTGCAGGGAGGGGTATGGAGGAGACATCAGCTTGAAACTCTCACACACTTTATGAAGCCATATGAGTTTGGCCATTAAAAAGATAACACTTACATGCAATGATTGTTTCCTCTTCAAATGAAATCTGAGCTTTGGTTTGAGGTTCCAGTGATGGGTAATTTAGTGGAAGCTGCCTTCGGCAATTTGCAAAGAACTATCTGAATACAGCATTGCTGTTCCTTAATGGTAATATTTGTCTTTAAGGAGAAGAAATGAGTCATGGTCAAATTTCACAAGTTCATGCATTAGATTGACTGAATCATCCACTATGTCCAGTTTTCTAGCCTCTCTAACTCAGTTTAATTGACAAAGACATCCAGATTTCGTGGGACCCTAAAACAGAACATTAATGGGTAGGCTGGGAGAGAGACTTGAAAACAGCCTTTATATTCCTATTATAAGAAAGATTACAATCAGCAACTACTATGTTTAGATAAGCCTATTACATGCTTTGAAAAGTGGCTTCGGTGGCTCCAGCAAGCAGCTGAATGATTTTGTGAAACACATCTCTATCAAGGCTTCAAAAGTATATGCTTTTCCACAGTCTTCCCTGTGGAACACCGGAAATATTAATAGCTTTGGAGACGGACAGCCATGGCTTTAAATATCTACTCTCCTCCTTGTCATTTATTATCTGTGTAACCTTGGACATATCTATTCAGTTCTTTGAGTTTCAATATACTTATCTGGTATAAGGTTGCTATGTTTTTTAAATGCAGTAGTATACTTAACCCTTCAGCACAGTGTCTAAAATAGAGTAGCAACTCAAAGAATGTTATTTACTATTAGCATTATTATTGTTGTGGTTACTTTTATTAGACACTGCTGTCATTACACTTTCTCCCTTGAAGGCAAAACCCCACTTTCCTGGAGAGTTCAATCCTCCTCAGTGTGACTCAGATAAATCCTGATAATTTAAGCAATATGTGGTGACCCCAGTGACTTTATCAGAGACTAGTATAGCATTTGCCTCTGGCCAATAAAGAAGTAAGGGGAGGTCTTACCAGAGAGCTTCTTTGAAATGTTATTTTACTTCTACAAAGGGATATGAGGAAGAAGTAGGCCGTCTTTTTTTGCATGATGTATTCCTGTACATGACACCAGGGAGTGAGATGATCACATGTGATAATGAAGTACATAGGACAAAGACAAGGACAACATATAGAGAAAGAAACATGTAAAAACACAAACATGTAAAAGACAGAAGCAACATGGTTCGTATGTCAACATGGAGTCACTGAATTAACAGGAGCTGAGTACTTATGGTTATTGAGAAACTTAATTTACTTTGTTTTAAGTTTTAATTTAAAGCATATTTCCTGCTCCCTGAACCCTCAAGCATCCTAAATTGTGCATTATTAAACAAATTTATTTTTTTCTCCTTGTCCTATCCCTTCCACCTATAAACACAGACACACACACATATGTATATATATATATATATATGTGTGTGTATATATATATATATACATACACACACACATACACACACACACACATACATACATACATAACTACACAAGTATATGAAAAACAAGGCTGACATACAGGAAGGACATTCCCATGTCTGAACCTATTGAATGGTCAGCCTATTGAACAGAAATTCAATTTTATTTTATTTGGGTGTGGTGGACTTAGAGCCTATTATGGTAAATGATCATGGATTGTACAAAGATGAATAAGGCAGTCTTTTGTCTCAACTGACTTATGATCAGGCACAGAGAATAAATGCATAAACAACTATCATTCAAGGCTTGGTGTAGCATGCATCTTAGAAGACATATAAGGTTGAAAAAGCAGAGAGCACAAGAGGTAGGTCATGAATCTCTGACAGTGGAAGGATCCATTTGTATTATAATTAATGTACATCGATGTTCCATTTATTTGGCATTATAATTAGTAGCTTTAGTCTAATAGAAATGTTGCCTCTTCTTGGGGACAGTTACCAACATCTAGTTCTTATTTCCCCTCTGATGCTCATTTTTCTTCCAGCCCATTTAATATTTATCAAGTCCAGAACAGATGTAAAAGTCAAAACATTTCTTCCTACATCTATTGTTTATGGTGTAGATTGAGTTTTGAGATTCAAATATCTCTTTTTTCCACGTTGAGTTTAAAAAATATTTTTTTAAAACTTAGAAGCTGAGAATTGACCTTTTTGTCCCCCATTTTTCTCCAGTGACCTCCCATCCCTGAGGCAGAAAACCTAAATAGTCCTGGTTACTGCAAGAAATGGATGAGGTGTGAGGGTGGTTATGAGGAAAAAGGAAATTTTGTGAGATTAAAAAAAAAACAGGATGATGCAAAATACCATATCTCTCCTCATGAAAAGACACTAGAGAGTATGAACTAGCAATAGAGGGACATGTCCTGGAGGAATGGTGTTGAGTAAATTCCTGAATGAAGACTGTTAGAAAAGAAGACAGAGTATATTCTTGGAAGAATGGGTAAAACCGAGACGAGGGTGAATTTCCTATGACAGTCTCAGAAGAGTCCATGATGTACAGGCTCATTTGGAGCAACTTTTTCAAAAATAGCTGCTGAGTGAAATATAAACTTGTTAGGCCTTAATTTTATGAAACAATATATTCAGGTAAAAATACTAGGGAGTCAACATGGCAGGGACTGTGCTAGTTTCTACTACACAAACAAGGTCAGGTGAGACCATCACAAAGCCCTAAGCAGAATGTCCTAATTGAATCAAGTTGAGAAGATGGTTGTGAGCAATAGGACTGGAATGATATAGAGAACATATAAGAGGGTAGGTCAAGGTGGAGATACATTGAACCAATAAGTGATTTGTGCACTAATGTACCTACATGTATGCACCGTCTTTCTCAGATCTACCTCATCTGTTGTCTAAGACAATCTTTTCAGGGATTTTGAATGCAGTTGTTTTTTCCCTCAGCCTTCTTCACTTCGAGATAAAGACTGTATAAGAACTTCCAGTTCTCTCTCCCAGGCTGCCACAGCTCTTTAAGCAGACATTTGAAGAACTGTCAGAAACAAGGGACAGAGAGCAAAAAGGGCAGACAAGGGAAGCAGAAGGCAGTGCAAAAACATGGGAAGTACTGCGGTAGCTGACCATTGTGCCAATTTCATGCATTCACACCTTTGAATGAGTGTTCAAAGTGTTTCATTTTGGGAGCCTCAGACAGTGGAGCACTGATTGCGATGGCTTCAGGCATTTCAGGGCACAGCTGGCCACTCGGCCACCCCTGTGTCCATAGCGGTTTTCTAAAAATAAGGGAAACAAAATATAGGTTATTTTCAGCTCTGATGGGTGAACTGCACTGTGAACAACTGTAGGATCCGGGTTGGATTTTTTTTTCCTTTCCTTTCTTTCATTTTCTTTTTTCAAACACCTCCCAAACCACATCACCTTTGAGGAATAGGATTCTTCTTTCACATAGTATGGAAAAAACAGTAAGAGAGAGAGATGCCATTTAAGATAAATAACAAATTCTGAGCTTTGGTTATTCCAGTGGTCTAGCCAGACCCAAATTATGTCTTAAAGAAAGAAAGAAAAAAAAAAGCTGGGGGAGGGGCAAAGACTATAAAAATAGCTGTTGATATGGTACACTTACTAAAAACAAACAAACAAAAAACAAAATCACTTTTAAATGAGAGGTTTTATATGAAATTATTATTTATTAAATTTAACTAAATTTTTATTAAATCTATTTAAATTTTTAGTCAACTACCTTTTAGAATAATTAATATAGTAAATAATGTCCCCAAAACCATCTCTTCTTCCATATTCTCCATTTGAGAGATAGATATCAGAAGACCTGAATTCTAGATATAGTTCTGTTGCTTACTCATTTGTGTTGCACTTGAAAACTCACTTAATTTCTATAGGTGCTCACTTTTTTCATCAGCAAAGTGAGAATTAAAATATATATTTTTTAATATCATAAATTCATAGAATTAGTTAATACTTGAAGAATTTTAGGGGTCATTTAGTTAATGTATTTCATTTTACAGATGAGAAAGTTACCAGGTCACACAGCTGGTTGATGGAATATTTTTAATGAGTACCCAGCTGTGCTAATGACTGACATGTGTATTTTACACATTATTACCATCATCATTTTTGTTTCGTATAAATCTTCCATTCCTATAAATCTAGTCCACTCATCCCTACTCCAAACACCAATATCACAACACTTCTAATATATTTCCCCATGATTGGCCACAATTTGGGAACTCACATATACATCTCAATAACATCTACCTAGTTTCATGAGCAAACTTAGGGCATCTTCATCCCTGTAGCCTTCCCTGACCACCCTTGCAAACATAGTATCTTCTCCTTTGGGCCTGCATAGCACCTAACAGCTCCATCACTTCAGCCATCCATTTACAAAATCAATGAATAATACAAGCAATCTAGACCAGCCTGCTTCACAACTACTTCTTTTTGTTCTCAGCAGCTAGAACTGTGTATTCACATAATTTCCTTATATATAAAAGGGGAATAATAGTAACAAATATTTCATAAGGCTTTTGTGAAGATTAAATTTTATACATACATATCAACTTAGGCCAGCATCTGATGTATAGTGAGATCTATATTAATCTTGGTAATTATTATATTATTACTTGTTGTTGATGAGGATATGATAATGATGATGTTTTGGGGAGGTGAAACACCACTTCTAATAGGGACACGCTAGAAAGTAAAGAAATAATTAAGTTCTTCTTCATCCTTCTTTAAAGAGAATTCCATTTCTTAATTCCCTGGATACTTGAGATTGCCTGAATTTCTTAGAGCTAAATTGAAAATACAATAGGATGCATATTTCTAGAGCAATTGAGATTTCACTGCGTTGCCTTAGGGTTCCAGTTTCTTATACCTTTGTTTTGAAGGTAATGAAACATGAAGAACAGTGACATTTCTAGGTCTTTTTTAAAAGTATTTGATCCCCATAAATTTTAAAGACTTCTAAATGCATAAATATGGCAGGGAGGGGTCGGGGGAGGATACAGACTTTCTTTTTCATGTGTCCTTCTTCATCAGACAATGGTAACAATAGATGTTAAATCAGCAGCCACAAGTCATGTATCTTGCTGCTTTGGGGGCACCCACTAATGGCAGTATAAAAGGCTGTATAAAAAGTACTCTCAACTGAGACTTGGTATTAGAGTTTTGTCATACTCTACTTCTGAGTATGTGACAGAAAAAATATTTCTTCTTTCTGAGCTGAAGTTTCTTCATCTGCAATCTTCTGGAGTTCAATTTGACTTAGTTTCTTTTAAGTTTAAAATTCTGAAAAAATAATATCTTTGAGTAGAATTTAACAGACCCTTTTCTGACCCAATGTGGGCCAACTTTGTGCTTAGCACCATAGGTGCTTCCAGTAATGGATCAGTGTTTTTGTATCGTCAACACTATGCTTAGGATTATAAGTTCCATTATATCAGATTTTACAAAAAAACAAGGAGGAAGGATATATTGTCTTTCTGGCTTAATTCTATATCACAAGAGCATGACAAAGCAATCTTTTTTGCCTAGCCCAGTTAAACAACTAATTCATCAACACAATGTGACTGAGCATATGCAGTGAGCTGACAAACTGTTGATAGTACATAAGGGTGACAAGAGAAGAAGCAAGTCTTTTCCTATAGGGTGTCTTGTTTGACTGACAAGCCTTTAATATATGAACATATACACAGTACAGAACTCTCTTCTCTTTCACTATACTGCAAGTAGATTTTGTAGCTGTAAGTTAAGTCAATTTAAGGCATTGATGTAGAATAGTCTAATATGTTTGTATTATGTTATGGGGGGTTATTTGATGAACTAGTCTATTAGTACCTGATTAACATATTTTTGTACTCTTTGGAAACAGTCTTGGATCTCTTTATAGATACTGTATTTACTCTGAATACCTATAGCATTTTATCCATAACCCTCTTGAGAAAACCAATGTATCACTTTATAGCTATGAGTTTATATATACCACCGTTCCAATATACTACATGACATTTAAAGATAAGAAATATTTTCTCTTCTATATGTATCTTCCCTAAGTTTACTATAATATCTGATACATAAGGTGACCACATGTCCCAATTAGCATAAGACAGCTCTGGTTTATGCCCATGGTCCTAGCATAATTATACCTAGCACTCCCTTTCACACATAAAATATTGGTAGTTCTCATTAGATGATAAATTATTTGGGCAACCTACTTATACATATATGTTTCCTATAAATATTTGTAAATGATGAATCCCCAGAATGAGACCCTCTCCATTGATTGGATTCCGTATCAATACTCATTTTTACTGTGGAACTTCAGGGAACAGAGGACATTTTATGAGAACAACCAGGAGAATTACTTCAGGAATTATAAAGATGTATAGCTTAATGTGAATTTGGAAGCTATTTAATCTTCATTCAAAGAAGGGATTTTTCTACAGAATCCCCCAAAGATGACCATATATCCTTGGTTACTTTATGAATGTGATACATGTATATGTGTCTGCCAGGTTTTGTCCTAAGTGTTGATTTGTAGCACTGACTAGAGCAGGTGTGTTGCTTGCATTCATGAAAATATCAAGGTTCTAATGTAGATAGAAGTTGCAAGTGTTCAGTGCAGGCCTCTCAGGGGAAATATCATTAATGTTTGGACTTGAATGATTAACAGGACAAGCTTTGCAAAGAGGGTGGAGCAAGAGTATTCCTGAATGAAGCACAGCATAGAGTGAATCTCTGAAATGAAAAAAAGCTTAGAGATTTTAAGAAACTGAAGGATGCCTAACAAAGTCTAGTGGAAGCTAGAGATGAGATGAGGGCTGCTGCACAGTGATACTGTAGTGGTAGGACAGGCCAAATCATGTACATCTGGAATCCCAAGTGATTCTTGTACCAGCCCATTCTCTAATGTTGCTTCAATCATGGTCAAGTTAACAGGCCCAGAAACTATGCTGGAGGAGCAATACCCATATTTACAGCCTTGCTTCATCTTTAGTGTTTTCTTAATATTGAATATTTATTCATTTAAGGGGATGATGGCAGGGACATTGGGACTAGAGTTAAGAGAAAAACCAAATACTTTATTTCAAAGAAAACCACTCCAATCACTGGGATTGTCTACTCATCCCTTAGTTTTCTCCACCACCCCTTTTTTTAATTAAAAAGGATATTTACATGCTAATTGGATCTTTATTCCTTGAGAGTCCCTCTGCTATTGTAAAGCCTTCCTTTTCTGGAGCATTTAATCCCCAGCTTGAAACATCACTGTTGATTGCAGTGAAGACGGTGATGTCACAAATGGGGGATTATGACTTCATGGGAGAAATAAGAGAGCAAGACAGACAGTTTCAAGAGACCAAGATCTTTTATTTATGAGAATGTCTCTATTAATCAAAAGGGGACTGAAATACCAGACATATAGAAAATGACAGCAGAATCGTAGCTAAATAAAATGTTCTTCAAAATTATCCTGGCAATGTCACTTTCTCTTTAGAGGATTCCTGAGAAATGCTATTGCAGAGGATAGGTTTGAGATTCCAAATCTTCCTACACTCAGCACTTGAGAAATACTTACCCCTGGGGTAATTGAAAGTATAATTAGGCCAGGAGCAAGCTCTTCCACATTTTGCCTACAATGTAAGTTTAACATTGCTCAGGGCCCCTTCCTGACCTTCTTCATTTGGGTCCTTGGAAAAGCTCTCCTCCATTCAATTTTGCCAGTGAAATCATTTTGTTCTAAGGTATATATATATATATATATATATATATATATATATAATGATTTTAACTATAAACTCAATTTCTTTAATAGATAGAAGGCATTCAAGTGATATTTTTCTCTTTGAGTGAGTTTGGATAGTTGGGACTTTCAATGAAGTGGTCCATGTCATCTAAGTTGTTGAATTTATTAACACAGAATTATTCATAATATTCTCTTACTGTCCTTTAATGCCTGTAGGATCAGACGTGATGTTTCTGCTTTCATCTCTGATATTAGCAAAATGTTCCTCTATTTTTTTTCTTACTTATACTAGCTAAAGATTAATCAATTTTATTATTTTCAAATGAATGGCTCTTTTTCTTTATTGATTTTCTCTTTTGTTTTTCTGTTCACAATTTCAGTTATTTCTACCCTATCATAGTATCCTGTTCATTTTGTTTGCTTTAGGCTTAATTTGCTATTCCTTCTTTAGTTTCTTAATGTGGTAGCTTAGATTAGCTTACTGATTTTAGACCTTTCTTCTTTTCTAGCTTATGCACTTAAGGCCATAAGTTTGCTGTTAAGTTAATTTTGCTTATCTTTATTTTAGTTAACATTTAATTCAAAAAAATCTTACAGATTTTCCTTTGATATTTCCTCTTTGTGCTATGGTTATTTAGTACTATGTTGTTTAATTTACAAATATTTGGAGATTGTATAGATATATCTGTTACTGATTTCTAATTTAATTATGCTATGGTCTGAGAAGATATTTTGCCTTATTTCTGTTTTTAAAATTTTGTTAGTTCCATCTTGATGGATACTCCATGGTCACTTAAGAAGAATGTGTATTCTTTTGTTGCTTGAGTGTTCTATACATACAAGTAGGTCAAATCGGTTGATAGTTTTTAGGTTACATATATATACTTTCTGATTTTTCTGCCTATTTGTTCTATTAATTTTGGAGAAAGAAATGATGAAAACTTCATCTATAATTGTGAATTTGTCTATTTCTCATTCCAGGTCTATCTGTTTTTGTCACATGTGCTTTGGAACTATGTTGTTTGTTTCATGGACATTTAGGATTATTATGCCTTCTTGAGGAATGTATCCCATTATATAAATCTTTCTCTATCTGTGATATTCTTTCTTGTCCTGAAGTCTAATTTGTCATAATAAATACTCCCACTTTATTTTTGTTTTGTTTTCAGAATAAGAAAATAAAAGTTTTAATTTTACTTTCATTTCTTTCTTTGATGTCTTTCCTTACTTTGTATAGACCTGAAATTCTGAGCTATATTACTTTTATTCTCTCTAATATACTTCTTTGAATACTTCTTGCAATGCAGGTCTACTGGCAACAAATTCCCTCGATTATTGTTTCCTCTAGAGTCTATTTCTCTTTGACTTTTGAAGGATAATTTTACATCATACAGAAATCTATGCTGATGGGGTTTTTCTCTCAACATTGAATATTTCACTCCACTTTCTTCTCACGTACATGTTCTCTAAGACATTGGATGTAATTCTTTGTTCCTC
This sequence comes from Hyperoodon ampullatus, assembly GCF_949752795.1. Lineage (NCBI taxonomy): Eukaryota > Metazoa > Chordata > Mammalia > Artiodactyla > Ziphiidae > Hyperoodon > Hyperoodon ampullatus. The sequence goes on along the minus strand of NC_136926.1, from coordinate 54,490,575 downwards.
AGTAGATAAGATAAACATCTTTCCTCTGGCTTCTTTCAGGATTTTTTTTTCTTTATCTTCGATTTCCTTTGTCTTTGTATCTTGAAAATGATATTCCTAGGTATAGTTTTCGTTTATTTATTTGTTTTGGCATTTATCCTGCTTGGTGTTCTGTGAGCTTCCTATATGGGTGGTTTAGTGTCTGACTTTAATTTGGGGAAATTTTCAGTCATTATTGTTTTGAAGACTTCTTTGTTCCTTTCTCTCTTTCTTCTCTTTTTGATATTTCCATTACATATATGTTACATCTTTTGCTGTTGTCCCACAGTTGTTGGATATTCTATCTGTTCTTTTCAGGCTTCGTTCTCCTTGCTTTTTGGTTTTCGAGGATTCTATTGATATAGCCTCTAGCCCAGAGATTCTTTCCTCAACTGTGTCCAGTCTATTAATAAGTCCATCAAAGTCATTCTTTATTTTTGTTATAGTCTTTTTATCATTTTTACATTTCGTATTGTTTTTTCCTTGGATTTCCATCTCTGTTTACTCTGCCCATATGTTCTTGCATGCTGTCTACTTTATCCATTAGTGCCCTGAACGTATTAATCATAGTTGTGCTAAATTCTCAGTCTGATCATTCCAACATATCTGCCATGTCAGGTTCTGATTCTTGCTTTGTCTTTTCAAATTGTGTTTTTTTACATTTTGGTGTACCTCATAATTTTTTCTTGCTAGTCAGACATAATGTATCAGATAAAATAATTGCTGTAAATAGGCCTTTAGTAATGTATTGATGATGTGTAACAGGGAGAAAAGCATTCTACAGTCCTATGATTAGGTCTTTCTTAGTCTTTTAGTGACCCTATGCCTCCAGGCTGTGAATTTCACAAGTGTTTCTCAGTTTTCTCTTTATTAAATGGTACAAGATGGCTAGAATGGGCTGAGATTGGGTATTTCCATTTTCCCGTGTGGGAGGCTATTGTTGATTGGCATTGGATATTCCCTTTCCCCCAGAACAGTTAGGATCTGATAATACCCCAGCAGGTCAAGTTCTGGTTAATTAGTTTTCCCCTGATGGTAGGCCTTGTTAAGAAGAAAGAAACACTCTGGTGTATTTTAAAATGGTTCTTTTTCCCCTGCTGGAAGCACGAGAGAATTTTTCTCCAGTGTTCAATGTAGGAACCTGGTCAAGCTCTTGAAGATAAATTTCACAATATTGTGGGTGTCTCCTATGATTGGGTCCCCTGAGATTTTTAACTTTCAGACTCATCCACCCTAAGCCTCCAGAAATTATTCAATTACAGTTAAGGTTTTCCTAACCCGGCACTAGTTCCTCTGGTGGTTTTGGTTCCTAAGTTTCTGCCTTGGTAAACAGTGATTCCTGTATTCAGCTGTCTATGTCTCCATTTTGAAGGCAAGGGTTTGCTCTGTGTCCTTCCCTCTCTTAAAGAGTCAAGAAAAGTTGTTGACTTTTCAGTCTGTTCACCTTTTTACTTGTCATTAAGAAGAAGCATTAAATCAGTCTAAGAGGTTGGAGAAACATGGAAGCTAGTTATATTATATTGATAATTTTCCATTTCACAGAAATTTTTTCTTCATTATAAAGCTAGGGTTGCCAAGTTGAATTACCGAGGAGAATTTCTAAGAAAAATTACAAAATCTCAAAGAATAAATGAATTATTCATATATATATATATATATATATATATATATATATATATAAAGAAGTGATGACTTCCAAGCTCCTTATATGTGGAACTGGAAACCATACTTGTCACATTATCTTTTGATTAGTGTTTCTGTGACATATCTTTCTTCATCCTTTTACTTCTAGATTAGCTATTTCTCTGTGTTAAGGGTGTCTTTTTGTAGAAATAGATTTTTTCAGCTTTGAATATTGGGAGTTTTTCAAGCATCCCTTTTATATATTCTCACCACCGCTTTTTTTGAGCACTTCCTCATTTTCTGGTATTACGAGATGCTCCAGGTATATCTTGCATATTTCCTACCCAAGTCCTAGGATCAGACTTTTTTTCAAGGAATCCTGGTTCCTGTTGTTAAGGAATGATTTTGGAAACTATGATCTGGATGTTAAGTGTACACATTGCTACTGGAATGTCTTTGCTCCTAAGCAAAGACATATATATATATATATATATATATATATATATATATATATATAGCTAGCTAGCTATAGATATATAGATAGATAGATATAGATATAGATATATATAGATATATAGATAGATAGATATAGATATAGATATATATAGATATATAGATAGATAGATATAGATATAGATATATATAGATATATAGATAGATAGATATAGATAGATACAGGTACAGATATATATAGATACATCTATATACAGATGTATATATATATATATATATATATATAGGGAGAGAGAGAGAGACAGACAGAGAGAGACAGAGAGAGACAGAGAGAGAGAGAGACATCTGTATCTCTAGAAAGTGAAACATTAGTTCATACTGATGTCTATAACTCCAATCCATGACCAGATGGGTCATTCTAGCATTCTTCCCTTGCTTATCTGTAACTTTCCATTCTATCAGTAAGAAACTTAGATCCTACCATCTGTCATCCATTTATTTAATTGCTCCATTCCAGTATACATGTATAGTGGTTTTAGAGTTGGTAACTTCTACCTCTGAGGAACACAAATTTATCAACTAGAATATTGTGGTTATGAATAGTTTCTTTTTTTTTCTTTCTTTCTTTCTTCCTGCTAGCTTAAGTGACATTTTTTCATAATTTTGTAAGTTATTTTAAAAGATAACATTTACTCTTTATCAAAATGAAAAAGTTTCCCTGTATTACTATTTTGCTGAGAGTTTGCTTTCATTCCTCTCCATCACTTCTATTGGGCCCCACTAGTGTTTTCGGCCTACACATTTTGATACCCCCCACCCCCATGAAGATTAGGGCTTTTGCTCCTTAGGGAAGAAAAAGGAAATAGAGTGTAAAGACTTTCATGCTGTCCTCCATTCCCCTTCCCCAACTCTGTAAGGTTCCACACATTCTCTCTGGCTACTTTGGATGCCAGTCTCTTTCCAGATGATTTTATTCTAGAGGAAAGAAAGGTGAGATGGGTCTTGGCAGAGTTTGATAGTAGTTGCTCTTCCTTTTCACTACTGGCATTGTGAGGAAGCCTTCTCAGGATTCTCTCTCTCCTTTTTTTTAACTGAATTATAGTTGCTGTACAATATTATATGAGTTACAGGTGTATAACATAGTGATTCACAATTTTTAAAGGTTTTACTCCATTTATAGTCATTATAAATATTGGCTATATTCCCTGTGTTGTACAGTAGATCCTTGCAGCTTATTTTGTACCTAACAGTTTGTACTTCTTTATCACCTACACTTATCTTTCCCTTCCCCTCTTCACACTCCCTAATGGTAACCACTAGTTTGTTCTCTGTATTAATGAATCTGCTTTTTTTTGTTATATTCACTAGTTTGTTGTATTTTTTAGATTCCACATATAAGTTATATCATATAGTATTATTTGTCTTTCTCTGTCTGACTTATTTCACTTAGCATAATACCCTCCAAGTCCATTATGTTGCTGCAAATGGCAAAATTTCATTATAATTTATGGCTGAGTAGTATGCCATTGTGTATATATATACCTCATCTTCTTCAGCCACATCTTAGGATTCTCTTAAAACTTTCCTTTAGGTACCTGGTTGGGGTTCTTTGAGGAAAACCCTGCAAGAATATGTAAAACCCCCTATGTCTGAGACCTTTCAGAATCTCCACAATCTCACAATAGCTCACACACTACTTTCAGCTATTTTTTAAAAATATATATTTAAATTGATTTATAGGCTTTTATCTTGCTAGATGCAATCTGACCCAGGTAAATGAATGCTCAGGTGTTCCTGCTTCCTTCAGGTGCCTTTTTCTCTCTACATTTTATTAGTTTTTTGCCCTACAACCTCAATTCACTGACAGTTTTCATAAAGTCACTAATTTGCTGTTCTTCCAGTTTTTACCTTTATTGTAAAGGTGGGAATGGTGTTATTCACAGCTCTAGATCTTTGTGCTGAAAACAGAAGCCCCCAAGACTGTGATTTTACTTTATTTAATTGAATGGAAATTCCTGCTGTTCACCACCAGAAACATTACTTAAAGGTATATGCATATGCGACTATATGCTGAATGTTGATTTTTGAAATAACAGGTTTGAATGTTTTATCATTCTCTTCAAGTCAGTTTTTTTTATACTTGCTTATTTCAAATCAATTGCAGTAGTATGAGCACTTGGCTTTGATGAACTTTGACAGATGGACAAATTAGTAGGGCAAAGAAAATAAAAGCCTAAAATTGTCCTCATTTTATGAGAACTCATGAGCATTTGAAAAAGAGTTTCAACAGGGATATTTATCACCCAAGCATTCCCATTTCCCCAAAAAAGGCCATTCAACACAAGAACCACTTACAATACAAAGAGCTAATAGAAAGATATGCAAAAATATTTAGCAAAATGTGAGACAAATTCTAAAATCAGGAACCAATTTAGAATTGGATCAGTTAAAATGTTGATCAATTACAATCCCAGAATAATGAGATTTTAAATGCCACTAATTAGACAATAGAAAAGCAGCAGCAACAATAACTACAACAACAACAGAAATGTTATTTTGTCTGTAGCCCAAACTTACTGGTTTATCCCAATTCAGACATAAACTCTTTCATGAAGGCTTCCCTAATCTTAACCAGAAAGAAATAATTACTTTCTATCTGAAACACTTATCTTCCTTTACTGAGCCTAATTCTAATTGAATCTAACTATATTGTGAATCTAACTACATTGTGGATCAAAGGTATGGACATAAATAAAGATCAATCAAAGGAGAACAAACAAAGTCTACTTAGAGCTATAGCAAGGGAGTCAGGCACCATGACTTATGTTTAGCAAAGGCTTAAATGCAAAAAGATGAGTGGGGAAATTTTCTTGTAAAACAAAGGGGAAGTTTCAGGTGATGATCTGACTGGAGGCTGTTGACATGGTGTAGCTGAAGGTGAGCTAACTAGAAGTGGGGCATTCTAGATGATTGGTCAGGCAGGGGTGCGTATTTGCTTTAGCTGGTTGGTCTGGTTGGTCCCCAGCTGGAAGTAAAGACAAATATTATGGAAGCTGTCAGTTATTAATCAAAGCCTGGTCATTCTGGGACAATTGGATAGGGGTTATTTTTTAGCTTCCTGGATTGTTACTGGAGTTAGTGAGTGGTCTGACTTCCTGCAAGTCTGACTTATAGATAGATAACAGGCTGGTTTCTTGGGCTGGTTACTGTAGATTATGGGTTGGTTTCCTGGGCTTGTTGCTGCAGGTTGTGGGTCAGAGTTCTATTTTTTTCATTTGGTCTGGTGATTGTATATTCAGTATCTCAATGGCAAAGAAATAAGTGCCCCAAAAGTCTAGACCTGACCAATTCAAAATCACCTATCCCTGGACTTCTTCCCAAGCAAGACATAGTCCCAGGTCTTAAAATTAAGGTTGAACTGAAGTTATCCTCATTAGGCCCCTTCATCTTTGCTAAGGGAATGGTGTTCAGGGAAATGTTTCGGGAAACCCTAGGGAAGTAAGAGGATCTACATAGCCATGTTAATAACAGTGTTGTGTTAAGAAAGCCCTTCAGATCTTTGGTTATAGAATATATTACTTAAATAAGGTATCTTGTTTTTAAACCTGAATTTTTAAATTTGTAAATGAATTTGGAAAAGATCCGTAGCTTTGCATTTAAACTCTCTAAAAACTGTGGAAAACCCATTAATCATTTTTAATATTTCACATACCTTAACAGAAATAAATATTGCAAGAAGACTGCACAAGCTAATAAAAAATATTATATACCACCATTTTTCTTAATGCATTAATATTAATTATACATGATGATATCAGTCTTTGCATATTAGTAAGTTAGGTAGCTAATTCTTCATAATAAATATGGAATATGCAAACTATTTCAAATAAGAGGTCTCTAGAGTGTATAAAGGATACACTTTTCACTTTAGAGTACAATAGTGAAAAAAACAAACAAAAAATCTCTTGACAAATGAACTTTAAGGTCTCTTCTGATTTCTATAATTTTATGCTTATAGCAGATTTGTTACTCCATTATTTTTAAAAAATGACATAAAGAGAACCATCTTTAGTGGGATTTATTTAACACAAGTAGAAAATGCAGTTATAACTCTAAAAATGTAATCAAGTCAAACATATACATTTCAGTTTGAATTTATAAAATTTGAATTTGTAATGAATATGAATTCAAAATATATTTCTTAGAGGAAAAGAAACTAGAGGTAGCAAAACAGCAAAGGTTAATTTTTTCAAATAACTTTCATTTAAGAAGCTAATGAAAATTTAAGATTAATCATTATTTTTTTGAGTAATAAAATGGTTGCTTTGGAGAGCCTATAAATTGTCACTCCCTGATACCTAAACATTTCTCTTAGATTGAATTTGTATTATTGATTTGTTCACTATATCTTTTGTATTAGAACATTAAAGTGTAAACTTTCCAAATCATTGTGATTTCCTAATAATGGAGTCTGGAAGGATAGTACTCAAAATGCATTTATTTGTTAGCACAGTGCACATATTTCCCATTTACTATGATATATTTATTAGGTTAAAATGTTGAGGAATAATCTATGCCTCTCCCTCCACTTCATTCAACACTTGGAAATAACATCCCTCTTTCAGGAGGACCATTTAGGGGTTGACCATGGTCAAAGTAGATTGGCTTTGCTCCCCTAGATCACAGAAAATAAAGAACTTTAGAGAAATCCTTAATGGGACAATTGTTTAAGCTTTATTTCATCATCTTCTAGGATGGCCCCAAATTTTAGTGACAGAAATGCAGTGAATGCTAGCTGTTACAAATAGGGAGAATGAAGAATACAACTTGCAAATTCCCACTGCCCATACTTTTAATAAAAAGTTACAAGCAACTTTTGAAACCATAATCAGGAAGAATTCATGGCCTGAGAGAGTTGATTTTGCAAAGATGTGTTTCTTTTTACTCTTTAAGATCCAATAAAACACCTTCACAGAATAAAATGACACATTTTCAGACATCGATAATATCAAATTGTGTGGTTTTATTTGCTCTCCACAAAAATGGTACCAATATTAACAAAAATAAAAATGCTCAAGAAACAAAAATTCCCAAATAAAATGAATAAAGATACTACACAAACAGTGATTACCTTGATTCTGTTAGCGCTGAAGATGTTCTTAATGAAACCCATAATCTGGTGCCTGGCCTAAAGTTCTAGGCTACTTTGAACATATGATTTCAAAATACAGTAATTAAAGGTGATCTTGCCATTGATTCATTATAGGAAACAAGGAGCTGTTAAGTGATATAACTTGTTGGTGTGTATTTTACTCTGTTCATATAAACCAGTGAAGCAAGATCAATTTGTTTCTTGCTTGAATTAGTTTTCTTGTGGACACCTCAAGCATACAGTCAAGAACAGCTTCCAAGAAACAAATTTATTTTCCTGAAATGATGGTCTTTATTGGCAACATCTAGTTCTTTTAATTTTACAGTTGGTTTCCCAGTTATGATCTCTGTTTTCATGAAGCATGAGAAAAATCCTAGAACAGTTAAATGTGCTTACCATATAGTTTATGAATTAGTTGATTCTTCAGATTGGCAAAAGCCATAGACTAAAACTGCACTCTCAGTAACTCAGTCTCTTTCTTTTCCTGACTCTCCCTCCTCTTGAGAAATAAAATTATTTGTTCTGCATGCATCACAGCTTGGTCATGGCAGGTATTAAATTATCTTTCTATCTCTATAATGTCAAATATCTATCTGTGTAGTGTGTGTATATGTGTGTGTGTATATATATATATATATATATATATATATATGAGAGAGAGAGAGAGAAAGAGAGACAGAGACAGAGAGATAGAGAGAAGGAAATGAAGTGTTGGAAAATCCTACTTCATCAGCCATTCATTCATCGTATATCTTACAGATATCATATGAATCCCATGAGTCTTGGGTGCCCAATCTGTAACAACAAAAATGAAATTCAAGCAACCTTTGGAATTATCTGCTCCCAAAGGTATTAAAACATATAGGGAACTCAGAGATAGGAATATATTTTGTTGCTGTTGTTTTTTAATTTTTAATTTTTTCATTGAAGTATAGTTGAATTACAATGTTGTGTTAGTTTTAGGTGAACAACAAAGTGATTTAGTTATACGTACATATATATCTATTTGTTTCAGATTCTTTTCCCTTACAGGGTATTACAAAATATTGAGTGTAGTTCCCTGTGTTATACAGTAGGTCCTTGTTTGTTATTTATTTTATATATAGCAGTAGAAATATACTTTGGAAAGGTAAAGCATTCATTGCACATTTCAGGGAATATTAATTGTCTTTCTGATACTACATCATCAGACAGCTCTGATGAAGCTAAGACTAGCCTGTGTGTTGTATTTGATGTTCCTAACAACAATACAAAATCTCTTTTTGGTGCCTTTCTGCTGCATTTAAAGAAAGGGAGGAATACAGGTGCATTTTAAATGACTCTTCCAGCCCTGCCCAGAAGGGCTTGCTCAGCCCAGGAGGGACTGCCATTAGTAAGTGAGAAGTGACATGTTCTGTCTCTCAAAGGTTTCTTCATGTCCACTTTGGTAGCTCTCATTACATAGCCTGAATCCATTAAGACTGAAACAAGTTTACCCCATGAAATGTTTTTGTCACTAAAGAGAACATGCCGCTCTTTAATCAGTGACAGAACATCTTCTCTGACAAGACTGAGTGATACAGTGAGCTCTGGTCCCACCTTTGCTGCCGAGACGGAATATCCCTTACAAGAGCAGACAATATTCTTATTAAATTGTCACTGGTTGATCTATCAATGCTCCAGTGAAAATAATTATTCTGAATATGTTTAATATAAATACCTATGTTAACTGAAACCTCTGGGAGTGGCAGGTCCCTGAGATAAGACCTGGTTACTAGACCTTGGTACTTTTCTGTTGGTATTCTGCTGGCCTGTTTTTGCTGCTGTTACTGAAACTCGGGTCCAGCTGCTCACCAATTAAAAGCCAGTACTCTAGAGGCAAGGTTGGTGGAAAGGAAAGTTTGGCTTATTCCAGAGGCCAGCAGCTAGGGGGAGAAGGTGGACACATGTCCAAAGGCCAACTCCCCCACAGACAATCTGAGAGGAGGAGCTTTTAAAGGGGAGTTTCAGGGGTGTATAGGCAGAGGTAGAGGGGTTACATGCAGAAACAGTATCTCAACTCTGACATTTATCTTGAAATTGGTCATGTGGTGGTCTGATCAGTGTCATCTTGGTTGTTTTAAGTACAGTTAATCTTCAGTTCCAGGGTTGGTTTGTTACCATTTTTTTGAGGCCAGTTATTGGAATTGTGGTAGCTTATGTTATGGCTACAGTCTGGTCATCATGTAGTTAACTTCTTCCACCTGGTGGGGATTTCAGTATCTATAAAACAACTCAAAGTATGTGGCTCAGAATATTATATATAGCCCTTGAAGAAGAACTAAATGTCCTTGACTTTGTTTAATGACTAAACTATTATTATTTGGCCTTATTTGTCTGTTTTCCTTTGTTTCTGCCTTTTCTCAGTTCTCTGATTAAATTTATTCTTTGACTAAAGTTTTTCTACAGACAAAAGGCAGGCTGAGGACATGCGGGCAGGTTCTTGTTCTGGGAAGGCCCCATAGGGTCCTGCTTCATTTCATTTCTGCTGCTACACCCAGCCTAGGACTCTCTCAGTGCATCTCAAAGCTGAGAAACCCTCAGGAGCTTCATCACTTCCTACCACCATTTCCATATCAGACAGATTGCCATCTCCCAGCCCAGAGGCTGGACAAGGGGCCGATACTATTACATCCCCTCCAATTACACTTCTCTACTCACTTCTTTTGGCAAATAGGCAAAATTTGACATGTAAATATGTCATGTAAATAGAAATCTAAATAGGTCAGCCACTCCTGCAGAGTGAAAGGTTCTGAATGTCAGCCACGGCTTGGATAGAGCTCTCTGAGACTGACACCTTCTGCTTGCCATCACATGTCACACAGTGCCTTCGAGTAATCCTCTCCCTGTCGAGTATCCTCACTACTCAGTTACATACTACTCGGTTCTTCTTTCTTCCTCATCTGAGAATGAGCAAAGAGTACATCTGAAAGTCTCTTCAACAAATGGCATTGGGAAAACTAGATATTCACATGCAAAAGAAAAAAAATGGATCTTTATCTTATACTATAAGTAAAAAAATCAATTCAAAAAAACACAAGACCTGAAATTATAAAACTCTTAGAAGAAAACGTAATGGAAAACTTCATGACATTGGTTTTGGTAGTGATTTCATGGATATGACACCAAAAGCCCAAACAACAAAAACAAGTGTGACTACTTCAAACTAAAAAACCTCTACACAGCAAAGAAAATAATCAACAGAGTGAAGAGGCAACCAGTGGAATGGGAGAAAATATTTACAATTCACATATCTGATAAGGGGTTAATCTCCAAAATATATAAGGAACTCCTATAATTCAATAACAAAACAAATAAAAAATCCTAATAAATTAAAAATGAACTTAGGATTTGAATGGATATTTCTCCAAAGAAGGTGTACAAATGACCAAGAGGTTCACAAAAAATGTTCAATGTCACTAATCATCAGGAAAATACAAATCCAAATCACAATGAGTTATCACTTCACACTTGTCAGGATGGCTATTATCAAAAAACAATGACAAGTGTTGGCAAGGATATGGAAAAAGTGGAACACTTGCACATTGTTGGTAAGAGTGAAAAATGGTGGAGCCTCTATGGAAAATAGTATAGAGGTTCCACAAAAAAAATTAAAAATAGAACTACCATGTGATCCAGCAATATCATTTCTGAGTATATGCTCAAAAAAATTGAAATCAGGATCTCCAAGAGATATCTGTACTCCCATGTTCATTTGTATGCTCTCTACAGATAAAAACTGTTTTTCTCTCATAGAATCAATTTATTTAGGTTTGTATTCTGAATGAGGATTAAAGGGGAGTGTCGCCTGCCCAGTATATTTTTACCTGTGAACAAAAAGGAGAATCATACCAAGGACAAGGGCAATCCCATGTATCCCTGTGCTCTCCATTCTTAGTCTTGAGCCTAGTAGTGCTGGTGGATGCACCAGAAAATGCTGGCATGCCCCAAGTTACTAACCAACCTTCACTGCTCACTTATAGACACCAGGAATTTTTTTTCACTTAGTAATGTTTATACTATTTTCTTCTGATTAGGCATAGTAATTTTTGGCTTCAGAGAAAGGAGACTTGATTGGTACAGTAGAGGGAAAGGTCCAAGGGTGAACGTAATTCTCAGTAAGTTCACTCATGTCACTACCTCAACTCCTTTTTTGGTCCCAGGCTGGGAACTTTCACTTGAAATTAACTCCATACTACTACTATTTAAATTTCTTCCTCCCGATATGCACTTCAGTTTATTTTGTTTTTATTGCATATCAATTCTTTAAAAATGACACCCATAAAATACAGTGCTGCTTTCTCAAAATTGTGGTATCTTTGAATGTACAAGGCCATAAATAAGCTGGGATGGTTAAACTTCTGTATTTCACACTTTAACTTCTTTGTCTCAGTCACTACAAAAGGCCTAGTGGGTCTGTCATATCTTGTGCCTACGATAAAATGCTTATATGATGTCAATTAGTCTTGTATCCTTCCTTCCTTCCCCTTTATTTATTTTTAATACCCCATTTCAGAAAACCTACTTTGAGAATTGTGATATGCCCTCCTATGGTGTATTTCTATGGCTTCTGGGTATCAGAGTTAAAGAAGCACAGTGCTAAGGTCACTTCCCAGACTTGCCTCATGCTTGCTCTATTTATCAGTGGGCCCCCGTAATCCCTCATGTTTCTAATATACCTACTTAGAGGATGAATACAGTTGCTCCCCACCTCTTGACACCTTTTGCTAAATCCAGAGAATATCTCAACTAGTTTAATCTACCTTAATCTCCATCATTTCCATTACTTTTTTTTTTTTTTTTTCAGCACGCGGGCCTCTCACTGCTGTGGCCTCTCCCATCGTGGAGCACAGGCTCCGGACACACAGGCTCACGGGCCCAACCACTCCGCGGCATGTGGGATCTTCCCGGACCGGGGCATGAAATCATGTCCCCTGCATCGGCAGGCGGAATCTCAACCACTGTGCCACCAGAGAAGCCCCTCCATTACTTCTTGATTTTGCTTATTTCTTCTACTTGATCAAAAAACATATGTACATTCATCTCTTACAAACTCTTGTGACCACAAAGCCTCTGTCACTTTCTATATTTATTTTCAATTTCCCCTTTTCTTTGTTTTAACACATTAGTCCGTGTCTAATATTGCAAGAGCAAATGAAAAATAGATGAAATATTTTAACCTTTACCTTTCAATACTCAATAAGTAAAGTATTAATATAAGGCTTGTTTCCCTATAAACAGCCAAATCATTATTTTTCAATCCTACATTTTTTTTTTTTTTTTTTTTTTTTTGCTGTTCGCGGGCCTCTCACTGTTGTGGCCTCTCCTCTTGCAGAGCACAGGCTTCGGACGTGCAGGCTCAGCGGCCATGGCTCACGGGCCCAGCCACTCCATGGCATGTGGGATCTTCCCAGACCGGGGCACGAGCCCGTGTCTCCTGCATCGGCAGGCGGACTCTCAACCACTGTGCCACCAGGGAAGCCCCTGCATTTTTTTTTTAATAAAAGAAAACAAGAAACCATCTAGAGACAGCTACCTTACATCTTCTAAACCATGGGAAAGCCAAGTATTCTTGGAGTATTATAAGAACTGCAGTTAATTCCAGTTTTTAAAATGAGAACTTTCTTCAATAATATTTCTAATCATCACATTGTTTTACACCACATCATAACAATTATCCAAATATGAAAGTAGGTAAGATTTTGTAACTCAGAAAACAAGGTTTCAAATGTCTACTGACACTATGAAACAAAAGCTAGGCTATCTGTTTTATGAAAACCTTGCATATTCTATAAAAAACAGAGTAGGAGAACAAAATAATTTTGCTCAATTTCCTGAATATATAAATACAATACACAAGTAGTTAGAAGATTGGACTGAGTGGCTGGTTGATTGACTTATTTCATGGAGGTTTTGTAGAAAGTATTAAGGCTTACAACCTCTATTTTCTTTAAGACTCTGCTGTCTCACCTCCTTTCCTCCTCCAAATTTTCCATACTTTTGAAATTTTAAAATATTGACTGATCAAGTCAATAAGAAATTTTACTTATGAACATTCTTCATAAGTTTCTAAGGAAGAGAACATTATGTATTGACCTCCTGGGAGATTTTCAAACCAATCGGCTAAGTGTTTTCTTCATAATAATCTCCTTTACAGAGCACAATTCACTAGTTATGTTATACTGTCCCCCCCACATCCAGCTGCTTCAAATTACAAAAATAAGTTTCTCGACAAAGTGAGTAGCCTCTCAAAATCTTTCACTGTGTTGTCTCCTTCTCTTAGTTTCCCAAAATGCTGGTGTGTGTGTGTGTGTGTGTGTGTGTGTGTGTGTGTATGTGTGTATATATTTAGAAAATTCCAATTTAAACCTTAAAAGGACTTTCAAACTTTTCTGTGATTCAGAGCAATTGGAACCCTATTTGTCAATGGTCAGAGTAGAAAATAGTACAATTACTTTGGAATAATGTTTGGCAGATTTTACTTATGTACCTTAAGACCCACCAAGTCTACTCCTAGTTATATAAAACAAAGATAAATGAAAACATATGTCCATACAAAGAATTGTGTTAACATGTTCATAGCAGATTTATTCATAATATCACTAAATTACAAACAACCCATATGTCTGTAAGAGAAAAATATATAAATAAACATATGAAGTAGTATTCAATACTTCTTGAGTATAAAAAAATGAACTACTAATACACACATAGATATCAAAACAAGTCAAACGTTAAAAAGTGAACAGTATAAGTTTTCATTCATATAAAGTTATAGAATAGGTACACCTAATTGATACTGCTAGAAATCAGAATAGTTCTTGCTTCAAGGTGAAGTTGTGGTGTGAGTATTGATTGAGAAGGGGCAGAAGGGAATTTTCCAGGGTGATGTAAGTGTTCTTTATCTTCATAGAGGTGTAGGTTACACAGATTTATTTAGTTGTCAAATCTCACCTAACTGTACACAGAAATCACCTGCTTTTCACTGTGCATAAAGTATACCTATTTATTTAAGTCATCTGCTTATCATATAAAGAATATACAATCTGTGGGGGAAAAATCTAAAACTAAAAAGTATTATTCATCAGGGAAATTTAACTACTATTATTTATGTAATTAAACAGAGAATACAAAGTAATTTAAACATGCTAAAACTAAATAGTTAATAGAAGCAAAATTGAGGTATTTTAATTATCTTTCAAAGTAACAAAAAACAATAGTGTTACATAGGTTTTAGATGAATTTGCTTCTATAATGGTTCATTCACATGGCCGTTTGTGGGAGGCCTTGGTTCCTTACAGCATGAACCTGTCCACTGTGCTGCTTGAGTGCCCTCATGACAAGGCAGTTGGCTTTCCCATGAGCAGGTTATCCAGGAGAAAGCAAGGATGAAACTACATGCCTTCTGAGGCTTTGGGTCAGAAATCACACATGGTTACTCCTGCCCCATTAGAACCTAGTCACTAAGTACAACCCACACTCTGGGAGAGAGATACTAGGTTCCATTTATTGAAGAGAAACCTGTCAGAGAATTTTTAGACATATTTTAAAACCAACACACAGTGAATGACCTCACCTTCCCCATGTTTCCGACACTTGCAAAGAAAAAAAAGGGGTTTACCAGATAGAATTTCTAAAAATAAAGTACTGGTGTCAACAATGAAGCACTGCCATTTGGTGAGTGACTTGCAGGCTGTAAAGAGAAAGAATAGTCATTCCCATGACTGATACCAGGGTGAGGCAAGTGAGGTACCAGAGGTTAATGAGACACTTGCTTCAGATACCGATTAAGGGGGTGTAAAATTAATGCAGAATGGTTGTTTTGCATTAATTTTCATTTTTAATAAATATTGCCTTATAACATTATGTATGTTGATTACTGATTTTTTTTTTACTCCCCTTAAAGTTTACACCCAAGGGCTTCCCTGGTGGCACAGTGGTTGAGAATCTGCCTGCTAATTCAGGGGACACGGGTTCGAGCCCTGGTCTGGGAGGATCCCACATGCCGTGGAGCAGCTAGGCTCGTGAGCCACAACTGCTGAGCCTGCGTGTCTGGAGCCTGTGCTCCGCGGCAAGAGAGGCCGCGATAATGAGAGGCCTGCGCACCGCGATGAGGAGTGGCCCCCACTTGCCACAACTAGAGAAAGCCCTCGTACAGAAACGAAGACCCAACACAGCAAAAATAAATAAATAAATAAATAAACTCCTACCAACAACATCTTCTTAAAAAAAAAAAAAAGTTTACACCCAAAGCTAATGTCTCACTCACTTTTTTTGCTTAACCCTTGCCCCATTCTCTTATACCTTCCCCTCTTCCTACTTTATATATATTAGTGGCTTAAGGCCAGTATAGAGTAGTCTGAAATTAGTAGATCCTCAAAATGCTGGAAACAGACTAGAGGTAGCATAGAACAGTGGAAAACACCCACGCTTGATATCAGTGGCAGCATGGGTACCAGTGAAGTCCTGCTCTAATTAGCCACAGGACCTTAAGAAAGTCATTTCACCTCTCAGTTTGTCAGTTTCTTGGTGACAAACTTGAAAGGACTGAATTAGATATTTTCTAATGCCCAGTGAAGGATTAACATTTTGACAGCAGAAAATCTTAGTCTTGGATGATGCTTTTCTTTCCCTGAATCCATCATCTGTAGCTAGAGACATGAAATCCATTACTCTTCAGGGTAAAGCTAATGCCTTTCCTATGTGATTGTTGTTTTAATTTTAATTTGGAATCATTTTTTGCACTCATTTGGCAGGTTTGTCCAATGTCGCTCTGAGGTAGTAATCAGGACATGATGTAGTATTGGTATCAGTTTGTATTTTCATTAAGGTGCCCTGAGGACTTCCAGCACTAGATGCCAACAAATTTAAATTATTAATTTTATTACAACAAGAATTATATAATGACAGAGTTACTGAAATGCGTTTTAAATTGGTTTTTAAATAGAAAAATAAAGAGATCGAATTTAAACACTTGGGAAATAATGAAAAAGTGAGACAGAGCTGCTATTGATTTAAAGTCAGGTAAGGGAATACTTTTTTAAAGTTCAATATTCACAAATCATTGACCTTAGATGAGATACTAATGAGAATACTCAGCAACCTCATAGGTATGTAATAATGAAGAAGAAACCAACTAATAATGAACAAAAACTGTGGCACTAACAAGTAAGAAAGAAAAAACTGATATCACTGATAATATTATTTTAATTGATTCTACTTTTTACTAAGAAAATACTACATTTCAACATGCTTATTTAAAAATCTACTGTAAGTAGGAGATATATAATCAGAAACAAGTGATGGACTCACAGCTGCATGTCTGAATGATATTGGGTAAATCACAAAAAACAATTTGAAACTGTCTTCACCTGAAAAATGGGGACATTAAAACCCTCACAGAGGGAGTTTTGTGTGGCTCAAATGAGTTACTGTGCATGACTGTAATTTGTAAACTGTGAAATACTCTGAATGTATAAAGAATTTATAAATTTGTACATATTTCTCATTTCCAATTAATATTATTGGGAGTCCTGTGAAGGGGAGAGAGATGAAAGAATAGTGGAATTCTAATGTGACTTTATCCATCAGATGACTCAAAGCTGACCTTGAAACATACAAGTGCATAGATTTCACTTTCATTCAGAGTGATGTGATGAGCTCTGTAATAAATGATAGTAGTGCAGAACTTTTGAAAAATCCTTTTCATTTTTTGTGTTTATTAGGTGCTTAAACAAGAAGAACTTTGCTGGCAGACACAGCAACAAATCAGTCAGCAAATCTCATCAGGGTTTCCCTGTGTCTGATTTGCCACAATCAGCCACCCTCATGTTCCCTTCCTAGTTCTGTTTTATCAACACACCCAACCCCAATTGTGGATCACTCTGGGGTGGAAAAATATTCTTCGGTCTGACAGGTCTAGATTGGGGCTAGAGCCATACCATTGGTGAAGGTCCAAGGAATCTAGATTGGCTTTGTGCATAAAGGAAGAAAACATTATCTATGGGGAAGCCAGAAGCTTAATGGCTCATGTAAAAAGAGTGTGGCTGGTGTAGGAGGTTGTAGAGTCAAAATCTGAAAGTTAAACCAGGCTACAAACTTAGTGAAAACATTTAAGGGTGATTGATGAGTTAAAGACCATAAAGATTCCAAGACTAAAATATGGGATGGAGAGTGAGCAACTTAACACTGGCAAAGTAGGAAGGGCAAACCCAGAAACACCACTTCTCACATTCTCTGTCATCACAAGAACAGCCTGAGTCAAAAGAACTTAGTGAGAATCAGAACCATACCTTGGAAACAAGGAAAGCCCATTCAGTGTTGAAGTGGTGTTCTGGCGGTGTGTTTAGATTTTTGCTTGTTTGTTTGTTGATGTTGATTCAACCCTCAGCTAGAGCAGAAGGACACAAAGACATCTTATTCGTTGTTCCTACAAGGCAAAGCCAGGGGCTGCTAATAAGAAAATTATTTTCTCTAATATGACAATATGTGAAGAGTATTAGAGGAAAAGTAATGTTTGGGTGATGATTGCTTAACAGGCCATCCTATAAGAACACTGTGTCCATATATCTATTTGTGAATGAAAATCTGAGAAGCCATTTTCATATTGCCCTTCCCTTTTCTCCTAGAATCTAGCTAGACAGCAATGAATGTCAGGGAACTGTTTGGAATAATATAATAGCTACAATTTATTGAGGGCTATATGTGTCAAGCTCTGGGCTGTTTTCCATTTATGAGCTCATTTAAGCCTCACTTCAACCTCATGTAGGAAATAATATTATCTCTGTTTTACCTATGAGAAAACTGAGGCCTCCAGCCAGCAAATAGTAGAGTGAGACCTGAACACAGTTTCAGTACAAAAATCCCACTTTATAACACCATATTCTACTATTTTGTTCTGGGACTTGTGGAGGAAACCGGATGAAGATGTGTTCCCGTACAGTGTGTGAAGTTTTTCTGATGGTGACAGGTCGGGGACAGGGTGGAGTGTCTTCTGGCAGAGGTGCTGATTGGTCGGGTGGTTCATATAAGCTGGTCTGTAAATTAAGGGAAGGATAACTAAATTAGAAGTGAAGGGAGCACACAAAACTCACCCACTTTCTGAAAGGCTGAAACTTAAAATAACTTCCTTGAGGATTACTAAGGAAAAGTCTAAGCTAACTAGATTTTCAACCTCTGTTATTATGCTGCCATTCTCTCTGGGAGTACTGTGAGCCTTTGGGAAAGACGGGTCTTACATTCTGATAGAAGCAAAGGAGACAACTTAGGCAAATGAGCATTCAGTTGGTCTGGTCCAATTTCCAGTAAAGAAGGTAACACTGAGTTCTTGGTAGACCTCTAGAGTGTACCCCAGGAGGTCTTCCACAACCATGGAAAAATCCAAAACTTGGGAAAACAGGAGATGCCCCATAGCAAAATAAAATAAAACCAAGTTTCTAAGTTCGTTAAGGGCCCCCCTTGGTAGGGTTCTGAATATAGAAGTTACACTCCAAGAACCCAGGAGGTTACTCTGAGCAGTTTGCTGCTGGTTTTCTCCTGACTTTTGAGTATCCATCTTTTGTTTGAAAAGGAGAAAGGGGCAATAGCAGCTGACTACTTCATTTATTTCCTTTCATAGCTTTAGCTTCAGATTCTTTTTTTCTGATGACCGCTGATAGATGTTTCCATGCTTTCTACCCATGGGAATGCCCATCTGTCTGCACTCCATCACTCTTCCAGCTGAATTTGACACAGTTTGTCTCTAATAATAAGTTTATTTTCCTTACTTTCCCCAATCCCAAACTGAACATCTGCCTTGTACATTGGCAATATTAAAATATCCCACTTGAGCAAATGCAATATGCTCTCTTGGTGTCACTCTCAGAGACAGTACTTGTATTGTCAATTGTGATAATTATACCATATTACACCAAGGAAATATGTATTTTTCATAATGGTCGGGGTAATCAGTGTGTATTGTGGCCCCAGTGTCGAAGGCAGTGTCAGGGACCTTATAGGCCCTCAATGGATATTGGTTGAATGCATAAATGAACTTTGTCAAATAATTCTTAAATTTAAAAATATTATGATTATTGACACTTTCTCACACACCTCATTTGCACACATATTTTCCTTCTCAAAGAACTTAGAATATCACTTGATTTATCATTAGAGAAGTCATGCTACCAGGTACAAAAATGTAAGACTTACTCTACAAACTTATAGATATTGTCAAACTACCTAAAAATGGAAAATATCCCCTAAAGTAAAGTTCATGCAATCAGTATTGTGATGTCATAGAATCAGTATTGTGATAAGGATCCAGAAGGTATTTTTAAAATACAGGTAAATTGATTTCCCTACACCTTTGAATTCCTCATGACTTCCATTTTATGGAGTAAAGAATTTTAACCTAGAACTGATTCATAAACATTTTATGTTCAAAGACTCTGCCCCAGATAATTTTGCTATGACAGTCTCCTCCCTATGGAAATCTTAAGGTTCTCTAACCTCAAAATTCTAGAATTATGGAAAGTTAAATTGAATTTTTAAATTCAAGCTATAGAAATAGAAGCAATCTTTTGGATGCTAATCTAAAATATGACCATTTCCCAAAGCTCCTGATTGCATCTGTTTTAGAAAGAGACTACTCCTGGGAGAAACACAAGTTACATGCTGTTTCTCTTCACACATAACCCCCCTTTATCACCGACATGACCTGAATTCCAACAGCTGGCTAACCTTATCACTAGTAATCAACCATCACCCCAAGAAGTGAACATAATCAAAAGCTAAATCAAATAAATATGTCTTACTTTCTGTTCTGACGTCGGCCAAGTTCCATTTCTGGTGAGAGGCCAAGGGAAGAGGGTGCCAAAGGCATATGGCTGTGGGTACCATTGTGCCAGAAAGATGTCAACACACTGGAAAGGATTCAGAGAAGAGCAGCGGGGGTGATTAAGGGGCTGAGGAATTTACTTATGAAGGAGATTAAGAGAGCTAAGTGTGCATACATTGGTTAGGCAATATATGGGAGGCAGCAGAGTTGGATATAATTTAAAGTGTTGACAAGTCTGCACAAGGAATTAGTGGCATGGGAAGCAGAGGAAATACTAAGGCTTGGGAAAGAGTAGTAAATAAGGATGAAAACCAGAGTTTAGTTGTCATCAACATTTCTTAAGAGAATGTTGATTTAAAGTAAGAACATTTTATCATAGATAAAAAGGAGATAAAAAACCAGAATGTGAAAACAACCTGACTTGGCCTGGAACAAAAAAGCTTAAGAAACAAAGAATATTTTTCCTATTCCCTTCCCTTTTAGGGCATCATTACTAAGAATGTGCCTACTTCCCACTTTCAACTGCATGTAGTTCCTCAGCCATATTCACAAGGATCAGTGGCCCAAGGTTCACCACTTCCCTTGCCCTCTTCTTATCAACACTGTCATCCCTGAATCTTTTCCCCACTTGGGTGCTTAGTAAGCACTCAGTACATGACAGTGATATACATATTTAAAATCTTCATTGAAATATAATTCACATTTCATACAATTCTCTCATTGAAAGTGTACAATTCAATGGCTTTTAATATGTTTAGAGTTGTGCTTCCAACACGATAATCAAATTTGCAATATTTTTATTACATCAAAAAAGAACTGCACAGCCCTAAGCTCTCATCCCCAAACCCTCACAACAATGTGCTTAACTCCACAAATTAATAGACATTGTCAAAGCTTAATAAAAAATGAAAAAGACTACACTAAAGTGATGATTATACAAGCATTACTTTGACTGGGATCAAGATGTGGCTTATAAATATGGGTAAACTGATTTTTCTCCATCTTTGAATATCTCACAAATTCTATCACATAGAGCAAAATGTTTATAACCTCAAGTTTCCCCCTTCTCCAGCCCTAGCAGAATACTAACTTACTCTTAAACTCTGTAGATTTGCCTATTCTGGACATATCGTATAAATGGAATCATACAATATGTGGTTCTTTGTGACCAGCTTTTTAAAATTAGCAAAATGTTTTCAAGGTTCATCCATGTTATGGAATGAATCAATACTTTGTTCTGTTTTATACCTGAATAATATTCTATTGTATGGATATGCCACACATTGTCTATCCATTCATCAGTTGATGAATATATATGACTAATAGAGAATATCACAAAATTTTTTTCTTATGAAATGCCTGGTCATTCATTTAATCACATGATTCAATCTGGGGCATCATGAGCTGAATTTCATCATCTCTCCCAGGAAAGAGATGCACTGCCTACAATCAAACAAATGATGTTGGAATTTGTTGTTCTTTTTCAGGTTTTGTTGGAGATATATTTGGCCAGTCAATCCAATGTCCAATGGTTTGGATAGATTGTACTTCCAATTACACATGGCATAGAATATATGGACACGGTCTCTCTTTATGGACTTTGCCCTTCAGTCTTTCCCCAGAAGGATAAACAGTATAGTGTAGCAGAGGCTGGCGTAGCCATCTTACGCTTCTACAAAAATGAAGTGAGCTATCGTCTGTCTTCTTTGAGTGTAGGTTTCCTCCTCAGAAAGTAATGGAACAAGATGTTTTGGAATATTCTAGCAATGGACTCAAAATCATACCCCAGTCCATAATAGTGGTGTGACCTTGAGAAAATTATTTTAAATCCCTAGAATCCAGTTTATTCATGGAGACAAAGAAGTTTAGAGGGTTGTATGAAGCAAATTAAATGATATACAAAAGTACCTGGCACATACTTGGGGATCAATAATGTTGGTTGATTTTAACAAGAAGTGATCTTACAAGGAGTAAAGGAGTGGGAGCATATGAAGGCAGGAAAAGACTTAAGGTGATTCATAACAATATCTAATAACACCTCCTATACAGAAGGAAAAAAATAACAGCCATCATTTAATAGCTCTTCATATGCCGGGCACTATTCTCCAGATCTTTTCATATATTAGCCCTTGCAACTCTCCTGTGAAGTAGATATTACTATTACCTTCATTTATTAACAGAAGTATTTTGTCAAAGGTCACTCAGCTTGTCAGAGGCAGGATTTGCATGCAGGTAGCTGGTTGGAGGACTGAATTCCTAACCACCACACACTGCAGATGCCCTTGTTTTTCTGAGTATACAGGCTGGGGACATTGTACAGGGAATGGGATATTCAGGTCTTGGATGTAAGAAGGACTTGTTCATCAAGAATCAGTTTCTTGGAGGCTAACAATTTAACTTTCACTATTAATTTTAAACATATTGTTTTAGATATCACTCTCTTTTCCCTGTGATAACTTCAACTTTAACAACTCTCTCTTTTACCATGTTAAAGCCCAAGAAAAGACCTTGGCAAAAATTGAGCTGTCCATATCTTTCAGAGTTGTTTTTTGTATGCCATCTTTCATTGCTATAAACTCACAAAGAGGAGCAGGTGGTGAGGATAAAATATGTTAGCATTCATATTTCTAGCCAAAAGTCACCTACATTTCATTTGAGGCAAATAGGAAACAAGCAAAAATACCTCCCTTCTATTCCTATCCCATCTCTGCCCAACAGTCAGACCGTGCTCCTCTAGTCCTGGATTATTGCCATTCATCCTGCCTTCCCACGTTCTCTGTTACTTTAAGCCCTTCCTGCACCAGGCTGCCAGAAGAGCCTTTGTATAATGCATTACCTGCTCCCGCTTCTTCAAGAGCCTCCAGTATATCCCTACTTTTGAAATATATCCAATTTTAAACGCCTGTACTTCCCCAAGCTCTCCCAACACATTCCTGTGCCTCAGTAAAAGAAATCTCATCATTGTTCCCTAAGCCTGGTCACCCTCACATCTCACATCCATCTTAATACGCTTAGGAAGACATGCTACTCACTACACACACACACACACACACACACACACATACACACACACATACACACCTACATGCACACACACATAGTTATGCATGCACAAGTGCACAGTAGTAGAAAGAATGATAAACACACAGTAAATATCAGTTCTTCTTAATTCTTTTTTTAAAATTTTTATTGGAGTATAGTTGATTTACAATGTTGTGTTAGTTTCAGGTTTCCCTCTCTTGTTAGGGAAAATGGTTTTCCTAACTTTCCCAGCCTGGAGTATCCTCTCTCTGCCTAAACCCCTGCCATACTTGGTGTCACACTGTTTAGAATTTGACTGTTCTTTAATGATAAACTTCTAGGACTCATTCTCTGAGGGATTCGGTTAAGGTGCATTTTTGAAACTAGGCTGGTTTTTAAATGGTATTGACTACCTTCTACGTAGTTGATTGATTTATAAGATATATCAATGTCTCAGATCAAATATTATCTCTTTTCTGTAATCTTCATGTACCTGAATCCAATTTTTACTACCCTCAGGGAAAACTAATTTTTCCTCTCCACTTCCATAATGATGTGACTAATAGATTGTTCTACCATTGCAGATAGCACCTTGTACTCTGGTTATTCTAATAAAGCTACTTCCCCCAAACAGAATATGCACTTCTTGAAGGCAGGGGCCATACTTTGCTTCTATCTCAAGGGCCTCTGTACCTAATAACTTAATAAATTGCTAAACAAATCTGGATTAACTTAATTAAAATAACAGAACTCTGAAGGAAGAGGATTAAATGTGTCAAAATGGGTTAGGGGGTGAAGAGGTTGGAGTTGCTCAGATGTACAGGGCACTTCTTCTTTTCATACATTGCATTAGATTTGCTCTTTATCCAGGACCCACTGTGCCAAATCAGGCTTGTGATTAAGATCAGGTCTACCGGGAAATCAGCAGAGTTGTAGATCGTTTGAAAAGGGCCTTGCTGTCCAAAGTTTGCAACTCTGGCAAACAGCTGTTATGGTTTTATTGTTTTATTTTTGCTTCCTTTAAAGGGCAAGATTTGAAAAATCAGGGAATTTATAAAAAGAATTTCAGTACGAAAAGAACACTCCAGGAATAATTTTCTCTGGAAACAAGGTGAGTTACCAACTGCATAGTATCCTGGGTGCATGGTAGCTGTGCCAACTTCAAGGGCTGCTTAGTCCAAACTCACCTTTTTCAAGGTGTAAAAGACCTATTCTGCCCTCAGGCAGGACTGCAAATATACTGACTCTATTTCCAAGAACCACTTTCAGATCCATTTAGAGGCTCTTAAAGAATGTGTCTCCCATTCTGTGAGGAACTGAAAGTTTTTCCTCATTGGATCACAGAATATTCAGGCTAGAATAGACCTTAGAGGTCATCTAGTTTAAATTTCCTTTATTTTGTTTTTCCTTTTTTCTTTCTTTTTTATCTTAGAGAAGAAACCAAGAGAAAGAAAGAGAAAACACACAGCCAGTTATCACAGAAGGAAGGCTGTGATGTCAAGTTAACTTCATTTTCTTCAACATCTCAGAGCCTCTGTTGGTTTTGGTTTTTGCAAAAGTTCACACCAATGTGTTAAAGGGTTCCATCCATATAGTTGATTAAACAAGTTAGTGGTCTCATAAAGGCAAAATGCTACCTAATGTTATGTCTAAGCACTTACTTTTTCTATATCAGTGTTACAAAAACAGAAGTTCTTGGACTTTGTTATTGTGTATCTGGAGGGTGAAAGGTAAGTAAGTATGAAGTTTATACTGAAAATTCCATATGTACATCCAGGAGTGTGTGTGTGCTTGTGTGTGCATGCATTTGCATATGCTTGTTTGCATAGGACTGGTAAGGTTAAAGGTAATGACATATTTACAACATATTTACCTGGTATCCAGTGGCTTCAGGCACCTTGACAGAAGAGAAAGAAGACAAATGGGGACTCTCAGATTGAGGGAGGGGTAACAAAGCATCCTTGGAAAGTTATGTCTCTGGACTGAGGATCCCTTGGGGAAGAGCAATGGGCAGTTCTGCAGTGATGACTGGGTTTCACATAGCAAGAAGTCACATTACTAATGTAACTTCCTGCTTGGGTTCTACTTACTTTCTTTATGATTCTTTGTCCATTTATGTACACTCAATGGAGCTAGTAACATGATTATGCTCTTGAAACAGTTGATGTAAGAAAGAAAAATTCCTTGAAAGTATAAAGGGATAATTAAATAGAAGCCATCTATTATTTTGACTGAAAGGACAATGTCTTTATACATATAAAAGTGTTTCTCTATGTAGTGCCAGTTCTCCATGGCAAGGACTGGTATAGGTTGGTCTGAAAATAAACCACTTACAGAGCCAGAATCTGCAATATGAAAAATAGAATAAATAGAGGTCTACATTCTTCATTTAATATGTGAACCATCAGTCATGTTCAGACACATATTCTGCCTGCTGCTTACCTCACCCAATTTGATTTTGGAGCAACCCTCTTTCTAATTAGACATAGACACCAAAAAATACTGATAAAGGTCCAAGTTTGTGTCTGGTAGAAATTTTTCATCTTTCAGTCAAATCAATAT
Source organism: Hyperoodon ampullatus (assembly GCF_949752795.1). NCBI lineage: Eukaryota > Metazoa > Chordata > Mammalia > Artiodactyla > Ziphiidae > Hyperoodon > Hyperoodon ampullatus. The sequence goes on along the minus strand of NC_136926.1, from coordinate 54,464,911 downwards.
TTTATATTTGAACTTCTTGAAGTTCAAAATCCTTGAAATTCTGTAATTTAGCCATAAATTTAAGCATGGCTTAGTAATATTGCCAGATAAATTAATAAAGGAAGAGCATGTTTGGGGATTCCAGGTGTGGGCACCTCGGGTACTTGTGGTGCTCTAAGCTTCTTTGGTTTAAACCAGTCACACTCTATCTTCATCTCAGCCCACTTTATAACTTTAATTAAACAAAATTAAAATTAATTATTAATGGAATTAGATGAATTAACTAAGGTGAGCTGATACTATTTTTGTTGTTGTTCTTTGTAAAGTGTCACTAGTATACCCAACATGAAAGAGTTTAGCTTGAATAGTGCTGAATAACAACAAAGTTCTTGCCCCAAGGAGCTTTCCTTCTATAAACAAGTCAGTAAAAGACAGATCATAACTCAAGGTGTAGCTGACAGAAGCTGCTATTTCCAAAATAAGAGAGTATCCATGGCAAATTCTCATCAATGATTGAAATGTGGTTCTCTAGAGAATCTAAATAAGGGATCAATTCAGTCATTGACTCAGTTGTTATGAATATTTAAAGGCACAAAATGAATTTCTTCTCTCAAAGTAGTGCCTCCTGAATGCTGGGACTACCATAGTTTTATAAAGAAACACTGGTCTTTAACTAAACCTATTTTAGTCACTGAATGGTCACAAGCCGATTCTTTCTTTGTGTTCAGTCTTCAGCTTGCCAACCTCAGGGATTGTTTTCATATCTTTGGCAAATATTTCTTTAAAATTTGTTATGGGGCAGACACTACATGATGACTGTACAATGGCAAGTAGAATAGGTGTGAAGGAATAGATTTTTGGAGAGTATTTCAGAACATCCCCCCAGAGAGTGAGGGAATGAAGTGGGTAGCAGTGGGTGCTGTGTGAGCTCTGAGGCTGAGCCTTCTGAGCTGTATAACTCAATGGTTGCAGGCAGAACTCACTCAGAGTCAGAGCAAGTAGAAGACCAGGCTGGAAGGAGGACTCATGGGTTAGGTTTGCAGTTAATGAAGAGACATCTAAGAGCAACCTAATGTCCATCAACAGATGAATGGATAAAGAAGATATGGTCTCTATACACAATGGAATATTAACCATAAAAAAGAATGAAATAATGCCATTTGCAGCAATAGAGATGGTCCTAGAGTTTATCATACTAAGTGAAGTAACTCAAACAGAGAAAGACAAACATCATATGATATCACTTATATGTGGAATATAAAATAATAATAATACAAATGAACTAACTTACTTACAAAACAGAAATAAACTCACAGACATAGAAAAGAAATTTAATGGTTACCAAAGGGGAAAAGAGGGGGAGGGATAAATTAGGAGTTTGGGATTAAAATATACACACTACTATATGTAAAATAGATAACCAGCAAGGACTTACTGTATATCACAGGGAACTATACTCAATATCTTATAGTAACCTATAAGGGAAAAATATCCACAAAAATAAATAAATAAATAAATAAACAAATAAATAAATAAATAAATAAATAAACATATATCATATATATATTCTGAATCATTTTGCCGTACATCTGAAACTAACACAAAATTGTAAATCAACTATATTTCAATAAAATTTTTTAAAAAGGCAAAAAAATGAAAAGTGAGATCAAGAGAGCATTTCCCTATATGGGTTGGAACCCTGTGGCCAAATCGGACAAGATCCTGTTTTGCTGTCATGATGTCATAATGATAATAGCTACTATCTAATAAGACTTTTGACTGGGGGCTCATGTCCATTGAATGTTTTTCTGTAGGAATCCTGAAATTGGCTGAAAGCACATGCTCTCACAGAGGATTCATTTTGCTTCAGCTGGTTGACTTAACCAACGTGGCACACCATTGTAATATAAAGACTAATTTGAGGTATTTCAGGTGACAGGCACATGAAATTTAGATCATGATCCAGAAGTTCATAGAAAGGTTTATTTAACATTACAAACCCCAGGGGAGATTTTTATTTTCCCTCTTCAATCCAGCATCAAAGTGAAACTGAGAGTGGTTCTTTGTTGGACATTCCTATGGAATGGGTCAATTCTTTACCCTTTGAGGTCTGGTTTTATGCAGAAGGCATAGATCACCCTTGTTCCATGGACTATAGGCAATGTCTCCTTTCAGTTGCCTCCTCAGAAGATCAAAATGGGAGCTCAAAGACACTAAGGTCCACCAAAAGCCCATTTGAAAGCAAATTTATTTCACTGTAGTTCAGCTTTTATTTTGTGTTTTGACTTTTGAACTTGTCTTGATTTCTTGTCAGTTTAGTAACACATTTGAAAATGAATTTGAAAAGATATTTCATTAAGAACTTTAGTTGCTTTAAGTAGTATAGGTGTTCAGAGTATCTAATTTGTCATGGACCCAGAAAAGAAAGTTTGTTTGTTATTATTTACCAAACATCTGCTATGTGATTTACATCCATTATATTATCAAATCCTTAGAAAATCTACATGCAGTACAGTAGGTATTCTTATCATAGTTTCCAGAGGAAAGGATTGAGATTAGAAGAGATAAGTAAATTGCCCAAGGCAAGAGAACTTTTAGTGTTTTAGGATTTGAACTAATAGATGCTTAGTTCCCAAGCTCATGTGTATAATAACTGTAGACAGTGGAACATTGAAAGAACACTTAGATCATTTTACCACCTGCTTTTTTGTCTATTTTTCCCCTCCAAATTGTCTTGTTTTCTTTACCTCTCCAAATCTTTTGCTTCCTGAGTCTTTTCTATCTCAACAAACCACACCACTGTTTATCCAACTATTTGAGCTAAAGCAACCTATGTCATTATTTATATATATATATATATATATATATATATATATATATATATATATATACTTTTTTTTTTCTTTAGCATCCACGACAACCCTCTGGTCTAGGTCATTGTCACAAATTGCCTAGACTCCTGCAAGAACTCCATTAATTTCTTGTATCCCTTCTTCCACTAGTGAATATATTTACAGTCCATTTTCACTTAATCAGCTTAAAAAATCTTACTAAACAGTAAATATCATTGTATTACTTCCTTTACTGAGAAATGTGATGGCTTTCCATCTTTAAATTATATTTCCCCTTCCAATCATAGCCTTTTAGATCTTATGTCATCTGGCCTTACAAGTTTCTCCAACATTATCTTGTAAAACTCTCTCCCTCACTCACCACTTTCCAGACTCACTGACTCCTCTGTTTGTCCAAACATATCAAGCCTGTTCATATCTTACAATGATTGTACTTACTAGTCCTTCAAGTGGCATGCTTTCTGCTTAGAATTTTACATGCCTATCTTTTACTTATCCTTCAGATCTCAGCTCAATCACCCCCAATTTAAACAACCCTCTTATATCACACTGCTTAATTTTCATTTTGTCATTTATCTCTAAATTTATCCTATTTGTTTATAAATATGTTTTGTTTTTTTTTTGTTTTCCTTACTAAAATGCAACTGCATGATAGCAAGAGGCCTTGTCAATTTATTCAAAACTGTCTTAATAACATCTCAGAAAAATGTGTTATCCAATGAATTCATTGCTGAAAAAAATAATCTCTAGAATTGGAGCATAGCTAAGTATCATTATCTATGAACACAAGTCACCATTTTGGGGGACTCCCAGCATAAGGCCAAGAAAGGCTTTATCATTATTAGCTTGTGAATCAGCTACAAGGAGGTAGGGTTGAATTTGAATAAACAAAGCATCCAGAAAGACAATAAAGGGCAGCACCACTGACACTATTGAGTTCAAGAACATTCTCCCCAGAGAGCTGATCAAGGAATCAGAAAGCCAAAAAAGGAAGCCAATGCATTCATAAATGTACCTCACTAAAGCTGAGGCTGATGGTTTAATACTGGAATAACTGCCACACTACTGGTCCAATTGTCTCTTAACATTGATGATATTAAGAGACTTAAAATTCAGATGCTGAGTCAGATAAGCTCCCACTTTCCAGCCTTGATAACTAAAAGAAAGGGCCACAGCAGCAGGAAGGTGGCCTCATCTCACTTCTGACTTCCAGTCTTACTCATGTGCATCTCATTAGAAGGAGTTAATTTTCCCTAGAAATTTCGCTTCAAGGAAATGTGGGCTATATTGTCCTTAGGTTTTTTGGAACCTGTAATATAGAAGAATACATAAGAAAGAGGAATGAATGGATGCTGAATACCTATTAAACACAAAATGGCATCCGTGTGCATCACTCAATGTGCTTCCCAAAAGCACAAAAGTGCCTAGTATAAATTCATAAAGAAATTGAGCTAAGCTGGACTCCAAAGAAATGTACTATGCTCTGAAGATATATTAAGAATGTCATGTGATACACTCTCCCAGGGAAATTAAATTGACAGACAGATTGGTGCTTCTCATTGATTAGAAATGGTCTTAAAATTCCCCTCCCCTGATTGGATAACTGATAGTTTTATGCAGAACAATCCTATTTTTATCATCGTATTCATTAATCTTTGCATGATATGGAACTCTTCTTTCTGAAGAATGAGTCTGGGACATATGTAGTACTGAAACTCAAGTATGATTTCATGGATGACCCAATTATTTTCTCTTTGAGTGAGAGTACCCACTCTTGCCATATTCACTGGACTTTGCCTAGATCATTGTTGACACATTCCAGGGAAGTCCAAAGTCTTTGGTCATCTCATGAGGAAACTAAACATATGTGTAGGGAATAGAGAATATATCAACTACCTTTAACTGTGTGGAAAAGCTCAGTGCAATTTCCTCCTATATAAAATGGGGGAACTTCAGGGAGGTTATTATGTCTTTAAAATATATTAAATATAAACATGTGAACCAGTTGCCTTCTTTATGGCCAAGGGAAGCCAGGTTATGTTTTGGAGCAAATCTTAAAATTCCTCTTCAAATGATATTTCCTCCAAGCCAATAAAACAAACAAATAACAACAAAACAAACAAACAAAAAAATGAGAAAAGTTGATGTCCATGAAGTCAGCCCCAATCAGTAACTCTCTTATTTACTTCTTAATTTTCTGTTTCCATTTTTTTCTCTTTTCTTTCCACGGTTGACTTATAAACCAGGTACATAAACTAGATGATGAAACTATTAGTAGATACTGAGTCAAATCTTCCAACACCTTTCCAAGCTTTCCAAGCTTGGGGGATAAAAATAGACACTAGAATGATAAAAATCAATTGAAGATAGTGATTTGACCACAGTGGAAGGGCAAAAGCATTAAGGAACACCATATTTTCTGCCTATAGACATAGGCATGTAAATAATGCAAATATTGGCATGATCTAGAAATTTCTCCATTAAAATATACTCACACATCTGGGCCACATATACAAACTGACACAGGAGAAATAAGAGAGATTCCCTTTCTCAGTATTCTCTGCCTCTTTTCCTTTTCCTTACTTACTAGTTAAAAAACAAAAGTATCTTTAAGTTACTGATAAGGAAACTAAGACCCAGAGAATCTAAGGACATTCTTAGAGTCACACAGAAGGTTGGTGGCAAAGCCATGAGTAAAGCCTAAGCTGCCCTTTGGCTCCCAGGCCAGAGCTTATTGTCAATATTTCTATCTCATGCCATCTTCTGGGAATGTGATACTGAAAGAGGAGCTCCAGTTGTCTCTAACAACACAAATGATTGCCCACCCATATGTTCTTTAAATTGGAATGTTTGTAGGTAGGGTTTTCATAAGACATGGTGTGGTGTTATAGACTGAATGTTTGTGTTCTCCCCAAAATCATATGTTGAAGCCCTAACCCTCAATGTGACCATAATGGAAGATAAGGTCTGTGAGGAGGTGATAAAGATTAAAGGAGGTCATAAGGGTGGGGTTCTAATCTGATATGGCTGGTGCCCTTAAAAGATAAGAACTCTCTCTCTTTGTCTTGTGAGGACACAGTATGAAGGGGCCATCTGCAATCAAGGAAGAGAACTCTCACCAGGAACTGAACTGGCTGACACCTTCATCTTGGACTTCCCAGCTTCCAGGACTGTGAGAAAATACTCTTCTATTGTTTAAACCACTCAGGCAGTGGGATTTTGTAAGGGCAACCTTAGTAGTCTAATACATCAAGGTATGCCTCTTCCTTCTAGAATACATAGAAAATATTAGACATTTATTTGCAAAGGTACTTTTGGAATTATATTATTTAATATCAGCTTTCCTGAAGAAAGTGCTTATAGTCAATTTTATGAAAAAAATTACCCAAGGTGGTATCCCATTTGTAAAACAAATATATAATAAAATATATTTGAAAGGATTAACAGATTTTAATACTGTATTGTGCTATTATTTTTTTTAATTTTGCTAGTGTATTTTTATTATTTTAAGTACTCTTGGCCTTAGTCCAAAATCAGACTCCTTCATTGGAATGAACTGTGGTGATCCTGGATGCTAAAACTAAGGAAACTGTACACAGGGTGTAACCAAATCCTACCTATCCAAGGAAGATCCATATAACATAATTTGTTTTACTGGCACTTTTTATATCCTATAGGAAGTAGAATATTTATCGATGCCTGTGCAGGAATTAATCTGAGTGATAAAAAGTAGAGTTAAATGTGTCTGTTTCTTGAGCAGATTATCTTAATAGGCATTTTCATATCAACTGATATTACATATGCACATATATTTTCCCTTGTGAAGTGTGTGTATCTGTGTGTGTGTGAGTGTGTGTGAGTGTGTGTGAATTAACCCTCACAATTTAAATATTATACTTGATACAATTCAGTTATTGAGTGGCTACTAGAAACAGAGAACCAATCTTATGCTGGAGGATTTAAGGCATCAGACACACGACCACTTGGATTGATGAGCTGATGAGGAAGTTAACACACACACAGTGTTTTAAATAAAATACGAGGCCAGAATTGCTGGTGCAGAGGACAGGTGAATCCTTGAATTGTGTGGAACTTTTGGAGGATGAAGCTTTCAAGAGCAACATGAGACTGGATGGATATTCCTTAGAGGACTGGTCAAATTTAATTGAACAGGAACCAATAATCTGAATATTGAAAGCAGATGGAACCTTCCCATGAGAATTTTGTAAAGAAGAGTCTGATATCCTCCCTTGTGTTGTCCCAACACACAAAACGAATATCTAAGATAATATGATCTGTATCCTTTATTCACAAATAACTGTCAGGTCACTTTCCTGGCTGCGGGGCACTTCGTATATTACCAAATTAGCCCCATTGGATTTGTGAACAGAAGTGCTTTTTGAGAGACTGTGGCCTGAAGGAAGCATTAAGCCACTCACACATCCATATCTCAGTCCCACAGCCCTTCCCCACCTTGGTCTCTCTCAAGTAAACAGGGGAAGTATCTGCAGAAGACACAGAGTGGTTATTGGTAGCAAGCAGACACAGGTGCCAGGTGGTATGTACTACAGACCAGTGCTGTCCACTGGAAAGACCATGAGAGCCACACATGGAATGTCAAATTTTGGCAGCCATATTTAAAAAGGAAAGAGAAAGAGGCGAAACCAAATTTAGTAATATATTTAATTTAACCCAATATATCTCAAATAATATCATTTCAATGTGTTCTCAATATAAAAAATCATTAATGCTATATTCTACATTTTTTTCATAAGAAGACTTTATTTTTATTTATTTTTATTTATTTTTATTTTTTTGTGGTACACAGGCCTCTCACTGTTGTGGCCTCTACCGTTGTGGAGCACAGGCTCTGGACGCGCAGACTCAGCAGCCATGGCCCACGGGCCAGTCGCTCTGTGGCATGTGGGATCTTCCTGGACCAGGGAATGAACCCGCATCCCCTGCATCGGCAGGCGGTCTCTCAACTGCTGCACCACCAAGGAAGCCCCATAAGAAGACTTTAAAATCCAGAGTGTATTTATACTTACAGCACAGATCATTGGGACCAGCCATATTTCAACTCAGTAGCAGTGTTTGTCAAAACGAAGCAATGCAGGGCCTCCTTTTAAAGGGGAAATATCAATATATCTTGGACCATCACAACCCTAAAACTAGGTACAGACCTCTTATACTTATAGCTCATGTATGCTTATAAAATCAACACAAATTGTTTAAATAAATTCCAAGCAAATAAATATAAATACAATGATTTCAATATGACATATATTTTGCAGAAACTAAATCATGTCTGTGCAAAATAAAATGGCAATTTTAGGTTTGATCCACTGCAAATCTTCCTCTCCACAGGGACAGGCAAGGGTTTCATTGGGTTTTTCTCAAAGTAAATGACTCATTTAAATCTTCTGTTCTCTTCTCATTAGCAAAAATCAAAGCACCAATACTTTGCATTAATTTTATTCAGTTGAAGAATGAAGGTGATCAAAAATATAAATGTAAAGGTGGGTCCTGAAATCACTCATATTTCTCCTAATTGTATACAATTACTTTTGAATATCTTCACATACTTGTCTACCCTGTATCCCCCTACTCATCCTCTCCCCCCACTAGCATTCTTTAAAACAAGTATACTTATCTTTTTCACTTAACATAATATTATAAGCACATTTTTCATGTTGCTCCATAGTTTTCAGGGCATTTCTTTTAATGGTTATATACTACTCAGTCAAGGACGGATCACCAGCATCAGCTCACTGCTGGACCTACTGTCTCTCATCTTTGATTCCTGTGTTGTATTAGATACTAATGAAAATGCAGCTCAGTGCCCATGATCTTATCCTTCTTGAAACTCTTTCCTGAGCACCTTGGTTTCCTGAGTCTTATCTACTCCCAGATTGCTAAGTGCCTGCATCTTTTCCTAGGCCTCTAAATGTAGGCATTCCCAACAGCCCACTTCTTCTCTCCTTCTACTCTTCTCCTCCCTGGACTCCCCATCATCCAGGATTTTAGCTAACTCCTCTGTGCAGATAAAGTCATTCCATCTCCTCCAAGTTCTAGTTTGGCTTTGCCTATTTTCTACAAAATATGTCTACCAATCACCTCTGTGCAAAACAGATTCTAAACTGTGTGAACTTTCTCTGCTTTAGTACTTCCACATCACAGAATCACCCAGACTTTTCTCTGTTAATTATATATAGCCCCATTCTACTAATGAACATGGGCTGAAAACTTTGAATTCATACATGTCTCTTACTTTTCCTTTGTCTGCCATAACAAAGCAAAGCACTTGCCAAGACTCCTCGTGAGTGATATTCCTATAGATATTGTCACTGTCACCCTTTCACTATTTCTCACCTAAGGCATAGCAAAGGTGCCCACTCTCATCACAGGCACACATGTTCTGGAAGCCAGTGCTGCAAGATCAATTTCCTTAAAGCAGTCACCTGATTTTGAATGTCTGCTCTCAGGGAACATTAGCTTTCACACTTGCCAACCAAATCAAATGCTCCCACTGGAGACATTTCCTTTCTAATCTCAGAATACTTTTCTACCCTCACCCAGTGGGTGAGGACTTTAGATTGTTTAGACATGCCTGTCTTCTCTCCCCCATCAGACTACATGTTCAGATTCAAGGATCATGTCTGATCATGTTGAATCATAGCCAACACTATTCATAGAGTGAATATTTAACCAATAAATAAATAAAAGTTTTAAAAATGAATTGACACCCTTTAGCACAAATGATTTCATCAGTCAATTGACAAAAAGACTATGGAGCTAAGAATCAGTGGTATACGTTAGGGGAATGAAAAGCCACCCAGTGTAGCTTGGCCTGAGATAAAAAATGGAGGATCATAAATATCAAAATAGGGTTCCGTGGGCATTAGAATCAGAGAACCTGCGAGTCTGAAGGATCATTTAATTTATACACTGTGGAATCTCATTGTACAGAGGAGATCATGATTTGTGATCATGATCACAAATTGAAGAAATAGCCTCTTTTCACAACTCCATTATGCTGTCTCCTTACTGGCATAACTACAAGTTGTGCTTACTCCAAAATCATTTGTCTTGAGACATTAAGTTTCTTATGTAGGTTTTCTAATCTTTAATTGATCATATTGAATCTATAACCAAGTCGCAAGTGCTTAAAGACCTTCCGGAAAAGAAACATTAGCCACAGATAAACTTTTGAAAAAGTAATTAACACCTGTTTAGTACTTTACTGTTTCTCATTTGAAAGGCATAGCAAGCTTTTGAGAGGGTAAGACAATTATTATTATCTTATTTTATCAATGATAAAATTGAAGCCTAGATTGCTTTTGGGTGACCAAACGTCATAGTACTGACGCAGCATAGCCAGCAGTAAATCCAGTTCCTCAGACGCTTGGGCCAGGGTTCATTCTCCTATTTATTGCTCATTCATTTACTATTTTCCCAATGATTGGACCTGCTTGCAAATAACTGTAAAATGCAACATTGCAAATGTTAGATACCTATCTCCACTACTGCACTATACTGTATTCTCAATTAAGCTGCTTGCCTATGCTTTTCTTTTCAGGAAATTTCCATTTGGATCTGCATAGAAAATGCTCCTCTTCCTTAACTTGAGCTCACTGGGAAATAATAATCTTTTAAATAAAATATTTGTTCAATATGATTTAATGAAATTGTATTTTTTTTTCATTTTTTAACTTTCCCTTGACTTTTTTTTTTTCAGTTTCCATTGTGGATTCCTAAGCAATTTATATACAGCTCAGAGCTTATACTATAAGGTTCTGTGTTTTAGGGCTCTAAGAGCATTTCCTCTGGGTTTGGTTATTGCTTCAATCTGATCAGTTAAAAGTAAGAAACTTAAACGTATGAGACTTGCTGCCTAAAGGCAGATGATTCTGGAATAAATAAAACTTTGGAATTCTTATCTCAATGAGGAGACTCACAGATTTTGTTCCTGTTATTGTTGCAGATTTTCAGCTTTCTATTTTATAACATAAGGAGCAGCTAAGTAAAACATGTTTTTATTTTCATTTTCAACTTGCATATATTAACAAATTAAAGGCAGACAGAGCTACAAGAGTAGTTCATGTTCTCTCTCCCTTCCCCCAACTGCATTTTAGGAATTTACAGTAGGGCTAACAGATTTTTTTCCCTAGCAAATCTAGGGACACATATTTGCGTATCTGTTTGCATGTATTTGAATTTTCATTTACATAAATTTGCATACTAAATGTAAAAGCTTCAACTACAAGTATATAAAGTAAAATAAAATTGATTAATTAGTGCAACCTACTATAGTTGTACCCAATCCCATTAATCTGATTGTGCTGGAAGACTTGTAGTCAGTTGTGGCCTGAAGGCTATAGAGACAGCTTTCCAGCTGTTCCTTAAACTGGGGCCAGCTCCATAAACAATGTATTGTAGGAAATGGGAGGATCAGAACTAAAATTGTACCTGGAAGGAAACCCACACTTACATACACACACACATGAAAATAAAGGAAAAATAAAATCTTTATCTAAGGATCAAATCAGAGTATGGTACTGAGCTGGGTAGAACCATAGATTTTGTCTTACATGCCAGTTAATAGTGAACAAATTAAAGCCTCTTCCAGACCCACAGAAATCACTTACCTTAGAACCAGTCCACTTCTAGATGCTTGGCAGCTCACCAAGGACACTTGGGGAGATCACCTACCACTAGTAGATGTACCTCTGACCCACTGATCCCAGCTTTGTGAGTCCAACTCAATGTGAAGTTGCCCCTCGTAACCCCACCATCTTCTCCTTTCTGTACCTTTCTTCCCAAGTTCTTTTCTGACTTGGTCCTTTTCTCATGCTATCCATTCTGCCATTCCTGTCTTCCTCATTCATCAAAGTTGCAACTTCAAGGCTTAGCTTAAGTCTGTCCACATCGTTAAAAATCAATAAGAACAACAATAAAAATAACTATGAAAAAAACCTCACTTTCCTATTTCAGGCTGCAGGTATCCTTTTCCTGAACCTCAATGACATCTACTCTCAGTTTGATTCACCTGAGGCTGTACTGTGCTTTATAATAACATCTGTCTCATATGTGTATGGCTTACCTCCATACAAAGTTGCAAGGTTTTGTGGAATAAATGCTAGGCATCTAAAATCTTCCAAGTGTCCCTCATAATTCTGCAGACATACCAGGGGATCATTGTGTTTGTTGATTGAATATTCATTATTTAAACAAAGAGTATTGCATGACATAGCAGTCAGAATGACAAGGAAAGAAGAGACTGAAATACAGAATCAGTAAATGTGAGTTCCGTAATGTAGGCGGGTCCTATTTGAAGTTTGTCTTTGGCTTGAGTGACCATAACACTTGGTTAAAGAGGCTGAAATGTACCTAGCACTTATTTTGTGCTGTGCAGTGAAATAAGTAGATTATAGGCAGTGTTTCATTTAATCCCCACAGCAACCTGATGGCAGAGTGACCATTTTAATCAACATTTCATAGATTAGAAAACTGAGACATTAGACAATTTGTCACAGTTCACTCGTCTGTTGCAGCAGAGTTGGGACCCACACCTAATAGGTCTGACTCCAAATACTCTGTTTCAAACCACCAGATGGAACTACTCACTTAAATGTTTTTTGCTTTGGTTCCTCATCTGAAAATACATGTAACACCTTCTACCTAATACACTACGGGACTCAAATTAAATTATACAGAGGAAAAAAACTTGTGAACTATAAAGAGATATGTTTATAGTTATTTTAGGCAAAAATATCACCTAGTCCACTCACTCTTTCTCACTTAAGATTTAATATTTTGAGAAATCTTGAAAATTGTGACATCACTTTTACTTTGATTTAAAAGAACTCTCCAAACTGGCCACCTGTCAGACTGATGAGAATGCATTTGGATACCAGCAGAACACATACCTGGGGTCACTTCCCTCAGTTTCTCCAATTACAGAGCTTGCTGCAAGGAGCTGAATCAACCACGAATGTAATCCCATTCCACACTAACAAGCAGGTGCTATCTCTTTGGCCCTTGGCATTTAACCCTGTTGAATTATGAATGTGCCTCCAATCCCACTGTTTGCCTTGGAGCTGGTTAGAATGAATGCAGTACCTTTTGGGGGAATTAGATTTTTAAAGTAGACTAGGCAATTTTTAAAGCAAATTTTGTTCAGAAAGCGCTGGTTATCTTAAGATTTGCCAGATTATGGGGAATGGCATTGACTCCTGCAAGAGCCCATGGAGTGGTTCTCTGCAAAGCCTGTGACTTTAGTATTAAATAAAACTGGCTAGGCCAGGCCTGGGGTGTTCTATAAAATCAAATAGATGATATGTTGGTTTCTCTGTCTCTTCATAGAAAGTGCTCCAGGGAAACTTGGGTCTCGGTTTTGTGTGAGATGAGACTTCTCCTTAGATGAGTATGAGTCTTATCTTCTAATTAGGAAGGAGAATATTCTGTTCTGCCCAACAGGCAAGAATAATAAAGTGTTAAATTCAGAAATGGGTACTTTATGTTGTTCTAACTCTAGTGTATGTGTCACTCTGTGGACATATCATGGAGACAGAATGGGGACAAATGGAATTCCAGGGATCAGGCCTTTCATCTACCTTGGCCCTCTCTACAGCCTGATGAAGAAACCAGAAAAGGGCTATGAAACAGAGGTATTCCATGCACACTCTGACAGGAATTTACAGGTTTTTATGAAACTTCTCAGGGCTGGTCACAGTTTCTTTCTTATCTTTAAGATAAAAGAGTTAGAGACGATTTTAGCTTAAAAAAAGAACACATTTTGTCTCCACTCAAACAGATCTGTAGTTACTTTCATCTGTTCATTTTAATGGTTCACCCAGTAGACAAAAAACTGAAGTCATATCACTTCCCCAAGAATAATGAATTTCTTAGATTAGATAGTATGTTTTGTAGTATTAAAAATGATTAATTTATAGAGTGATGAGCATTTCAGAGAACACTTTATCCACATTACCAAAGAAGATATTCAAATGGAAAATATGTACATGATAAGATGCTTAACATTATTAGTCATTAGGAAAATGAAGATTAAAACCACAATGAAAAAATAATTAAAAAATCTTTGGTGAGTATATGGAGAAACAGGAACCCTTAGATGTTATTATGCTATGACTCTCCTACTGAGAGTGGTTTGTTTTAAGGTCTCTATCCTCAGAAGAAAAAAATGTGCCATATAGAACTTACTATATGGATTATATTATGAAGAAGTGGACACTTCAAATCTCTCCTTGTACTGGAAAATATCAAATAATTAAATAGTGGGGTAAGATCTTTCTTCTACCTTCTAGTCCTAATTTGTCCTATGAAGCAAAGAGAACAGAGCCTCAAATACGAAATGAAAATCAAAATGAGTTCTAATTCAATGACTTTGGGTAACTTCACACTTTACTTTCATGAACAGGGAACTAAATTATATGCCAGGTTGTTGCTAGACAAGGTTCAAAATAGACACCCGTTAAAACACTCTGAAAAAATATAAAGAGATTTACAAATATAAGTTAACATCTTATGGCTAAAGAAAATTATGCTACATATTCTTAACTTAATAACATAAAAATAGAACACAGTACAGGCCTTAGAGGTGGCATAAATTGGTTTAATTTTCTTCTTACTTTATTAGAAGGAAAAAATCCTGATTGCTTAAAATTCTATAAGCTCTTGGTAAGATGTCATTAAAAGTTACCCTTAAGTTAAGTGGTTATAGAAAATGATATAAAAACCACTCTAACCTAATCAAGACACTTCAACATTTAGAGTAGTTTTTCAAAAATGAAAACATTTTTGACATTTTTGATGAGTGTTTGACCATTCAATATATCTTAATGTTGTGAAAGAAAACGATTAGTTTAAGACTCTGCAAGCAATTGAAATGTTACTACCCCAACAAACTGGGAGTAAAATACAGGTGCTACTCCTATTTAGGAAAAGCTAATATATGGAAATACAGGTTTACAGAGCAGATACACTAGAATATGATAATTTTCATTATAAAACAGTTTTCCACTAAGAGAAAGATTTTCCTCAGGGTTCCTCCTAAACATCAGGCTCCTTTAATTCACTTAAATATAACTCAATTTGCACAACAATTTTCAGAAGCATATTCTTTATGGAAAGGTAGGTATAACCACATAACAGCATGTACCTAGCCAGATGTTAATTCTCAGCACCTAGGACAGTGCTTCGAGCATAGAGCAATCAATATGTAATTTTTTTTAGATGAATGAATGAATAAATGAATGAATATTATATAACCAGAGATCTCAAGTCAAAAAGTATCCATTAACAGTCTTTTGAGTGCTCGATAAAGTATTCAAACAAAATAACAAGGTGTGTGGGGTGGACTAGGAAGTAACTTTCTTTTAGAATTTTCAAATAAATCATATCGTATAGTAGGTACTCATTATTGAGCAAATAATTGAGTGAACAACCTAATGAACTCAGTTAACAACCACATTTCCATGATCAATTTTTGTTTGTTTGTTTGTTATTTCTCTTTTTTTAAATTGAGGTATAACTGACATATACCATTATATTAGTTTCAGGTGTACAACATAATGATTCAATATTTGTGTATATTGCAAAATGATCACCACAATATATCCATAACCATACATAGTTACAAAATTGTTTTTCTTGTGATGAGAACTTTTAAGATCTACTTTCTTAGTGACTTTCAAATATGCAACACAGTATTATTAACTATAGTCACCATGTTGTAAATCTTGATTATACCCCATCACCAATTCTCAATTGAGAACACATCAGGATAGGACATGTGAAGAAAAAAAACTATCAATAAAGACTGTCTTTCTACAATCAGCAAAACAATTTTGAGGCTCTCCCAGCTGCTTTGTTTGATGCTGAACCTAAAGTATTCAGTCCATTACCTGGGGCATAGTTGTTCATTTTCTTATCCTAAGCTTTACACTGTTTGACTATTACTACCACTGTAACAAAAGCTAGCTTAATAGCCATTTCTTTTCCTTTACCACTCCTCAGACATAATCAAACAAAACATCCCAAACTTCCCGTTTTCCTCCACAATATTCAACTCAATTCTCCAGCCCACTGACCTGAAGCCACAGATGTCTAAATCCTGGGTGAGGAAGCCTGCTGATGACTCACACAGAAGTGGATCAGCTTACCACAGGCAGAAGGTTCTTCAAGGGGTGGCCTCCGCCTCCACATTAACCCCACTAATTCCTCCTGCTGAGAAGCTTCTGCTGCTTAAACACCTCATATTGTCCCAGATTTCCTATTCCTCTGCATGTTCCTTCTCTCCCTCTACCCTGGCTCCCTCGCATGAAATACTTCTGGTTTCAGTCAGCACTCCCCTCTCTAAGAACCAAAATCCCAGTCAAGAGCTTACTTAAAAATGGGTTTTTAATTCAATGAGGGGGAGGTAAGAAAAGTGATAATAACTGAGGAGAAAATGGTTTATACAAAGGAGTTAATCAGCTGAGACCCTGCTCAGGGAAACCTGGGTGGGGGAGGGATGCAAAGACACAGGCTAGTGTCTCTTCAGGCCTGGGATGCTCCTCGCTGAAGAAGATAGCTCCAGAAGGCAAGCCTTGTGTGCCAATAGGAGAGGTAGGTGGGACAGGAGCATAGGCTTGACATTCTCCTCAGAAGGTAGTTTCCCATAAAGGATGGGATTGTGTTGCCAAACCCAGTTTTATGTGCTTGACTCATGGTGACACCAAACAAATTGAAATGTTTGAGTTAGGAGCAGAGAAAAGTTTATTTCAAGGGTCAAGCAAGGAGAATGGGTGTCTCATGCTCAAAATACCCGAACTCTTCAATCGAGCTTCAGGCAAGAGGTTTTAAAGGCAAATCTGGGGGGAGGGCTGCAGGGTG
The DNA here is from genome assembly GCF_949752795.1 of Hyperoodon ampullatus. Classification (NCBI taxonomy): domain Eukaryota; kingdom Metazoa; phylum Chordata; class Mammalia; order Artiodactyla; family Ziphiidae; genus Hyperoodon; species Hyperoodon ampullatus. Next base: position 54,448,184 of record NC_136926.1, on the reverse strand, counting down.
TGTGATTTTCTTTTGATTGGTTGGTGGTGAAGTAATAGGGTGGTGTTCCATGAATCTCAATAATCAACCTTCTGGTTCCAATCCATCTGGGGTCCATGTGCTAATGTTCAGCCTGAAGTTATTATCCTCCACCTGAGTGGGGGACTTAGTTCCTGTAGAAGATCTCAGAAATATGTATCAGATATTTATGTATATCCCTTGAGGAGGAATCAGGACCCTGTCCTATCCTGCACTATTGTTTCTTGATGCCGTTCCTTTGTTTCTTCATTTCCTTGCTCCCTTAATCAGTAAGTGTTTGAATCTACCCTTTGAGACTCAAGGAAGGTCTAAGAGGTTGAAAGACTTTTTCCTACAAACAAGAAACAGAGAACACAAAAAGGCTTTTGTACCCAGGAGGACCCCACAAGGTCCTGCTTGGTTTCTATTTCAGAGAAGTTTAATCATTCCATTAAGAATACTTCATTAGCAGTCATCCCGCATATTCCCCCTCTGCATCTTGACCTGTTAGTAAATGTCACTGTTAGGATAGTGTATCAGCCAAGGTATGTATGTATGTATGTATGTATGTGTTGTATATGTGTGTATGTGTATGTGTGTGCATGTGTGTACAGAAAGAGAGAAAGAGAATGACCTGGAGACAGAATTCTTTCCTCCTCATGGGACCTCAGTCTTTGCTTCAAGACCTTCAACACTTTGAATGAGGTCCACACATATTATGGAGGATAATCTGCTTTATTAAAATTCTACTGATTTAAATGTTAACCACATTAAAATATATATATATATATATATATATATATAGATAGATAGATAGATAGATAGATCACAGCAACATCTAAACTGGTTTTTGACCAAACAATTGGGTACCCTAGGCTTGCAAAGTTGACACATAAAATTAACCATCACAGACGTGGTAAAGACTAAGGGAGAGGTAAGGGACTGTGTTTAATAAGTGAAACATGACATGCACAGGCCAATCATGTTTTCTCAACCCACCTCCTGAGACAAGTGTATAATCATGTGTCTGTTCCTTCTGTCCATTTCCAGTTGGCTACTAATACTGACACTTGCTAGATTTTGTTTTGGATATTGTGCACAATTGGGGTGCTGCACAGAACATGATTAAAACAAACCAAAAACAAAAAAGTATTCATCAGGAAGTGTCTCCAAGTCTTCTCATTCTTCAATTTTATTTCCTCTTACCTTTGCTCTTCCCCCCTTTAAAAGTCCTGCTCACTTAATCTCTGTCTACTGCTTAGTGATAGGCAAATTTCAAAGAGCAACTCAGGTCCTCTCTTTTTAAATAGCCCTCCTGATCTTATCTCTTCCTTCTTTCATACAGCTCATATTCATTTGGATTTCTGCCCAAATGTTGGATTTATCCACAATATGATCAAGTATTCCACCAACACCAATTCTATGGACCCGTACAGATATAAAATTCACTATTTCTCTGCTAGGCATCAAGTAATTCTTGTGAGTTTACTGCTTCCAGAACGAAAAAGGGGGTGAGGTTTGGAAAATATGAGCCTACTGAAGTAAAGACTGATTAAAAGGGAAAATATTCACATGGGTATAGAAGTTCTCTTGTGTTCATTAAAAACAAACAACAAAATCAACTATAACAAAAAAAATCCTATTATCATATGGTCCAAACTACTATTTTGTATAGCGTAACAAAAAGGTCTTCATGCACAGAAGGTGTTTTAGTGCTTGTTCAAAGAATGAGTAAAAAAAAAAAAAGAAATGTTACTTGGAAATGATATTCTTTGTCAGTATCTTAATACAGAACATTTTTTAATGTCAGAGGTTTTTTCTTCTTCTTCTTTTATTTTTTTCTATTTTTAAAAATGAGCTTTAGGGCTTGTGAGTGCAATATAGTAGATCCAAATCATTATTGACTGTTCAGAAAGAGCTGTGCTTTAGCTAGGATGTAAGAGAAACAACTCCTTGGGGAGGCATTATTTGATCTGAAAAAGTTGCATTATTATTATTACTATTATAAGAAAAGTTGGAATATGATTTAATTGGGGACATAACCAAACATATGTGGAGTAACAGAATAAGAAGCCAATATGAAAGGCTGAATTTATTGAGAAAACAATCTATAAGTATAAAATATGATCCAATTTTGAATTTTACAAGACTGGAAATGAAAAAAATCAGAGAAGATTTTAACTCTCTAATGAAGAGTGAATAATGTTCTGTCAGTAATATCAATAACTTAGAACACTTTTCTAATTTTGATCTACTGTCAACTAATTTGCTTTCAGTATTTTGTGTAAGCTCTGTATACACAGGTGCACATATAAGCTATCAACCAGTTATTTCAAGATGCATAACTATGTACATGAATCAAAGTAAAGCAAAATCCTACCGTCTTTCAAATATAAGAAATTTGACCTACAATATCAGAAAGTTACCTTTGCTTTCTGCTTCATTTTCTGTACAAAAGGAGGTGAGGTTTACTCTGCAAAGACAGAACTATTTGATTCCTCTTGCTAGTTGTGCAGACATACTTTAAGAGAGCCTAGCATGAGAAGATCAAGTGCAGGGCAAGGAGAGGAACCCACACTGTGGCCACTCTTTCCTTTTACTTTGGCTTACTGTATGGTAAATAAATGTTTGCTGGGCCAGGCAGAGACAATGGGACAAAGAGAGGAATTCTAACAAATAAATTCTGCCATGTTCCTCCCTCTCTACAAACCTAGTTCATGTTATAGTTAATCCACGGTGACCACTCCCTTCCTGGAATAGGTCCTCTATCTAGATTCTTTGAATGGTCAACTCAAGGTAAAGGTGTTCATTGACACAATATTCATTAACACAACAGCATTCATTGACACATATTTGCTGTACAAAATGCAAGGCACTTCTACACCAACCACTTTATTGAAAACTAAGAAACACACTGAAAGGCACTCAGATTTAGGGGAGCAAAATGTGCAACCCCAAAATATCTCTTTAGAATGTGGATTATTTTGAGCTGAAAATAATCAAGGCCCAAAAGACCCAGGGAAAACCTTTGACCTTCCCCCCAACAGCCTAAAGTTTGTATACAGAGGACCTGTTCCAGGAACGGAGCTATCACCACAGATAATTATATTATAAACTAGGTGTGTAGACAGGGAGGAATCTAGCAAAGTTGTCTCTCTGTCCCATTGTCTCCTCCTGTTCCAGCAAACATTTATTTACCAAACATTTGCTTTTGCATCTCCATATGACTTGCCTTGCTCTCCCTTGATGTCACAAACCCCTACCTACCCCAAACATTATATTTTGTCTTTAGCTGAAGATGATATTAAGGTGAGGGTTTCAGCCATTTGGGTGAGTTACTCAGTTTTCCTGGGTCTCTCCCATGTGTATATAGGTTAGTAAACTTTGCTTTTCTCCTGTTAATCTGTCTCATGTCAATTTAATTCTTAGACCAGCCAGAATAACCTAGAAGAGTAGAGGAAACTTTCTTCCTCCCTGACACAGACAATATCCTCATTTTGCAGATCAGGAAACTAAAACTTAGAAACTATGCAATTGCTTAGCTCACACAGCTCTTTAGTGGAACATTCAACTTTTAACCCAGGCCCCTTCGACTCCATGGAGCTCTTGTACTCTGGAGTTATTTTCATCAGTGTAGGAATGGAAAAAGTATTCTAACCCATCTTCTTACACTGCTGATTTTGAGAATTAGTGTGTTCATTTATATTTAAATAATATATATTGTCCAGACTATTTTATTAAATAGCAGTTCTATTTCCATGATTTTGTATTATTAGACTGATATCAAGATGATATTTGAGCTTTCCAGTAATTTCCAAATATGGCTTTGCCACTTCCCCAGTGAGGGCGTGGGCTAGGTCTCAGGCAACATGAAGCTCCTGTGTCTCTATCACTGGTCCTCAAAACAAGATGGAATGTTTGCAGATGAGGTTAGAGTGCCTGTCAACTCCCCACAGTGGACAAAGAGACTCAAATATAACAAAACAACATGTCCTCTCTTTTATTACATATTCTAATTCCCAACTCTACCCTTTTAAAATAAATTGTTTTGTTTTCCTTCATCTCATAAAACTTCTATCCCATTCAAACTATTAAACAGTCTATTCCCTTACTTAGGATGCCTGAGACTAACATACCTCCAACTCCTACACAATCATCATACCCGGTTTGAGATGTCTAGAATGCACTTATCAGTTTGAGGGCTACTGTGCTCTGTCTTCCATGACATTGAACATACATATTTAAGAGAATATTTTATAAAGAAGATTAGTGTCAGGATCCACTGTGAAAGCAAACATCAGTATGTCACTATAGTTTGTAAAGACTTGGGAATTGCTTTTCTTTGTAAGAAAAAAAAATGCATCAGGGACTATACTATTAGACTTACCTTCTTAGAAGAACCAGGAATGCCTTCTCATCATAGCTGAAATTCCATTGTGCTTGGTGTGTTTCTACACATTTGTACATGTTTTTGAACTCAAAGAAATAGAAAGAGGCCAAGACCTATCATGGGACATTATGTAACATTAACACAATTTATTTTGTAGAGTGATATCTCAGAAGACTGTGGCAGATATAAAAGAGAAAGAAAATAACACTATATTTTATGGTTACTTATACCCTAGTTGCCCCAGTCCACTGAGACTTCCTAGGTTTGCCCTCAAATCTTCCTTAACGGACATTTTTGTTGTTTTTGTTTGATGCCACCCCTTGGTTTTAGACTCAGAGAAACTCATGTATCTTTCAAATTTAAATGTTCAGTTTCTATTACATTGTCTGGCCCAGTCCTCACTTTGTAAAGACAACCACAGAAATAAGACTGATTGATTCAACAATAGTAAATAATGGAGAGAATGGAAAACCAAAAAGAAGGAAAATGGCAGTACTTGGTTTATCTCTATGAGAGTTTGAACTCATTTTTCCCATTTCCTGTTAAGTCTTCTAGGAAACAAATCACACAGGTGTATACTAGCTACAGAACCTGTTCAGGAAAAGGTCCCAGGGGCTCTTTTTTAGCATAAATGAAAGTAAGATATAGAGGAAGGTAAGACTGGCCACTGCTAAGGTCCACACCTCAGATTGGTAGCCACATCAAGGCAAAGGCTCTTCCTTCTACCCAGGCCTTCTTTATTCCTCTCCATGTGAAGCCCTTGCACCTGTTCGGGGATCTAGTACCCCAAAAGCTAGGACAGCAAGCCAATGTTTCCCAGGATTCCTCCACAAACGAGATGCCCTTGTACCCCACTGTCCTCCACTATTCACCGTCCACATACGCAAGGGGGAGAAATGCTTCCATTCCCTTGGAAAATGCAAGCATTACCTGTTAGTGGAAGAAATGTATCCCTGATCAGGTAGCAGGGTCACAGCCCGGGGAGAACAGATTCCCTCCAGTGCTGGCGGTTGCTGCTGTGTCCCTTTCTCCTGGGGAAGTACAACCAGGAGTCCAGCTCATCCTAAGCCTCACTCACCTGGCCTTGAAGACAAGTGCCCACTGGGGTGCTAATGAAAATAGGGCTCAGGGGTTATGGATGACTCTGGTGGGGGAACAGAGACATGGTATGGGAGGGAAAGAGGAGGGGGAGGGGAGGGATGGGGTACCCAGGGAACCCCAGGTGAAGGGTAAGGGAGGACCATAACTGGCCTCTGTCAACCACACTCAACTCTCTCTCTACTGGAGTGAGTCAGGCCCTTTAGAAATATTTATTACAGACCTGCCCAGGACAATAGAAGTAGAACCCAAGGTGGTTCTAAAACAAACCAAAAGACCAACTATGACATCAAAGAAAAACCCTGAACCATCTTACTCACTTTCTAGTGCTTCCCAGTTTTGCTTAGACTTAGATCTCTCTCATCTGTTGCCTGCCTATATGTTCTTCATTACAATGAAACCTGGGCAAACAATGTGCTTCATAACTTGTTTATTTTACAAAACAGACAAAACAAAATAACCCAAAGGTGTTTGTTTGAATACACTTGGATTTATATATTTTTCTCTCTGTTCTTTTCCTGTTGATTTCTTGCTTCTTTGGAACTTCGTTCTGCCTGTCTTACTTTCCGTTCTTCTCTTCTATCTTCCCTCATTTCCTTCTTTTCCTTTTTCTTTCCTTTCAATTTCTCCTCCTCCTTCTCTCCTTTCTTTCTCCATCTCTTTCTTTCTCTTGTTTATTGGATACTGGGTAACGTGAGCTTCATATTTCACATTTTGACTATGGGTATGTAACAAAGACTGGGCAATAGGTGAATTAATCCCATAAAGAAGAGACTCTCAGGGCTTATTTTATTTGTCCTCTCTATCTTACCAATTTTTCACCTAGGAGCACATCCAGGTTTAAAGAGGCTTTCACCAGGTTAGGCAATACAGATAAAAATGTTTTTCTGTAAAAAATGTCTTCAGGAAACTGACTAATTGTGACATTATTATTTAACTTTTTATTCTCTTTGTCAGTTGTATGTGTGCATACACATGTGTAACATCACTGTTCTGACAAACTAACATGATCTTGCTCGAGGTCGTCCCTCACTCTGCCTCTGAGAGTGGTTGATGTAAAATAGATACACAAAAAGTTCTTGATAACTGATTCATTTTTCTTATTAATACTTTTCCATTCTCTTTTGAAATCACTACTTTAGAAGGGTTTTATTTTGTTGTCTTTGGAGCCAAACAGTAATATCCAAATACTTTGTCATCACTAACTGGCTATGAGGAGGGAGGAAAAACAATATATTTTTCTTACATTTCTCTCCCTTAATGGGTTAAATGCTACCAGCTGTCCAGATGTTTTGAGAATAAAATGAGATAATTTATAGAAACTTGCTTTAAACAAAATGTCCAAGTTCTTTTCTCAATCTCAACCCCTTACTTCTATTAGGGACTTCAGGTACACTTGAGGAATGAATGAATTATTTTTCCATTCACATCAGTGACCTTATTTACTAGTCTTAGAGGCCTATGAGACATTAATAAAATGAAACTGTAATAAAAAATAACTTATTTAGAGATTAATATTTGCTAGTTCTAATTTCTTTGCATATCTTCTTATAATCTTCATGACAAATCTATGAGGTATTTCTTATTATTATTACCATTTTAAAGTGGAGAAAACTGAACGAGGTGCCTGTTAAATCATCATTCTGAGATCACCTAGCTGGTGAGGGATGAAGCTGTGATTTGAAGCATGCGGTCAACTGCACAATGTATTTCTCAACCACCAAGCTCTATTTCTACCACAGATGTAAGCTACGAGCTTCACTACCAGACAAATTAACACAATATGTTGACCCAATTTTAGGGTATTCCCAGAATTCTTGAAACCCAACAGTGGATCTTACTTTAATAATTCATGTTTAGATTGAACTGTTGCTGAGCAACGCCTAAGTGAGTTTGCTTATATGGTGACAACAGAAAATGTAACACTCATGTGTTTTCAAGTTCTAGACAGATGGGGGAGAAAAATATATTTAAAAAAAAACAGAGGTGGAAGCCTTTCTAGGCCAAACTTAGTACATATTATAATTTTTATGACATTGGAGCTGGCAACATTCTGATTAAAGATCCACGACTTCTTCATTCAAAAGCAAAAGCTAGATTAGTATAATATGAAATAATGTAGTATGAAATAATTTAGTATGAAATAATATAGAATAGAATAGAATAGAATAGAATAGAATAGAATAGAATAGAATAGAATAGAAATACCATGATTCAAGGTGGAACTGTGAAAACCATACTTCCAAAAACTACTGTCTACTTTCCTCTCCATACAAGGTAGAATTTGGAGGGCAGGTGCTCCATGGTGAATGGCAGAATGAAGAGGAATAAGACAGCAGTGTAGTTGTCAGGATTAACTCCTCTATGGGAAAGAAACCACAAGGGAAAACACTGAAACTCTTTAAAAGCCATAGAACTTGTCCAGTCTCTTGAAACATCTATCAGCCTGTGTGGCTCAAAAGAAAATTTTACTTGCACTCTTGTTTCCCTTTTCTGTTCTGTGCAGTGGTCTTTGATCCTACCTTCAAATCATGTACTACTTCTTATTTTAATTAAATTTGTCCTCAAAGTCAGGCATTTCAAAAGGATGCAACTTGGCTGCTCTTCTTGTCTGCCTAGAACTTCCTGGTGTAACCTCTTTCCTCTGTATTAAACTGGGTGATATTTTTCCATGGGTCACTGAGAGGGTGCTAATTTTATTATTTTTTAATTTTGGTTTTCTCTATTATTCTATTAAATATTCTGTCAAGTCCATGAATGAAATTTTTATTTCACATATTATGCTTTTCCTTTCTAGAATTTTAATATGTTTTGCTTTTACCATTTTTATTTCTCCGCTGATATTTTCCCATCTCTTTATTCATTGTTTTCCTTTTCCTTAAAGATTTTAACATATTTGTAATAACTGCTTTAAAATTTTTGTCTGTTAACAATAACATTTGAGTCATCTTGTAGTTGGCTTCTATTAATTGTTTTTCCTCCTTACTATATCTAGTAATTTTGTTTGTTTTATAGTAAACATTATGGTTGATAAATTGGGAGGGTTTTTTTTTTTTTCATTTTCTATTATCTTTTCTGAAGGGAAGTTATTTTTGTTCTCATAACAGTAAATTTTGTTTGACTAAAACTCCAAAGTCTATCACTTAGTAGTGCACATCAGATACATTTTGCATTGTTGTTTTTTCTTTCAAACTTCCTGGTGTTACTTTCTGCCAGGCCACCTGAAATATACTCTGCCCATACATAGTATAAGAATCAGATGAGTTATTGGGTAAAGTTCATATACAACATTTTTGGCTGTCCTCTCTGAAGCTTCCTCCTTTCTGGAATTTCTTCTTTACTCTCTAGCTACTCTGGAAATTCAGAACTCTCTTCTGTGGCAGCAATTTGTTGATGACTTCTTTTGTCTTTTCCCACTGCACCAAATTGCTCTAATGTTTGATTTTGAGGCACAATATTCCTAGTAAAAATACCTATTTACTGTAAAAGTTCCAGTAATATCAAACTAAAATTCTTTCAGCTTTCACATTTTCACATCAGTATTCCTTCCACATCAGTATTCAAATGAACAAGACAAATTATTTAAACCAGCTATTTTCAGTATCTAAAAACAGTAATCTATCCCTAGTTTCCTATGGCTTTCCTTCCATCTTCTCATCTTTCACACTGTCATTATTTCTCTAATAATTTTCTCTTTCCCAACCTCATTTCTTGTTGCACTACCTTTTCTTTCCTGACTCTGTTTTTTCTAACTTACTTTTCTTTCTTTCTTATTTCCTCATTTAAAAATATATTTCTTCTGTTTTGTGTTCATTAATGAGGTTATACCTTCCCTTACTTTATTGGAAAGAAATTTGTCACTGGCTTCCTTTATCCAAGGTATCAGGCAGCTTCCCACAACAGCTAAAGTTCTACAATTCTGAGCAAAAAGGGCTTTAGGGTGTTCTGAGGAACCTCCTTTTTACACCAAGGATTCTGAATCTGTGGTGGAATATACGCTTCCTGTTACATGACCAATAAGGAGCTAATCACTCTGTTTAACATTCCCTGTGCCCTCCCCACCACACACACACACACACACACACACACACACACACACACACACACAAATAGAGGCAAAGGAACATAGGATGCTGTCTCAAAAACTTAGATGTGTATCGGAGAGGAACCAGACATCCCTTAAACAAGCACCACAAATTTTTATGTATCTATGTGACTTAATTCCACACTTTAATTATGCCTCTGATCAGATGAAATTATTTCAGGGATACCTTCTTTGCCATCTTATCTAAAATAGAAAACCCAGGGTACTATGTTCCCTTCACTCCTTATTTTTCTTCTTGCTACCACTAGATAAATTTTCTGTTTGTTACTTGTTTATAATGTTTGTTTCCATCAACTTGCTCATCTTCTGCAAGGTCTTATTTGATAGAACTGCTCCATTGAATGTAAGGGCATTTTTAAACTATTCAGCACTGAGTCTAGAATCTGGCACCTAATAGAAAACTGTTGAATAGAAATGGAATGGATGATGTGCCTCTAAGCCTAAGTGGTCTCGTCACATCAAGTCTATAATCTAATCCATTTCACCTATGATCCATTGTTAATCAAATTCCTCCTCTGTTCAAAAAGTTTGAATGGGCATTTTACATTACAGATTAGGAAAAATTGTAAATCCAATATCTAAAATATTTCAGCATATTTCAGCCCAACTTTTAAAAATGTAAACTCCCTCTGTTATCTGATTTATACCCTGTACTAGAGTCATATCTGACCTTTTGGCTACCTGCTTTGAATGTGTATTTTTTGGTTGTTTTTTACTCCCTCTTATATCTGTGGCAATTTCTTACTAATCTTTTGAATTCTGTATTAATTATTGCTTATTTAAATACCTATACCTCTTTGATGTTCTCTCATGGTATAGACCACGTTTTTACTATTTTTGTGCATTTTGCTGTTCACTATTATACTCCAGTAGCCACATCTTGCTCATTTTACATGTCCATAGCATCTCAAAGAAAGCATATCTCATAGCAGAGACTTCATAAACTTAATACAGTAGAGTTATTCCAAAGTAGATTGCAATTCTTTTAATTATGGGCAGGCTTAATCAGCATCATAAGCAATGTAGATCTTGAGCTGGCCTCTTAAGGAAGTATAAATATTGGACTGATGGAGGCAGAGAATGAGTGCCTTCCTACTAGGCAACAGGAACCCTGTAACTCAAGATACAGAAAGAACATGGCATTTTTAAGGAAGGTGAAGACACAGCACTGACCTAAGAAAAGTGCCAGATGTTATGTCTTGTTTCTATAGTTTCCTGGAAATTCAGACTAAAATAAAGAAGTTTAACTCTCGTAGATTCTGTCTCCATGATCTTGGGTTTCGGACCTATTCATTTTTGTACTGTGAAACCCCTTTGACTGGAAGCATCAGACTATATTGGAAAGGTGATAAAAGCTTTGGCATGCAATTCTACCATATAAGACCTTGCAGAAGATGAACAGAGGAAAAGAGCCTGGCAGCTATATAATTGAAAGGGAGGGAGGTGAATCAGACATTGTATGTCCTAAGGAATCACATATAGTGTAAGCAGTTCACTGATCTGTATCAACACATTAATGATTTATGTAGCTTTTAATTTACAACACAGACATATCTAAAATAATCAGATAGAAGTAGGCATTACAAATTCACTACATGGGTCATAAAATGATTAGTTATCCAAGTGACTTCAGATTTGTATTTCATTAAGGAATAATTTTAATTTACTTTTAAACAGTTTATATACAGAGATTTAAGAACTCTTGCAAGACTATTATGCATACTCCAGCTTTTATGTATCCAATATATTTGAGACACTTGCATCTCCTTTTTTTCTCCTTGCAAGCAGTATTAATTTGTTTGAGAGCACACATCCAAATATGTGGCTCAATAATTTAGTAAAAACAACTTTAATTTACAGAAAATCCTTGGCATTTCTTTCTTCATTATTTCTATTATGTGCAGTTTATATGGGTTTGGGACCAGAAGGGGTCTCTTTCTGTTCCAAATGTGAAATTAAATTATCTAGATATTTCTACATCTCCTGGTCACTCTAGGTAAATACTCAACCTTTTATGTCACAAGTATCATCACAGTACCATATAAGGTTATTCTTAAAATAAATATTAGAGATTTTTTGCTCCACGTTGATCATTTATAGATTAAAATTTGGCCTCAAAAGGTGAAGCAGCTTGTTTAAATGCTCACAGGTAGATGGAACTCAGGTATCCTGCTTCTTAGCTGAGTATATGTCTTACCATATCTTGAGGCTCGTTAACTCCATCTTAGCTGTTGAAGATATTTCTACTGTTTAAAAAGCCAACTTGCTGGTTCACTGAGAATGTTTATTTTCTTCTCCTTCCTGATCAAATACTGCAGCAATCTGTAAAAACATAACCAGGCTAGGGGCAGTTTAACTTGAAATTAATCTTATCTAGACTATTAAGCACCTAGTTTCTCTGGTTTCTGCAATTCTATCACAATAAACATTTTGAGATGCTGCTATCAACTCCAAAAACTAACACAATTATATAAAAAGCTTAGCCATTATCAAACTTATCTAGAAGGCAATGTAGCTCATCATGTCGGCAGCATCTCTGTCCTCAGCCTTTTTTTATTTATTTTTTTTTCTTTCCTAGTTCTTTATTCACTCCATGCTCTACCTTGTATGTCCTTAGCTCTTGCCTTCAGTGGACGGCTGTCATGTGGAACTTTATTGAGAGACTTCTGAAGCTCATGATAAATCATACTTCATGCATTGACACTGTCAACCTTGTCTGTAACCTTCTCAAAGTCAAAGAAGTTTGGCAGATTTCTGCTCTTGCCTAGATGAGGTTTTTCTCTATCTCTCTGTAGAAGATGATAAGTCTTGTACCTTGCACACTGAACAAAGTTTCTATTTTTGACACAAGTTATAAGTGTCAAGTTAAATGATCCAGTGAACATTTACTTAAAATGTGTAACTTGCGATACATAAGTTATCCATTCCAGGCTAATGTTCTCTTTCTTTGTCTGTCAGCTCCACATATTACTTTTAAAATCTCCTGCTTCAGAGGCCCATTTTGTCCTTAAAAATTAAGGATAGAAAATGACAATTTAAACATTGAGTTATACATTAGCACATTCAGTGATGTGCCAAATATCCTAAAACCAGACTTGAAAGTCTCACAGCATTTATTGCTATCTCTCTACTTTTGCCATCTGGAGCTCATCATGCCGACTTCAGTGATCATTCTGTGAAGAGTTCTAGGACTCTATTCTAGTATAAGAAGATGCTAAAACTAACTTTTGTACAACCTTTTCAAAATGGTCTTTTTTTAATATAAACTCCAATTTCTGCAGTTTGCTTTTGTTCACTTAAAATTTATTGTAAGATATTTTTAATGATTATATTTAATCATTTAATATCCCAGTTTTATTTTTCATTCTTTTTATAGCTTTTCTACAACTTCATAGTATTCCATTTTATGACTGCACCATCAGTTGTTAAACCAGTCTGCCACTAATGGGCATTGAAGTGGTTTCCAACTGAGAATGTTTATGTTTTTGTTTTTTGATCTCAAATCTGACCCTGTTTCACAGTTCTCTATCTTCTGGAGGTTTCCCTTTACAGGTACACACTCAGACTAATTTCTAGGACTCTCTACAACTCCCTCCCTTTGTATATCATCTCCAACCTGATACCAAATATTATACCCTGCTGTACTCTAATAATAACCACTTTATCCAAATAAGCCTTACTTTTTAATTTTAACTCCTTTGATTAAGCTGTTCTTTTCCTGAAAGTCTTTTGGCATAACTGTTTTTTCATGTAAAAGTTTCTCATCATTCATTCAGCCGCCCTTGACACTCCAGCCTGTAATCATTCTGCAACCTCTGCCCTCTTATTGCCCTATCATAATCTGAGCTCCGTGATAAGAGGGACTGCGTCTCAGCATCCAGAGGGCCCCAGAACGCTATCCTGAGTGCCTTGTACTTAGCAGGTGTTCAAAAAGTATTTTTAGATTGGAATAGTGTTAAGTTGACCTCGTCTTCACATTCATTTAAATGATACATCTCTTACTTCATGTGTTTCACTGCATTGTGTATGTGTTTGTTTTTCTGTACACTCACACACATATGATATATGCACAAGTGTTTATATCCATCTTAAACTATTTTATATTCACTTATGACACTATCCCGGTATTCTACACATGATGATGTTTAATAGATACTTACTGATTGGTATTGTTTGGGATAATATTCAAAATTCTTAATAATCATAAGGGATGTTCAATCAGTCAAAATAGATGTTGGTCATAAACATTCAATACAGTTATAACTGTGCATACTACCTCAATATCAGCCCTGGATGTATCTTGTAAAGAAAAATAAAACCTATATGTACATTAATTATGATCCCAAAATATCCAGACTGTCAAAATAAATTTACATAAGAGAACACTTCTAATATGATGGGAAGTGAGATTAATTTCACAAGTTTTATTAAAAATAGTTGTGTCTTGTTGGTCTAGGAATAGACTAAATTCTTCCTGTTTACTTAGTATGCATTTTCCTTCTGTTCTTTTTATAACTAAAGAAATTGAACATGGAAGGAAAAGACTAAATCTAAGGCAATATCAGAGAGAGAATTTGACAGTTCTGGAGTTGCTGGAACTACCCAAGTAGTTTTCCTGAAACCTCCATCCTGGAATGTACTAGGAATATGCTACTATTATGAAGATTAAGGATTCCAGTTAAGAAAACATGCACTATTTTCCAAAATTTGAATGTTGGCATCTCCTCATAATGGTGAACCAGGGAGGCCCTGTTGATGTTAGTTCCAAGCTGTAATATGGACTTGTATTCTAATCAATATCGTTCATTGTCGATGAGCTAAATCCATGTGGAGAACCCCAAAACCAAAGCTGGGAGACTGAGCATGAATGCAAATGCCAAAGAGTAAAAGCATACATATATATATATATATATATATATATATATATATATATATATATATATATATATATATTTTGAGAGGTGTAAACAAGAAAGAGACAATTTTAAGACAGGAACCTGGAAAGAAAGACCAGGCAAAAACCTAGGTATATCCCTGGAGCATCTTTTATATCCATCTCTATGGAGCTTCTAGGGGTAACCTGTATTCAAGGAAGACAGTAGACCAGTTATTTGAATTCTTAAACAACAAATGCATTCATTCCTTCTTCTGTAACTTACTTCAATAAACATTCTTCAGTTCTTACACTGAGCTAGGCCTGGTGTTAGGCAGTAGGGAATCAGTGAGAGCACATTAGAGAACCTCTGCCCTCAGGACTTTACTCAAGTGGGAAAGTGAGGGAAACTGGACATAAAGTAAAGAATTAAGCAGGTGAATTCTAGGTGATAATGAGTGTCAAGAAGAAAACAAATAGGGTAAGCGTATATAGAAAGAGGTGGGGCTCAGAGAACTATTTCAGTGAAAGCTATCCAAAGAAGTGAACTTAGAGCACAGGGAAGGGAGCCATGAAACCACCTGGAGGAGGTTGTCCCAGGAAAAGGAATGTAAGAGCTTCCACCCAGGAGTGAGCAGTTCTGTTTATGGAATAGCAACAAATCAGGAGCAATAGAGTGATTCAGGGGAGCGTAGCACAAGATGAGTCACAGAGATAGGCAGGGGACAGAGTAGGGGACATTCCAAGTGTAACAAGAAGCAGAGTAATGTTGAAGCAGGGGCGGAAGGTGAAAAAATGTATGTCCTAAAAAGATAGCTGGTCACTATGTGAAGAAAATAGAGAGATGATCATGAATGGAAGTAGGGAGACAAGTTAGAAAACTAATTTGGTAGTCTGACTAGAGATGATGGAGATGGGGTAGGGATGAAGTGTGCAGAAATGTGGTCCAATTCAGTGTATCTTCTAAGGGCAGATTTGAGAGTACTTGCTCATGTGTTGGATGTAGGGAGGGGAGGGTTGTCATTTTTCTTTAGGATCAAAACTATTGAATGAATAGTGGAGAGGAAGACACAGTTAAGAGAGAGTGAAATCAAGAGTGAGGTTAAAGACACATTAAGTTTGAAATTCTTATTAGACACACAAATAGGAAGGTTGAGTAAGTAGATAGAAGTGTGAGACTGGAGTTTAGGATAAAGGTTAGGGTAATAAGTATTTTTTTTAAACTAGTAGGTCTAAGTATCTATGTAAGTAGTATGTTATAGCATATTATCTAGAGAATATGAAGTTGTATTTTTGTATTGCTTTTTATTATTGTCTTTTTCCTCCTCAATTAATATAACTTGTTCTATTGCTTTACCCTCTTTGGCCCTTATTTACCAGCATGTTTATTTAACATCTTAAAAGTATTTATTGAACACCTGTTTTGAAAATAATTAAGAGGTCCAGTAAGACTCTATCTTTCTATATTCTCAGGTTTAAAATAATTACAAATGCCTGTTATCATTTTGGTGTCTAGGTTTTTAAATCCCTTGAGATCCTTAAGAGGTCTAGGGAGGAATCATTTGGGGGACAAAGGTATTGAAAATTAAACTATGTAAAGTCTGAACAGTGATTTTTCAGCACTGGCTTAATATTAAATCTTTGAGAAGCTCTTAAAAAATACTGATGCTGGAATTCCACCCAAGACCAATTAAATCAGAACCTGGGTGACTCCAATAGTGTAAATCCCGTGATAACAACCAGTCGTTTAGAGGAACTGGGTTATCAACGATCCAATTGAGAAGTACTTAATAAGTTTCTAATCATGCTATATACTATAATAGATACTGTTAGAGACATATAATATACAATCGTTCTCATAATAAAAACTCATATTCTAGTTGCTGAAATAGAAATTACCAAATTACTTTATTGAAGTAGAAGGTAAGACTGATATGTAACAATTATACTAGTACTTATATATAAACCAAAGGAAATCTCAAAAAAGTTGTTGGGGAAACTTATATGCAATTTCTGAAAATACTGTCCATGTGCAAACATCATTTAGAGAACTTTACTCTGGAATACTACTAATAATGCTAATAATTTATGCTAATAAAGCTTCTTCCAATTGGATGGTTTTATTATTTTATTTTATTCTGTAACAATTTTATTGGAGTGTAACTGCTTTACATTGTAGAGTCAGTTTTTGCTATATAACAAAAATAATCAGCTATACGTATAATTAAATCCCCTCCTTCTTGCTTCTCCCTCCCATGCTCCCCATTACACCCCTCTAGGTGGACTCAAAGCACCGAGCTGATCTCCCTGTGCTATGCGGCTGCTTCCCACTAGCTAGCTATTTTACATATGAGAGTGTATATATGTCCATGCCACTCTCTCCCTTTGTCCCAGTTTAACTTCCCCCTCCCCGTGTCCTTAAGTCCCTCCTCTATGTCTACCTCTTTATTCCTGTCCTGCCCCTAGGTTATTCAGAACATTTTTTTTTGAGATTCCATACATATGAGCTAGCATAAGGTATTTGTTTTTCTCTTTCTGACTTACTTCACTCTGTGTGACAGATTCTAGGTCCATCCACCTCACTACAAATAACTCATTTTCACTTCTTTTTATGGATGAGTAATATTCCATTATATATATGGGCCACATCTTCTTTATCCATCCATCTCTCGACAGACACTTAGGTTGCTTCCATGTCCTGGCTATTGTGAATAATGCTTCAAGGAACATTGTGGTACATGACTCTATTTGAGTTATGGTTTTCTCAGGGTATATGCGCAGTAGTGGGATTGCTGGGTCATATGGTAGTTCTATTTTTAATTTTTTTAAGGAACCTCCAAACTGTTCTCCATAGTGGCTGTATCAATTTACATTCCCACCAACAGTGTAGGAGGGTTTCCTTTTCTCCACACCTTCTCCAGCATTTATTGTTTGTAGAATTTTGATGATGGCCATTCTGACCTGTGTGAGGTGATACCTCATTGTTTTTTGATTTGCCTTTCTCTAATGATTAGTGATGTTGAACATCCTTACATGTGTCTATTGGCAATCTGTATATCTTCTTTGGAGAAATGTCTATTTAGGTCTTCTGCCTATGTTTGGATAGGTTTGTTTTTTTTTTTTTTTTTTTTATGTTGAGCTGCATTAGCTGCTTCTATATTTTAGAAATTAATCCTTTGTCAGTTGCTTGTTTGGCAAATATTTTCTCCCATCCTGAGGGTTGTCTTTTTGTCTTGTTCATGGTTTCCTTTACTGTGCAAAATATTTTAAGTTTCATTAGATCCCATTTGTTTATTTTTGTTTTATTTCCATTTCTCTAAGAGTAGGTCAAAGAGATCTTGCTGTGATTTATGTCCAAGAGTGTTCTTCCTATGTTTTCCTTTAAGAGTTTTATAGTGTCTGGCTTTACATTTAGGCCTTTAATCTACTTTGAGTTTACTTTTGTGTATGGTGTTAAGGAGTGTTCTAACTTCATCTTTTACATGTAGCTGTCCAGTTTTCCCAGCATCACTTATTGAATAAGCTGTCTTTTCTCCAATGTATACTCTTGCCTCATATCAAAGATAAGCTGAGAATATGTGGGTGGGTTTATCTCTGTGCTTTCTCTCCATCTTGTTTAATGTATCATTTAAAGCTTGTGTGTCCTTATTTGTTTTCATTTTGGATGATCTGTCCATTGGTGAAAGTGGATGGAGTGTTAAATTCCCCTACTATGATTGTGTTACTGTCAATCTCCCCTTTTATGGCTGTTAACATTTGCCTTATGTAATTGAGGTGCTCTATGTTGGGTGCATAGATATTTATAATTGTTATATCTTCTTCTTGGATTGATCCTTTGATAATTATGTAGTGCCCTGCTTTGTCTCTTGTAATAGTCTTTGTTTTAAAGTCTATTTTGTCTGATATGAGATGTGCTACTCCAACTTTCTTTTAATTTCCATTTGCATGAAATATCTTTTGCTATCCCTTCACTTTTAGTCTGTATGTGTTCCTAGGTCTCAACTGGGTCTCTTGTAGAGAGCATATATACAGGTCCTGTTTTTGTATCCATTCAGCCAGTCTATATCTTTTGTTTGGAGCATTTAATCCATTTACATTTAAGGTAATTATCAATATATATGTTCCTATTATCATTTTGTTAATTATTTTGGATTTGTTATTGTAGGTCTTTTCCTTCTCTAGTGGTTCCTGCCTAGAGAAGTTCCTTTAGCATTTGTTGTGTAGCTGGTTTGGTGGTGCTGAATTCACCTAGATATTGCTGTCTGTAAAGGTTTTAATTTCTCCTTCAAATCTGAATGAGATCCTTGCTGGTTAGAGTAATCTTGGTTGCAGGTTTTTCCCTTTCATCACTTTACATATGTCCCGCCACTCCCTTCTGGCTTGCAGAGTTTCTACTGAAAGATCAGCTGTTAACCTTATGGGGATTCCCTTTTATGTTATTTGTTGTTTTTCCCTTGCTGCTTTTAATGTTTTTTCTTTGTATTTAATTTTTGATAATTTGATTAATATGTGTCTTGGCGTGTTTTTCCTTGGATTTGTCATGTAATGGAATCTCTGTGCTTCCTGGACTTGATTAACTATTTCCTTTCCCATATAAGGGAAATTTTCAACTATAATCTCTTCAAATATTTTCTCAGTCCCTTTCTTTCTCTCTTCTTCTTCTGGGACCCCTATAATTCTAATGTTGGTGCATTTAATGTTGTCCCAGAAGTCTCTGATACCGTCTTCAATTCTTTTCATTCTTTTTTCTTTATTCTGCTTTGCAGCAATTATTTCCACTATTTTATCCTCCAGGTCACTTAACCATTCTTCTGCCTCAGTTATTCTGCTACTGATTCCTTCTAGAGAATTTTTCATTTCATTCATTGTGCTGTACATCATTGTTTGTATGCTCTTTAGTTTTCGAGCTCCTTGCTAAACCTTTCTTGTATTTTCTCCATTCTATTATTTCCAAGAATTTGGATCAACTTTACTATCATAACTCTGAATTCTTTTTCAGGTAGACTGCCTATTTCCTCTTCATTTGTTTGGCCTGATGGCTTTTTACCTTGTGTCTTCATCTGCTTTTTGTTTCTCTGCCTTCTCATTTTGCTTAAATTACTGTGTTTGGGGTCTCCATTTTGCAGGCTGCAGGTTCATAGTCCCTGCTGTTTTTGGTGTCTTCCCCCAGTGGCTAAGGTTGGTTCAGTGGGTTGTGTAGGCTTCCTGGTGGAGGGGACTCATGCCTGTGTTCTTGCGGATGAGGCTGGATCTTGCCTTTCTGGTGGGAAGGACTGCATCTGGTGGTGTGTTTGGGGGGTGTCTGTGACCTTATTATGATTTTATGTAGCCTTTCTGCTAATGGGTGGGGTTGTGATCCTGTCTTGCTAGTTGTTTGGCATAGGGTGTCCAGTACTGTAGCTTGCTGGTCCTTCAGTGGATCTAGTTCTAAGTGTTGAGATTGAGATCTCTGGGGGAGCTTTCACTGTTTGATATTATGTGGAGCCAGGAGATCTCTGGTGGACCCACATCCTGATCTCAGCTCTCCCACCTCAGAGGCACAGGCCTGACGCCTGGCTGGAGGACCAAGATGTTGTCAGCCACACAGCTAATTAGAAAAGTGAGAAGAAAGAAGAAAGAGAGAAAGAAAGAAAGAAAGAATAAAATATAATAAAGTTATTAAAATAAAAATGATTATTAAAAATAAAAAAAATTAAAAAGTAATAAAAAAAAGAAAAAAAGGATAGTCAAAACCCTAGGACAAATTGTAAAAGCAAAGCTTTACAAACAAAATCACACAAAGAAGCCTACACATACACACTCACAAAAAGAGAAAAAGGAAAATAGTATATATATCATTACTCCCAAAGTCCACCACCTCAGTTTTGGGATGATTTGTTTTCTATTCAGGTATTCCACAGATGCAGGGTTCATCAAGTTGATTGTGGAGATTTAATCCGCTGCTCCTGAGGCTGCTGGGAGAAATTGCCCCTTCTCTTCTTTGTTGTCACAGCTCCTGTGTTTCAGCTTTGGATTTGGCCCCATGTCTGCATGTAGGTTGACCTCTGGCATCTTTTCTTCGCTCAGAGAGGATGCAGTTAAGTAGCAGCTGATTAGGTGGTTTGGCTCACTCAGGCCGGGGGTGGGGTGGGGGGGAGGTACAGACTGTGAGATGAGCATGTGGTGGCAGAGGCCAACATGACATTTCAACAGCCTGATGTGTGCTATGTGTTCTCCCCAGGAAGTTGTACCTGAATCATGTAACCCTGGCAGTGGTGGGCTGCACAGGCTACTGGGAAGAGAGGTGTGGATAGTGACCTGTGCTTGCACATAGGCTTCTTGGTGTTTGTAGCAGCAGCCTTACCATCTCATGACCGTCTCTGTGTCAGCGCTGATAGTCATGGCTCTTGCCCATCTCTGGAGCTCATTTAGGTGGTGCTCTGAATGCCCTCTCTTCACACAACCCGAAACAATGGTCTCTTGCCTCTTAGGCAGCTCCAGACTTTTCCCCAGCCTCCCTCCCAGCTAGCTGTGGTGCACCAGCTCCCTTCAGGCTGTTTTCGTGAAGCCAACCCTAGTCCTCTACCTGGGATCTGACTTCCAAAGCCTGAGCCTCTGCTCCCAGCCCCCACCCATCCCGGCTGGCAGGTGAGCAGACAAGCCTCTTGGTCTGGTGAGTGCTCAACGGCACTTATCTTCTGTGTGGGAATCTCTCCACTATGCCCTCTGCACACCTGTTGCTGTGCTCTCCTCCATGACTCCAAAGATTCCCTCCCACCAACCCCCATATCCACCAGTGAAGGGGCTTCCTAGTATGTGGAAACTTTTCCTCCTTCACAGCTCCCTTCCAGTGGTGCAGGTCCCCTCCCTATTCTTTTGTCTCTGTTTTTCCTTTTTTCTTTGACCTACTCAGGTATGTGGGGATTTCTTACCTTTTGGGAAGTCTGAGGGCTTCTGTCAGCATTCAGTAGGTGTTCTATAGGAGTTGTTCCCCATGTAGATGTATTCCTGATGTATTTTTGGGGAGGAAGGTGATCTCCATGTCTTTCTCTTCCTCCATCTTGAACATCTCCTCTGGATTCTTTTATTTCTTTTTCTTCTCTGATTGCTGTGGCTAAAACTTTTTAAATTATGTTGAATAATAGTGGTGATAGTGGGAAACCTTGTCTTCCTCCTAATCTTAAAGGAAATGGTTTCAGTTTTTCACCATTGAGAATGATGTTGGCTGTGAGGTTGTCATATAGGGTCTTTATTATGTTGAGGTAAGCTCCCTGTATGCCTACTTTCTGGAGGGTTTTTATCATAAATGGGTGTTGAATTTTGTTGAAAGATTTTTGTGCATCTTTTGAGATGATCATATGGTTTTCCTCTTTCAATTTGTTAATATGGTTTATCACATTAATTGATTGGTGTATATTGAAGAATCCTTGCATTCCTGGGATAAACCCCACTTGATCATGGTGTATGATCCTTTTAATGTGCTATTGGATTCTGTTTGCTAGTATTTTGATGAGGATTTTTGCATCCATGTTCATGAGTGATATTGGCCTGTAGTTTTCTTTTATTGTGACATCTTTGTCTAGTTTTGGTATCAGGGTGATGGTGGCCTTGTAGAATGAGCTTGGGAGTGTTTTTCCTTCTGCTATATTTTAAAAGAGTTTGAGAAGGATGGATGTTAGCTCTTCTCTAAATGTTGGATAGGATTCACCTGTCAAGCCATCTGATCCTGGGCTTTGTTTGTTGGAAGAGTTTAAATCACAGTCTCAATTTCAGTGTTTGTGATTGGTCTGTTTATATTTTCTATTTCTTCCTGGTTCAGTCTTGGAAGGTTGTGCTTTTCTAAGAATTTGTCCATTTCTTCCAGGTTGTCTATTTTATTTTCATATAGTTACTTGTAATAATCTCTCATGATCCTTTGTATTTCTGTATATGTCATACTGTTCAGTATTGAATAGCATCAAGGGTTCAGGACATACTTCCAAATTTAGTGTAGCAATAGATGAGAAGTAAGGTGATGCTGATTGGACTGTTCTCTCTGTGCTTCCATAATTGTCAGTTGGGAAGGCACAGGACCCTGTAGGCTTCCTGGGCTCTGCCGTCTGTGTTCTGACACATCTACCCCATTGTTCCTCCTTCCAGTATTCCTACCATCAACAGGCAAGCTACATATGGATTGGTTATCTCAGAGAGCCCTATCATTTTGAGAAGAGAGTTGGGTCCCAGGTGCAATGATGAGCCTACTTCACACTCCTGAGCTGGGAATGTGGATTCTGGGTCCTGGATTCCAAGGGTTGGCAGGCTGTTTGGTGGCCTGGACATCATGAAGAAGAAACTGAGACAAATGAAAGTATCTTATACTTTTTAAAAGAAATACACCTATCTTATACTATTAAGCACCTATCCTATGCTATATGGATATGGGGTGTTTCTTTGGAGAATCATCCAAAAGTGATTATATTGCCCTTCCTCATCACTTGAACATATAACACTTAAACATATAACACTTAAACATTTAGGGCCCTTACAGGCAGATCTTATTTTAGAGTTACAAAGTTTTCCTTTCTTTGAAAGGTTCAAATCCAAATTCTTTCTCCAGAAAAGGCTTTGAGTTATCAAAAAGTTAATGGTTTTGGAGAGTATATTTCTAGCATTAAGACTCTGTCAAGGTGATGCTATCTTTCCTTTAGTAAGTCCAATAAACTTACATTTGCTTTATCAGTAGGTTTTTTGGGCAAACTTTTTAGGAAGTTGGCAATCAATAGGAAATTTGTTAAAAACAGATAAAATAAGTAACCTTGTTATTAATATTAATAATCACGAATCATTGTCATTCCCAGTAAATTTTCTCGTGATGGCTGGACCCTGAATCAGGTGACTTTTGGGAACACTTCTAGCTCTGGGAATCTGTGAATGATCCTTTTCTAGTCTGCAGGAAGACTGTCTTGCCTTGGCCTTTCTTATTTCCTTGGATTTGTTGCATGGATACTTCTCTGGTTATTGATATTTTTTAATCAGTCAATGGCAATTTTGATTAGTATTTTGTTTGTTTTCCACTTTCTCCTAATTTCTTTGGGCTTTAATATTACTTGGAATATATGACTTTCCTTTTTTGGCCAAGTATTTGTTTCAGAGTTAGCATCACTGACAGTAGGTAGACATAATTAGTGATGATGTTGTAGCTCTTGTATTACCTTATGCTTCAAATTTATGATTATAAATTCTCTATCTCCCAAATGTTCTCACTCCCAAAGTGCATATGCTCACAGGTGTAGAAATGATAAAAACAAAAAAAAAAGAGAGACAAACAGATGTGGTGATTGTGTATGTGTGTGTGTGTGTGTGTGTGTGCCTATGTGTATATACATGTTTGTACTCCAAAATCCCTTATGAATTCAGTACTTTCACTATTGCCATTTTATGGAAAAGGAAACTGAAGTCCAGAGAGGTTATCTAAGGTCTTATAAATAATAGGTGGTAGAGACGATATTCCAAAAACTGTTTAATAGTTTTTGAAATATTTTTTAAATGTAGATTACCATGTCTATTATTATTACTGTTGGTTTGTGGTAATTAACATTTTTAGACCTTTAGGGAGCACTTATACACTGTAATTTGTTGATGTAATTTGAATTGATACAAAAGAGACCATTAATGGGAAAAAGGTTGGAGGGTCTTTATAGGGAGATTGGAAGCTCAGGGAAAGAGGTTTGAGCCTGTGGTTGAAGAAACCCAGGGGATGTAAATGGTATGAATTAAGGAATATGGAGGGAGAAAAAAATGTCTCCCGTGAAATGCAATATATGTACAGTTTATCAATTGTGGAATAAAGAGTCTTAGAATCCTAAATTTGGAAGGGACTAGCATACTCCAGGGCATTACTCGGAGGTACCAGTCTGAGTGTGGGTATAAAGACTCTGACAAGTAGTGAGGGGATCTATGCATTTATCATTTTAGCCCTAGGAAGGAACTTAAGAGTTCTGTGAGTACACATTTTTCATTATCCAGATGAATCTTGAGACCAGGGCCTGAGTTGGGAGGCCATGGTACCCAGGACAAAAATCCAGTTGTCTTGCTGCCCACTCAATATTCTTCCCAGCTCCCCACTCCTCTGCTTGCCTGTAGTGGAAATTCACACTGAGAGGAACTCCTCCCGTCTGACTTTGGCATCACAGTAACTGCCTGCTCAGACACAATTTCCTTCTCAAGCTTGGCACTGAGAAAAGCGTGACTGCATACCTTCTTAGGGAACAGAGGAAGACAGATGCTGTCTGAGGAGGCGGCTGGGAATCCTTCCCCTCAGTGGTACCTGGGCACCTATAGTACATAGGCCTGTGCTAGTGTAGTCTCACTTTCCATTTGCAAACTCAGAGCTCAGTGCTAATAATAGCCTGTGGTGAGACTTTTCCCCAGAGGCTGTGATCTTCCAGGTGGTTGTTGCTTCTAAAACTGGTCCTCTGCTCTGTTCTTCTTGAAGGGAAAGCTCTTGGGAAAATCCCACTTAGAGGGACTCTTAAAAACAGCAAGTAGCAATGTCTTCTTCAACTCAGAATGAAACTAACCTCAGTCTACACTCGACAAAGGAGGATGAACAGCAAGAAATAGTTCAGGAGAAGTTCTGTATGTGTCCTTTCCACATAGAGGAATTTAAATCATGCAATTTTTTCAATAGACATACAGGATTGCATCTCCTAATATGTGATAACTATTTGGAGAAAGGAGTGGGCTGGTAATGGTTGATTAACATAGAGGTTTTGTGATTTTTCTTATTTAAACCCACAGAAATAAAACAAGTTTCAGAGAATAGTATGATGCTGTGTCAAAGCACGGGACTAAAATATTTGGTCTTTGTCATGTCTCACTACCCTTCATCGTCATGATCACACAGTTCTTTAGCTTTGTTACTTTGTACGTATGTTAGTTATCTCTCTAGCTATGTGTTCTCCTGTTGGTAAAATAAGGATCATAACTAATAGTAATTGCTGTCTTCAATGATGCACATTCTCTCTTATCACTCTGCAGTAGCTTATTTAGAAACAACAAGAAGACTAGTAGTATTATGGCCATCCTGTAAGTGCGAAGACTACACCTGAGAGAGATGAGATGATTTGCTTAACCTTGTGGAAATCAGCTGTGGCACTGGCACTTGATTTCAGGCTGTCTGATGCTTGAGCTAGTGTCGTCTCAAATACCCCAGTCATCATGGTTCAAAGGGAGCCTCACCATGGATCATTGCAATGTACCCCATCTGGAGCCCTACTTCACTGGCTGCCAAGAACACTGAGTGAGGGAGTGGGCATGAAGCTGTCCAATGAAGGGATTAGTGGTACTCATGTCGAATGTAGCTTTAAAATCTTGATTAGAAGTCACTCTCTCTTGCACCGAATTTCGCTCAGGAAATAGAGAAAAAAAGCTGTTTAGAGAAGTGGTTAAAATCTCAGATCTGGAAAGCAAGCTGCCTGTGTTTGAAGACTGCATCTGATTTTCAGTAGCTGTGGGACCTTGAGCAAGTCATTTAGCTTTTATGGTTCTTGAAGTGGGGTTAATGGTAACACCTACTTCCGGAGTTAGTGCTGTTTTAAAATGGCAGTGCATATAATAGGTTTAGCACACAATGAAGTCTCAATGGACATTTTTCCTCCCTCCTCTTCCCCTCATCTTTTCCCTCTCCACCACCCTCTCCAGGAAACTAGATCACTATCAGAGGATGACAACATGAAATATCTGCATGATGTAAGTTATATTCAATGATGGGCACTTGTATGACATTTTTCAAAGCAGTGACTGGGATTTCAGAATTAAAATAATCCAAATGCCTATGAGATGTTGAGCTCTGCAATATGACATGACGTTGAAAATGGACTCATTGGGTGTAATGTCATGTGCTGGATTTTACAATTTCTGCCACATAACCATAGAAAGTGTCTATTCTAGCTTTCTTTGTCAAAAATATAATGCATTAAAATTATGTATATATAAATACATATATATATATGTGTGTGTACAAACACGCAAATACACACATACATATATCATATAGAGTAGTTTCATAGATATCAATCTTCCCACATCTCAACCATGTAAGCGGAGATTTGTCCTTGTCTTAAATACAGGACTTAAAGCTCAGACATATTAGGTTTACATTGAGACACAGGTGTATTTTCATTTTGACATCCTGTCACTTCAACTAAGAAACTCCTGAGAAAACCTTCAGTTCTGGGAACCCAGGATGGAAAACAGGCTAATGGGGTATGTATTTGCACTTCTCATCACAGAGGAGTTTGTTGATGACTAACCCCATTGGGTGGTCTGTAAGAAACAGAGCCAACTTGAGCCCTAACCTTCTTTTCTTCTCTTGGCCCCTTGCCCATGATTTGGCACATGTAATTCCAAAGATGATTCCAACCTCTTTAATCTCACATGGAAAAATTCCCACCAAGTTTGATAGTATCACTAATTCCACAAATCATGTAGACCTATCTGCACCAGTATTAGAACACAGAGAATCCCATATTACATCTACCTCTAATTCCAGGTAAAATATCATAGACAAGAATCATGGAATGTTTAGCAAATGAAACTCAAGGGATATTTTGCTCCAAAATTCCCACTTTACAAATGAGAAAAGTGAGAATCAGAGAGATTAAAATAAATTTGTCCAAAATCATAGTTTCACTCATTGTTTTTAATTGTTTCTAGAATTTCATTTCTGTATGCATTTCCCCACAAAGAAGAAAACAAAGAAACATTTTCCTTTCATAAAGAGAAAGAGAAAAAGACAGAAGCAAAGCAACAGAATTTATCTCTATGAAAGAAAATTCTGTAGATATTTTGCCAAAAAGGACACATAGTGAAAATGGATTAGTTCATTTGAGTGGTTTGTGGAAAATATATATTTCCTGAAGCAGGTGGTGCTATCAAAGTGAATAGGGAGGAAAATGTCGTGTATGAAAAAATTTTTTTAATGCTAAATTTTTTAATGCATTTTTTTAAATGCTATTTTTCAAGTAGAAAGGGAAATAACAAAAAAAATCCTACCACTGACTCTGACAGCATATTCTAATGGGTTCTGGCTATATTTTAGAGAAACACACAACCACATACAAACAGAAACAAATATTTTCAGAAAGGATACGTATAGAAAACCCTGGAGGTTTTACAGTTGTTAGAAGAAAAAAAAAAGACAAATGGCCTGCCAGATAATGAGATGAGTGAACAAGTAAGTCATTAGAAACTCACAAAATTCACTTTTCTGAAACATTTGTAGTACTGTTGATATAAGCAGAGGGACATGGATGGAATAAGAAGCAAACTATTACCCCATGGGCATTTTAGCAGAATTGTAGAATTCAGAACTTTAAAAAAAATATCTCCATGGATTAATGTGTAAATTAATTTGTTTTCAGTTTATTTCTACCTCACTATCTTTCTTATTTTTCTAGTTTTTTTTAACCAGTAGTAAAGTTCAATTCAACAAGCATTTATTGAGCTCTACTCATACAATATGTTTTGAACCATAGTAGACATTAAAGGGCATTTGGAAAGATTAGAAACCGTGGGAAAAAATGACTTATCCATTAGGAGAATTAGCCTATTCCATTACGTACTAAACTATGTGTCGGTCTCTGCTTTCCATAGAGACCAAGTAATTTATCATCCTCACAGGGATACTTTTTTTCATCTTTCTATTGGAAGACAATCTACATAAAAAAGTGAATAAATCATAATTATACAGCCTCATGCCTCTTTCTCCCTTGTGTTCATGGACTTACCAATCTCTCTGTTGAAAGGACCAACCTACATTTTCCTCCATCTGGACTGGGTGTTCTATGTAACCACAGTAACACTACTGCCGTCCACACCCATTGAGAGAGTTGCTGTTCACCACAGGCCCCAGGGCATGGTCACCCAGAGAGGAAAGGCCAGATCACAAGCCCATGTGTGCCCTGTTTTAAAGTTCTGCTTCCTTCTCTACCTCCCACTAGCCTTTGCTTGTGGGCTCCAGGAGGCTGCTCTTCACTTCTAAGCATATTAAGAACTCACTCAAGGCTCAGCTCTTGAGTGTAGCTCCTCCTGGTCCTGGCACACTCTCTAAAAAATTTCCCCAATTCTTTTCATTTTTACCATACAATGTAGTACCTAATTAAATGCCTACATTTTCTGGTCACTGTTGCTTTATAAGAAATTTCATAATGCAGTCCCTAGCAAATTGTAAGTACTCAGTGATTGAAATCTCTACTTGAACTTGCCCTCAGGGTTACACTGCAGTCTTCCTAGGGCAGAGGGATTAGGTAGTCTTCCAGACAAGTTTGTTCAGGGTCTTGTTCTTTAGTGCTCACATGAATAATACATTGATGTCTATTCAGTGTCTCAAGCTTGAACACGTAGAAACATCACAAATAATTTCCCAAACCTCATGCGTAGTACACACTGCGGCACCACCTTGTTTGTTATATATCTTAGTGTTAGTTAGTTATAAATCTATAGTGATTATGTTTTCTTATCATCATCCTTAATATCATCTCTTGGCTCAATCCATCAGTCCTTTTCTACTCCTACACTTTTACCATCATGCCTTAGCCAGAAATGCCTTGTTAAAATGACAATGAAATTGATCAAAGGGCCTGCTTGAAACTACAAATGGCTCTTCTTTGGTGCCAATTCCACAGTATGAAATTCAAGGTCTTTTGTGATACCTTATCCAGAATAGGCATGACAAAACTCTTACCAGATTGTGATCAGAAAAGAGAGTTTGGGCTTCCCTGGTGGTGCAGTGGTTGAGAGTCCGCCTGCCGATGCAGGGGACACGGGTTCGTGCCCCGGTCCAAGAAGATCTCACATGCCACGGAGCGGCTGGGCCCGTGAGCCATGGCCGCTAACCCTGCGCGTCCGGAGCCTGTGCTCCATAACGGGAGAGGCCACAACAGTGAGAAGCCCGTGTACCACACCAAAAAAAAAAAAAAAAAAAAAGAAAAGAAACGGGAGTTAACTAAACTTTCTTGTTAACATCTTCCTTGGGGAAGCAAAATTTCAGATTAAATGGCTTCCTAGAAACAGGCTCAGTTTATGGCAGTAAAGACATTAATTAAGCAGAGTATGGGAAAATGTCAATGAGAATTGACAGCTGTGATTTCTCACTTAAAATATTAAGTAAAAGTTGCTGCATGCCTTTCTCCTCCACCCTCTCCTCTTTCTTGCTTCTCCACTATTTGATTAAATGCGCTAGAATGAAAACATCAATTCACTCTCGTTAGAGGGCAAGACATTATGAATTAATGAAGTCAGATTTGTGGGCAGTTTGATTCAATTCTATTACTTTCAAGTACTTATGATAACTGGACCTTAATCTTTCCGACACAGAGATCATTAGTTTCATTTAGCACATACGATATTGATCAGCTAAAAGTCATTTGTAAGTAGCAAAAATATATATACATACACACACAAACACACACATATATATATACACATATACCTATATACATATATATGCACAGTGTTTATAGCAAGTCTATATTCAAAATTATTGGTTTAAGTAATTTTTAGCTGTATGTGTGTTTGTGACTATTTTGGATTTTCAGAGCTTTAACTGTTAACATTTCTTACAGCTGATTAACTGTTCAAATATTTTGTTCTTTTGTGCTTTTAGGCATGTGCTTTATAACTCTGTCACACTCCTCAATCTCTATATAAAGAAATGGGATTTTTTTAAATCAAATTTCAGTTCCATCTCTTCTCAATTTGGTGAAAACGAATTAAAAGATTTTACTACAAGGAGTATCAAGTTAAAAATAACAATGATATTTATTGCAAGAGACCTCTAATGTAAGTCAAATTCCTTCCTAAGCTCAAAGATGAGAGTTTTGAAGCTGCATATTACTGGCTGAAAATCTTGAGAACAAGAGTGATACAAGCTTCATTACCTGGTGTCATGCTTATAACAGTGAAGCTTTCAGTTTTAAATGGTATTTATTGAAAACTAACCAGATTGTGAGCATTTAAATCAATTTTCAGGAGACCAGAATAGTTGTGTTTGCTTAGAAGCTTGTTCCACGGGCTCCCCTGACCCAACACTAGAAATATGTAATAACTATTTGTCTGAAAAAAAAGCTTCAGGTAAAACTGTAATTTGCTTCTGCAATCATATCAGTTACTCCAGCAAAATGCAACCCCAAATCTCACATGAAAGTTTACAAATTAAAACCTGTAGAAATAATTTTAAAAGGAGATATGCGCAGGAGTGCTACGTGAAAATGTAAAGCTTCAGCAGCCAGCCCAGCTGAGTGATAACTAGACGTGAGGCACAAACTAATTGTACTTACCTAGTTCTCTGCTTTTTATAGTGAAACTGTGAGCATGGAGCTTCTGAGTGGGAAGGAGAAGGATGTACACGCTGTTTTGCTCTCTTAAAGGTTCATAGAATGAAAGAGAACCAATAAGAGGAAAAATATGACAGTGCAGAGGAGGGAATTTAACATTTTGGCATTGAATAAATTGTTGTGGATCTTTCTTATCTTTTAAGTAGTTTTATCCTCCTTTGCTTCTTTTGTATTCTACCTGACGACTGATTCAGCAAAGGATTTTAGAGCAATTACCCGGTTTGACATTATTAGTAACTTATTCTTCACACTGGACTTTTAATTCCCTGGAGCCAGACTCTATAGTGTCTTCTTCATTATTCATTTGTTTGTTTGTTTATTTATTTATTTTTCTCAGCATCAAGCACATCCAATAATTATTTTAAAAGTAAATTAAAGGGTAAAGAGATATAACTTTTTGAATCTTAAAGGTTTTTTTAATACACTATCTCTTAGCTGCCTTTTCTTTTTTTTAAGCAGGCCTTTCTGCAAGAACTCCAGATACAACTCTTAGGTATCCCAGTGAGATTTTTCCATCCCAGGGGCCTGGACCCAAACTGGAATAACTGTCAGCAGAAGTATTAATTGCCCCCCTTCTTGGCAGCTGGGGTGTGAAAATTGGTGTGGAGAAAGAGACTGAAATTTCTGTTCATCCCAAGAGGTAGCCGCCAGGGACATGATGCAGCCCATTAGGGGGACAGCTGTGTGCAGGCAAGTTTCATATCTGTCTGAACAGCTCCTACAGTCTGGGTAAATAAATACCTTAAATCCCTAGAGCCAGCAAACTTCTTTAGGATTTTCTCCTAATCTCATGGAGGCTGATTGTGTCTGGGCCTAAGGCACTTTCTAATTGTGAGTAATTTACCTTTGGAAGCTCCAGAGCCTGCATCTCAAGGAGTGTGACCACTCAAGAATTCCAGAATAGTACTGCTCATTCCCACCTTTCTCCCTTTACAGGGACCACTTATGCTTCCTAGGAACCCTCACTTTCCCTTTAGGAGAAGATAAAAAATACCCATCCTGTAAGAGTCAAAACAAAAACACTTCCCAATCACTTGCTTCCACTGATGAGTTCTTCCTCTGAGATCCTGCTTCTTATATATCGCTTGGTACCTTTGGCTGCATTTGCAATATGTCCTTTCTCTGTTTCTCCATCTGCACTGTGTTCTTCCAGTTCAGAATTCGTGTTTCTGTACCGTGTCTAATGCAATATAAGATACAGAGTGGGTGCTAGTCCCTAGCATGACTGGTTAGTTCTAGTCAGTCTGCTTATGACAAGGACCAGGGGTAGGAACTCTGATCATGACTCTCCCCATCCTCCTCCATTAGTTCCATGTATTTGTACATTTAATAGCTTTTCCCCTGTGCTGTGACTGCTAACCCTTTCTTACTAGCATGAGCTTCCTGAAAGCAGAGGCTTTGGTATCTGCCTGACAATATAAGAGAAGACTCAAAGGGAAAGACCTGCTTGGGGAAGCATTGCAAGCTGAGGAAAGACTTGCTCAAGGTGTAGAAACATGAAGGTGACTATGTCAGAAACTAATAAGTATTTCAATCTGAATTTCCAACAACAGATGGGGCCATCCAGGGAAAGTATCACTTGATATGCACATGCAGAATCTGGATGACACATATTCAAGAAGTTGGAGAAAGGGATACCTGTCCTGAGTGGGGGTTTAGACTGCCTGACCTTCAAATCTCCAGTCTGCTGGAGACCTTGATTTCAAGGTCAGTGTGATAGTTAATTTTATGTGTCAACAGGGAGGGACCATGGGGAACCCAAACATTTGGCCAAACATTATTCTGGGTGTGTCTGTGAGGGTGTTTCTGAATGAGATTAACATTTGAATCAGTAGACTGACTAAAGCAGGTTGCCCTCCTTAATTTTTGTGGGTCTCATCCAATCAAAGGAAGACTAGAATAGAACAAAAAGGATGAGTTAGAGGGAGCTTTTCCTGCCTGACATATCAGCTGGGATATTGGTCTCTTCTGGCCTTTGAACTCAGATTTAAACACTGGCATTTCTTGGGTCTCCAGCTTGCCAGCTTTTGCACTAGAATGCCCATCATTGGCTCTCCTGCTTCTCAGACCTTCAGGCTTGAACTAGAGCTATACCACTGTCTCTCCTGGATCTTCAGCTTGCTGACTGCTGATCTTGAGGACTTGTCAGCCTCCATAATCATGTGAGCCAATTCCTTATAATAAACTCTCTCTCTCTCCATATATATGTGTGTGTGCGTATATGTATATGTATGTATGTGTGTGTGTGTGTGTGTGTGTGTATATATATGTGTGTGTGTGTGTAAATACATACAGAGAGAGACAGACAGAGACACAGAGAGACAGAGAGACAGAGAGAGATCGCACTGATTCTTTTTCTCTGGGGAACTCTGACTAATACAGTCAGTATTGTCTGTTCTATAAAGTGCTGCTCTCTGACAAGAGGGGATCAAGGCACGAGGAAGCTGGCCTTAGCCCCAGCCCAGTCCATCAAAAAATGCCTCCAGCCTCCCAACTGGACTCTCTGCTCCATTTGTTCTAAGACGAAAAATAAGTTTTGTCTTTTTCCCCTCTGTTTTTACCAATCTGTCCTTTGTTATTTGGCAGGAGCTGGTAGCTTTTCTTGTGGTCTGACTGGATCTGGAAATAACATGGTTATTTTTGTTTAAACATAATAGCAAAGAAGAACTTGAGCTTATATGCAATTTAACCTTATCAAGCCCGGGCATATTTGTTTTTGTACAATCAGTATGCCTGTGTGATGTCAGGAGAGCTCTGAAAACAATATATTCTGAAGCCAGAGTTGTTAGTGGATAGAACCTTCCCAAATAATAAGGATTGTGCACATGACTGGAACTAGAATGAGTTATTTAGTCCAATACAACTGGCTTTATTCTATATAGCATGTTATACAACTCAGAAACAAAATAGGAAAGGAGAAATAAATGAAAGGGAATAGGCTAAACATGAAGGAAATTGTATATTTGTGGGCTGTCTAGAGGCACTCAGTTAATAGTTGAATGAATCATAACTTTCAGAATAAACAATAAGATTGTATTTATACATGTATGCACATATACATATACAGATATGTAGAAAGATGTCATATGAGAGATACTACAAATGCACTCATGAGAGCTTGTGTTATTGATGAATTGCCCTACACTGAGGTGTTCAACATGCCCAAAGACCACTGTTATATAGTCTCAGTCCTTCTCTCTCCTGGTGTTATCTTCCCTTTGCACTATAGCGGGCTGCCCAAAATGCTCTTCACTCTACAAGTGCTCCATCCCATGCACCATCCAGTCAAATGGGGGCTTGTCCATGCATCCATGACGGGGGCAGAGAGTTCTCTCTGAACTTGTTCTCAAAGAGAAGACTACCCACATCTCAGAAACCATATTTCTAGTAACAGTGCTACTTTTGTTCCAAATTGCCTTTGTACACATTTATTCCAAGAGAAAATCGAGAACAGTGGCCACTAAAAATGAGTATGTGCTCTGAAAATGAAATGCTCTTTGCCTGTCAACAGTGTTGGCAAAATATAATATTCTGCCACCTATGGCTTCCTGTCCCAACCCCTCACCTTTAAACATACGCCAGGAGTTGACAGCTACAGTTAAATGTATTGGTGGATGTTTTAGCGAGGTTTTATACCTGTATTATATCTACTCCATGAAAATGACACTCGCAAGTGATGGAGGAGATAGTGTATTAAGAAACTAAAAATTCAGAAAGTTTGTTCTAAGTGACAAAGCTGTAAAAGAGAGTGTTATTTCACTTTTTGGACTCATAAGGTAACAAAATGTAACCATCCAGACACTTTGCTGCAATTGTTGCCGCAACATATATATGTGTTGTCACTATCAGTAAATTTTGAAATAGAATGCTAATTCTTAGGGCCTGCACCAAGAGATCTGATTTATCAGGTTTCAATGGGTCCCTGGGTATCTGAATTTTAAACAGAAATATTTAGGACATTCTGATGAAAGAAATTTGTAAAACACGTACTTTGTGAAAAACCACAGCCTTTTTTTATACTATCCCCCACCCTGCTTTCATTTAGAATTGATTCAGTAAATTTCTCCTAGGATAAAAGATAGAGAAACAAATCTTAAAATTTGTAACTAAAACACCTTTGGACTTATTTTCAGACTCTGGTATCTAGTCTTAACTCTTCATTTCCTGACTCTTACGATGAGATATTCCCTTAACCAATAAGAGTCTCGGTTTCTTTATTTAATTATAGGAAAATGACAGTATCTAGCTTTCATAGTTCCCACATGATTCAGAGAAATAATATTTGTTGAACTCCTTTGGCATTTGTCAATTGCTGTATAAAAGCAGGAAATCGTTCTAGTTATGAATATGCACACTGATGATCCCAGCAAGAGGGCATTCAGAATATACCTGGTGCTTATTATCTGGTCAGCTGGTACAATGGGAGGTTGATGATAGAGATGCAATGAAAATCTTTCTTAAGATTTCTAAGAAGGGAGAGAATAATGAACAGTGGATCATATGGGAGGACATTGAAAAGGAACTGGACCATACAGTGGGTCTTCAGAAAAGGGTGGATTTGTTCTTAGGTGGAGAATGTTGGTGGAGACGATCCAGGTGGAAGATAAAGGAAGAAAAGGCCCAGAGATGGGAACCAGCACCTCAGGAAACATGGAGATAACAAATAGTAAGAAAGCTGGTTTGAATCTCAAGAAATCAGAATGCTCATCTCATTTAATTCATTAATTTGAATAGATTCAGGTTGTACCCAAGTCTACAAAGCTTCCTCATTTGTTGGACTGATCAACATGCTAAACATCCTGAGCAGTAGGTAAAAATTTCTTTAGTAGCAGCATTTAGAGCAAAATAACACAGCATCCAAGGAAACACTCATATAAAGACTGAACGAAGTACCATCCCATTAAAGTCATGGATTTATTGACCTATTGATATGGTTAAAAGGTCTCCTTGTAAAATTAGTGAATATGTAAATAGTGTTAACCTGAAGAAAAAGACAGATTAAAAAAAAAAGTCCTTGTTACTGAATTCGCATATTTCTTCTCCAAAGTGTCACATATTTTTCCTGCTAAATTCTTTATATTATCTCAACACATTTATTTTTTAAAATCTTTATTGGAGTATAATAGTTTTACAATGGTCTGTTAGTTTCTGCTGTATAACAAAGTGAATCAGCTATACACATACATACATCCCCATGTCTCCTCTCTCTTGTGTCTTCCTCCCACCCTCCTTATCCCACTCCTTTAGGTGGAAACAAAGCACCGAGCTGATCTCCCTGTGATATACGGCTGTTTCCCACTAGGTATCTATTTTATGTTTGGTAGTGTATATATGCCCATGCCACTCTCTCACATTGTCCCAGTTTACCCTTCCCCTTCCCCATGTCCTCAAGTCCATTCTCTATGTCTGCATCTATATTCCTGTCCTGCCCCTAAGTTCTTCAGAAACATTTTTTTTAATTCCATATATATGTGTTAGCATACAGTATTTATTTTTCTATTTCTGATTACTTCACTCTGTATGACAAACTCTAGGTCCATCCACCTCACTTCAAAAATATCAATGTCATTTCTTTTTATGGCTGAGTATTATTCCATTGTGTATATGTGTCAAATCTTCTTTATCCATTCATCTGTCGATGGACACTTAGGTTGCTTCCATGCCCTGGCTATTGTAAACAGTGCTGCAGTGAAAAATTTTGTACATGACTCTTTTTGAATTATGGCTTTCTCAGGGTATATGTCCAGTAGTGGGATTGCTGAGTCATTTGGTAGTTCTATTTTTAGTTTCTGAAGGAAACTCCATACTTTTTCCCATAGTAACTATATCAAATTACATTCGCACCAACAGTGTAAGAGGGTGCCCTTTTCTCCACACCCTCTCCAGCATTTATTGTTTGTAGTTTTCTTGATGATGGCCATTCTGACTGGAGGGAGGTGACACTTCATTGTAGTTTTGATTTGCATTTCTCTAATGATTAGTGATGTTGAGCATCTTTCATGTGCTCCTTGGCAGTCTGTGTATCTTCTCTGGAGAAATGACTATTTAGGCCTTCTGCCAATTTTTGGATTGGGTTGTTTGCTTTATTTTGATATTGAGCTGCATGTATATATTGGAGATTAATCTTTGGTCGGTTGCTTCATTTGAAAATATTTTCTCCCATTCTGAGGGTTGTCTTTTCGTCTTGTTTATGGTTTCCATTGTTGTGCAAAAGCTTTTAAGTTTCCTTAGGTCCCTTTTGTTTATTTTTGTTTTTATTTTCATTTCTCTAGGAGGTGGGTCAAAAAGGATCTTGCTGTGACTTATGTCATAGAGTGTCCTGCCTATGTTTCTTCTAAGAGTTTTATAGTGTCTGGCCTTATGTTTAGGTCCTTAATCCAGTTTGAGTTTATTTTTGTGTATGGTGTTAGGGAGTGTTCTAATTTCATTCTCTTACAAGTAGCTGTCCAGTTTTTGCAGGACCAGTTATTGAAGAGGCTAACTTTTCTCCATTGTATATTCCTGTCTCCTTTCTCCAAGATAAGGTGACCATATGTACGTGGGATTTTCTCTGGGTTTTGTATCCTGTTCCATTGATCTATATTTCTGTTTTTGTGCGAGTACCATACTATCTTGTTTTCTGGAGTTTTGTAGTATAGTGTGAAGTCAGGGAGCCTGATTCTTCCAGCTCTGTTTTTCTTTCTCGGGATTCCTTTGGATACTCTGAGCCTTTTGTGTTTCCATAAAAATTGTGAAATATTTTCTTCTAGTTCTGTGAAAAAAGCCATTTGTAGCTTGATAAGGATTTCACTGAATCTGTAGATCATTTTGGGTAGCAGAGTAATTTTTACAATGTTGATTCTTCCAATCCAAGAACATGGTATATATCTCCATCTGTTTGTATCAAATTTAATTTCTTTTATTAGTGTCTTATAGTTTGCTACATGCCAGTCTTTTGTCTCCTTAGGTAGGTTTATTCCTGGTCTTTATTCTTTTTGTTGCAGTAGTAAATGGAGGTGTTTCTTTAATCTCTCTTTCAGATTTTTCATCAGTAGTGTATAGGAATGCAAGAGATTTCTGTACATTAATTTTGTATCCTGCTACTTAACCACATTCATTGATTAGCTCTAGTAATTTTCTCATAGCATCTTTAGGATTCTCTATGTATAGTATCATGTCATCTGCAAACAGTGACAGCTTTATTTCTTCTTTTCTGATTTGGATTCCTTTTATTTCTTTGTCTTCTCTGATGGCTGTGGCTAAAAGTTCCAAAACCATGTTGAATAATAGTGGTGAGAGTGGGCAACCGTGAGTTGTTCCTGATCTTAGTGGAAATGGTTTCAGTTTTTCACCACTGAGGATGATGTTGGCTGTGGGTTTGCCATATATGGCCTTTATTTTGTTGAGGAAAGTTCCCTCTGTGCCTACTTTCTGCAGGGTTTTTATCATAAAAGGGTGTTGAATTTTGTCGAAAGCTTTCTCTGAATCTATTGAGATGATCATGTGCTTTTTCTCAATCAATTTGTTAATATGGTTTATCATATTGATTGATTGGTGTATATTGAAGAATGCTTGCATTCCTGGGATAATTCCAGCTTTATAATGGTGTATGATCCTTTAAATGTGCTGTGGATTCTGTTTGCTCGTATTTTGTTGAGGACTTTTGCATCCATGTTCATCAGTGATATTGGCCTGCAGTTTTCTCTTTTTGTATCATCTTTGTCTGGTTTTGGCATCTGGGTGATGGTGGCCTCATAGAATGAGTTTGGGAGTGTTTTTCCCTCTTCTATATTTTGGAAGAGTTTGAGAAGGATAGGCGTTAGCTCTTCTCTAAATGTTTGATAGAATTTGTCTGTGAAGCCATCTGGTCCTGGGCTTTGTTTGTTGGAAGATTTTTAATCACAGTTTCAATTTCAGTGCTTGTGATTGGTCTGTTTATATTTTCTATTTCTTCTTGGTTCCATCTCAGATGGTTGTGCTTTCTAAGAGTTTATCCATTTCTTCCAGGTTGTCCATGGTATTGGCAAATTGTTGCTTGTAGTAATCGCTCATGATCTTTTGTATTTTAACAGTGACAGTTGTTACTGCTTTTTCATTTCTAATTCTGTTGATTTGAGTCTTCTGCCTTTTTTCTTGATCAGTCTGGTTAATGGTTTATCAATTTTGTTTATCTTTATAAAGAACTAGCTTTTAGTTTTATTGATATTTGCTATCATTTCTTTCATTTCTTTTTCATTTATTTCTGATCTGTTCTTTATGATTTGTTTCCTTCTGCTAATTTGGGGTTTTTTTGTTCTTCTTTCTCTAATTGCATTAGGTGGAAGTTTAGGTTGGGTATTTGAGATGTTTCTTGTTTCTTGAGATAGGATTGTATTGTTATAAACTTCCCTGTTAGAACTGCTATTGCTGAATCCCATAGGTTTGGGTCATTGCGTATTCATTGTCATTTGTTTCTATGTATTTTTTGATTTCCTCTTTGATTTCTTCAGTGACCTCTTGGTTATTTAGTAGTGTGTTGTTTAGCCTCCAAGTGTTTGTATTTTTTACAGGTTTTTTCCTGTGATTGGTATCTAGTCTCACAGTGTCGTAGTCTGAAAAGATACTTGATATAATTTCACTTTTCTTAAATTTACCATAGCTTGATTTGTGTCCCAAATATGATCTATTCTGGAGAACGTCCCATGAGAACTTGAGAAAAAAGTGTAATCTGTTGTTTTTGGATGGAATGTCCTATAAATATCAATTAAGTCCATCTTGTTTAATATATCATTTAAAGCTTGCATTTCCTTATTTATTTTCATTTTGGATGATCTGTCCATTCGTGAAACTGGGGTGTTAAAATCCCCTATTATAATTGTCTTACTGTCGATTTCCCCTTTTATGGCTGTTAGCATTTGCCTTATGTATTGAGATGCTCCTATGTTGGGTGCATATATATTTACAATTGTTATATATTCCTCCTGAATTGATGTCTTGATCATTATATAGTGTCCTTCTTTGTCTCTTGTAACATTCTTTATTTTACCGTCTATTTTGTCTGATATGAGAATTGTTACTCCAACTTTATTTTGATTTCCATTTGCATATAATATATTTTTCCATCCCCTCACTTTCATTCTGTATGTTTCCTTAGGTCTGAATTGGGTCTCTAGTAGAGAGCATATATACAGGTCCTGTTTTTGTATCCATTCAGCCAGTCTGTGTGTTTTGGTTGGAGCATTTAATCCATTTACATTTAAGGTAGTTATTAATATGTATATTCCTATTACCATTTTCTTAATTGTTTTGGGTTTGTTATTGTAAGTATTTTCCTTCTCTTGTATTTCCTGTCTAGAGAAGTTCCTTTAGCATATGTTGTAGAGTTGGTTTGGTGGTGCTGAATTCTCTTAGCTTTTGCTTCTCTGTAAAGATTTTAATTTCTCTGTTGAATCTGAATGAGATCCTTGTTGTGTAGAGTAAACTTGGTTGTAGGTTTTTCCATTTCATCACTTTACATGTGTTCTGCCACTCCCTTATGGCTTGCAGTGTTTCTGTTGAAAGATCATCTGTTAACCTTATGGGGATTCCCATGTATGTTAATTGTTGCTTTTCCCTTGCTGCTTTTAATATTTTTTTCTTGTATTAATTTTTGATAGTTTGATTAATATGTGTCTTCGCATGTTTCTCCTTGGATTTATCCTGTATGGGACTCTCTGTGCTCATGGACTGGATTGGCTATTTCTTATCCATATTAGGTAAGTTTTCAACTATAATTTCTTCAAATATTTTCTTAGTCCCTTTCTTTTACTCTTCTTCTTCTGGGACCCCTATAATTCGAATATTGGTGCATCTAATATTGTCCCAGAGGTCTCTTAATTTGTCCTCAATTCTTTTCATTCTGTTTTCTTTATTCTGCTCTGTGGTCATTATTTCCACTATTTTATCTCCCAGATCACATATCCATTCTTCTGCCTCAGTTATTCTACTATTGATTCCTTCTAGAGAATTTCTAATTTCATTTATTGTGTTGTTCATCTTTGTTTGTTTGCTCTTTAGTTTTTCTAGGTCCTTGTTAAACGTTTCTTTTATTTTCTCCATTCTATTTCCAAAATTTTGTATCATCCTTACTATCATTACTCTGAATTCTTTTTCAAGTAGACTGCCTATTTCCTCTTCATTTGTTTAGTCTGGTGTGTGTTTACCTTGCTCGTTCATCTGCTCTGTATTTCTTTGTTTCCTCATTTTGCTTAACTGACTGTATTTGGGTTCTCTCTTTCACTGGCTGCAGGTTTGTATTTCCCATTGTTTTTGGGGTCTGCCCCCAGTGGGTCAGGTTGGTTCAGTGAGATGTGTAGGCCTCCTGGTGTAGGGGACTGGTGCCTGTGATTGGGTGGATGAGGCTGGATCTTGTCTTTCTGGTGAGCAGGACCACACCAGGTGGTGTGTTTTGAGGTGTCTGTTAAATTATTAAGATTTTAAGCAGCCTCTCTTCTAATGGTTGAGTTTGGGTTCCTGTCTTGCTAGTTGTTTGGCATAGGGTGTCCACCACTGTAGCTTGCTCCTCGTTGATTGGATCTGGGTCTTAGCATTGAGACAGAGATATCTGGGAGAGCTTACACTCTTTGATATTACATAGGGCCAGGAGGTCCCTGGTCTGCCAATGTCCTGAACTCGGCTCTACCGCTCAGATGATCAGGTCTGACACCCGGCCAGAGTACCAACACCCCATCTGTCACAAGGCTTAGAAGAAAATGGTGAAAAAGAAAGAAAGAAAGAAAGAAAGAAAGAAAGAAAGAAAGAAAGAAAGAAAATTATTAAATAAAATAAAGTTATTAAAACAGAAAATAAATTTGTAATTGAAAGTAATTTTAAAAAATGAGAGAAAGGAAGAAGAGCACAACCAAACCAAAAAACAAATCCACCAATGATAACAGCACTAAAAAGTATACTTAAAAAACATCAACAAAAAGAAAACCAGACAGTTAGAGCCCTAGGACAAATGGCAAAAACAAAGCTGCACAGACAAAATCACACAAAGAAGCATACACATAGACATGCACAAAAAGAGAAAAAGGAATATATGTATATATATATATATATATATATATATATATATATATATATATATATATATATATATAATTTAAAAAGGAATAGAACATCAAAATCATTAAACAAAACCTACCATCGATAATAAGCTCTAAATACTAAACTTAGATAAACATAAAACCAGAAACAAATTGATGCAAAAAGCAAACTCCAAGTCTACAATTGTTCCCAAAGTCCATGCCCTCAATTTTGGGATGACTCGTTGTCCATTTAGGTTTTCCACACATAGAGGGTACATCAAGTTGATTGTGGAGATTTAATCGGCTGCTCCAGAGGCTGCTGGGAGAAATTTCCTTTTCTCTTCTTTGTTCACAGAGCTCCTGTCGTTCAGCTGTGGATTTGGCCCTGCCTCTGTGTGTAGGTCGCCTGAGGGTGTCTTTTGGGAAGTCTGAGATTTTCTGCTAACGTTCAGTAGGTGTTCTGTAGGAGTTGTTCCACATGTAGATGTAGTTTTGATGTATTTGTGAGGCGGGAGGAGATCTCCATGTCTTACTGCTCTGTCATCTTGAAGGTGCCCCTCTGGTCCTCTGCCCTCATCCTGAGGTCTTTGTGGCTGAAGTTGGACAGAGATGGTG
Organism: Hyperoodon ampullatus; assembly: GCF_949752795.1. Lineage (NCBI taxonomy): Eukaryota > Metazoa > Chordata > Mammalia > Artiodactyla > Ziphiidae > Hyperoodon > Hyperoodon ampullatus. The sequence continues at coordinate 54,405,724 of NC_136926.1, read as the reverse complement.
AATTGGAGCTTCTCCAAGGCCTCAAGGGGCCCAAGGCTGCACCGTCACAACAGCAGTGAATAGAGTGTCCATCATGACCCTCCCTGAAAGCCAGATTAACCTCAGCCTCCTTGCACCTCTCTAAATTTTTGATATAATTTCCTATCAAAAATGGGGGGGAAATACAGTCCAATATCTCAAACACCATTTGTACTTTTTGGTACTTTACTCAAGAGCACAGAGGGATATTTTTCTCTACTTTGAGCATTATGATTTAATAGAATTTTAAAATAGTATGTCAAAAACAAAAGAATAATTTTATTACAATGGCATGAGAACTAAATGTATGGCTAAATGTATTGATACTCTGATAGACTATTTACTTTCCATTTCTGGCTCATGTACTTGTTTAGTGATTCATGTAAATGGCCAGAGTGTTAGAGACCTAACCTCCCTGCTTATCAAATTGAATGGAATAAGTCCTCCTGCCTCACCATTCCCAATGGCGACAAGTAGGAAAGCACGTGGATGATGATTTTGGAATATTAAAAAAAATAAATTCTCAGAATAGGAAGCGAGTTTTACTGACTATTTGCTAGATGGAAGGTGCTAGATCAAGGGGTGTGGAGGATCTGCAAAAGAAGTTGAAGCTTTGGGGACTCGACATCAGCTTACAAAATGCAAGATGAGCTGTTTCTTCCTGAATCTTATCACATGAATTCCCACTGAATAAATGCGTTCTGAAAAGATGCTTGGATGAGAAGGAAGAGCTGTAGGCTGGAGGTAGGAGATGAGGTCTCAAGTTTTGCATGCTTGAACCAGTCACTTTAGTTTTCTGTACCTTGTTTTACACATGGTAAATTGAAAAGTCCTTGTTGCAAGATATCCAAGTTAGTATTACATGAAGTTTCAGAGTAAATTTAACATTGTGAGTGTGCTAATCATTAAGCTACTATATCTTACCTCTTAAAGCATCTTCCTACTCTACTTGATGATACCTAGAGAGGTACATAAAGCCTGAAAGAGGGAGAGGCTCTTGCTTGTATTTTTGTTTGTAGATGCTTCTTACTCTGGCAGCAATGTTTGGTTCCAGTAGCACTTAATTCCAACTTGAAAAAAACTTAGCTCCATTCACAGGACAAGTCTCATTGTTCCTCCCTAGAGCATCCCACATTCCTCAGAAGACTATATCCCAGTTGTACAGGCTCCTTCTTTGCAGCTCTTGAGGCAGCAGCTGGGCAGTCTTCACTCCTCAGAAGTCTGGTTCCAGCTCTGTGGGTTCCTCCAATTGCCTAAGTTCTAACAACTCCAAATTCTTTTCCTGGGGCTGAGGAGTAGAACCTTCTTTTTAGTGTCTGCTTAATGTTACCTCAGTAGTCCCTTTTATAAGTACTCCAATATTTCTTTAACTGATTCCCTGTATTACATTCTACTGTTAAAATAACAGGTGTAAACTTTTGGTTTTCCTAATTGGAGCCTGATAAATTTGGTGGCTAAAAGCAAGTTGGAGCATTTATAATATTAAAAATCTTTTCAAACTAGCCATATTTCTTCTTCTCCAGGATTCTGAGATACCATTCCCTTCTCCATGGTTATTCTTTCTATGTTATTTAAACAGAAGTCCTTTCTCTTCTATCATCAAGATCCTGCATGGATCTTTGCCATTGACATCTCTTTGTTGTTTGAGTTCTTGCAATACAAGCTGATTATTCTATCTGCACCATGGAAGCAGGTTGGATAGTCTTATGAAGACTTCAGGTAGGTTAAATCATAATTAATCTCAAATCAAGTCTAACATGGGCATTAATCTCTTTTCTGATTACTAGTCATAGACTTTGTGGACAGCAGTTGCTTTGCTGAGGGCTGACATTTTCAGGGAAAAGTACCCAGGTGGTCATTATGTCTACAGCCAGGAATTAATGTGCAGCAGTCAGTGAACCTGGCTTAGTGCAAAACAAAAGCTTTCTGAAATAATTGGCTTCTTGCTACAGCCCTGCCACAACAGGTAGACAGGAAAGCATATGGGAATTGGTAAGCTTGGGAATGCAGATGCTACCCTCCTAGAGTGGCATTATTCATGTGCTGTGAACCTTCCATTCCAAATGCTGGGTGATAGTTCAGGAAGATAATGGCCTCTGCCCAGGATCTGAATTCCTAGAGGACAAGAAGAAGCAGCACTGGGACTTCATTATAAGTTGTTCCTCTTGTAAGTTGCTGTAGCATGGAATTGGGAAAACCTAAAAAATTGACAGGGAGTTCAGTTCATAGCTTATATCCAGGGTGGAAACACATCCCAGCTTGATTCATTCATACAGTCTGTCTGTCACTGAGCATGAAGTGGGAGACATATATCCTGAATTATCTCAGTGTCAATGTTATTTCCTATATCCTGAATTATCTCAGTGTCAATGTTATTTCCTATTAACTTCATAAGCCATGATATTTTCTATAAATTTAATTATGACAACGTACTTTCAAGAATCCCCCTTAGCCACTGAAGGGGCAAAAATAATTTGCCAAGTCAAGAATACAGATATTAAATTCAAAGAACTTGGCTGGTTGAATTATTGGCATCATTTAAGCCTTGAATATAAAAAGTTGAGTAAGGGAGACATTAATAACACATTGAAAGTTAAATTACAACTTAGATCTGACTAAATATCCAGAATGGGCCAGACTTTACCAAAGGGGCACAAATTTAACACATTTAATTTTTCAAAGAATTATTTGAAAAAAGACCTTTGCTTCATTTGAAAGAAAATTTTCTAGAACACCATACCACTTACCACTTTCCAAGATAGTTCACTTCTCCTCCATCTTAAATATTCCAGTAGATTGTAAACCTCTTGATAGATGTATCACTAGGATTAAAGTAAAAGAACCAGGAGGTCACCCTTTTCAGCCTCCCCTTAAATCAGTATTTGGCCCTCCACCTTCACTTAGACATCATTCAATCTTGGCTTGAACACTGTCCTACTGTAGAATTCACTAACCAATAAAAACAACCATTCAGGTGCCTTAATTTTGCTTTCAGAATGAGAGCATCTAATCTCCTTGTTTATTAAAAAAATTTCCCTTCAATGCAGTCATGAAGTATCCCAGAAACCTTTCTTCCAGTCTGAACTTCCAGTCTCTTTCAGTTTCTTTGATGCACTATGCTTGAAGATACATCCATATCCTGATCATTTTTCTTCTGGATAATTCCCAGTTTGCTAGTGTCTATATTTGTCACACCCTGAATTTAATATATCCCAATAATACTACAAACAACACTGTGATTTACTGAGAACTATGTGTTCATCACTCTTCTTTCAAGTATACCACATTAAGTTTCCCAAAGTGCAAAGAATTAAGGTCCTTGGGTCCTTATTTTTAGAGATGACAGACATGAAGTTAAGAAAATGGTCTAAGCCCAGTTACTAGCGAGAGTAATGTGGAACCCAGTACCACCTGACTGTTAAGCCCAGGCATGGTGCTGGAGCCAGGCACACTCTCTCTCCAAGTGTAGTCTAGGTTCTAAGTGTATATTACTGACCTTCATGCCCTCACAGCACCTGGTTCAATGCTTTGAATAATATTAATATATCTTCTTGAATGAGTGAGTGTGTGGATAAATTACAATGACAGCAAAAACTACCTCTTCAAAGCATGTGGATCACTTCCATACTTCCCCCACTTTCATCCTGGACATCTCCAATGGATGACAACAATAGCTTTAGGTCACCCAACCTCCCCCTGCCTTGCTCTGTCCTTGGTTCTCACAAAAGCGTTTATTTGTAAATGTATATTTTATCTTGCCACGCCCCTTTCACACCTGCAGTGACTTTGTGTTTAGTGTGACTCCAAACCTCTTCCCAGTGCTGTGGTACTGTATCTCCCACCAACCCTGCCTGAAGCATTGTCCCTCCCCTTTGCTACCATTTTACTGTTTCTTTTTCTATTTCTGCCTGTGTCAAGCTCTTTCCTAACTCAGGGGCTGAGAAGCTCTCTCCCTGTGTTTACCTTTCTTTGGTTCTTAACTTACCTGTCACCTCCTCAGTGAAAACTTTCTGAACAATCCCATCTAAAATAACATTTCTATTATTCTCTAACTCCCCCCCCCCCTTTTTTTTTTTTTTTGCAATCTGCAGCTCCATTTTTTACTATTTGGGGATTTACTTGTGTTTGGTTTTTGCCTGTCTCATCCATTAGAATGTGAATTTTAACAGGAGAGGAATTTTGTCTGATTTTCCTTGTATGTTGATGCATGCAAGTCCCTTTTTGAAGTTATTTTTTATATGGAGAGAACCAACTAGACACAATTGCTAAAGTCTTACCTCTGTCTATTCTAGATTCCATTTGTTCTCCAACAGAACAGTGAGTGTACAGGGACACTCAACAATTTTCTCCCAGCCTTCTTTGACTTTTACATACACACCATTGAATGCCTCACCTCTATGAGCTTTGTGTGATGATGCCATTGATGCTGGTGCCCTGGTACTTCTATTATAGCTGGTGCCTCCGTGGTGCTCACTCTTAGGAAAGGCAGGTCCCTCAGAGCAATCCTGTCCCAATGACTCATCACAATTACGGGACCTACGCTGAGGTCACTTCTCCCAAGACCAGAACCCCTGGGAAGCTGAATAACCTTCACTCCCCTAGAAAGAGCAAAATTGTTCCCCTCTGCTCTGAGATGCTATTCCTCCTCCTATCTCCCCACCTCCTACCATTTCTGTCCACCTGAACATTTTCTCCTGTACTCTGGTTGGCATATTGTGGGTCTCTCAATAGATCCAGTCTGGCGTAGACAGACTCAGCTTCCTTCTTTTTATTGGGCATTCTAGATAAATATCCATTTTTTTTTTAACATATCCACTTTAATTTCCTCATGTATGCTAAAGGCAGTAACAAGTTAATTGCTAAGTAACAGGATTACATTTTAGCAGGAGTTGTCTTCTCCAAATAGTGCCACAATCCAAAGTTTAATCATATTTACTTTTGATGTCAGTGGGTAGAGAAATTTGTGTCTGTAAGAACTTTGATAAGCTAGGAATCCCATCTCAAGGTCTCTACATAATTTACCTATCACCAGGATCATAAATGACACTTCATTCTTTACCTCTTATATATAAAAATGGAACTGAGTGCTTAATTTTCTTAGAACATCATATACATAAAATAAAAATTGTATACAGAGAATGACCAAATTATTTAGAACCTCTGCTAAGTCAGCATTTCCTGGGATGAGCGTTGAGGAAAGGATACTTTGAGAAGCATCTCAGGAGATAAGCTTTTAAACTGAGGTCTTTTGGTTGCAAAGAAGATGTTCATAATAATGGATGTGAGCTGGAGTACAGTGTTGTATGTCCTGCCCTCTTTTGAAGCCATATCACAGCATCTAGGTGAGGGATCACTGACTTATTTGTGGGTCGGTCAAAAGGCAGACAAAGAGCTATTCTTGATTCCAGGTCAAGCAAGGTGCGCTGTCAGCACCATCAAGTAAACTCTCTATGACCTGGAAAACTGTATAATGTATTCCCTATAGAAGCCAATTAAGAGTATGAGTTGTTTCATTCATATTCAGGAAATGCATATCACTAACAACTTTAATTATTTATTGGACTAACTATATGAGGATTTATATAAACCTCAGGAAAGAGGTTTGTGTACATTTCTGTCTCTCTCTGTCTCTCTCTCTCTTTCTTTCTCAACAGATGACCTGAGTTAAGCAGTGAGTTATCCTGACATTTCACTTATCTTTCCACTCATTTTCTTTGCCAGAAAAGGATCTGCCACACTTGCAGGCAACAAAAGATAAAACCGTCTCATCCTCCTGTTTCTTGCAGCATCCCTAGGGGAAATGTGTGAACATGGTCAAATGCTTGAGCTTCTTGAGCTGTTGGGGAAAAGAAAGAAAGAAAGAAATGTCTCTTTCAGATGCCAGGGATTGTATGAAACCCTTTAATTATTATAATGTTGCAGAGGATGTTGAGGAAAGTAAGATGCATAAAAAGTCACATTAAACAAGGGAAAATTAACATGTACCAATAAGAAATCTAAAACCAACAGCATTTAGACATTTTTAAAGGTGTAGGAGTGATTGTATTTTTATTTTTTTCAACCTTAGGAAATTGTATCAATAACTTGCACATCATCCAGGACTCTTCAACAGCGCTATGTGTGAAATAAATGTTGATCATATTTTTTAGTGGAGAAAAATAGATAACAAATGCATCACATTTATACATGCTCTTATGTCAATATCTTAAAAAAGCAAAACAACAACGAAAAAACCTATGTGGAAGAAAGACATTATAACAGTAATAGAGCCATTAGAATATTTAAATAATTTCAAATTAATACAAATTTTCTATTCTACGTAGGTATGAAACTCAAGCAGAATATTGATTCACTAACACATAATCAAGATTTGAGTTTTTACTTAAATGTTGCTATATTGGGTCTCTTTGTTAGATAGAAATACGCCATGGTTCTTCTTGAAGCCTACGAGCTTATTATAGTGAAAAACTAATATAACTTAGTTGACTTGCAACAACAATTAAATATTATTTTTTCCTCTCATTTCATGTATTTGTGTTTTATTTCCATCCAATTTACTAGTTCCTATTCTGTGTGAATTACTTATGATGATAGTGCAGTTCCCTATGTGATATCTTTTTGGCATGCCACCGTCTGTGCTAGAGGTTTATTGATTTGTCCTGTGCCTTAGTACTAAGCTTAGAAATACAAATATAAACAGAATTAGAATCTACCATGCATGAGGCTGCTAACTGTTTGGAATTCCTAGAAATGGATATTAACTTTTAATTATTTATCCATGACATAACAATAATGTGCTAATCATATGAAACATTAAAATGCAACCATTGAGTTAAAGACATTACATTCAACTCGACAGACTTTTGCTGTTTGAATGATGCATTTTAACTTTTCAGTAGAGGAGTTTGAGTTTTTCACACATCTCTCTCATCCTGGGCTTTGACCAAGTTTGAGTAAAAGCTGGAGCACAGAGAATCAGTTTCAAAAAGTGTTTGTAATTCTTATAGAAAAGATCTAGTGTCTAAAATTGTAAATCATATTTTCAAAAATGTTTTTGCAAAATGTCCAAGGCAACTGCTAGACCAAACAGAGAGAAGAGATGATCAAGTTGGAAATTTGCTTTTTTTTTTTCTTTTTAGAAAAACATGATGAAATTCAGTAACTTTTTAAATTTAAAGACAATTATATTACCTTAGGTGTCATGTTTATAAAGAACTGTAAAAGCAGTGGCATTACCATCAACATGATATGAGCTACTTCAAATAAACCATGAGACACTAAGTGATGGAGGCCTTTCTAATTTTCCTGGCCATCTAAATAACCAAGCAGTATTACCAGTATTTGAAAGTTCTCAAACAGTCTAGATTGATATAAACTTGAAACTTGGGAGATTTTGAGTTACTTCCTATATTTACTGCATAAAAATTTCAACTCTGTTCTAAAAGGAAACCACAATTTTAGGCTAACATGTGACAATAAAAGAGAGTGGATTACTCATTTTACTTGATGATTGTGCTTGTGGAGAGATTAATCAATACAATATTTATCTCATGGATTTCATTTTCCAGAGTGATGGTTATGGTGAGTAAATAAACTATAAATTTCACTTAATGTTAATCAAATAACCTTCAATCTGTCAATATTTACCAAGCAGTACTTTGCAAGACCATGAAGGATGTAAATGTACAGTAAAGACCTTAGATCTGAGCGAGGACAGGGGATCCCTGGGGCTAAAGGGACATACCAACAATGAGTGTGCACTCCCTTCCAGAATTTGCTCTAGATTCTAGAGATCTTGGAATTCCCTTTATAAATGGTTTATTTCTAGCTACTTCTAGGCCCTGATCCCAGGTCTGTTCCAGAGGCTGGATTGTATATTGGGTGTGCAAATTCTTAGACATGTAGGGCAGCCAAGGAGTATGTAGGGGGAAAGTTTCTAAGAAGTGAGTCATGCAGATCTGGGACTCCCTTACAGTATGCAACTAAACAGGGATGGGAAGAAAGGCAGGTGAGGTGAGATCCCAGGCCAAAGCCACTTTCCCTACACCTCCATGTTCAAACAGAGCTCTGAGGAGTCTGAGAATTTTAAATTCAACTTAACCTTCCAGGTTGTCATATAGGTACATTTGTCTAGGTAAGATATAACAATTTATTCTTAATTTATAACTTTTAAATGTATAGAATATATGAGGTTTCTGGAACCTATGTCCTTGATCAATAAAATGTTCAGAATGAGCTAAACGTGTTGTCATTGTCTGCAAGAAGTTTACGTTTAAGGAGATGAAATAAAACATATAAAATATTCATTATGCTTCTAAAGGAGCATAAAATCAGAGTTCTTTAAACACAGTCCATTATATACCCATTTATTTTTATTATTTCAGCATAAGTAAAGAATTCTTAGCATGGTTATAGCTTTCTTAGGTGCTGAAGGAATCCTTTGTTCACAAGACTGGCTCCTCCTGGTTTTCTTTTGAGGGTATTCCAGGATTGGTTCAACATAATGTCTTAGAATATGCAGTGTTAAGTTTGTGTGTAGGCGTGTGTATATATTAACATAGAAATCTAAATTATTTCAGCAGTTTGAAAAGTAATGGCTGGGGGGAATGAATATTTACAGTGAATATCTTGGCTAAACATATTAAATATATAAAATTCATATTTGTCATTAGATTGTCCTAGTTTTATCAGTACATATTTTAAAAAGTAATTAAACATACTGAACTAAAAAATGTAGGGTCTTTAATTTTGAAATGACTCCACAGTGTGGTCTAACTACTTTTGATATTAAAAGAAAAGAAGAAGAAATAATGAACTACCATTGAAATCTTATATTTTGGACATAGTCACTAACCCACAGCATGAGCAAATCTGATTTTCTGCAGATATGTCTTTAAACAGACTTTAACATGCAGAGCATGTGTCTACAATCTATGTTTGCACGATAGAGGAGAATAGACCTAAATGTAAGAGACTTTGGCCTTTTCACTATTTTCATTTAAAAAAATGTATTTAAATTGAATGGGTCTAACATTCAACTGTCTCCTAATGCCTTTACTTAGTAGACCAGCTGTTCAGGCCTCTTAGGTAAATAACTAAATATTTTTATAAACCAAACAAATACGTATTTAATCAATAGACTGGAACAAATAGAGCCTCAATGGGCCATTTTGATCTTGGGACAATTGGAAGATTATTGAGCTGGTAGCCCACTGTGGCTTATGGTAACATTTTAGAGCAGGTTAAAAAATGCTAAACTGAACTCACTTTAATGAAAGTCCTTAATGTGCAAGATTTAAGTCACAACAACATTATTATAGAGGGGGCAACCTGGATTAAAAGTAGTTCAGGTAATATTTGTTAAACATGCCTTATCACACATAAGGGAAAGAGAACTTAAGAGATTGGTTTGAAAGCAAAATAAAGGAATTTAAGACATTTCTGGGCATGCTGTTCCAATGTTTGCATATTTATTTGTATGTATTTATTCATTTATATATTTATTATTTACAAATATTTAAAAAGAAGTTTTGTAAAGCAGTTTGTTTAAAATGTTGCTGATGAATTATCGAGGTTTGATTTCATGTTATAGATGACTCATTTTCATGCATTTTTGATCAGTTGTTAGCCTCTCAAGGAACAAGATAGTCTGAGAGTAGGTTCTTTGTTCATGATATTAGAAATAAACACATATTTTACATAGCATTGATAATTTTAAAGTTTGAATTTGTTTAAATAATATTCCATTGGCCTCTTCCTATCATGCCTTTGTACATACTTCAAGAAGACCAGGTACTAGGCATGGAAATTTCAATTTGTGTGTTCATCATTGGTACTATGTTCAGTGTGCATGTACTTTTCTGGAATCATCTTAAGTCTTTCATTCATTTTGTGAAATTTTGTTGAATTAATATCAAAAGTAAAATCCTAAATTCACACAACCAGAGAGATGTAAACCATAATCGATCATAGTATGATGGAAGGTGGTAAAACACTGAGGTTGTCTCCATCATCCCTGCTGAGCTGCAGAAGTTCCATTTTCCCCTTGGGACACACCACCTAATGTAGATGACATGTGACTATCTGTTGTATGGACAGGCTGAGGGAACAAGTGGCAATTTGTACGGTAAATATTTGCAAAGCTTATTTTCTTTCGTTTTGTCAACTGAAATGCTTACAAAGAAAGGTTCTATTTTCTACCTCTCTCTGGATAGTCATGTGCATCTGCTGCCCTGCAAATGCCTTGTTTCACAGACGACTGTTCTAGGATCTTATGTATAGATGAAACATCTTGAAAAGGAACAGGAAATCCTATACATTAATGAAGCTGCAAGGGAATCACAAGGATGCTTTACATTAAGAAACTGGGAAGTTGAGGCTATTACTTTTCAATAACTTCCCATTGTCATTTACTTCCTGGAGTACAGGGATAGCATGGTATAGGGTGAGTGGTTACTCCAGGGAACACTCCTTATCTCATGGTCTTTGAGAATAATGTCATGTGGAATTGTGCTGTAACTGATCTGTGTGGCTTTCATAGTGGCACTGGCAAAGGAGACAGGTGTTGAAGCCTCTTACAGGTAATCAAAGACCTATAAATAGAGCAACTTTTATTAAGTCACTTTTAATGAGCACTTACTGCATGTAGAACTCAACCTAGAAACAAAATTCCATTATCTCCATATAACTGAAGTTGATATACAGAGAATGGTCTTTGTTAGGACATTTATTTTTGCCAGAAATACACTGGATATTTACAATTTTGAAAAGAAGTGTGCCAAGCACAATGGAGCTATAAAGATGGATAAAATATGTGCTTTTAGTGAGACCTATGGAGGAGGATACGATGACCCAGAGCAGAGCTAAATCAATTCTATATGCAACCTGGTTATCACCACCTCTCAAAATGGCAACCTCTAATCTACAAGGGGCTCACACTGCACCAGGGTTCAGTGCTTCAACACTATGATAGCTCCAAGACTGTGGAAATTCAGGAGAAATGGATGTTTTACCTATGGTCTGGTGGGGAAGCAACAAATATTTCATAAAACCTTTCAATGTCTCTGTTCTCACAGTTTTTCAAACAATGTGACTTTCTCTTAAAACTTATCTCCCATCCCCTCTAAAAAGCTCCCTCTCTAGTAGGGAGGAATGCTTCTGTCTAGTATCTGCACTCAGCTTGCATATCTCATTCAACCAAACAAGAACAGAGAAGTTCTATTTGTCAGGGGAGGGTGGTCTTCATTCTGGAACACAAAACCTAGGCTGTCATAAAATGAAAAACTTAATATTGATTTGGAGAATTAAGACAGGCTTTAAAAAAGAGGTAGGTTTGGTCTAAAAGGTCTCTAAGCAAGTCTTCATACACTGATAGATATGCTTTGCCTATATTTTCAGTGAGAAAAAAACCTACAGAAGAGATTTCCAGCATGATAATTGTACCTCAGAGGAGTGCAAAGGCAGTATATGCAAGCCAAAATGAGTTGGACAGTTGAGTAATTACACAGAGAATTTGATCAAGGAAGACATTCAAATTGGGTCATCGAAACTCTAAGTGTACTCGTCCTCAGACCTTGCATGTATTGGCAAATCAAGTGAAAAACAGAGAGAAGTGATTAGTCAAATAATTCAGACTAAATAATATTTTACACCAATTAAAACAAAGTGTTTTTTGGACAGTTTTCCTTGGTTTAGTTGATTTTATTATCCCCTTTATTCAACCAATGTCGACCTTTATTCCCTTGTGTGGTTGCCTCAGCTCTCCATCAATTTTTTTTTTTTTTCGTTTTTTCCTGGGGAGATAAAATCTAAGTTCTTAATCAGAAACCTAGAAAGGCTAACTTTGGAAAACAGAAGAATTTGTGTTTTTAAAGTTTATATTTAAGATGTGAATCATATACCCTCCTTCTGGGAGACCAAGGACAATCTCCATCATCTGACCCATTCCCAGCATAATTGCAAACTAGACAGAGAGTCTTCAGGAAGCCTGCGTCCAGCTCCTGATAGGGAGCCATTGTGGTGTTTATTTTCCCTTGTTCTCCTACAGGGCTTTGCTCTTCTCTGGAAGTTCCTACAGTGGAAAACACTGGCTAAAATTGTTTTGGCTGTGATGCTAATGCTTAAAAATGGCTTGAAGTGTTAACCCTCCTCAGAGAAGCCACTTCTCAACAGGTGTATCTCCCTTTCTGGGAAGCCTTTGAAAATTAGGGACTTGGTTTAAAGTTGTAAAGCCAGTTGATGTATTTCACAGTAGGGACGTATTCCTAGGCATATTCAGTTCCTTCAAATTCTATCAATAGTCTTCTGCCTATTCTGAATATGTGTGGTGCTGGTATTGCATGTAAAAAAATCAATTAAAATGTGAAGTATTGTGTTTCAATCCATCACTGTGGAGAGGTAATATGCTTGTTGTAATTAGCTGCTGGTCATAGTGGCAGAATCATGGTAGCAAAGAACAAAGCGTTCATCAAGGACCATAAATAAAAGAGAAAAGATGCTTTCACTTTCTGTGTCTAAACACATTCTCTATGCTAAGTTAAGGATTTTTGTGGCTTTGTGTGTCAATGTCATCAATAATGAAGTAAAACAGGATTAAATAATTGTAAATAATATTTCTCATAGATCCACTCATTAGCATGAAATGTTCTATGGCTGCTGCTAACCCAGGGCTCTCTGAAATCTGTCAGACTTTTCAGAAATATTCCCCAAAGGGCAATTTTAGACACTTGAATTATTTTTCTGTTAGATGCATTAAGAAATATAGTTATAGTAATGCTCAGTTTAACTGAATGTTTTAAAACAAAGGGATTTTTGCCTCAAACTTCATGTACTACTGATTTGTTGAAGTTCTTAAAGTTAGCATTGAAAGAGAATGAGTTCATAGGATGTATTGATTAGTTTCAAGATTTTTCTTTCTGCTTAAAAATATTTATTGTCTATATTTTTTTCTAAAGATAGTTATAAGGGAAAGGAGCCAATGGACACCATGTATTAATTCATTTATTCACTTATCCTTCAGTCAACATTAATTAAGGGCCTAGCAAGTGCCAATCTTTTTTTTTTATGTGAAGACATAATTTTTATTTTTATTTTATTTCTTGATTGATTTTTAGCATGTTTATTGGAGTATAATTGCTTTAAAATGGTGTGTTAATTTCTGCTGTATAACAAAGTGAATCAGCTATTTGTATTCATATATCACCATATACACTCTCTCTTGTGTCTAAAATTCACAGTCCTATCCCACCCCTCAAGGTGGACAAAAAGCACTGAGCTGATTTTCCTGTGTGATTCAGCTGCTTCCCACTAGCTATCTATTTTACATTGGGAGTGTATATAAGTCAGTGCTATTCTCTCACTTTATCCCAGCTTCCCCTTCCCCTGCCCGTGTCCTCAAGTCCATTCTCTATATTGGCATCTTATTCCTGCCCTGCCCCTAGGTTCAATACAAGAATTGTTTTTTTGTTTTGTTTTGTTTCTTTAGATTCCATATATATGTGTTAGCATACAGTATTTGTTTTTCTCTTTCTTACATACATCACTCTGGAGGAGAGACTCCAGTTCCTTCCACCTAATTTTAAAAAAAAACCTCAATTTCCTTTCTATATATGGCTGAGTAATATTCCATTGTATATATGTGCCACTTCTTTGTCTTTAGGTTGCTTCCATGTGCTTGTTATTGTAAATATTGCTGCAATGAATATTGTGGTACATGACTCTTTTTGAATTATGGTTTTCTCAGGGTATATGCCCAGTAGTGGGATTGCTAGGTCGTATGGTAGTTCTATTTTTAGTTTTGAAGAAACCTCCGTAATGTTCAACATATAGTTTGCATCCATTTACATTCCAACAAACAGAGCAAGAGGGTTACCTTTTATTGACACCCTTGCCAGCATTTATTGTTTGTAGATTTTTTGATCCTGGCCATTCTTACTGGTGTGAGGTGATACCTCTTGTAGTTTCAATTTGCATTTCTCTAATGACTAGTAATGTTGATCATCCTTTCAAGTGATTGTTGGCAATCAATATATTTTCTATGGAGAAATGTCTATTTAGGTCTTCTGCCCATATTTTGATTGGGTTGTTTGTTTTTTTGATATTGAGCTGCGTGAGTTGCTTGAATATTTTGGAGATTAATCCTTTGTCAGCTGTTTCATTTGCTAATATTTTTGCCCATTTTGAGTGTTGTCTTCTTGTCTGGTTTATGGTTCCCTTTGTTGTGCAAAAGCTTTTAAGTTTCATTAGGTCCCATTTGTTTAGTTTTCTTTTTATTTCCATTTCTCTAGGACGTGGGTGAAAAAGGATCTTGGTGTGATTTATGTGCAAGAGTGTTATTCTTAAGTTTTCCTCCAAGAGTTTTACAGTGTCCAACCTTACATTTAGGTGTTTAATCTATTTGAGTTTATTTTTGTGCATGGTGTTAGAGAATGTTCTAATTTCATTATTTTACATGTAGCTGTCCAGTTTCCCCAGCAGCCCTTATAGAAGAGGTTGTTTTTTCACCAAAGCAATTAGAGAGAGGAGAACAACAACAACAACAACAACAACAAAGCAAAGTTAGCAATAGGAAAGACATCATAAAGATCAGATCAGAAATAAAGAAAATGAAATGAATGAAATGATTGAGAGGATCAATAAGATTAAAGCTGGTTCTTTGAGAAGATAGACAAAATGTATAAACCATTAGCCAGACTTATTAGGAAAAAAAGGGAGAAGACACAAATCAACAGAATTAGAAATGAAAAAGAAGTAACAACTGACACTGCAGAAATACAAGGGATCATGAGAGTTTACTACAAGCAACTAGATGCCAATAACATGGACAACCCAGAAAAAACGGACAAATTCTTACAAAAGCACAACCATCTGATACTGAACCAATATGAAATAGAAAACATAAACAGACAAATCACAAGCACTGAAATTGAAACTGTGATTAAAAATCTTCCAACAAACAAAAGCCCAGGACCTGAAGGCTTTACAGGCAAATTCTATCAAACATTTAGAGAAGAGATAACACTTATACTGCTCAAACTCTTCCAAAATATAGCAGAAGGAGGAACTCTGCCAAACTCATTCCATGAGGCCACTATCACCATGATACCAAAACAAGACAAAGATGTCTTGAAAAGAAAGAAAAGAAAGAAAACTACAGGCCAATATCACTGATGAACATAGGTGCAAAAATCCTCAACAAAATACTAGAAAACAGAATCCAACAGCACATTAAAAGGATAATATACCATGGTCAAGTGGGGTTTATCCCAGGAATGCAAGGACTCTTCAATATATGCAAGTCAATCAATGTGATACAACATATTAACAAATTGAAGGATTAAAAACCATATGATCATCTCAATAGATGTAGAAAAAACTTTTGACAAAATTCAACACCGATTTATGGTAAAAACCCTCTAGAAAGTAGGCATAGAGGGAACTTACCTCAATGTAATAAAGGCCATATATGACAAACCCACAGCCAACATCGTTCTCAATGGTGAAACTGAAGATCAGGAACCACTAAGATCAGGATCCACTAAGATCAGGATCAAGACAAGCTTGCCCATTCTCACCACTATTATTCAACATACTTTTGAAATTGTAGTGACAGTAATCAGAGAAGAAAAATAAATAAAAGTAATCCAAATTGGAAAAGATGTAAAGTTCTCACTGTTTGCAGAAGACATGATACTATGCATAGAGAATCCTAAAGATGCTACCAGAAAACTACTAGAGCTAATCAATGAATTTGGTAATGTAGCAGGATAGAAAATTAATGCACAGAAATCTATTGCATTCCTATACACTAATGATGAAAAATCAGAAAGACAAATTAAGGAAACACACCCATTTACAATCAAAACAAAAATAATAAAATACCTAGAAATAAACCTACCTAAGAAGAAAAAAACACCAGTATGGAGAAAAATATTAGACACTGATGAAAGAAATCAATATGATACAAACAGAGGTTTGTATCCATGTTCTTGGATTGGAAGAATCAACATTGTGAAAATGACTATAGTACCCAAAGCAATGAACAGATTCAATGCAATTCCTATGAAATTACCAATGGCATTTTTCACAGAAGTAGAATAAAAAATTGCACAATTTGTTTGGAAACACAAAAGACCCTGACTAGCAAAAGCAATCTTGAGAAAAAAAAAAAAAGCAGACCTGGAGGAAGTAGGTTCCCTTATTTCAGACTACACTAAAAAGCTACAGTAATCTAGACAGTATGGTACTGGCACAAAAACAGAAATATAGACCAAAGGAACAGGATAGGAAGCACAGAAATAAACCCACGCCCATATGGTCACCTTATCTTTGATAAAGGAGGCGGGAATATACAATGGAGAAAAGATAGCCTCTTCAATATCTGGTGCTGGGGAAACTGGACAGCTACATGTAAGAGAATGAAATTAGAAGACTCCTTAACACCATACACAAAAATAAACTCCAAACGGATTAAAGGCCTAAATATAAGGCCAGACACCATCAAACTCTTAGAGGAAAACATAGGCAGAACACTCTATGACATAAATCACAGCAAGATCCTTTTAGACCAACCTCCTAGAGAAATGGAAATAAAAACATAAAAAAAAACAAGTGGGACCTAATGAAACTTCAAAGTTTTTGCACAGCAAAGAAACAATAAACAAGAGGAAAAGACATCCCTCAGAATGGGAGAAAATATTTGCAAATGAAGCAACTGTCAAAGAATTAATCGAAAAAATATACAAGCAGCTCATGCAGTTCAATATCAAAAAACAAACAACCCAATCCAAAACTGGGCAGAAGACCTAAATATACATTTCTCCGAAGAATATATACAGATTGCCAACAAACACATGAAAGGATGCTCAACATCCCTAATCATTAGAGAAACACAAATCAAAACTACAATGAGGTATCACCACAGACCAGTCAGAATGGCCATCATCAAAAATTTTACACATGGTAAAAGCTGGAGATTGTGTGGAGAAAAGGGAACCCTCTTGCACTGTTGGTGGGAATGTAAATAGATACAGCCACTATGGAGAACAGTATGGAGTTCCTCAAAAAACTAAAAATAGAACTACCATACGACCCAGCAATCCCACTATTGGGCATATACATTGAGAAAACCATAATTCAAAAGAGTCACGTACCAACATGTTCATTGCAGCTCTATTTACAATAGCCAGACACGGAAGCAACCTAAGTGTCCATGGGCAGATGAATGCATAAAGAAGATGTGGCACATATATGCAATGGAATATTACTCAGCTATAAAAAGAAACGAAATTGAGTTATTTGTAGTGAGGTGGATGTACATAGAGGTTGTCATACAGAGTGAAATAAGTCAGAAAGAGAAAAACAAATACCGTATGCTAACACATATATATGGAAACTTATTAAGAAAGAAAAGAGGTTCTGAAGAACATACGGGAAGGACAGGAATAAAGATGCAGATGTAGAGAACGGACTTGAGGACACAGGGAGCAGGAAGGGTAAGCTGGGAGGAAGTGAGAGAGTGTCATGGACATATATACACTCCCAAATGTAAAATAGGTAGGTAGTGAGAATCAGCCACATAGTACAGTGACGTAAGCTCTGTGTTTTATGCCCAACTAGAGGGGTGGAATAGGGAGAGTGGGAGGGAGACACAAAGAGAGGGGTATGGAGATATATATATACATATAGCTGATTCACCTTGTTATTCAGAAGAAACTAACATGCCATTTTAAAGCAATTATACTCCAAAAAGTTGTTTAAAAAAATGTTAAGGTAACCATAGGTGTGTGGGTTTATCTCTGGGCTTTCTATCCTGTTCCATTGATCTGTATTTCTGTTTTTGTGCCAGTACCATACTTTCTTGGTTACTGTAGCTTTGTAGCATAATATGAAGTCTGGGAGCCTGATTTCTCTAGCTCCGTTTTTCTTTCTCCAGATTGTTTTGCTCTTTGGGGTCTTTTGTGTTTTCACAGAAATTTTGTAATTTTTTGTTCTAGCTCTGTGAAAAATGTCATTGGTAGTTTGATAGGGATTTCATTGAATCTGTTGATTGCTTTGTGTAGTAGTGTCATTTTCACAATGTTGATTCTTCCAATCCAAGAACATAGTATTTCTCTCCATCTGTTTGTATATTCTTTAATTTTGTCATCATTGTCTTATGGTTTTCTGCTTACAGGTTTTTGTCTCCTTAGGTAGGTTTAATCCTAGGTATTTTTTTCTTTTTGTTGCAATGATAAACGAGAGTGTTTCCTTAATTTCTCTTTAAGATATTTTGTCAATAGTGTATAGGAATGCAAGATATTTCTGTGCATTAATTATGTATCCTGCTACATTACCAAATTCATTGATTAGCTCTAGTAGTTTTCTGCCAGCATCTTTAGGATTCTCTCTATATAGTATCATGTCATCTGCAAACAGTGACAGTGTTACTTCTTCTTTTCCAGTTTGGATTTCTTTTATTTCCTTTTCTTCTCTGATTACTGTGGCTAAAACTTCCAAAACTATGTTAAGTAATAGTGTTGAGTGTTTGCAACCTTGACTTGTTCCTGATCTTAGTGGAAATGGTTTTAGTTTTTCACCATTGAAAACAATGTTGGCTGTGGGTTTGTCATATATGGCCTTTATTATGTTGATGTACATTCACTCTATGCCTACTTTCTGGAGAGTTTTTATCATAAATGGGTATTAAATTATATCAAGAGCTTTTTTGCATCTATTGAGATTATCATATGGTTTTTATCAATCAATTTGTTAATATGGTGTATCACATTGACTGATTTGCATATATTGACAAATCCTTGCATTCCTGGGATAAACCCCACTTGTTCATCATGTATGATCCTTTTAATGTGTTGTTGGATTCTGTTTGCTAGTATTTTATCTTTGGATTTTTTTCATCTATGTTTATCAGTGATATCGGCCTATAGTTTTCTTTTTTTGTGACATCTTTTCTGGTTTTGTTATCAGGGTGATAGTGGCCTCATAGAATGATTTTGGGAGGGTTCCTCCCTCTGCTATATTTTGGAAGAGTTTGAGAAGGACAGGTGATATCTCTTCTCTAAATGTTTGATAGAATTCTCCTGTGAAGCCATCTGGTCCTAGGCTTTTGTTTGTTGGAAGATTTTAAATCAGTTTCAATTTCAGTGCTTGTGATTTGTCTGTTTATTTTTTTTCTATTTCTTCATGGTTCAGTCTCAGAAGGTTGTGCTTTTCTAAAAACTTGTCTATTTCTTTCAGGTTGTCCATGTTATTGGCATATAGTTTCTTGTAGTAATCTCTCATTATCCTTTGTATTTCTGCTGTGTCAGTAGTTACTTCTTTTTCATTTCTAGTTATGTTGAGTCTTCTCCCATTCTTTCTTGATGAGTCTAGCTAATGGTTTATAATTTTTGTTTACCTTCTCAAAGAACAAGCTTTTAATCTTATTGATCTTTGCTTTTGTTTCTTTCATTTCTTTTTCCTTTATTTCTGATCTGACCTTTATGATTTCTTTCCTTCTGCTAACTTTGGGTTTTTTTGTTTTTCTTTCTTGAATTGCTTTAGGTGTAAGGTTGCATCGTGTAGTTGAGCATTTTCTTGTTTCTTGAGGTAAGATTGTATTGCTATAAATTTCCCTCCTGTAACTGCTTTTGCTTCATCCCATAGGTATTGGGTGGTCATGTTTTCATTGTCATTTGTTTCTATGTATTTTTTGTTTGTTTCTGTTATCTCTTAGTTGTTTAGTAGTGGATTGTGTAACCTCCATGTGTTTGTAATTTTTACCATTTTTTCTTTCTGTTATTTATATCTCATCTCAATGCATTGTGATCAGAAAATATACTTGATACAATTTCAATTTTCTTAAATTTACAAAGGCTTTATTTGTGACCCAAGATATGATTTATCCTGGATAATATTCCATGACCACTTGAGAAGAATATGTATTCTGTTGATTTTGGATGGAATCTCCTATGAATATCAATTAAGTCCATCTTGTTTAATGCATCATTTAAAGCTGTGTTTCCTTATTTATTTTCATTTTGGGGGAACTGTCCATTGGTGAAATTGGGGTAATAATGTTCCCTACTCTTATTATGTTACTGTTGATTTCCCTTTTTATGGCTCTTAGCATTTTCCTTATGTATTGAATTGCTCCTATGTTGGGTACATAAATATTTACAATTGTTATATCTGTCTTGGATTGATCCCTTGATCATTATGTAGTGTCCTTCTTTGTCTCTTGTAATAGTTCTTATTTTAAAGTTTACTTTGTCTGTTATGAAAAAGCTGTTCCAGCTTTCTTTTGATTTCCATTTGCATGGAATATAATTTTACACCTCCTTTCCATCTGTAGGTGACCCTATGTCTGAAATGGGTCTGTTGTAGGTTGCATATGTATGGATCTTGTTTTTGTATCCATTCAGCCAGCCTATGTCTTTCGGTTGGAGCATTTAATCCATTTACATGGAAGTAATTATCAATATGCATGTTTTTATTACCATTTTTCTCAATTGTTTTGAGTTTATTTCTGTAGGTCTTTTCCTTCTCTTGTGTTTCCTGCCTAGAGAAATACTTGAGCATTTGTTGTAAAGCTGGCTTTGTGCTGTTGAACTATCTTAGCTTTTGTTGTCTGTAAAGTTTTTAAGTTCCTCATTGAATCTGAAAGAGATCCTTGCTGGCTAGAGTAATCTTGGTTGTAGCTATGTCCCTTCACCAGTTTAAATATGTCCTGATACTCCCTTCTGGCTTTCAGAGTTTCTGCTGAAAGATCAGCTGTTAACCTTATGGGGATTCCCTTGTATGTTAATTGTTGCTTTTCCCTGCTGCTTTTAATATTTTTTCTTTGTATTTAATTTTTGATAGTTTCAGTAATATGTGCCTTGGCATGTTGCTCCTTGGATTTATCCTGTATGGGACTCTCTGTCCTTTCTGGACTTCAGTGACTATTTCCTTTCCCATGTTTAGGAAATTTTCAGGTATAATCTCCTCAAATCTTTTTTCAGACTCTTTCTTTTTCTCTTCTTCTTCAGGGATCCGTCTTATTCGAATGTTGTCCCATTTAATTTTGTCCCAGAAGTCTCTGAGACTGTCCTCAATTGTTTTCCTTCTTTTTTCTTTATTCTGCTCTATGGTAGTTATTTCTACTATTTTATCTTCCAGGTCACTTATCCATTCATCTACGTCAGTTATTCTGCTATTGATTCCTTCTACAGAATTTGTAATTTCATTTATTTTGTTGTTCATCATTATTTCTTTGCTCTTTTGTTCTTCTAGTTCCTTGTAAACGTTTCTTGTATTTTCTCCTATGTATTTCCAAGATTTTGATTCATCTTTACTATCATTACTCTGAATTCTTTTTCAGGTAGACTGCCTATTTCCTCTTTATTATTATTATTATTTTTATTTTTTGGTCTGGTGGGTTTTTGCTTTGCTCCTTCATCTGCTGTATATTCCTCTGTCTTCTCATTTTCCTTAACCTACTGTGTTTGGGGTCTCCTTTTCACAGAATGTAAGTTCTTAGTTCCTGTTGTTTTTGGTGACTTCCCTCAGGGAGTAAGGTTGTTCCAGTGGCCTGTGAAGGCTTCTTGGTGGAGGGGACTTGTGCCTATATTCTGGTGGCTGGTGCTGGATCTTATGTTTGTGGGGGGCAGTGCTGCCTCCAGTGGTTGTTTTGGGGCCTGTGTGAACTTAGTATGATTTTAGGCAGCTTCTCTGCTAATGTGTGGGGTTGTATTCCTGTCTTGCTAGTTGTTTGGCATGGGGTATCCAGCACTGAAGCTTTCTGGCCATTGGGTGGAGCTGGGTCTTAGCACTGAGATGGAGATCTCTGGGAGAGCCCTTGCCAATTGCTATTACATGGGGCTGGGAGGTCTCTGTCTGTCCAATGTCCTGAACTTGGGTCTCCCACCACAGAGGCTCAGGCCTGACACCAGGCCAGAACACAAAGCCCTGTCAGCCATATGGGTGAGAAGAAAAGGGAGAAAAAAAGAAACAAAGAAAAATAAATAAATTAATAAAATAAAATTATTAAAATAAAAAACATTTAAAATTTATTAAAATTAAAAAAATAAAAAATAATAATAATTTTTTCAAAAGAAGAGAGCAATCAAATGAACAAACAAATCCACCAGTGATAACAAGTGCTAAAATCTATACTAAGGTAAACATAAAAATCAGAAACACGTCAGTCTCAGACAGAAAACCCCAAGTCTACATTTGGTCCCAAAATCCACTGCAGTTTTGGTTTGATTCGTTGTCTATTCAGGTATTCCACATATGCAGGGTACATCAAGTTGATTGTTGTGATTTTATCCGCTGCTCCTGAGGCTGCACTGAGAAATTTCCCTTTTTCTTCTTTGTTTGCAAAGGGGATTTAATGTGCTGCTCCTGGGGTTTAGATTTCTTTTTGACACCACCTCTGTGTGTAGGTCACCCTCAGGAGTCTATTCCCACTCAGACAGGATGGAGTTCTATCAGCGGCTGATTAGGGGGCTCTGGCTCCCTCATGCCAGGGGGAGGGAAGGGTATGGTAGTTATAACTGGAATGCGGGCAAACCTGGGGCAGCAAAGGCCAGCATGATATTGCCACAGTCTGAGGTGTGCATTGTGTTCTCCTGGGGAACTTGTCCCTGGATTATGGGCCCTTGGCAGTGGCAAGATGCACAGGCTCCCGGGGGGTGAGGGGGGCTTGTGGATAGTGACTTGTGCTTGCACACAGGATTCTTAGAGGCTGCAGCAGGAGCATTAGTGTTTCATGTCCGTCTCTGGTGTCCGAACTGATATCTGTGGCTCATGACTGTCTCTGGAGCTCATTTACATGGTGCTCTGCCTTCTGTGGGCAGACAGAGAAGGAGTCCCCTATCCTCGTGCACCCACAAACAATGGTCTCTTGCCTCTAAGGCAGGTCTAGAATTTTTCCCGGACTCCCTCCCAGCTAGATGTGGTTCACTAGCCCTCTTCAGGCTGTGTTCACACAGCCATCCTCAGTCCTCTCCCTGGGATCTGACCTCTGAAACCTGAGCCTCAGCTTCCAGACCCCACCCAACCCTGTGGGTGAGCAGACAAACCTCTCAGGCTGGTGAGTGCTGGTCAGCATCTAGCCTCTGTGCAGGAATCTCTCCACTTTGCCCTCTGCACCCCTGTTGCTGTGTTGTCCTCCATGGCTCCAAAGCTTCCCCCCACCCTCCCACTCCCTGTCTCCGCCTATGAATGGGCTTCCTGGTGTGTGGAGACTTTTCCTCCTTCACAGCTCCCTCCAAGAGGTGCAGGTCCCGTCCCTATTCTTTTGTTTCTGTTTTTTTTCTTTTTTCTTTTGCCCTACCCAGGTAGGTAAGGATTTTCTTGCCTTTTGGGAAGTCTGAGGTCTTCTGTCAGTGTTCAGTAGGTGTTCTGTAGGAGTAGTTCCACATGTAGATGTATTTTTGATGTATTTGTGGGGAGGAAGGTGATCTCCATGTCTTACTCCTCTGCCATCTTGAAGGTCACCCCCCGTGTACCAACCTTGCGAGGTACAAAGACATGACGTAAAATTAGATTACAAGTATGGTCTAAGAGACAAATATATTACTTTCCATTAATTGATTTATATGCAATAGTACTTACATTGAGCTTCTACTATATATCTGAAACTGTGAGTCATTCATTGAAGAGACATTCCTTGTCTCATTGTTACATTCATACAACCAACTCTAGAACTGCACCATTTATTCAACATGCAAACAGCAAAAGGATGGTCCCTGCCTTAAGTGACTACCTCAAATTTTCTGAGAACATAGACAGTGGCAGTATGAAGAGATAGCCAATAAGATGGTTGTATGTGCTGGATGAAGTGAGGAGCTAGAAGAAGCATCCGAGTTGGCCAGGAACAGTCAGAGAAACAAAGATAAAAAGAACTACTTTGTAATGAGCCCTTATGAGGTGTCATACCCTATAATAAGCACTTGTCAGATATTATTCCTTATTTAAACTCCATTGCATATGAGGTAGGTATTAATATTATATTTACTTTAAAGATATAGAAAATTGAGGCGAAGAATTTAAACAGCTTGCTCAAAATCCCATAAATGGGAAGATTCAAATTTTTATATGTCTAACTCCAAAGTGCGTAGAGGGATAAAGCCAGGGTATACTGGTCACAACATCACCTACTAGTGGGTTGGGTAAATCAGTTAACCTCTCCTGATCTCTATTTTCTCATATAATGAAAAAAAAATGACACTAACTGAAGAACTTCTGGTAGTCTTTTCAGCTAAAACTTAGAGAGGATACTGAGGAGAAACTGAGCATCTCCTTCGTATGAGACACCTGCATCTTTGTACATCAAATTCCCAATATTGTTGCATTGTATTATAATTTTCCTATTACTAATAACACAGGATTATTTTTGTCCTGTTAAATAAAAAGTTGAATTAAGGTTGTGTCAGATTCAGGGAATACAGTAAAAAAAAAAATGTGCTCCCTTCACTTTGATACTAAGTGTTTACATATTTAAAATGTATATTTAAGTTACTCCTATTCTTTCCATTTACCAAGCTGAAAAAGTTGCTCTTGCCTGACATATTTCTCTTTTAACTCTTGCCAAATCTTATTCATTTCTCCAAAACAGAGAAAAGAGACCACAAGTTATTCAAGTTATCCCTATGTTGGTGGAGATTTGTTCATTGGCTCTTTGGAATAAAGCAGCAATCTGCAGATTATTTCAAGAGTGAAATAAAGAACCGGCCAAATATCTTTAAAGCTATAAACTACTGCACAATATCATTTCAGGGAAGTATCCATGTCAGAAGGACAAAAGTAATAACCAGGATTATGGAATGATTCATGATGGAACACCTTGCCTCACAATATATAAGTTGAATTATGCTTGGTGATCTTGATATTCTGGCAAAGAACAAACAAATATATAGAAAAATATGCACTAACCAATGTTATGGGACTCTTGGATTGAAACACTCCCCCACTCATTTTTGATTGAAGAACTCGGGAGGGAATAAAATCTACTGAGAGCATATTCAGAGGAAAGAAATGGTGGATGTTGGGTGAGAAAAAGAATGGGCTATGTGGCAAGCACCACCTGTGAGGCAAGTGGTAAGGTTTTGGGTAAACCTTTGAATCTCTATGAGTCATAGTTCTGAAACAGAAACCAAAAAATATGGAGTTGTTTTAGAAACATTGTTTATGATAGTACTTTCTAAAAACAACCAGATATTAAGTGTTATACTATTTGTTCTCCAAGTAATAGCTTTGAGAAAAATGAGAAACTGCCATTATACCTAGATCAGGAATAGGGAAGGGTGATATTTTTCCAATATCTTATAGAAAAATAAGTGATAAAACCTTTACAAAAGCCTTTGATTTCCAACACTAAGCCCAGTTTTACTTTTTCCCATGTTCTGACAGCCTTCTCCACAATGTGCATCAATATTTTGAAAAGATGAGCACTACTAGAAGTAAAAAAATATTTGTTATTAATTGACCATTCTGTAATCCACACTCCCTATTTGGAGTTAGACTTTACTGATTTCTGGTTTCAATAAAGATTTAAAACTTGTTGAAGTTTCACATCTTCAAAAAAAAAAAAAAGGTAGCTGCAGAGGTGTGAGGCTACTCCTGTTCAAGCCTTTGAAATTTTCAAGTTAAGATCAAAATTGCAGGAATAAGCATACAATTTTTTAGATGATAAGACTTTTAGTCTAAGTGAGAATTAATGGCTAACCTTACAGAGCAGCCAAAGATGCCTTGCCTCATGTTTGAAGGCAATTTAACTATCAAATTGTCCATAGAGAAGAATATTTAAACATGTAGATGGAAAGGAATGGTCAGCCTAATGATCTGTTGGTAATCAACCATTTTTCTGTTAATGTGGCTGATGGTGAATTAGTCAAATGATATCCTTGAGGCACATGACATACTTCAAAGTGGTAGGTTATTGAGTATTTGGATGGGAACTACCATCACTCACAGTGGATATCAAAAGCAAGTGGCCAAAGGAGGCTACTGATACCCTAATGCCCAGTGACTTCAGGTTTCCTACTCTTATTCCAAATTTTTCCTAAACCACTTACTCATGCCTTAAATCACATTATGTGAAGACAAAATCTATTATTGTACTATAATGAAAAAATTGGTGGATATCATAGAAAAACATGTACAAAAGATTCAGTCAGATGTAGTGTTGGAACCCAGTCCCAGGCATGCTGATTGACTTTTAACAATTACTAAGCTTCAATTTGCTTATCTACAAATAGCAGATGACAGATTATTAAAGGCAATAAATTAATTAATATATGTGGGAGTACCTGACATATAGTAGACACTCAATACATCCCATTTTCTTTAGCTTTATGCTATGTTGTTTAGGTTTTGCTTGCCACTGTTGTAATTTTTTTCCTTAAAAAGTGATGATATTAAAGCTCAGAAAGGTAGAAAAAAATTTTGCGTGTCAAACAGTTGTTTGTCATCTAATTAACCAATCCCAAGTGTTTTTCAAATCCTATGAATAATGTTCTATTAACCACAATATATAATTTACCAATTAATAATAAGGATGATATGGTCATCCATGACAAGCGGTAAATGGTAGAGATAACATGAAAGAAGACAGCGATTGCTTTCAGTTTTTAGATGAATTTCTGCAGAGAATAACTAACTTGAAACAAGTCTTCAAGATAGGAGATCCTTTTATTTATTTTAGGTGTTCAAGATTCTTCTAATACACAAAAATCTAAGCAGCCATAACAATAGATTGCATTCTACTAAACAACTCCCATAAAAAGACAACTACATATGTCTTCTCCTTCTCCTTGTGCTAACAGTGACCTGGAACATGCTGTCAGAGTGGACTACTGAAGCACAGAGACCAAAGTAAATCATAAAAACCCATTTAGTGTCTCTGTTCCTGTCAAATCTGTTAACATTTCACAGGCCAAACTAAGTCACATTATCTAATTCATCATCAACAGCTGAAAAATTATGCTCTGCTTACCTGGTGGGAGGTACAACAAAGTCACATGGCAAAGAAAGTAGATATTTAATTCTATAACAGGGATTGAATAATTTGAAACAACACAGTTAGAAATCATGGAAATGGAGAAGCAAGAAGATCTAAAATACTGAAGCCTGTGGAATGAAAACCACAATCACAACAAGATAGAGAAAATGAAAAGCCGGAGGACTAGGTACCAGATGAAGGAACAAGATAAAATCCTAGAAAAACAATTAAATGAAGTGGAGATAGGCAACCTTCCAGAAAAAGAATTCAGAATAACGATAGTGAAGATGATCCAGGACCTCGGAAAAAGAATGGAGGCAAGGATCAAGAAGATGCAAGAAATATTTTAAAAAGACCTAAAAGAATAAAAGAACAAACAGAGATGAACAATACAATAACTGAAAGGAAAAATACACTAGAATTAATCAATAGCAGAATAACTGATGCAGGAGAACGGATAAATGACCTGGAAGACAGAATGGTGGAATTCACGGCCACAGAACAGATTAAATAAAAAGAATGACAGGACATGAAGACAACCTAAGAGAGCTCTGGGACAACATTAAACACACCAACATTTGAATTATAGGGGTCCCAGAATGAGAAGAGAGAGAGAAAGGACCAGACAAAATATTTGAAGAGATTATAGTTGAAAACTTCCCCAACAAGGGAAAGGAAATAGCCACCCACGTCCAGGAAGCACAGAGAATCCCAAGCAGGAAAAACCCAAGACGCTGAGGCATATAGTAATCAAACTGACAAAAATTAAAGACAGAGAAAAATATTTAAAGGCAACAAGGGAAAAATGACAACATACAAGGGAACTCCCATAAGGTTAATAGGGGATTTCACAGCAGAAACTCTGCAAGCCAGAAGGGAGTAGTATGATATACCTACAGTGATGAAAGGGAAGAATCTATGAACAAGAATACTCTACCCAGCAAGGTTCTCATTCAGATTTGATGGAGAAATCAAAAGCTTTACAGACAAGCAAAAGCTAAGAGAATTCAACACCATGAAATCACCTGTACAGCAAATGCTAAAGGAACTTCTTTAAAAGGGAAACACAAGAGAGGGAAAAGACCTACAAAAACAAACCCAAAACAATTAAGAAAATGGTAATAAGGAACATACATATTGATAACTACCTTAAATGTGAATGGATTAAATGTCCCAACCAAAAGACACAGACTGGCTGAATGGATACAAAAACAAGACCCATTATATGCTTTCTACAGGAGACCCACTACATACCTAAGGACACATACAGACTGAAAAAGAGGGGGAGGGAAAAATATTCCATGCAAATGCAAATCAAAAGAAAGCTGGAGCATCAATACTCATATCAGGTGAAATAGACTTTAAAATAAAGACTGTTACAAGAGACAAGGAAGGACAGTAAATAATGATGAAGGGATCAATCCAAGAAGAAGATATAACCATTATAAATATATATGCACCCAACATAAGAGCACATCAATACATAAGGCAAATGTTAACAGCCATAAAAGGGGAAATTGACAGTAATACAATAATAGTGGGGCATTTTAACATCTCACTTTCACCAATGGACAGATCATACAGACAGAATATTAATACGGGAACACAACCTTTAAATGACACAATAGACCACATAGATTTAATTGATATTTATAGGAATTTCCATCCAAAAACAACAGAATACACATTCTTCTCAAGTGCACATGGGTCATTCTCCAGGAGAGATCACACCTTGGGTAACAAATCAAGTCTTGGTAAAGTTAAGAAAATTGAAATCGAATCAAGCATCTTTTCTGACCACAACACTATGAGATAAGAAATAAATTACAGAAAAAGAAACCTGTAAAAAACAGAAACACATGGAGGCTAAACAATACTAAATAACAAAGAGATCAGTGAAGAAATCAAAATGGAAATCAAAAAATACCTAGAGACAATTGACAACAAAAACATGCTGACCCAAAACTTTAGGATGCAGTAAAAGCAGTTCTAAGAGGGAAGATTATAGCAATACAATCCTACCTCAACAAACAAAAAATATCTCAAATAAACAGCCTAATCTTACACTTAAAGCAACTAGAGAAAGAAGAACCCCCCCAAAACCCCGAAGTTGGTAGAAGGAAAGAAATCATAAAGATCAGAGCAGAAATAAATGAAACAGAAACAAACAAACAAAAAAACAGTAGAAAGATCAATAAAACTAAAAGCTGGTTCTTTGAGAAGATAAACAAAATTAATAAACCTTTAGCCAAACTCCTCAATAAGAAGAGGGAAAGGACTAAAATCAATAAAATTAAAAATGAAAAAGGAGAAGTTACAATGGACACCTCAGAAATACATCATAAGAGACTACTATAAGCAACTCTATGCCAATAAAATGGACAACCTGGAAGAAATGGACAAATTCTTAGAAAGGTATAACCTTCCAAGACTGAACCAGGAAGAAATATGAATAGAAATATCAAAAGTAATGAAATTGAAACCGTGATTAAAAATCTTACAACTAACAAAGGTCCAGGACGAGATAGCTTCACAGGTGAATTCTATCAAACATTTAGAGAAGAGCTAATACTTACCCATCTCAAACTTTTCCAAAATATAACAGAAGGAGGAATACTCCCAAACTCATTCTATGAGGCCACCATCACTCTGATACCAAAAACAGACAAAGGTACTAAAAAAAAAAAGAAAATTGCAGACCAATATCACTGATGAATATAGATGCAAAAGTCCTCAACAAAATACTAGCAAACAGAATCCAACAGCACATTAAAAGGATCATACACCATGATCAAATGGGATTTATTCCAGCAATGCAAGGATTCTTCAATATACACAAATCAATCAACATGATACACCATATTAACAAACTGAAGAATAAAAAACATATAATCATCTCAATAGATGCAAAAAAAATGTTTGACAAAATTCATAGCCATTTATGATAAAAATTCTCCAGAAAGTGGACATTGAGGGAAACTACCTCAACATAATAAAGGCCATATATGAAAAACCCACAGCCAATATCATTCTCAATGGAGAAAACTGAAAACATTTCCTCTAAGTTCAGGAACAAGACAAGGATGTCCACTCTCACCACTATTTTTCAACTTAGTTTGGAAGCCCTAGCCATGACATTAAGAGCAGAAAAATAAATGAAAGGAATACAAATTGGAAAAGAGAACTAAAACTGTCACTGTTTGCAGATGACATGATACTATATTTAGAAAATCTTAAAGATGTCACCAGAAATCTACTAAAGCTAATCAGTGAATTTGGTAAAGCTGCAGGATATAAAATTCATGCACAGAAATCTCTTGCATTCCTATACACTAACAATGAAAAATCAGAAAGAGAAATTCAGGAAACTATCCCATTCACATTGCATTAAAAAGAATAAGGGGTTCCCTGGTGGCGCAGTGGTTGAGAGTCCGCCTGCCGATGCAGGGGACACAGGTTTGTGCACCAGTCTGGGAAGATCCCACATGCGGTGGGGCGGCTGGGCCTGTGAGCCATAGCTGCTGAGCCTGTGTGTCCGGAGCCTGTACTCCACAACGGGAGAGGCCACAACAGTGAGAGGCCCGCGTACAGCAAAAAAAAAAAAAAAAGAAGAAGAATAAATCACCTAGGAATAAACCTACCTAAGTAGGTAAAAGACCTGCACTCAGTAAACTATAAGACATTGATGAAAGAAATCAAAGATGACACAACAGATGCAGAGATACACCATGTTCTTGGATTGGAAGAATTTATATTGTGAAAATGACTATACTTCTCAAAGCAATCTACAGATCCAATGCAATACCTATCAAATTACCAATGGCATTTTACAGAATCAGAACAAAAAGTCTTAAAATTTATATGGAAACCAAGACTGAATATCCAAAGCAATCTTGAAAAAAGTGGAGCTGGAGGAATCAGACTCCCTGACTTCAGACTATACTACAAAGCTACAATAATCAATACTGGCAATATGTTACTGGCACAAAAACAGAAATATAGATCAATGGAACAGGATAGAAAGCCCAGAGATAAACCCACACACCTATGGTCAATTAATCTATGACAATGGAGGCAATGATATACAATGGAGAAAAGACAGTCTCTTGAATAAGTGGTGCTGGGAAAACTGGACAGCTACACATAAAAGAATAAAATTAGAACACTCCCTAACACCATACACAAAAATAAACTCAAAATGGATTAGAGACCTAAATATAAGACTGGACACTCTAAAACTCTTAGAGGAAAACATAGGAATAACACTCTTTGACAGAAATCATAGCAAGATCTTTTTTGGCCCACCTCCTAAGAGTAATAGAAATAAAAACAAAAATAAACAAATGGGACCTAATGAAACTTAAAATGTTTTGCACAGAAAAAAAAAAAAAAAACAAAAAACTATAAACAAGGCTAAAAGACAACACTGAGAATTGGAGAAAATGTTTGCAAATGAAGCAACTGTCAAAGTATTAATCTCAAAAATATATACACAGCTCATGCAGTTCAATATTAAAAAAAAATCAAAAAATGGAAAGGCCTAAATAGACATTTCTCCAAAGAAGACATACAGATGACCAAGAGACACATGAAAGGATACACAACATCACTAATAATTAGAGAAATAACAATCAAAACTACAATGAGTTATCACCTCACACCAGTTAGAATGGGCATCTTCAGAAAATTTACAAACAATAAATGCTGGAGATAGTGTGGAGAAAAGAGAACCCTGTTGCACTGTTGTTAGGAATGTAAATTGATACAGCCACTATGGAGAACAGTATGGAGCGTCCTTAAAAAACTACAAATTGAATTACCATATGACCCAGCAATCCCATTACTGGGCATATACCCAGAGAAAGCCATAATTCAAAAAGACACATGCACCCCAATGTTCATTGCAGCACTATTTACAATAGCCAGGTCATGGAAGCAACCTAAATGCCCATCAACAGAGGAATGGATAAAGATGTTGTGGTACATATACACAATGGAATATTACTCAGCCATAGAAAGGAACGAAATTGGGTCATTTGTTGAGACATGGATGGATGTAGAGTCTGTCATTCAGAGTGAAGTAAGTCAGAAAGAGAAAAACAAATATCATATATAAATGCATATATGTGAAATCTAGAAAAGTGGTACAGATGAACCGGTTTGCAAGGCATAAATAGACACATAGATGTAGAGAACAAATGTATGGATACCAAGGGGGTAGGGGGTGGAGTGTGAGGAGTGGGATGAACTGGGAGACTGGCATTGACATATATACACTAATATGTATAAAATAGATAACTCTTAAGAACCTGCTGTATAGTACAGGGAACTTTACTTCTCTTTGCTGTACAGTAGAAACTAATACAACATTGTAAAACAATTATAGCCCAATAAAAAATAAAAATAAAAAAAGGAAAGCCTGGAAATTATTCTAACCTATATCTTAAAAACAGACTACATACTATTTATTGCTTTATTATTTTTATAGTTTATATGATTCAACATAGATTTTTTAAATGTATTTTATATTTTTTTAATTTTGGCTGCGTTGGGTCTTCGTTGTGGTGTGTGGGCTCCCCATTGCAGTGGCCTCTCCTATTGCGGAGCATGGCATGCAGGCTTCAGTAGTTGTGGCACACGGGCCCAGCCGCTCTACGGCATGTGGGATTCACCCGGGCCAGGGCTCAAACCCATGTCCCCTGCATTGGCAGACGGACTCCCAACCACTGCACCACAAGGCAAGCCCCAACATAGATTTTTTTATAGGTCAATGGTCATCAGTACATTGCCATTCTCCTAAAGGAATATATAATAAAAAAATCCAAATAACATTATATGTTCCAGAGCCCTCAATTATGTACCTCTGTAAGAATACAATCCCAGGGGGAAAAAAAGTAAAAAAAAAGAAAATTGGCATTTCCTTTCAAAGTATGATTTTAAGTCTAGGCTGACCTATAAAAAAAATTTAGGGCTGCTTATATTACATAAATTGGAGGTAGAATGATGTAATGCTTTGCTCCTTCTTTCCTTCACCTATGAAGAATGATGAATGCTTGCAATTATATTTTGTACAGGACAAAGTTTTGATTTCATAAAATGCTCAGATATCAACATAACTGAGAATAAATTATTTCCTGCTAATTGAAGTTTTGGGGGCAGTTAAGGGTAACAAAGGGCCTTGGAAATATTGTGTATCCAGAAAGTTCAACCAGAGCAAGAATCAATAGGAGATATACATTAGAGATTTATTACAAGGAATTGGTTTATGCGATTATGGGGAATGGCTAGGCCAACATCAAATCAGTAGTGCAGGGTGTCAGGAAGGGCAGGCTGGAACTCTCAAGCATGAGCTGAAGCTGCAGAAAACTGGCAAAATTTCTCCTTTTTTTTCAGGGAACTTCATTTCTGCACTTAAGGTCCTACAACTGATAGAATCATGCCCACCCAGATTATCTAGGACAATCTCTCCTACTTAAAGTCAGCTGAGGATGAACTTTATCTTCAGTTACTTTCACAGCAACATCTAGATTAATGTTTGGTGTGTAATGGGTCCATAGCCTAGCTAAGTTGATACACAAAACTGATCATGGTGTACTATGACCCTAGGGATGGAGAAAATAGGCCCTAAATAGAGATAAGAGGGCTGTGAAAAACAAACTTTACTGACATCTCAGCTTTGCCCCAACTTGACCAGATCTGATTTTGAGATTTGAATTGAAATAGAGAAGTCATTTCCTTGTGTCTTTTGTCACCATTCCTAAAGGCACTTTGTCATAATCAAACTGACAACCTGCCTCCTTAGGGGTTTGTGGGAAGAGTTTCTCAGAGATGTGTTTAATCAGAATCGCACTTGGAGAGTCTATCTCTGCTTTATAGTCTTAGGATTTGCTTTGTTTTTAAACTGGAACAGAAGAGAGGATGAATGGCTGGTATATTTGATGATGTATAATCACATTAATAATTTATTGCCACATTTGTCAATATATTAGTGCAATATGTTATCATATACATTATTAACTGTTGCTCTTAAATGTTTTATACTGATCTTTTACATTTTTTATTTTGATGTGATAAATTTGGATCCAAGGGATTTTTTTTTTCTTTCAGAATAAGGAGTAAAAATATTGCATGAAAAGAACTTAGGAGGATTGAGCTCAGTCTTGCAAACAAAGAATGTCAGTATTTTCCTCCCATAGCTTTTTTACCTGCCCTTCCATTGCTCAGAGGTTGCAGGTATTAGAACTTAAAATTGGCAGATTGAATGTCTCTACACAGAAGGAACCCGGTAATTCCCCATCTTTGGCAACATCTCTGTAGTTCATCAACAGAGGCTCCCACGTCGTGTGATGGTTTTGGGGTGGCCTTCGGTAAACCTGAATTTACAGTGGAGATGGCCTCTTCCAGTGGAATATCATTTTTAAATGTTATCTCTTGAAGTTGGGTTTATGTTCTTAGCTGTAATTATAGAGTGGTACCATCATTACTGAGCAGAGGCCAAAAATTAAGGCTGATTTGACATGTTCCACTATCTTGTTTAGTGTTTTTTTCATTTAGGAAAGTTAGAAGAGAAAGGAAATATTATAGAATTGAGATTTCTTTAAGTATGGTGACTTTCATACTTAAAAGATTAGCAAGCAAGTGACAATTTTGTATCATGAATTTCTTCTTGTTTGCCTCACAGAATATAAATTTCTTCCCACATCCCTGAGATTATCTAAATTTTACAGAATTACTATATTACTAAAAGGATTTGTGTTACCAAATTTTCTGCATACATGAAGTCACTTTGCTATTTAAAGAAATTTTCATGTGCCAATTTGTAAAACAATTACACATTATGTTTTATAAATTATGATTTGCATATATTACTTTTGATTAATATAAGAATCACTAAACTTCTGTGATACTTATAAAAAACTGGTCAATGTAAGGGTTAGAAGATCTAGAAACTTCTTCCACTACATATATAAATGGAGGTGGCGTGTCTAAGTCACTCTCCCATTTCTGATCCTCACTAACTTCAGTGTTAAGTTACTGTGTTGTTTGGCCCCTCAGGAAATGAGGCTTAGAGCTGCTAAGTGTTCTTTCTAGACCTCCGTTTTTCTCTCCGTTTGTGAAATAGGGTAGCTGACTGGATAACCTCAAAAGTCTTTTCTAGTTTTGATTTCTTTGGGTTATCTCCTCAAAAGTACTTTCCTATTCCATCCTAGCAACAATTCTGTGTCTAAAACTCATATTCATCTCCATATATAATGATCAAGGTAATCAAATATATTTTATTTCTGTCAATTCAGTTTATTCCCCTAACTCTCTCTTTGGAATCTTTTCATGAAAACTGTTTTCAGAGGATGCATGGCCAGGGGGCTCTCCCACTATTACATAGCATAGAAATCCTCCAAAACCAAGCTAATGTGCCAATCCCATAATTGCATTTCCAGTGATGGTTTTTACTACTATTGGGTATATTGATTAAACAAAGGTTAGAATATAATTCATATTTCACATATATTAGTTTTTTTTGTTAATATGTAAATCTAAATATATATACATATATTAGATTTATTAACTGTAAATACTTGCTACTTATAAAATGATGTAACAAAATACGTTCAGAGAGAAAGAGGCAGATCATGCCTAATATATCTATGAAGTGAATTGAATTAGAAGAAATACATCCCTATTGAAAAATCACATGGGTCTTCACTGGACCTACTGAGGTTAACAGGCATCAGAGGACCAGTCCACTCTGACCTCTATCACAGTTTTTTATTTTTATTTTTATTTTTTTAATAGCTTGAGACAAAAGGGACCTGAATAGAGTTTAATGAAGTTTATAAATGCTTACGCTTTATCAACACATTATTAAAACCTAAATTTTTTTATAGGTCATATTGACTATTTTCCCCAAATTCTGTCTTTTATCAGGATCATCATTAAAGTGTTATGATAGGACAAGACAAATTGTTTTCTTAAGAATCCATCCATTTATATAATGTGAAAAGTGACATTGATATTTTGCCTGCCTTCTCATCCGTCATTCAGAGCAACACCTATCATCAGTTTATCTCAACCTTTGCTTAATGAGGTCTGTTTATATAAAACAAATCTCAAGCTTCAAGGGTTACTGTCATCCTTATAATAAAATTTAATCCTATTGTAAAGATCAACATTCATAACACTGTTTGAGTCATGTCCCATTTGACATGTTTACTTTTATTCCCATTTTACAAATGAAAAAAAAAAATCTTCTCATGCCACTTTAAAAACTTTCTTAAATTTGTTAACCGGCAGGAGGTAGAGCTAGATTTCAAATTCTGGCCCAAATGTCTGAAAAATCATCAAAGCTCCGTGCTCTGAAATTTTCCCTGGGAAATGGGAGGGTTTGAGTCCCGGGCCCACAGTGGAGTCCTCAGTGCATCCACTGGCACTAGCTTGGTTCCTGGCATGTGGTGTTGTCAGTTAAGTGCTTTCAAATTGTAGGTGAACTTCTGGGCATTCCTTTCACAATGTTATGGCCTCCAAACATACTTCCCTTTTCCATATGTCTCTCTCTTTTCTATTTAACTATTCCTTACATATCTCAGTCATCATCAAGTAATGATTCCCTCAAACTCCTCTTAATCATCTTCTTGTCATTTTCTTGAAATCTTTCTAGTTATGCTACATTTATTTTGAGTACTGTGACCAGAGCTGTGTGTGGGATCCCAGAGATTCAGGACATCTTCATCTCGACTTCAGGCTTATCTTCTCCCGGCCTCAGCAAATGTGAAGGAAATTTTAACTTTACATTGACACAGATTTCCAAGAGACTTTACTGTTTAGTCAGCAGTCTTGTCATAATGAGCATCAATCATAATTAGCAGAAGAATGACAGTAAAGGAAACTTTAAATAATTGACTATTATTTTATATCACTGACATATTCTGTGTCTCCTTCCCAGAAAACTAAATGTTTATTTCCCCTACTTCATCAGTTGTCATTTTGCTGATGAAAAAGTAATGCAACCTAGCTTACATGAACAGAGGAATATGGTTCATGTGACTGTGAAGTTTGAGGTAGATCCTTCAGTCATGACTGTTTCTAGGGGTTAAAAGATTGTGTCTGAGTTATTTCTCTCTCTTTCCCACTTTTTCCTTAGTCTCTTTCAATGTGTTTGCCTCATTCTCTCCAACTTCATATGACACCTTCTGAGCGGCTGACTGGGGCCACAACTGAAAGTTGTTCATCAAAATCCTCTTTTCTCATCCTCTTGGACAGTGTGACATGGCATTTCCTGTCCCCTACTGTAGTTGAGTGTGGTCTGTGATTCAATTCTGGCCTGTGGAATATGAGCAGAGTGTTGTTACCATTTCTGGGTCAAGGCTTGTAAGTGGGTGTGGCCGTCCATGCCCTTTGCTCTCTTGCCCTCTTTTCTTCTGGAGGAAGATAATACAGAAGTCCTAGGGGGATGGTGATGCCATAAAAGGTAAGGAGGCTTGGTTACTGAATCATCAATGGGGAAAACTTCATGCTATTGTTATTGTTATTGTGTTCAAATTATTATGCATTTTGGGGTTTCTTTATTATGGCAGCTCACCTGATCCCAGTGAATACTCTGTAACAT
Source organism: Hyperoodon ampullatus (assembly GCF_949752795.1). Taxonomy (NCBI): domain Eukaryota; kingdom Metazoa; phylum Chordata; class Mammalia; order Artiodactyla; family Ziphiidae; genus Hyperoodon; species Hyperoodon ampullatus. The sequence continues at coordinate 54,368,138 of NC_136926.1, read as the reverse complement.
ATGGCAATAAGAAACTCCATCTGGAATTATTCATAAGGTCCATGATTCATAAAAAATGAGAACATCTTTCGGGATAGCTTAGACAGAAATAGCCAAGGTATTTTAAAGATAAACTTGAACAAATGGCATCTTTAAGGTACAAAAAGAGATGTTTTCAGACTCTGACTTCATCAAATTACATTATTTAACATTTAAACCAAAAATGTGATTCAGGGAACTTCTTCAAATGCAAACTCCTAGGTCACATGTCACAAATTCTGATTCATCTGATTTAGGCATGGCCTAGGAATCTGCATTTGGGAATTGCCAAGGGATAATCTGAAGTGTTCCATTGACCAAGGTATGAGAAAAAAAAAAAAACTAATAATTTTGGCCAAATAGGTCAGTTCAGGGTCTGGGCCTGGTATTTTGTGTTCTATCAATTTTATTTTCTGTCAAAAGAAATCATTCTTATTAATCAGAAAAAAAAATCCCTGTAGCTAAACTTAGGCACTAATTTGTAATACTGATTGTTACCTAGAAGACACAACACATATCTTGTCCATGACAGATGCTAATAGAATTGTACTAATTCAAGAGGGTTTGGTACAAAGGCACTTCTCAGCCCTGGCTGCTCATAGAAATCACCTGGGGAGATCTGTAAAATGCAGATACCTGAGTTCCACTTGGGAAATAAAATTCATATTTTATGGCAAGATAAGAAAAATTAAATATATTTTTTTTCTCTGCCCTTTGGCCTCCTCTTTCCACACTACTGTGCATTTAGTATCTGCATTATTCATTGACCTAACCTCCCCCACTGGCAGAAATACCTGCTTAACCATAAAGAACAACATTCTTCTAGCATCAACAAGACATCTTCTTAAAATATAACATTCCTTCTTGATCTTATAAGGGGCCACGATGATGCTTAGATCTGGATTGTGTAAACTGTCAATAATATATAATGTATAGCTCTCTCAAAAAACTTATATAACTGTACATTGACTTCTAACAGGCAGAACGGTTCTCAGAGCTTTCTGAGATGTTCTTACCAGGTTATAATCCTCAGTTTGGCTTGAATAAAATTTTCCATTTCTTTCTTAGATTAAATTTTCAGTCAGCACACTCCAGTTTTTGACTTAATTCAATGGAGACACAATCTAGGAATCAGATTTTTAAAAGATTCCCATGTGATTCTACTGTGGAGCCATTGTTCAGAGCATCACAAAACATAGTACTTGGACCAGCAGCTTAAGCATTACCTAGAAATATATCAATATTAGAAATGCAAATTCTCAGACCTCTAGAAACTGCTGAGTTGGAAATTCTTGGGGTAGGGTCCAGCCAATGGAGACTGAATATAAGACATGCCCAAGTTTAAATACCACTGGTCTAGGCAGTGGTTTCCAAATCTAATTGATTATCTGGGGAGACTGCTGAAAATAGAAATTCCTCAGCTTCACTACCACTTCAAGTTTCTAATCCAGAAAGTCTGGGGAAGGCTGAGAATAACCTTTCTTTCTTTCTCCCCCTTTTCTTTCTTTCTTTTTCTTTCTTTCTTTCTTTCTTTCTTTCTTTCTTTCTTTCTTTCTTTCTTTCTTTCTTTCTTTCTTTTTCTTCCTTCCTTCCTTTCTTCTGTTTTTTGTTTTGCCAGCTTTGGGAACCACCTTCAAAATATTACCTGAAAATACAAACGCCAATTTAGAATATCTGAATTCTAGCCATGCTGGTGTTCATAACTGACCACGTGACTGTGGATAGGGGATTCTCCCCTGTCCTCTGTACCAAAGCTTCCTCACAGCCACTGCTGACTCCCACCCTTATTGGGAAGCTCTAATGAACATGAATGAAATTTGCAGTTTCAAAGCCACTGTAAATGTGAAATATGTCTTTGAGTGGAAGAGGATGTTTCCTGCTCTCCTTCCGCCTCCTGGGAGACTATTACCCACTCTCATGTCTCTTTCATTTCTTCTTCTTTAATGGAAAATCTCCTGTAGGACACCTTGTGCTCTGCTATCATCTTCATTTCCATAATTATCTTGAGCTAAAATTTGTCCTAGGAAACTCTTATTGCAACAATGCCTCTCTGCAGGTTCCTCTCTCCATATCTCTCTCTCTCCTTTTCTCATCTCTCTTTGCCTTTTCCTGTCCTAGAGAGTGTGTATCCATTTCATCCTCTTTTTTCTGTATTATTATTTAAATATCATGCAGTGGAAGTCAGGTTGCTGAAACATTTTTTTTCCCTAACATCTTAATTGGAGTATAATTGCTTTACAATGGTGTGTTAGTTTCTGCTTTATAACAAAGTGAATCAGCTATGCATATACATATATCCCCATATCTCTTCCCTCTTGCACCTCCCTCCCTCCCACCCTCCCTATCCTATCCCTCTATGTGGTCACAAAGCACCGAGTTGATCTCCCTGTGCTATGCGGCTGCTTCCCACTAGCTATCTATTTTACGTTTGGTAGTGTATAAATGTCTAAGCCACTCTCTCACTTTGTCTCAGCTTACCCTTCTCCCTCCCCGTGTCCTCAAGTCCATTCTCTAGTAGGTCTGCATCATTTCATGAAGAACCTAGGGGCTGGACGGTTGCTGAACTTTTGGAGACAGATGAGGTCCCCCAGGAACACTTGGCGCCAGCGTCGCGCGGTATCTTAGCATATGGAGTTGAATCTCTAGGCACTGACATTAACGCTCCTGCTTCAGGTAACTCATTTAGCTTTGGTGTCATTTTACAATAAATATACCATCCACCGACACAAATTAGACAGCTATTGAGATTAATTTTGAGGCACTATCGGCAACATCTTAAATCAAAAATCATTCTTATTAGCATGCTTGGCAGTATAGTGTGCCTGCCCTCCCCACTCCTGATCCCTGCCACAAGAATAAATGAAGCCCGATGGTTGACATAGCACATCAAGTGTTTTATAATAGTCTAATTGTAGCTAATGGTTTGTGCAGCTAATTAAGGTCCTATGAATTACAGTAATCAGTCAGGCTCATCCTTGAAACCAGATAGTTCTATTCAACCATCCCTTTAGTAAGAAACAAAATATATAACTATTTATAACTGGAACTACACACACACACATACACACGCACACAGGCTGTAATGATTAGCCAGGTTCATTTGAGCACAAAGAGATTAATAGGACTGATTTTTTCTCTCCCTTATTGCAAAATATTTATTTAAAGAGGGATAAGTTTCCAGCAGCAACTCTAGTCCATGTGGATGGGGCCAAGGTGGAGTCTTCTGTGTGTCTTCTACCTGAAAACTGAGAAGTGAGTTGATACCAAGAGTAGCAGCTCTCTCCAACACCTCTCATAATCCATCCAGGTTGCAGCCCAGATTTACCTTTTTGTGTTTATGTTGTGGGAATCTAGATGCCTCAGAGAGATGGTGACAAAGAAGCCATCTGAATGGTATGGTTGAAATTCAAAATGGACCAAACTCCATTTGTCAACCAGCTGATGACAATGCCATCAACAAGATTAGTTTCCTTTGGTAGCAGTGACCAAAGACACAGATGAAGAAGTTACTGAACAATTCTAGAAGACCATTCCTCTTACAGATTTGTAAGAGGAATGGGATGATTTTCTCTTGCACTGGGTTTGATTTGAGGAGCATATTCTAAATAGAAGATCTATTAGAATACAAAAGAGCTCACCAAAGGCTTGAAGCATATTTAATTTCTTGGTTTATTTGAAACTTGACTGGACATAGCAGGAAATAACTTTTTTTTTTTTTTTTTTTTTTTTGTGGTACGCGGGCCTCTCACTGTTGTGGCCTCTCCCGTTGAGGAGCACAGGTTCCGGATGCGCAGGCCCAGTGGCCATGGCTCACGGGCCCAGGCTCTCCACGGCATCTGGGATCTTCCCAGACCGAGGCACGAACCCGTGTCCCCTGCAACGGCAGGTGGATTCTCAACAACTGCGCCACCAGGGAAGCCCAGGAAAGAACTTTTGAAGCAATTCTGCAAGTCCTCTGGGGAACAGAGAAAGGGAGCAGTAGGCCTTCTCTAATGCTTGTATCTATGATTCTTTGAGAAGGAGAAACATTCTATAGAAATGTCATCAGTAAGACCTCTGTTGGAACAACGTGTGTCCTGGTCTCCTAGGGTCCCACTGCCAATGAAAAGTGGGAAAAGAAACAGGGATGTTCATGAAGGTCATATGGTTTCATTATTTCCGGCTCACAATCTCACAGAACTGAGTAGAACCTTGAAAGTTCAACCAGTTTTTCATCTTCTTTTAAGCAAGATTAAATTTAACTGCTCCAGACAGATGATTGGAGAACCAGTTCTACTGTGTAAAATTTATTCCTGTAGCACAGGTTTACTGCAGATTCTCACTCTCACCAACTATTTCTTTCTATCTGGTCAACATTTTCTTACTGTAATAAATGGGCATTTCTTTATTATTCTAAAGGAAGGGAATTGATATCCTTTATGAATTCTTGCCACTCCCTCTCATTTTTCAGGTCAAATTATTCTTGTTTTATTAAATTTCCCTTAGATTTTCTTAGCTTGTCATTGTAAAATAGTGGAAACCTCATTTGTCAAGAAAAACAAAAGTGCTACTTGCCTTATAATTAGTTTTTGGTACTTGTTGTTGGTTATTCATTATATCCTCTCAAGATTTACATTTATAGGTGGCCACTTAATCTGAATTTTATTTCTAAAGGATTCAACTGTTATGTATAGATGTTTCCTTATTTCTGAAATGTCGATTATCAAACTAAAATGCTTACATTTATGCCTAGCTGCTAAAAAATAAATCAGTGCACCTTGTTCATAAAATTTTATTTATCTATTTACTTACTTATTTACTTACTCACTTATACTTTTGTAAGGCTATCGATGCATTTTTCATGGTCATCCATGATGGTATTAAAAGTTTTCTTTTTATCTACTAAATACACCTTTTGAAGCATTAGCTGCACGTTGACATTTGATTACACATACTTCAAAGCTTTTTATGAAGTTTTTTTTTCATAAAAAAATGATCAGATGTTGGAAGAAATCAGATTGATGGAGATGAAGAATGTGATTTGCCCAGCTCTCATTACTACCTCCTTTTCCCTCCTCCTTCTGTTCTTTTCACATCTTTTTTCCTATACAATGAACCTTGTACTCTTTGTGGGGTTTAAAACTCAGCTTGTGTTGACCCAGATAATTTTGAAATAGATGATTCTACTGCAGGTCAAAAGATGCCGATCCATGCTTGGGAAGTTTGTAGGGCAGAGTCTGGTGTTTTATTTGTACCACACCAGAATGAGAGTTGATAACAGCTCCCCCTCACCTGCTGTTTGTCCCCTTCTACAGGTCAGGATCTACAACCCTTTCTATATATGAAAAAATGATGTTACTAGTCATTCTGGGAACAACTCATATTGTTACTTCATTCTGTTGGCTTTAGGTGGAATAGGGAAGTACACACTCCATCTCCACCACATTTCACACCCTAAGTTTCAAGTATCTCAAAAGAAAAGATTATGATGTACAATTCCATTCAACCACCACAGTGTTCACTCAATCCCATAGACCTATAGAGTACAAAATACCCTTTTGACGTCTGAAGGAAAGTTAGCTCTATCTAAAATGGTTTATCATGTTTGTGTGGCTGGAACTCTTGGGTATTTTCCTTGGCTAGACCTTCACCTATCTGAAAGTGCAGATCTGGGTTAGTTGAGACCTGAAGGTCTCATGATTTTTTGACTCCACATAGCTATTTAATGAGGGCAACAGAGCTACAGTTGCTCATAAGCTGTTGACTGCAGAGTCTGGTCAGCTGCTTTTGGTTGACTTAATGTTATTCTTTTTGTTTTGTTTGATCCCCCTCCAGAAAGTGGACACTGTATTAATTGTATTTATAAATACTGTATGTACCAGTTGCAGAACCACAGGGCTCATTTAAAAAGGAAGATTAAACACATAAATTACTGTAATAAATTAAGCTGTCAGCTTCCTTTCCTCTCAGTACCCAGAGTATCTAAAAGAACCCCAATCCAAATCCAGGGGGTATATGGAGAAGAATGGGCCACCAGAAATACCAACATTTCATGAGAATATTTCAGAAAATCATCTGGCCTGTGGATACTTCTTCAAGATGACAAAAGGCCTCTCTATAATAGAGAAAAGCTACAATTTCTCTGTGTGTATTCTACACTTTGTCAGTCTCTTCCTATTGTCTCCATTCAATCACTTGTCATGTTTGTTATAATTCCTCTTTATTTCCAAAATATATGGTTTGGAGATATTCATGTAGTCCATAAGCTAGTAAATATTTTTACAGAGAAAACAATACAATCTAGAGGAAGGCACTGTTGTTATGTCACATGGTTACTATGACCAAACACCCTCAACCATACAGTGGAGCACATGAAATTATACATATTTTAGGAGGTAAAAGAACAAGTTATTTGAAACATATTTCTCTTAGAAAAGTTAAATGTACAAATAACAAGCACCTCAACTCATGTATGTAAGCTTGTGTAAAAGAGAGGTTGTCATGCAACTTATAAAAATAATATAATAGCCCTAGTAGCTACTGCTTAGATGTCATTGACTGGATGTCATCCCCTCTTCTAAGTTTTATACATGTGGTTTTATGTATGTAGTTGTATGTTGGGAACAGCTAATAAAATAAGTACTACTTTTATTCCTGCTTCACAGTGAGAATGCTGAGGCGCAGAAGGGTAGGGGAGATGCTCCAAGTTGTTCAGAATTTAAGTTCAAACATTCTTTGCTCCCATATGTTGTGCTCTCAACCATAGCTGCATTGAATTCTGTATGGGAGGTGGCTGAGTTTTAACTAGAGAATCAATCAATCAAACTCTCCCTTATGTAATTAAAGAAGCAAATTTTTGTTGGCTGGGCTTGGGGAAACAAAACAGACTCAGGGCATGCCCTGAAGGGAGTATATGACATGCCAAGGGCTTAGGTACTTCATACATAGTCACTTGCATAGCTATTTAATTCAAAAAATGAAAAATCTATGCAGAAAAGCATCAGGAATAAAATTAAGTTTTAGAGAACAAAACATTTCAGAAGGGGTAGTTGCTTATAGTCCACTATTTTCAAGTGAAAATAAGCCAAATTATGAAGATGGTCAACTCATAAAGGAAAGGAAGCTTATCTATTTTGTCTCACTCTGTGTCCCAAAGCCATACATCATGCTTACAGGATAGGCACTCACAAAACATCTAGTGATTGAGGAATCCTATGGAAAAACCAAAGACAGGCAATCTAAAAAAGCAGACCAACAGTACCAATGGCTTTCTCTCTCTTCCTCACTGTCAGAGTATGGCTTTACATAAGGACGAGAAAGTCTCTGTTCCATCCCAGTCTTATTAGCATCTGTGATACCTGTAGATACAGGCTGATTCAGATACATGCCTTTGGTCTCTTTTGAGCCATTGTTTGTATTATCAGTGGGCACGCCACTCAAAATTATCTCCCAAGCAACCCTTGTACAGCTGCCATGTTCTGACAGAAATTCCATTATTGCCAGGGGCTCAAAGGGAAATGTCATATTCCAACACTTGCTTGGTGATTTAGGCCAGGTATAACATTCCAACAAGAGATGATCCTTATTTGCTTGTCCTACATCATTGTGTTCAATAGCTCAGAGCTGGCAGAAAGTTCCTGTGTGACCTTATCAGCAGTGTCCACTGTGGCTGCTGGAACACTGAGGACAGGACAGGCCATGAGCTGTGGAGACGCTGTCTCCTTTTTTGTGTTCCCTTCTGTCTATCATATTACACTGTGACTTTGTAAGAACGAGTGCAAGAATTCCTTCCATGATGGTAGATGCTTATTGGCTGGCACACAAGCCTCAGATACTGGAGAAGGAAAAAAATTTTCTAGACTTGTTAAGTCAACTTTCTTTAGAGGAAAATTTACAACAGTGTCGGCAAGTTTCCTTACCTGCAGAACCTCTCTCTCTCTCTCTCTTCCCTTACCTTTCTTCCTTCCACCTTCCCTCCTTCCTTCTCTCTTTCCTTCCTTTTCTCCTTTTTTTTTTTCTTTTCCCTTCAAGGACTGTGATTCTTTATCTGAGTTTTCTGATATGGGCTTTCTGGAGTTTGGGACCTTAATTTTAGGTGACCATTGCATGACCTGGCTTTGTAAATACATTGGACAAACTACTCAATCTTCCATTAGGATTTTAAATTTCCTTACTATATCAAACTGCCCCACCTTTCATACCCTGGGTTCTAATAAGTAACATTTCACTTTAAGGATGTATGTGCATTGCCTAGAGTTAGGGCTATTTTGTGTTTTTATTTCTATTTAAATAATTTCGCTCAAAATATGCTTCTTAACACAAACTATTTACTTTAGTCAAACTAGTGTTCTAAATGTCTACTTCTAAGCTATGTGAGCTCTGTTCCTTGTAGAAATGCCCCTAATCTCTTCTCTTTCTCTCTGACCACAATCAAGTCTGTAAGAAGCATTGGGCACAGGCAAAACTGGAAAGTCAGTATCCTCCCTTGTTCCCATGATTTTGTCTTTCTGTGGTGTCCCATCTTCTTTGGGTGCTTCCCAAAGAAGTGCTCTTCCCACTTAACATCTCTTCTACTATGAAGACAAGATCTAATATCAGTAATTGAACTTCATTGTCAATGTAAGTTAATGTTTTCCTACTCCCAGGGGTATCCTCAGGATATTGAGAGATTTTCTTTTTAACTTTTATAGGAGTACAGCTGATTTACAATGCTGTGTTAGTTTCAGGTGTACAGCAAAGTACAGATACTAGTGTGTATCTGTTAATACCCATCTTCTAATTTATCACTTCACCCCCCACCATGTTTCCCCTTTGGCAACCATAAGTTTGATTTCAAGATCTGTGAGTCTATTTCTATTTTGTAAATAAGTTCATTTGTATCATTTTTAATTAGATTCCACATATAAGCCATAACATATGATATTTGTCTTTCACTGTGTAATTTACTTCATTTAGTATGATAATCTCTAGGTCCATCCATGTTGCTGCAAATGGCATTATTTTATTCATTTTTATGGCTGAGTAATAGTCCACTGTATATATGTACCACATCTGCTTTATCCATTCTTCTGTCAATGGATATTTAAGTTGATTCCATGTCTTGGCTACTGTAAATAGTGCTGCAATGAACATCGGGGTGCATGTATCTTTTTTAATTATGTTTTTCTCTGAATATATGCCCAGGAGTGGGATTGCTGAATCATATGGTAGCTCTATATTTAGTTTTCTAAGGAACCTCCATACTATTCTCCATAATGGTTGTACCAGAGAGACTTTTTTTCATAGGTTAACAAAAAAAAGAAAAAGAAACCTGGACAAGAGGAGAGGTTATAGTAATTCAATGGAGCATCAACTATGTGTCTGAAAATGGGCCGTAAGCCTTACATAGGCTAACTTGTTTATTTGTACAGCATGTCTCTTTATATCCTTATCCAGTTTTTTTCTTTGTTTAAAGGTTCAGAGCAGATCCAGGGTTGGAACCCAGTTACATATACCCATATACCTTTAAAATCTCAGCATGGAGTGCAGTGTTCCATGTCAGGGCAATAGTCTCTTGTATTCCAGTTGAAATTCAAGCTCCACCTAGTTTGCTGGAACCTTCTCTATCACATGCTTTCCTTCTTCCTTGGAATTCCCATCATAATGAGAATCTGTACTGCAAAAATGATAATTTCACTGTATATTGCCACTATGTTATAGTAATGGTTTTATTTGTATTTATCAACTTTATAACAGCTATAGAGTTGTTCTGTCTAACAGCTCTCTACCTTATAAGCCTTCCATTAAAGCAGCTACTTTATTATATCTTGTTATTCTAACTACCTCATTTTTCAATGGTACCTCCTAGAACTGTGTGGTTCAGAGGTGCCTCTGTCTATTGTCAATCTTCCCTGGTGATGGTCAAAGTTTAGTTGTTTTAAGTCTAGTTGTTGTGAGAGGAAAACAGAGAAGTAGAAATCTAGAGGTCTCTCCTCACCTGTTGGCATCACCACATTCTGCCTTTGGTTCTGCCAGCTCTGGCACTGTCGCACTGACTTCCTGACTCAAAATAATTCTCACATAGGATCGTTTGGGTTATTCATAGCAGAAAAGCATAGATGAACAGAGAAACAGTATTGAGATTATCATAAAACTCTTTCACCTTGTTGGAAGATGAATGTTGACATGTGGCTTGTCGGTTTATATTTTAGAGGCCCCAGGTGATATTGTTGACCAATCACAATTCTCCTTCCTCCTGATCCTTTCTCATCATTTACTAAAAGCAGCCACTTTTGGTTATTCATGGTTGAGGTACTCTCACTAGTGGTAAAGATGTTCTCTGAAGAGAGTTCTGGACACAAAAGGCACAGTATATAAAGAATTATAATATCTCCATTACTAGCTGGGTCATCATCATCAGGGAGCATATACAGGCAGATAGGGAACCAAAGCTGGGGCTATAGGAGTAGTACCTAGAAGTGTCCAGTATTATGATAAGTGCAGGGGACAAAAAGAAAAAGTCACTATTTCTACACATGGAAGGTCATCATCTAAGGGAATGCCAGACACATAAAGAGGTCATTTAAATATAACACAGAAAGTTCTATGACAAGGTGTGCAGAAATTATAGAAGAATGGAGAGGTAGACCTAACCTGGTTTGGAGGAAATAATCTCAGGAAACATTTTTTGTAGATTAAATCCTGAATGTGATTAAGGAGTAAAGAGTATGATTCAAAAGACAAGGGTGCTGAGAAGGACACTCCAGACAGAGTTCCAGACAATATAGGCAAAGACAGAGAGGTGTGTTTAAGGCACAATAAGCAGCTTGCTATTATTAGATGTGGGATGGTACATCCTTAATGGAGGAGCAATTAGCTGGATCTCATTACTGACTGCAAATCTGTAGAAGAAATGGAGCTCAATTTAGGGTACAAGATAGAAGAAGTTTAGACCAAAACAAAAGCCCAATCTTATGAACTGAACCAGAACAAAACAATGGCTTACTGGAGATTTGAGAGTTATCATTTCAAGTTCTCAGAGGATAAGTCTCAGAACTGATTGGTAGAAAAGCAGATCTGAAAATATATATATATATATATATGTATATATATATATATATATATATATATATATATATATATATATGTATAATCAGTAGTCAAAACTAGAGCAAGGGCTTCCCTGGTGGCACAGTGGTTGAGAATCTGCCTGCTAATGCAGGGGACACGGGTTCGAGCACTGGTCTGGGAAGATCCCACATGCCGTGGAGCAACTAGGCTCGTGAGCCACAACTACTGGGCCTGCGTGTCTGGAGCCTGTGCTCCACAACAAGAGAGGCGCCGATAGTGAGAGGCCCGTGCACTGCAATGAAGAGTGGTCCCCGCTTGCCACAACTAGAGAAAGCCCTCACACGGAAATGAAGACACAACACAGCCCAAAATAAATAAATAAATAAATAAATTTTAAAAAACTAGAGCAAGGGAACTTAATTAAATCCCACTGGAGGATTTCCTGATTCAGTTAAGTTTGAATCAGTGATTTGAAATGGTTCTTAGCCCTCACGCGGTGAGTATTAGTTGTTAGAAGCTGGGGAATGTGTTGATCTGGAAATGGCACTGCCCATTCCTCTGAGATCTTTAGAGGACCCTAGGAAAGATGAAGAACTCATTTTCCCCAGCATAATTATTTGCAGTGTAGATTTGTTTCTGTATACATAAACACAAAAAGTGATTGCAGGAGCTGGCTATCAGTTTATAACATCTTTAGTCTCAAATCCATGGATATCATTTGGTGCTTCAGATGGTTATGAAACTCTTAAAAATATATTCAAATTGTCTGCATGTATTTAAGTAAAAGGTCCATAAGATACTACCAGAAGATCCATAAGATCCAAGGAGATCTTATCAGTACTTTAAAGAAGTTCATGACCCCAAATGTTTTAAATCCATTTGTGTAGACACAGGACGTCATATTTGCTTGCCAGAGAACATACCTACTACTTCTTATGAGACACAATAGAGTTTGTGTCAAGTGAAGATATAGGTATTAGTATCAAATGAAGTGTCTGTGATCACAACGTTTTTTCTGGCCACTGTGCTTTTCTGTAATAGGTCAGAGTATGGTGCAAGCAGTATAGACTCAAACTCCACCTTTAGAGCTTCTAGAACACCTCGAAGAAGCCTTCTTGAGTAAATACTTACTCTGTATACTCTACTTCTATTTTGTCTGAAGATTTCTCTCAACTTGTAAAATTGATTTCAGGATTCATAGTTCAGTTAATTGGAAAGAGGCTTATGCCAGATAGTTATAACTTAGGCTTAATGGCCCAAACCCAATACAAACTCAAAAACTGTGTGCTCTTGGGCTTCCCTGATGGCGCAGTGGTTGCGAGTCCGCCTGCTGATGCAGGGGACGCGGGTTCGTGCCCCGGTCTGGGAAGATCCCACATGCCGCGGAGCGGCTGGGCCCGTGAGCCATGGCCGCTGAGCCTGCGCGTCGAGAGCCTGTGCTCCGCAACGGGAGAGGCCACAGCAGTGAGAAGCCCGCGTACCGCAAAAAACAAAAACAAAACAAAACAAAAACTGTGTGCTCTGGGAGACAGATTGTCTTATGTGAAGTTCTGTTCAAGATGCTACAAGACAAAGATGCTTCTATGCTTCCATTTAAAATTTTGCCTGGAGTATCTGGGCTCAATCTTGTCTCATTGCCCTCTTATATTCAAATATCCACTTTGCCAGAAATGCCCTTAGCACAGTGGGTTTCAAAAATAACCTAGCTGAATGTATAACTTCTGGAATAGTCAGAGGAATGTTGTCTCTCCCTCAGAGCTCTGTATACAGAGAAGGATTCTGGAATTAGAGATGTTGTCCCCAAGTTGTTATTTATAGTAGGTTTCCTATTTTCTATGTCACTTCTGGGAATATTTGGTATTCTATTTTAGGAAAGGCTGTTTCTCCACCATATTGTAGAGAGCTAAGCTCTTTCACAATTCATAGTCAAGGTAAAAATCAGTAAAAGGTATAGTCTTGTTTTTCATATGAGAGGCTATAAGGAAGCTCTCTGAGTAACAAAATATCTTTGAGAAACGTTGGATGACCCAGCATTAATCAGATTTCCTTTATCAGTTTCTAAGACCATGATCCTTACCAGGTAACAGGTATAAGAAGAGAGTTTAGAAGCAGAGACTGCCGAATCTGAGACTGTTACTGCGTCTCTGGTCAAGTCAGAGAAAAAGTGGGCCCTTCCTAATGATCATGGATATGCCTCCTTGAGATTAATTTAAATGCAATTACAAAGTATTGCCTTCCTATTAGCAGGGGACATATTCACAAATAACCTTATTATTATCATTTAAGGCCACAGGGAAAGACTCCATGGATGAAATAGAGACTTCTAGTGCTCACTCATATTTGGTCTTCTTTTCTTCCAAACATATGACAGGGTTCATTTCTGAGACCACTCCACCTTATTATTTGGTGGAACTACGTGGCTAGCTCTGGTCAGTGGGCTGTGATTGAAACTGATTGTTGATATAGAAGTGTCATTTCAATAAGTTCTTCCCTGGACTCTGAGCCATCACAAGGACAGTGCCCTGTACAGTCATCTAGACCCACAGCAGATTTCTCATGAGTGAGAAACAAATTGTTGTGTTTAGCCATTGAAAATTTTTGTCTGAAGTACAAGCCTGTCCTGACTTAAACAACAGAAGAGGTATTGTGAGGTGTTGTTTGCAAAATAATTTTTTTTCCCATTGTGGAGCACAGGCTCCGGACACGCAGGCCCAGTGGCCATGGCTCACGGGCCCAGCTGCTTGCGGCACGGGGGATCTTCCCGGACCGGGGCACAAACCCGTGTCCCCTGCATTGGCAGGCGGACTCTCAACCACTGCTCCACCAGGGAAGCCCTGCAAAAGAATTTTGATAGTGGATAGTAGAATTAGAAAAAAAAAAAAAGCATAGGCAAAATCATAACAGTGGAAAGTATGGTTTTCATTGGAGAGAAAATGAACAATTAAATTTGAAAAGAATATAGAGAAAAACAGATAACAAGACCGAGGCATAGATTAGAAAGTTAGCACTGGATTGATGCTTAATCCTGTTGGGAATAGATAATTGTCTATTGTAGTGAGGTCATATTAAGAAGAAAAATTAAAGTGAGAAGATACTGGAAGAAAAATATACTATTTTAAAAATACTGATAAGAATAATAACATCTACAGATAGGGAAAGAGCATCTATTAGAGTTAGGGGGAAAGCAAAGTAGGAAATATATTTAAAGAAAGAATATTGAAGAGAAAAGCAGTCTACTTGACTTGACAATAGACAGATTGTTGGAGTGAGGGCAGGGGTATCTCAAAAAGCCAGGGTGAAGGCTGTTACAGCACATGGTGAATTAAACAGATTTTGTGTGCCCATCTACACACCTAATGTCTTGTTTATGGGATACTCTCCTCTGGGTTCTAAGCAAATAACTGATTTTGGACTAAAACCTATTCCTAAAATAAAGCAGTCCTCTCTGAAGAAGATGGACTTGATATGTCCCTAAGCCCTCACTTTATCTCAGCTTCTCCTTACAATATTGATCCATATTATCTTTGGGATAATCTCAGCATAACTTATATCAACTCATGTAATTCACATCAGTTTGTCAGGCTAACACACATGCCTGGAGAGCTGACATCTGGTTTCCATACACATTTTTTCCAGGTTATTATGTGAACGGGGTAAACATGCAGATCTTCTCTAATTCACAAATGCAAATGGAACAAAGGAGAAGGAGACTGCTGCAAAATGAAAAGTTCTTCCAGAGCCGTGATATGACTACAGTTTAAAAGAATGTAAGAGGCAGAATGAAATAATGGTTAAGAATATAGTCATCTCTGAATTTGAATCCTTGATCTGTTACTACAAGCCTCTATACGCCTTGATTTTCATCTTGGTAAAAACAATCTACCTTGTAGGGGATGTAATTAAATGGGATGTTGCTTGCAAAATCTCTGACACAGTGTGTTTTCAAAATAACCAGCAGAGTAATTCTGTTATATGTAAGTCAGGGCATGTCATTCACCTGCTCAAAACACCCACATTTGCCTGACAATGTCCTCTGAGTCAACGTGACCTGGGCCTCTGGTACCCCTTGGACCTCACTCAGACCATTGGCCACTTTTACTCCCATTTGCTGAGTCACAGTCACTCTGATCACCTGCAGTCGCTTGAACACACCAAGCTCTTTCCCACACAGGCCTCCTCACTTGCTCTTCTCTTGGCCAGCATTGTACTCTCCTGAGTTTCCTTGCAATACGTTGCCCAAATGTCACTTATGTGGCGAAGCCCTCCCTCCCCATCCTGGCTAAACCAACCTTTCTCAATACCCTCCACACCTCCTCTCTATTATTTTCCTCTTCAGCACTTTTCACATTGTTAATACACATCTAATTTTCTTATTTATTTTGCTTAGCATTTTCCCTTGATGGACTATAAGCACTAGGAGGGCAGAGGTGTTCATCTGCATTGTCCATTGATGTGAAGAGTGACTAGGACACTCTAGAAACTTTATACTATTTTTTGAATGAATGAATTTCCAATAACATTATAACAGAAAGATCATGCAACAAGGGGCATGTGTTATTTCCTATCCAACGTTCTGTTCTATTGACCTTAGATCATGCACACTTGTCCCCTACCATAGTCTCTGACTCACCACCCAACACCTGGGCATGAATTTTTTGGAGAAGAGTGCTTGGTCCTGAAGTACATAAGCAGGTAAAATAATAAAACAAACATGCACCTCAGGACTCAAATTAGGTAAAGAGAAATAATAGTTGAAGAGGACACGGAAGATAATTGCCAGAATGGAGATAGAAATTGAATGAAATTCTAATACTTTCAGTTCCTTCTAATCTTTTCCACTTAGAGTATTCTGAGTGCCAAAGTAGTCATCAGATAATAATAAAAACAAATTCTTACCTAGCTCTTACCATATGTCAAAGATTTTTCTCACTTTACATGCATTAACATTAGTCTTGGCAATAGCCCATGAGGAAGGTACGATTATTATCCCCATTTTACAGATGAGGAAACAGGGAAGGTGAGCACCTAGCCCAAGGTTACATAACTAGTAATTGGTGGAGTTGGACTGCAATCCCAGGCAGCCTCACTGTACATACTGTGGTCTTAATTACATTGCACTAGGCATATAATAAAATAATATTTTCAAATGTGAGTCAGATGAGGCACAATTTAGCATTTCTTAGCATTTTAACATTTTACCCTTCCTTCTGCTGTCATCATGGGTAAATGAGACAGTTTGAAATGAAAATGATATAAAAAATGACTAGAAAGTGAGACAGAGCTATGAGATAGGACAAGCCCTGGTTTAGGTGTTTGGGGACTTGATTTCTTGGGGATACCACTAAGGATCTGCATGACCTTGGTTTAATACGTCAGCATCTTTAGGCCTAGTTTTCTCATTGTATGACTCTTATGGTCTCCTTTAGAATACAGTCTGGGATTCCATCACCCCACCAGAAAAGCTCTGTTTGTTTGGCATCCAGCGGCATTAATTTGAGGGCAATAAGGAATTTGGTTAAAGAATGGAGTAATCCATATTTTACTTTAAATTCAGATCAACCTCGTTGGGGGAATTTTAGAATTGGATATATATGGGAACAAACATGATCAGACATAATGGTTTTGGAATTATATCTTATTGGAGAAGTGCCAGGAGACTAGGAACAGCCAGAGCAAAGACAGTGAGGAAATGAACCCTGTGCTGACTCCATGTCAACTGGAGATGTCCAATCATTCTCAGAAAAAAATGTTCCCAATGCATAATAATTTTACTGAGCTGTGACTTCACCTTCTCCTCCCCTCCATTACAGCTCCCACTGGCTCAAGAAACACCTTTAAGTACAATGAGCCTTCAAGTCACTCTCATAGCAAACAAAACAAAACAAACAAACAAAGCAAAAAAGACAAAAACAAAATGCAATTCATGATGGATATTTTAAGAGTCAAGGTAAAGTCAAACGTAGTGAAAGAAGGGGTCTTATCATTACAACATTTGTCACCAGCTGGAGAGAAAGCAGGGCTGGGACTGCTGATAGCTGTGCTTGCTGGTGAGGCACTAGCTCAGTCTGTGCTCAGATTGACTGTACTTTGGAGAAATTTGAGAACAGGACTTGAAGGGGCAGCAAAGGAGCAGGTCAGTGTCTGAGCAGCTTTTCAGTGAGCCTGAGAAGGAGGGCGGTGGATGCTGTTGGTGGGAGAAGGGAAGATACTCAGAGGATGTCCTAGGGGCAGGCATTGGAAGAGAGCTGTGGGCTTAGTTAAGGATGAAAAGCACAACAGCAAACTAAAGCCTGTCACTCTGAGCACATCATATAATCTCAAGGCTTTCAGGCATGACCTTCCAGAACATTCTCTTTTGATTGAGACTGCAGGTCCAGACACAAGAGAAAATAGGGAAAAAGAATATTGTGATTTTTCTCATATGTTTTTAAAGGTTTATGGAGCTATGGCCAAGGTGTATGAGACTGTAATTTCTGTACTCAAATAGAAATGAATGTAAATGACCAATCATTAATACTCAAAGTAATTATACAATATTAATAAATGACTCCATTATATAAGAAGTTGCTGACACTGTTCCCTCACCCATCAAATATGAGAAGATGGATTAGATAGAGTAAACTGAAACATCAGCCAGGATGTTTGTGTTTCCCCAAAAGTCCTTGTGTCATGTCTTGGATTTAAGGTATTTCAGCTATGGTACCTGACCAGGTGCCTGTGCCCTTTCTTCCAGAATTTATTCTAGTGGCAGCTCATCTCTTACCCTACATCACCTTTCACGAGATGTGTGTGAGGACTCACAGCATAAAGTTACTGAATCCATTCATTAGACAATATTGTAGAATTAAAATCCAAAACCTACCAGAAAGGAGGAGTCTCTCATTATAGGTTGAATGTAAACACTACAAGACCATGCCTGAGCATTGTTTATTGCTCTATCTCATGAGTCCCAAACAAGTGATTATTCAGTAATTGATTATTTGTTCAATGAATGAATCAGAGAATAGTTATCTTACCTATCAAACTCCTCCCTCTTAAAAAAAATGATGCAGACATCTTCTTCTAGCAGTGTTGCATGTCTCTTCTATTAGAGTTGAATGCTGTTATTCCTGTTCTCATTTCTATCTACCTTCCCCTGTTTCTTGCTCCCTTTTCCCCACTAACTAGTCCTCTGCCTTCCATCACCTCACTTCTTTTGTCTAGTGAGATAGTGGAGGGAAAAAGAAAAACAAAAACCTCATCCCTAAAACATACGTATTTTATTATTATTCAAGCTAAGTTTAGGTGGAATAAACCCAGAAAAACAAGGAAGCCATTATTAAGAAAATGAGAAGCTATGTGTGATTTTTTTTCTTCCTGTTATTTCCACATGGTTATTGGCACCTCCATTTTATAGTGTTTTTAAAATTATTGTAGTGGAAACCTGCTCACAAAAATACAGATTTGCTTTCCATCATGACAACATGGACCTCACCATGTGAAGATGCAATTTGTATTTTAAAATACATATTAAATTCCAGTCCAGCCCTCAAAGCTATGTTTCCCAGCTTTTCTCCATCCGACCACATACAGATCCTCACTGCTTGAAGCAAACATGATGTATGGAAATCAGAATTCTCTTAAACTCCAAGGTGATTCTTTCCTTTACAAGAGTATTCACCAAAATGTTCCTAAGAAACAACTAGTTCCTCCACTGCATTTAAATGATAATATACACAAATTCAGTCCACAAAGAAAGTTGAGAGTGCAATTATGAGTTTCAATGACAAGGAAACTAACTTACATGCAAATAATGATTTCTATTTTTCACTCTTGTAATCAATCATTATTACCCAATTAAAGAAATTATTGCATTCTGAAGATAAAATAAGGTGTTAAGAGTAGGGATTCAAAGATAAAAGACATAGGCTGTGATTTCTAGAAGCTTATGTTCTCATTACAGAGAGAGCTAAGTAAATATTTAGAACACAGTGTGATATGTCTCCTGTTAAAAATAAGACAACAGGTCCAAAATGAAGTCACTTCACTAAACCAAAACTCAAGTATGTTTTCGGCTCTCCCACAAATGGAATCTTAAACCAGTCATTCAGGAATCGCCTGGTCAGCACTAGCTAGGAAATCTGCCTTATAGTCCCCTGCCATACCCCCCACCCCCCACCAAACACTAAATTTGCAATAACCAACCCATTTTCCTGCCTACTATAACTTATTTTTTCCCTCTCCCTTCTGTTTCTAAAAGTCTTTCATTTTGGTCCTTGGAGCTCCTTTCTATCTGCTGGTTTAGATGCTGGCTGACTAAAATCAATTTTTGCTCAAATAAACTCAAAATTTTAATGTGACTCAGCTTGACTTTTGACAGATCTGGGGTCAGAAAAGGGAACCAAAGGAGACCCCCAATGACCCCCAGGAGCAACAAGCAACCAGACATTGATGCCTGTGGAGCCGCTCAGCTCCTGCTTTCTCGCTGCTTCTGCAGGTGGCGGGCAAGGCTTTCTCAGATTCTAGACACACAATTTTTGTGTTATGAGACTATATTTGAGCATTTATTTTTCTGGACAGAGTCTGGAAACTGGCTGAAGTCATACTGGGTCTGACTTAGAACCTGGACACTGGTCGGACTGGTTCCAGGGACAGACTGGGTCTGATTTAGAAACTGAACTCAGTCTGGGTTTGGGCTGGAACCAACTTAGAAAGTGGACTGAGTCTGGGGTGGGGATGGGTCTGAAATAAACTGGGTCCATTATAAGGCCTCAGGTGAATATAATTTTGTTTTAAGGCTGAAAAATAAGGCTAAACTTATTGAAGATAATCTCGAATTACAGCGGCCACAGTGGAGAACTTTATTTTTTTTACATCTTTACTAGAGTATAATTGCTTTACAATGGTATGTTAGTTTCTGCTTTATAACAAAGTGAATCAGTTATACATATACATATGTTACCATATCTCTTCCCTCTTGCATCTCCCTCCCTCCCACCCTCCCTATCCCAACCTTCTAGGTGGTCACAAAGCACTGAGCTGATCTCCCTGTGCTATGAGGCTGTTTCCCACTAGCTATCTATTATACGTTTGGTAGTGTATATATGTCCACGGCACTCTCTCACTTTGTCACAGCTTACCCTTCCCCCTCCCCATATCCTCAAGTCCATTCTCTAGTAGGTCTGTGTCTTTATTCCCGTCTTACCCCTAGATTTTTCATGACATTTTTTTTTCTTAGATTCCATATATATGTGTTAGCATATGGTATTTGTCTTTCTCTTTCTGACTTACTTCACTCTGTATGACAGACTCTAGGTCCACCCACCTCACTACAAATACCTCAATTTCGTTTCCTTTTATGGCTGAGTAATGTTCCATTGTATATATGTGACACATCTTTAACCATTCATCTGATGATGGACACTTAGGTTGCTTCCATCTCCTGGCTACTCTAAAGAGAGCTGCAGTGAATATTTTGGTACATGACTCTTTTTGAATTATGGTCTTCTCAAGGTATATGACCAGTAGTAGGATTGCTGGGTCATATGGTAGTTCTATTTTTAGTTTTTTAAGGAACCTCCATACTGTTCTCCATAGTGGCTGTACCAATTCACATTCCCACCAGCAGTGCAAGAGTGTTCCCTTTTCTCCACACCCTCTCCAGCATTTATTGTTTCTAGATTATATGATGATGACCATTTTGACTGGTGTAAGATGATATCTCATTGTAGTTTTGATTTGCATTTCTCTAATGATTAATGATGTTGAGCAGTCTTTCATGTGTTTGTTGGCAATCTGTATATCTTCTTTGGAGAAATATCTATTTAGGTCTTCTGCCCATATTTGGATTGTGCTGTTTTTTTTTTGTTGTTGTTGTTGTTGTTGTTAATGAGCTGCATGAGCTGCTTGTAAACTTCGTAGATTATTCCTTTGTCAGTTGCTTCATTTGTAAATATTTTCTCCCATTCTGAGGGTTGTCTTTTGGTCTTGTTTATGGTTTCCTTTGCTGTGCAAAAGCTTTTAAGTTTCCTTAGGTCCCATTTGTTTATTTTTATTGTTATTTGCATTTCTCTAGGAGGTGGGTCAAAAAGGATCTTGCTGTGATTTATGTCATAGAGTGTTCTGCCTATATTTTCCTCTAAGAGTTTGATAGTTTCTGGCCTTACATTTAGGTCTTTAATCCATTTTGATTATTTTTGTGTATGGTATTAAGGAGTGTTCTAATTTTATTCTTTTACATGTAGCTGTCCAGTTTTAGCAGCACCACTTATTGAAGAGACTGTCTTTTCTCCATTGTATATTCTTGATTCCTTTATCAAAAATGATGTGACCATATGTGTGTGGGTTTATCTCTGGGCTTTTTATCCTGTTCCAGTGATCTATATTTCTGTTTTTGTGCCAGTACCATACTGTCTTGACTATTGTAGCTTTGTAGTATTGTCTGAAATCTGGAGCCTGATTCTTCTAGCTCCATTTTCCTTTCTCAAGATTGCTTTGGCAATTCGGTGTCTTTTGTGTTTACATACAAATTGTGGAATTTTTTTGTTGTAGTTCTGTGAAAAATGCCATTGATAGTTTCATAGGGATTATTTTGAATTTGTAGATTGCTTTGCTTAGTGTAGTCATTTTCACAATGTTGATTCTTCCAATACAAGAGCATGGTATATCTCTCCATCTGTTTGTATCTTCTTTAATTTCTTTCATCAGTGTCTTTTAGTTTTCCACATACAGGTCTTTTTTTCTCCTTAGGTAGGTTTATTCCTAGGTATTTTATTCTTTTTGTTGCAACGGGAGTGTTTCATTACTTTCTCTTTCAGATTTTTCATCAATAGAGTATAGGAATGCAAGAGATTTCTGTGCATTAATTTTGTATCCTGCTATTTTACCTAAATTCATTTATTAGCTCTAGTAGTTTTCTGGTAGCAGTTTAAGGACTCTCTATGTCATCTTCAAACAGTGACAGCTTTGTTTCTTCTTTTCCAATTTGGATTCATTTTATTTCTTTTTCTTCTCTGATTGCTGTGGCTGAAACTTCCAAAACTGCATTGAATAATAGTGGGGAGAATGGACTACCTTTTCTTGTTCCTAATCTTAGAGGAAATGGTTTGTTTTTCACCATTGAGGATGATGTTGGCTGTGGGGTTTTCATATATGGCCTTCATTATGTTGAAGTAAGTTCCCTCTATGCCTGCTTTCTGGAGGGTTTTTTTTTTTAAATCATAAATGGGTGTTGAATTTTGTCCAAAGATTTTTTTGCATCTATTGAGATGTTCATATGATTTTTTTATCCTTCAATTTGTTAATATGGTGTATCACATTGATTGATTTGCGTATATTGAAGAATCCTTGCATTCTTGGGATAAATGCCAGTTGATGATGGTGTATGATCCTTTTAATGTGCTGTTGGATTCTGTCCATTTTATTGGCATATAGTTGTTTGTAGTAATCTATAATGATCCATTGTATTTCTTCAGTGTCAGTTGTTACTTCTCTTTTTTTCATTTCTAATTCTATTGATTTGAATCGTCTCCCTTTTTTACTTATTGGATTTGGCTAATGGTTTACAAGTTTTGTTTACCTTCTCAAAAAAACAGCTTTTATTTTTATTGATCTTACCTTTTCTTTCTTTCATTTCTTTTTCCTTTATTTCTGATCTGACTTTTATGATTTTTTTTCCTTTTCTTAAATTGGGGTGTTTTGTTGTTGTTGTTGTTCTTTCTCAAATTGTTTTATGTGTAAGGTCATGTCATTTATTTGTGCTTTTTCTTGTTTCTTGAGGTAGGATTGTATCACTATAAACTTCCCTCTTAAACTGCTTTGACTGGATCCCATAGGTTTTTGTTTGTAGTGTTTTATTGTCATTTGTTTCTAAGTATTTCTTGATTTTCTTTGATTTCGTCAGTGACCTCTTGGTTATTTAGTAGTATATTGTTTATCCTTCATATGTTTGTATTTTTTATAGATTTCTTTCCTCTAATTGATATCTAGTCTCATAGGTGTGGTCAGAAAAGATACTTGATACAATTTCAATTTTCCTAAATTCACCAAGGCTTGATTTGTGACCCAAGACATGATCTATACTGGATAATGTTCCATGAGCACTTGAGGAGAAAGTGTATTCTGTTGTTTTTGGATGGAATGTCTTATAAATATCAATTAAATCCATCTTGTTTAATGTATCAATTAAAGCTTGTGTTTCCTTATTTATTTTCATTTTGAATAATCTGTCCAGTGCTGAAAGTGGGGTGTTAAAGTCCCCTACTATGATTGTGTTACTGTCGGTTTGCCCTTTTATGGCCGTTAGCATTTCCCTTATGTATTGAGGTGCTCCTATGTTGGGTGCATAAATATTTACAATTGTTATGTCTTGTTGGATCAATCCCTTGATCATTATGTAGTGTCCTTCTTTGTCTCTTGTAATAGTCTTTATTTTAAAGTCTTTTTTTTTTCTGTTATGAGAATTGCTACTCCATCTTCTTTTGACTTCCACTTACATCGACTATCTTTTTCCAACCTCTGACTTTCAGTCTGTATGTGTCCCTAGTTCTGAAGTGGGTCTCTTGTAGACAGTATATATACAGGTCTTGTTTTTGTATCCGTTCAGCCGGTCTATGTCTTTTGGTTGGAGCATTTAATCCATTTACATTTAAGGTAGATATCGATATGTATGTTCCTATTACCATTTTCTTAATTGTTTTGGGTTTGTTATTATAGGTCTTTTCCTTCTCTCATGTTTCCTGCTTAGAGAAGTTGCTTTAACATTTGTTGTGACGCTGATTTGATGGTACTGAATTCTCTTAGCTTTAACTTATCAATAAAGTTTTTAATTTCTCTGTCAAATCTGAATGATATCCTTGCTTGGTAGAGTAATGTTGGTTGTAGGTTTTTCCTTTCATCACTTTAAATATTTTCTTCCACTCCCTTCTGGCTTGCAGAGTTTCTTTTGAAATTTCAGCTCTTAATGTTATGGAGATTCCCTTGTATGTTATTTGTTTTTTTACCCTTGTTGCTTTTAATATTTTTTTCTTTGTATTTAAGTTTTGATAGTTTGATTAATATGTGCCTTGGCATTGTTTTCCTTGGATTTATCCTGTATGGGTCTCTCTGTGCTTCCTGGAGTTGATTGACTATTTCCTTTCCACATTAGGGACGTTTTCAACTATAACTTCCTAAAATATATTCTCAGTCTCTTTCTTTTTCTCTTCTTCTTCTGGGACCCCTATAATTCAAATGTTGGTATGTTTAATTTTGTCCCAGAGATCTCTGAGACTGTCCTCAAATATTTTCATTCTTTTTTCTTCTCAGCAAAAGTTATTTCCACTATTTTATCTTCCAGGTCACTTATCCATTCTTCTGCTTCAGTTATTCTGCTATTGATTCCTTCTAGAGAATTTTTAATTTCATTTATTATGTGGTTCATCATTGTTTGTTTGCTCTTTCATTCTTCTAGTTCATTGTTAAACTTTTCTTATATTTTCTCCATTCTTTTTCCAAGTTTTTGGATCATCTTTACTATCATTACTCTGAATTCTTTTTCAGGTAGATTGCCAGTTTCCTCTTATTTCTGTGTCTTTTAATTTTGCTTAACTTACTGTTTTTGGGGTCTCCTTTTTGTGGGTTGTGAGTTTGTAGTTTCCGTTGTTTTTGGTGTCTGCCACCAGTGGGTAAGGTTGGTTTAGTGGGTTGTGTAGGTTTCCTGGTGGAGGGGAATGGTGCCTGTGTTCTGGTGGATGAGCCTGGATCTTGCCTTTCTGATGGACAGAACCATGTCTGATGGTGTGATTTGTTCTGTCTGTGAAATTATTATGATTTTAGACAACCTCTCTGCTAATGGGTGGGGTTGTGTTCCTGTCTTCCTAGCTGTTTGGCATGTGGTCTCCAACACTAGAGCTTTCTGGTCATTGAGTGGAGCTGAGTCTTAACTTTGAGACACAGATCTCTGGGAGAGCTTTGGCCATTGGATATTGCATAGAACCATGAGGTCTCTGGTGGACCAGTGTCCTGAACTCAGTTCTCCCACTTCAGAGGCATGAGCCTGACACCCAGCCAGGGCACCAAGACCCTGTCACCGACACAGCTAAGGAGAAAATGGAGAATAAATAAATAAATAAAATAATATATAGTTATTAAAATGAAAAGTTTTTAAAACTTTAAAAATGAAACGAATTAAAGAGTAATTTAAAAAAAGAAAAAAAAGAAAGAAAGAAAGAAAGAAGAGAGCAACCAAACCAAAAACACATCCACTAATAATAACAAGCACTGGGCCTCCCTGGTGGCGCAGTGGTTGAGAGTCCGCCTGCCAATGCAGGGGATACGGGTTCGTGCCCCGGTCCGGGAGGATCCCATATGCCGCGGAGCGGCTGGGCCCGTGAGCCATGGCCGCTGAGCCTGCGCATCCGGAGCCTGCGCATCCGGAGCCTGTGCTCCGCAACGGGAGAGGCCACAACAGTGAGAGGCCCGCGTACCGGAAAAAAAAAAAAAATAATAATAATAATAATAACAAGCACTAAAAACTGTACTAAAAATATAAATAAATAAAAATAAACAGACAGTACCATAGGACAAATGGTAAAAGCAAAGTTATAGAGACATAATCACACAAAGAAGCATACACATAAACACTCACTAAAAGAGAAAAAAGAAAAAATATATATATATATATCTATATATGAAATATATATATTAAAAAAAAAGGAAGAGAGCAACCAAATCAATAAACAAATCTACCATTGGTAATAAACTCTAAATACTAAATTAAGATATACATAAGACCAGAAACAAATTAGATGCAGAGAGCAAACACCAAGTCTACAGTTGCTCCCAAAGTCCACAGCCTCAGTTTTGGGATAATTCGTGTCTATTCAGGTATTCAAGAGATGCAGGGTACAAGAAGTTGATTGTGGAGATTTAATCTGATGCTCCTGAGGCTGCTGGGAGAAATTTCCCTTTCCCTTCTTTGTCACACAGCTCCTGCGTTCAGCTTTTTATTTAGCCCTGCCTCTGCATGTAGGTCACCCTCTGGCTTCTGTTCTTTGTTCAGAGAAGACAGGGTTAAAATAGCAGTTGATTCGGGGGTTCTGTTTCACTCAGGCTTGGGGGAGGGACAGATACGGAATGTAGGGTAAGCTTGTGGTGACAGAGTCCTGTATGAAGTTACAACAGCCTGAGGTGTGCTGTGTGTTCTCCTGGGGAATTTATCTCTGGGTCATGGGACCCTGGCAGTGGCAGGCTGCACAGGCTTCCAGGAGGGTAGGTGAGGATAGTGACCTGTGCTTGCACACAGGCTTCTCGGCAGCTTCAGCAGCTGCCTTAGCATTTCATGCCCGTGTCTGGTGTCCACTCTGATAGCCACCACTCGCGCCTGTCTCTGGAGCTTGTTTAGGTGGTGCTTTGAATCCCCTCTCCTAGTGCACGCCGAAACAATGGTCTCTTGTTTCTTAGGCAGGTCCAGACTCCTTTCTGGTTAGCTGTGGTGTACTAGCCCCCTTCAGGCTGTTTTCATGCAGCCAACCCCAGTCTGTTCCCTGGGATCTAACCTTGGAAGCCTGAGCCACTGCTCCCAGCCCCCACCAGTCCCAGCTGGTGGGTGAGCAGACAAGCCTCATGGGCTGGTGAATGCTGATCGAGACTAATCCTCTGAGCGGGAATCTCTCTGCTTTGCCCTCTGCACCCGTATTGCTGTGCTCTCCTCCATGGCTCTGAAGTTCCCGCCCCCCATCCCCTGTCTCCACCTGTGAAGATGTTACCTAGTGTTTGGAAAATTTTCCTCCTTCACTGCTCCCTCCCAGAGACACAGGTCCCTCCCCTATTATTTTGTCTCTGTTTTTCCCTTTTTCTTTTGCCCTACCCAGGTTTGTGGGGAGTTTCTTGTCTTTTGGGAAGTCTGAGGTCTTCTGCTAGTGTTCAGTAGGTATTCTGTAGGAGTTGTTCCATATGTAGATGTATTTCTGATGTATTTGTGAGGAGGAAAGTGATCTCCACATATTACTCCTCCACCATCTTGAAGGTCTCCCCTTGTTTGTCTCATTTTGTGTTCTGAAAAGTACACAACCATCAGTTTGAGGACCCTCACAATGTGGAGTCACAATATGACTCCAAAAATCTAGTTTAAATTTGCTGGTTTAATTAAAACAGACATAACTTTAGCATTATTAGCATTAAATGTAGTACTTTTATTTTACCTAGGTTTACTAAAAGTCAAATAAGCTGTTATCTCTGTTACAGAATTTGTCAGAAAGAAAGACAACTTAAAATGATGAATAACTGTTTAATGCCTCATGAAATTATCATGAGTAATCTAAACATAATTGTTAAGAACAAGTGAATTAATTAGATGTAAGAGAAAACTTATAAACGTTTCAACAATAAGTATTATTTATGGTATGTCTACTAAAAAATGGTTTCCAAAATATTTTTGGCAAACTTGAAACCTTAAGTTATACTGACATAACTTTAATGATGGATATTCATTGAATATCTGGACCATTTTTAAATACAATAAAATATTGAAACATTAATGACTGAACATATTATTTTTCACTTTTTGTTTCCTTTCCCAGAGGATCTCAAGATATTTGAGTCTATTAGCACACATGTTTTGTGCTACATTTAAAAATTTACTATGAGGAAGAATATACTTATAGAATTATGAAATATATTTATATATTTGCCAATACACAGAATGCTATTGTTACAAAAAGTCCACAATGACTTACTTCTCAGTTTTCACTATGAATTAAGGATTCTAAGGGTTAAGAATTCTAATTGATATATGTAACTAAAGCTACTTAGACATAATAAGGATGAAAGGAAACAACTGGGTGTGGAAAGTAGATAAGGAAAGTAAAACAACTTATTGTTCCAGAATGAGAAAGAAGAAGAGCATAGGACAAAATCTGAACAGATGTATTTGTAGATGGTTTGGGGCAAAGAAATCCTAGGAAAGGAATTTTATGTGTGGTCAACCTGGCTAATATTGGAATGGGTTGGTTTAAATTTTTAATCAATGAGTTTTAATATTGAAAGTACACTGATACAAAATTTGGTTTTCTCTCTGTTAAAATAACAAAAAAAAAGTTTTATTGGATTATTGGTCTTCTCTGGATAAGAGTTTGTGAAAGTATTTTTTGTTTGTTTTTTTTATTTTTGTTTGTTTATTTTCACCTTTTGGGTAATCTACCTGGAAAGCAATGATTTTGTGTCTTACCAAAATAACCTACCATTTCACTTTGTCTTCATCAGGTCTTTGATTACTTAAGAAAGCCTAGTTCTCTCTTTATTAAGCAAAGTTATGTTCACAACTATTAACATTCTCTATTTGCCTTTAAAATCTTCTGTTGTCACTTTGGTTAAATAGATAATTAAGTATGTTTTTCTAAAGATCTGTGATCCCATTCAGTCATATATTCTAAAAGTTTGACATTTGACTACTTCCCAAAATCAAATTCTAAATAGAATATTTTCTATCTCAAACTAACTTTGAGATTTTCCAGAGGGCCGCTGTAAAATCTAAAAGGATTTGTCTCTTATCTTGTAAAAGAGAGATGTTAAAGTAATTAGGTTTATTCGGTATGTTAAATGACATGGGAAGCATTGCCAAATAAATGATGATAAAACTTCTTAGGTTATATTTGTGTGAATGCAGTTATTGATATGTGCTGTAGAAATTGTATGAAATTCCTAAAACTGTGATGTGTTCTGGTATAATGTTATCAGTCATAATTCCAGTTTTACCTAAAAATGTCATATGTCACAGAAATAACCAAATGTCCTTGACAATTCTATTGTAATAAACTCTCATCAAATCTTTAATCATGGGCGATTTAAAGTCTTTTGTCATTTACAGACAATATCATTTTACTCTGATGCTTTGGTAAAAGTGAAATTCATGGAAAGGACCCTACCAAGTACTCTTGACTCCTTGTACCCTTGCCATATAATAAGGTATCAATTCTTGGGTGCACATTTCACAACTGAAGAAGGTTCTCCTTGACATCTGGTCCTGAGCAAATGCTGGAGACCTCAAAATCAAATTGACTAGAAAGAGAAGTAGCCAATATCAAGGTAGACTACTTCTACCCAAGAGGTCAGATTGAGAATTTTTCTTTCCACCCCTCTTCCCTCTCTGACCATCTACCTGAGCATACTCTGGAATTATTAGAAAAATAATGCCATTTTTCTAATATCTCAGTCCATTGCAAAGGGGGGTAATTCAACCTCCAAATGACTATTTTTGCCACAATGCCAGTGATCCTGTTGTTCTGCCCTTCACAAAATTCTTCCTGATTTTCAAAACCTCATTTTCTCTGACACAAACTCAGCCCCCTCTCTGCTGTGTCAGATTCCCTAGTCCTGGGGGATCAATTTCCCTGTGCCCTGTTTAACAACCCCAAATGTGGAACTTTTCATCCAGGCTTTGTACAAAGAAGGGAACACAGAACAGTGGTAACCAGAATAAAACTCCCTGTGCAGTCTACAGAGCCTTAATTTTTACTGTTCTCCATGGCTGTTACTTTTCCAGTCCTAAGCCACAAACTCAAGTGGGAAATACCAGGAGGCATTCGTGGTTCAAAATTTGTTTCCTTTAGTATATCTTTCCTCCTCTGCCTAGGAGTAAGTGGAAATGAGCCTATGATTAGGAATCTCTTCTTAACTCTTGAAGTTACTGTGGAATCTGCTGCTAAAGCAATAGCTGCCCAACAAAAATCCCTACACTCTGTGGTCACTGTTATTCTTGATAGTATGATAGCCCTTGATTATCTTTTAGCTAAACAAGGAGGTGTTTGTGCTATGGTCACCACTACTTGATGCACTTGGATTGATACTTTTGGGGAAAATGAGACTCAGCTACATAAAAAGGCTGACCAAGCCACTTGGCTTAAGAAAGTGACTCCTTCAATGGGATCTCTCTTTGACTTCTTTGGCTCATGGGACCAGCCCCTCCGTGGCATGTGGGATCTTCCTGGACTGGGGCACGAACCCGTGTCCCTTGCATCGGCAGGTGGACTCTCAAC
Organism: Hyperoodon ampullatus; assembly: GCF_949752795.1. Classification (NCBI taxonomy): domain Eukaryota; kingdom Metazoa; phylum Chordata; class Mammalia; order Artiodactyla; family Ziphiidae; genus Hyperoodon; species Hyperoodon ampullatus. The sequence goes on along the minus strand of NC_136926.1, from coordinate 54,338,100 downwards.
CACTGCGCCACCAGGGAAACCTTTCTTTGACTTCTTTGATTCTGATTGGTTTAAGACTTGGGGATCATGGCTCCAGAGTACACTCCAGACATTGGGAATTATCATGCTAAGACTCTCTGATACATTGCATTCTTTCAAAGCTTTAAATGCATGTTTGCAGTCACTAGCCACTGAGTAAATTATATCCCTAAGAATGCAATGTCAGAAAAAGGAGCAAAGAGAATGACCAACTTAAAGAAAGGGAACATGGCATTGTGAATGCCACACAGAGATTCAGAAAAAAAAAAAAAAAAACTGAGAATGCCAGAGTGGTAGCTGGATGTAGCCTTTATGCCTTAATTTTTCTTTTAATCATGTCTCTTGGACTTAGAATCATGATCAAAAGGGAGAATTTGTTAAAAACAAGAAAACACTCCCAAAATGAAGTTGCTTATGCTAAACCTCACATCACCAAATCAAAACTTAATTACCATTTCAACTCTCCCAGAAATGAAATCTTAAACCAGTCATTCAGGAATTGCCTGATCAGCACTAGTTAGGTAATTTGCCTGATACACCTCTGTCATGCCCTAAAGGAAAGTAACTTTGCAATAAGCAACCCAATTTTTTTTTCCTAGTATAACTTCCTTTTCCCTCTGCCTCCGGCTACAAAAGTCTTTCATTTCATACAACTCTTGGAGCTCCTATCTGTTTCCTAGATTGGATGCTTCCCAATTCAAATCAACTTTTGCTCAAATAAACTCTTAAAAACTTTAATATACCTCAGTTTATCTTTTAACGACTCTCATAAAGGCATAGAGAAATACAGAGGAAGAACAAAGGAGGTTACATGTGGACATTGAGAAAGTTGAAGGGGGGAAAAGGCAACCTTCTGGATGATACAAGCATACACAAATTTACTCTCCTCAGATCCCTTTGCAGTGTCTTCCCCTTACTGCAATCTGGGCACATATTACACTGTCTTTTTCTGAAGCTGTAGTAAAATTTAGGTTCTAATTAATTTCACATACAACATAGGATCCTAAAGTATATGGTGTATTTCCTTGGTGTACCACTGCCTCTACATAGTCTTAGACAGATGGAAAACAACAAATTTAGCTTTCTGATTGATTGATCATATTGATCTTCTCAACAGTTATTTGAATCACTTGAGTTTCCTCCTTAGCACTCTAAAGGAGATATCAACACCACTTGTTAATTGTTTATAGTAGCCAAAAAGAACAAACTTAGTGGAATCTTCTAGCTCAAATGCAAGTTTAAGAAAACTCTACACACATGATCCACACACAAACCAGAATATCAAAGTAATCAACCAGTGCATAGGAGATTGGGCTTTGAAGTCATACAGACCTGTCTCTCTCACTCCCTAGCTGTACAATTTTGGAAGCCACTCTACCGGCATTATCCTCAATTTCTTCAACTGTGAAATAGAAATTATAATGTCTCTCATAGATTTTGTGAGAATAAAATTAAATCAATTACATGTAACTTTTAGCACAGTGCCTGGTACCAATAAAGTAGTTTGTAAATGATTATAATTTTTTTAAATTATTTTATTCTACAAAGTGTTCTGTCTAAGCTTGTCCATTTTGAGAATACTCCGGACACTCAAGGATAATACTTGAGAAAATGTTGGATTGAGGGAGAACCAAAATTCTTTAAAGGCCTTGTCAAAACCATTCTTTTCCAAACCCTGCATAACTGAAATCAGTCGTCATTGTCCCCAGCCACTTCACATGGGTTTTTCCCCCTCTTCTCTTGATGAATCATCTTTCTCTCTCTTGGATCTTGTGCCTGGATGCATTTTTCCCTCCATAGAAAAATTGATCTAGTATCCATTGTGCTGCTATTCTCCGTTTCTATTTCTTATCTTAATACGTAAGTAAGGCACGGTGGAATTTCAGGAAATAAACGACTTCTGGAGGGAGTACTTTGAAAACTTAGGGCCTTCTGATCACTCAGAATCACACTGTGCCGTCAGTCACTTCCTTCACCTGCACACACTATACAGCCTGCTTCTGGTTCTACTGACTGAGAAGGACTCAGCTGTGATTTGTACACAGTTTTCTTTACACCCGAATACCCTCAGGTAAGGGTGGATTAACTTGCCCTTGGCTTTCTTGGTGGGAGGCATCATCTGTCATACCTTATGTCTTTTTAAATTTTCTTGGCTTGAACCTTTCCATTTTGTCATCACAAGTAAGCTTGCAGGCAGTTCCAACTGTGAGCTATTTGAGTTCTCAGGTGTGTGTTTGAGAGGATGAAGACCTGTGCCAGGAATATAGGTTAATGCCAGTGCCAAACACAAATCCTTCTCTATCAGATTCTGGAGAAATCCTGGAAGTGACTATTAGAATAACTCAAAGCAGCCACATGGAGTTTTTATCCAAGAAAAGATGCAATTGGTCTATCCACACCATTCTTAGAGAAAGACGATTAGTCTGAACTGAATTTTTGGTATATGTAGCAGTTTATGAGTAAAATTCCATCCTTAACTTGATCATCCCCATTTGTACTGGGTGTCATGGTAATTGACCAGATGCCTACCATCAGGACTGAAGCATTAATTTTCCCAGGTGCTGAGAGTATTAGTGTAGACAGCTCTCAGCCCTGCTTCCTGTCCTTTTCCAAAATTGGCTTTTGGCTGAAGAAAGCAGCTCTGTCCAACATCACACCCTCTTTCTAGGGGCCAGATCACACCCTCTTTCTAGGGACCAGATAGGAGATCTGGAATAACAGTAAAATATTGAGGGGGTAAAGGTTTAGTCCCTTTGCCCTAATTTGGGATAGTTGTTCAGTGCCAAGTCCAGACCCCATAAAATCAGATTAAGGCTCTGTTCCTACTGTATTGCAGGCCAACTTACCCTTCTGCCTGGTCCTACATCCTCCATTCTCCTCACACAGTACTGCTCCTTAGAGCACTCTCCAATGAACTTTGTGTCCAACCCGTCTCAGAGTAGGTTTTGCAAGGAACTTTACTGGTAAAACCCATCATTCCAGATGTTCCTGAAATGTTAACACATATTCTGTGTAATATCCACAAAACATTTTCCTGCCCATTGTTTAATAGATGCCTAGCACCATCTCCAGAGTCAGAGAGGTCTGGATTTTCATGATTTCATGATGACCCCTTACCCAACTCATGAGGTATACAACTTGCCAGCACACTTCACTTCTCTAGATGAATCAAGCAGCCTCCTGTAACTCTACGGTCTTATCTTCTGCACCATCACCTACTCCTCCATTTTATAAATAACTCTTTGCTCCAAGGACCTCCCAAAATACTACTCTCAGTTGTACCTTCTTTGTCCTCCTTCTTTATTAATAATGAAAATAAAAATGGAAAATACATTTGAATATAAACAATTATACTTAATTATTCCCAATTATCCTCCATAAAGTTAAAAAAAACAAGGAAAACATTTAATTGATTATTTATATGGAATAAGTGAAGCCTTAGGAGACTAAACTTGATTCTCCTGCATGTGGTACCTAAAAAGTGAAGAGTGTCCTAGGACAGGGACAATGCCACTGGCATTGCTGTGCTGCTCACAAGGAGAACAAGGGGAAAAGCTCTAGCTCTCTGCACACCATGGCAGGACTTATGTGCACTATTTCCCTATCTCTCAAAAGCCAAGGAAGGAAAAGAATGCCTGTAATGGACAAATAAACTAGTAAGTGAATGAATGAAGTGTTACAGAGAGTTCTAGCCTATTATCCTAAAAGATGAACCCCAACCCCCTTAAGAAGCAGGGAAGTATGGAAAAGGTCTTTCCTCAAATGGTATGGGATTTTTTTTTTCTGTTGAAATTTCCCATGTGAAAGATCCCCATTATGAATCTAAAGTGAAAAATTAGGAAAATCTAGTAAATTGCTCAAGGTCATCTGCTTAATGGAGAGATATCCAGGCATCAGCTCCTAACCAGCCCTGGGCCTGCCTCCTTGGATGTTCTGGAGTAGTCCACCTGAACTCTTCAGTGTGCAGGGGGGTTGTGTTCCTCAGAAGGTGGGTCAATGGAATTTTTATTTTAATTTACATAAGAGTTTCATAAATATTTATTTTCACCAACTCTTTAAGGGTTGTCTTTAAGGCTGATTTATGTTTTCTTTTTCTCCCTCTACCTCTTTCTGTGTTTACTCCCCTTACTTCTCTCTGTGTCTAGTGTTTTACTCATTCACCAGAATAGCCATCAGAATCACACAGTAGAATTTTTTTTTTTTTTTTTTTTTTTTTTTTTTGGTATGCGGGCCTCTCACTGTTGTGGCCTCTCCCGTTGTGGAGCACAGGCTCTGGACGCACAGGCTCAACAACCATGGCTCACAGGCCCAGGCGCTCCACGGCATGTGGGATCCTCCCGGACCGGGCACGAACTCGTGTCCCCTGCATCGGCAGGCGGACTCTCAACCACTGCGCCACCAGGGAAGCCCAGTAGCTTATTTTTAACTAAAACAAATGTCAAAAATAATAACTACAGACACCTTGATTGTTTATTATAAAATTTAATTAAAATTTATATTCTGTACAAGCAAGAGATTAAAATGGCTCAAAAATCAAAAGACAAATAGAATTATGGTGAAGAGTCTCCATGTGAAATCATGTACCAAAACACCAGTTCCCTTCCCCACAAAACCCTGTAATATTAAGATCTTGACCTTCCTTCCAGAGATATGCCATGAGTATTCAAGCAAGTTATATAAAAGTATGTATAAATATCTTATTCTTCTTACCTTGTTACACAGAGATAGCTGACTATAATATTTTACACACATGTTTACACTTTCCTTTCTTAATATAACGATTTTATATTTTAGAAATCATTTCCATCAGTACAGAAAGATGTTCTAATTCTTTTTAATGGCTATGTAATATTCCCTTGTATAGCTCTACCATAATTTTTTAAATGTGTCTCCTATAGATGAACATTAAAGTTGTTGCAACTTACTGCAATTGCAAACAAATTGCAAATAATTACTTAATAAACACTGACAGGATATAATCTTAACAGTAGTCTTAGTGCCTCAAAGAGTAAGTGTATTTGTAATTTTGAGTTATAGACAAATTTCCCTCCGTACAGGTTTTACCAACTTATACTCTCACAAGCAATGCATAAGAACTCCTTCACACCTTCACCAATGCAGTGTGCCGTGTTTCATGACTTTTATTATTTTTTATTTTTTTGGTCATGGTATCTCAAATCTGTTAGTCTGCATTTATCTTTTATGAATCATGTTTATCATTATTTCAAAAATTAAACACCATTTAATTTTATTTTCTAAATTCATATATTTTGTCCATTTTTCTATTGGTCTTTTACTTAATGATTGAGAAATTAGCTTTCTGTGATTTAGTATTATGTTTTATATTTTTTCTCATCTTTGATTTGCTAATGGAACTTGTCATCATGACACTTTTTTTTCTAATTTTCATATCTTCAAATTTGTTGGTGCTCTATGGGGTTTTAAGTTGTATGTCAAGACAAGAATTTTCCACTCTTTCGTTAAAAGAATTCAGTCATGTTTTCTTCTCATATCCCTTAGTTAAAGTAGTTGTTAGTGTCTTTATGAAAGGAATTATCTCATTCATAAATATTCTGATCCATTTGCTAATTATTTTAAAAAATCTACATATATTGGATTCAGGCCAAACATCTCCCAAATATATTTGAAAACACATTTACAGAGATAAAAATTTAAGTGATGTCAATAAGAAAAGTTTATAAAGCTAGCCGTGTAAAGAACAAAACTTTATAAGATCCTTAAGCAAGAGAGAAAACCTCAAGGTGGGTGGCCAGATCTCAAAATATTTTAAGTGTAGAAAGAACTTGAAGCAGGAAGAAAAAATATAAAGCTGTCAGACTTTACTACAACTCATAGGAATTTGGAATTAGTTCCTGAATGAGAAGGCATAAATTGAAAATTACGAGACTCAAAAACTTTCAGAATGAATATTTAGTGTGCAGCTGATCTGATATGTTTTTGAGGTGTCTCATTCAGCAAATCTGGGATCTGGGGAAAAAAGAAAACACAAATTTTCTGATTCTTTTCTCTGACATATTGCCCCAAGGTGGAGAAATTGCAGGGTCAAAGAGGATATTCACATTTCTGTACCTTTTAAAGATAGAAAATAACCAGATCATATCAGCCCAATAATTCCTCAATAATAAAATCAATTTCTTTTTTTCTTTTAATGGCAGTGGGATACAATGGGAAAGATTTTAAGATATCAGTTGCTGTGGGTTTTATTAAATATCAGTATGTTTAGTTAATTTGTAGTGCTTATTGAAGGTTTATTTTGTGCCAGGACCTGTGCAAAATGTTTGATATGTTTGACAAACAATCACAGAGGTCTTCATGGCAATTTAAGAAAAGTTGGGTGTATTATTGCATCCCATTTTGAAGATGTTGGGAAGCAGGCCAGGCTGCCCCAAAATATGTCTCAATAGTATATTCATTATTTTGAACTAAAGTTACTTAAGAAATGACCAATGCACGAGGGCTACTCTAACACTCTCCCCTGTCTCTCTGAAAGCAGTAAATGAATCCCCTCTGAAAGGTGCACTCCCTGCATTTGGAGGCAGGACACCCTTATCACCAGAATAAGGAATTTGGGGCTAAGAAGCTTTTGTAAACAAATCTTGCTACTACTTTCATTTACTACCCCAAGTCCAAACTCTACTTAGATATTTCGCTAATTAAGCAGCCAAAGCTTACGTTTCTTTGTACTGTCAATTGCTCACAAATTTGTTTCTTTCTCTAAAAAATATAAAACCTGGGCTTCCTTGGTGGCACAGTGGTTGAGAGTCTGCCTGCTGATGCAGGGGACACGGGTTCGTGCCCCAGTCCAGCAAGATCCCACATGCCGTGGAACAGCTAGGCCCATGAGCCATGGCCTCTGAGCCTGCGTGTCTGGAGCCTGGGCTCTGCAACGGGAGAGGCCACAACGGTGAGAGGCATGCGTACCACAAAAAAAAATAAATAAATAAATAAAAAAGCTGCCTTCTCTGGCCACGTCTTAGGTCTTATTTCTAAGAGACCTCTTTGTGCACAAATTAATTTTTTTCACCTGTTAATCTTTATATTAATTTTATTATTAATACAGCCACAAGAACCCAAGAGGGGTAGAGGAGGAAATATCCCTCTCCTTGAAAAAGATGAGAGTCTGAGGTATAGAAGGACTATTTAAACTTGAACTGAAATCATGTTACTGGCGTGCAAACTCAAGCCTGAACTTTTAATAATGTATGGCCCAAATTTCTTATTCACCAACCACAAGATTTTAGACAATAAACATACCACAAAGCATTATTTACCTATGCTACTCCACTAACTTTTTAGAAGATTGTGAAAATATAAAGAAACGTTTATGAAATGTGAGAACATAAGGCGAAGAAAAAGGAAGTCAGCACAAATAATAATAGTGTTATTCAAAAAGTTGCAATGAATGGGAATCGATGTTGAAGTTTGCAAATTCAAGTCCATGGAAACCTACAGGGGAAAATGCATCAGAACTAAATCCTACAAACATCTAATATTTACCTGTTTTTATCTTTAACTTTTGGTAAAACTGTCAACTAGAAAAAAATTGACTTAGAGTTCTCCTAATTTGTGATCTGGAAGTGAATCTGGGATCAACAGATCTAAGAATTTTCTCCCTTTTCTCACTTTCAAACTGTTATATAATAGATAATTTGGCCTTTGTCACTGGTGCCTGGGATGTGATAAAAATGTCTTTGTTATTCCTGTACCCCTTGAATCACTTGAGTTTATGCTAAGAGATAAATTTATTCAGGATGGGGGCTGGTCTCCAGAAAGACCATACAGGATTGGAGCATTGGGGCTTTGAGCCAGTACGACCTCTGGGGATGTGAGGGAGCCTGGAGAATGGACCCAGTAGTCTGTGTGACTGAAAGTTTCTGCTGTGCAGCAATTTGCACAGAAATGTGTCTCCTGTTCTGTATTCAATGACTCCCATGCTCATCCACAGAAACCCACAGATGGAGGAGACAGTGCCTTGTCTTTCATCCTACCAAAAGTGGCTGCTTTTGCTTTTGACGTCTATTGACCTTATCACAGATTTTACTCAAGCTCCTGATTTGTGTACCCCCAACCTAAACATATACACCCAATATCCCTCTACCCTCTCTTCAGGAATCTGAGTACTTTATGGAAGTACTCGGGAATGAAGAAAAATAATTTGGCTACTTTAGGACTTGGTGCAGACTGAATGTTTTCATTAGAAATAATTTCTCCCTTTTATGCCATTTCTGGCAACCTCTCAGAATATGTTATGTATGAGTGGAGGGACAGAGAAAAGCTTGGGTGAGAGAAGAAAAGATAGGAGTTTATCTCCTATATTGTACATTACCATCGAGTTAGTGCCTCATGTCAAATCTCTGAGGAAGGAATGATTGCCTGGCATTGGCCTTACTCTTCTGTGGTCCATCAATTTTGAATCACTTCCCTGGTCCTTGATCTCTGGGCTCTACTTGCTGGCTCCCAGTACCTACCATGGACCCCATGATGTGACAACTAGTTGGAGAGGACCTCCCTGAACTTCCTTTGAACAGTCTGTTTGATACCCTGTTTTTGCACCCTATAGTAGAACTTACAAGATGCTTGGCTTAACTTGAGGCTCAGGCTGGACTGATCTGCCCACCCAGACTCTTTGGTGGAGAGGGTGATAAGGGAGAAATGTGAGTCTTATTCTGATGTTATATCCAGTTCTTAACATAGATCTTACAGTAAAAATATTTGTAGAAGTATGTCTCTGTCTATGCAAAACTTGATATTTTTTAAACCTTAATATTTCTATTGAGATGAAAAGCTCCATCAGACAGTCAAATAAATGACATTTATGATTTTACCTGCTCATGCCCTCTTCCATATTAGGCAAATGGTAAGGGATGCTTAAATCTTTCAGTGACCATCTGTCAATTGGTCAGACTAATTACCGAGAAATTTTCACATTGTTATCTTATCTGCTTCCTCATAAACTGAAGTGTCTCACATAGTTACATGCTGGTATCCCATCAAAAGGCTTGGAGGCAGGCTTGTCTTCACACTGCTGTGATAATGAAAGTCATTTATGGTTTGTAACTGTGATAGAGTTCCAACTTAGTAGGATGGTGAAAAGCATTTAGCTGTTCCGCTATCTAGGAAATAAGATTTAAAAATAAGAAGAAAAGGGTTAATTTTAAATGAAGGTTATTTTTATTTGTAATTTCTTCCCTACAAAAGTTGGGTTTGCCTATTTTTATTAATTAAAGCTGAGTTCTATACTCTGTTTCAAGTTTCTAGATATGGCTCCTGAACTCAGCTATCATTCTGGCTTTTCTTTTCAAGAGTTATTTAAAAAAAAATAATTATTTTTTCTATTATTTTTTTATGGTGGAAAAATTATTATTTTTAAGCTCAAAAATTTGTAATGTTCATATCAAAAAATGAAATTTACAAAACCCCAAGTTGGAGCTTATATTCATGATTTTATTCTGAAGTTCTTTTTTTTTTTTTTTAAAGATTTTTATTAGAGTATAATTACATTACAATGGTGTGTCAGTTTCTGCTTTATAACAAAGTGAATCAGTTATAAATATACATATATCCCCATATCTCTTCCCTCTTGCATCTCCCTCCCTCCCTCCCACCCTCCCTTTCCCACCCATCTAGATAGTCACAAAGCACCGAGCTGATCTCCCTGTGCTATGCAGCTGCTTCCCACTAGCTATCTATTTTCCATTTGGTAGTGCATATATGTCCATGCCACTCTCTCATTTTGTCCCAGCTTACCCCTCCCCCTCCCCATATCCTCAATTCCACTCTCTAGTAGGTCTGCATTTTTATTCCTGTCTTGCCCCTAGGTTCTTTTGACCAGTTTTCTTTCTTTCTTTTTTTTTTTTTTTTAGATTCTTTATATATGTGTTAGCATATGGTATTTGTTTTTCCTTTTCTGACTTACTTCACTATGCATGACAGTCTCTAGGTCCATCCACCTCACTACAAATAACTCAGTTTCATTCCTTTTTATGGCTGAGTAATATTCCATTGTATATATTTGCCACATCTTATTTATCCATTCCTCTATCCATGGACACTTAGGTTGCTCCCATGTCCCGGCTATTGTAAATAGAGTGGCAATGAATATTTTGGTACTTGACTCTTTTTGAATTTTGGTTTTCTCAGAGTATATGTGCAGTAGTGGGATTGCGGGGTCGTTTGGTAGTTCTATTTTTAGTTTTTTAAGGAGCCTCCATACTGTTCTCCATAGTGGCTGTATCAACTTACATTCCCACCAACAGTGCAGGAAAGTTCCCTTTTCTCCACACCCTCTCCAGCATTTATTGTTTGTAGATTTTTTGATGATGGCCATTCTGACAAGTGTGAGATGATATCGCATTGTAGTTTTGATTTTCATTTCTCTAATAATTAGTGATGTTGAGAATTCTTTCCTGTGTTTGTTGGCAATCTATGTATGTTCTTTGGAGAAATGTCTATTTAGGTCTTCTGCCCATTTTTGGATTGGGTTCTTTGTTTTTCTGTTATTGAGCAGCATGAGTTGCTTGTATGTTCCAGAGATTAATCCTTTGTCAGTTGCTTCATTTGCAAATATTTTCTCCCATTCTAAGGGTCGTATTTTCGTCTTCTTTATAGTTTCTTTTGCTGTGCAAAAGCTTTTGTTTCTTTAAGTCTCATTTGTTTTTATTTCCAATACTCTAGGAGGTGGGTCAAAAAGTATCTTGCTGTGATTTATGTAAAAGAGTATTCTGCCTAGGTTTTCCTCTAAGAGTTTGATGGTGTCTGGCATTATATTTATGTCTTTAATCCATTTTGAGTTCATTTTTGTGTATGGTGTTAGGGAGTGTTCTAATTTCATTCTTTTACATATTGCTGTTTAGTTTTCTCACAACCACTTATTGAAGAGGCTGTCTTTTCTCCACTGTATTTTATTGCCTTCTTTATCAAAGATGAGGTGACCAGGGGTTCTCTGGTGGTGCAGTGCTTGAGAGTCCACCTGCCGATGCAGGGGACACGGGTTTGTACCCCAGTCCGGGAAGATCCCACATGCTGTGGAGCAGCTGGGCCCGTGAACCATGGCCACTGAACTTGTGCCTCCGGAGCCTGTGTTCCGCAACGGGAGAGGCCACAACAGTGAGACGCCCGTGTACCACAAAAAAAAAAAAAAAAAAAAAAGATAAGGTGACCATATGTGTATGGGTTCATCTCTGGGCTTTCTATCCTGTTCAATTTATCTATATTTCTGTTTTTGTGCCAGTACCTTGCTTTCTTAATTACTGTAGCTTTGTAGTACATTCTTAAGTCAGGGAGCTTAGTTCCTCCAGCTCTGTTTTTCATTCTCCAGATTGCTTTGGCTATTCGGGGTTTCTGTGATTCCATACAAATTGTAATTTTTTTTTTATTTAGTTCTGTGAAAAATGCCAGTGATACCTTGATAGGGATTGCATTGAATCTGTAGATTGCTTTGGGTAGTAGAGTCATTTTCACAATATTGATACTTCCAATCCAAGAACATGGTATATTTCTCCATCTGTCTGTATCATCTTTAATTTCTTTCACCAGTTTCTTATAATTTTCTGCCTACAGGTTTTTTGTCTCCTTAGGTAAGTTTATTCCTAGATATTTTATTATTTTTGTTGCAGAGGTAAATGGGAGTGTTTTCTTAATTTCACTTCCAGAATTTTCATCATTAGTGTATAGGAATGCAAGAGATTTCTGTGCATTAATTTTGTATCCTGCTACTTTACCAAATTCATTGATTAGCTCTACTAGCTTTCTGGTCGCCTCTTTAGCATTCTGTATATATAGTATCACATCATCGGCAAACAGTGACAGCTTTACTTCTTCTTTTCCAATTTGGATGCCTTTTATTTCTTTTTCTTCTCTGATTGCTGTGGCTAAAATTTCCAAAATTATGTTAAATAATAGTGGTGAGTGGGCAACTTTGTCTTGTTCCTGATCTTAGTTGACATAGTTTCAGTTTTTTCACCACTGAGGACCAGATTGGCTGTGGGTTTGTCATATATGGACTTTATTATGTTGAAGAAAGTTCCCTCTATGCCTACTTTCTGGAGTGTTTTTATCATAAATGGGTATTGAATTTTTTCAAAAGCTTTCTCAACATCTATTTAGATATTCATTTGTTTTTTCTCCTTCAATTACTTACTATGGTGTACCACGTTGACTGATTTGTGCATATTGAAGAATCCTTGAATTCATGGGGTAAACCCCACTTGATCATAGTGTATGATCCTTTTAATGTGCTGTTGGATTCTGTTTGTTAGCACTTTTTTTTTCATTTCTTTACTTTGGCTTGGTTGGGTCTTAATTTCTGTGTGAGAGTTTTCTCTATTAGTGGCAAGCGGGGGCCACTCTTCATTGTGGTGTGCAGGCCTCTCACTGTCGCGGCTTCTCTTGTTGCAGACCACAAACTCCAGATGCGCAGGCTCAGTAGTTGTGGCTCACAGGCCTAGTTGCTCCACAGCATGTGGGAACTCCCCAAACCAGGGCTCGAACCTGTGTCCCCTGCAATCACAGGCAGATTTTCAACCACTGAACAACCAGGGAAACCCTGTTTGCTAAAACTTTGTTGAGGATTTATCCATCTATGTTCATCAGAGATATTGGCTTGTATTTTTCTTTCTTTGCGACATCTTTGTCTGCTTTTTGTACCAGGGTGATGGAGGCCTCATAGTATGGGTTTGGGAGTGTTCCTCCCTCTGCTATATTTTGCAAGAGTTCAAAAAGGATAGTTGTTAGCTTTTCTCAAAATTTTTATAGAATTCGCCTGTGAAGCCATTTGTCCTGGGCTTTTCTTTGCTGGAAGATTTTTAATCACAGTTGTAGTTTCAGTGCTTGTGATTGGTCTGTTTATATTTCCTATTTCTTCCTGGTTCAGTCTCAGAAGGTTGTGCTTTTCTAAGAATTTGTCCATTTCTTCCAGGTTGTCCATATTATTGGCATACAGTTGCTTGTAGTAATCTCTCATGATCCTTTGTATTTCTGCAGTGCCAGTTGTTACTTCTCTTTTTTCATTTCTAATTCAATTGATTTCAGTCTTCACCCTTTTTTTCTTGATAAGTCTGGCTAATGGTTTATCAACTTTATTTATCTTCTCAAAGAACCAGCTTTTAGTTTTATTGAAATTTGCTATCATTTCCTTCATGTCTTTTTCATTTATTTCTGATCTGAGTTTTATGATTTCTTACATTCTGCTAACTTCAGGGATTTTTTGTTCTTCTTTCTCTAATTGCTTTAGCTCTAAGGTTAGGTTGTGTATTTGAGATGTTTCTTGTTTCTTAAGGTAGGATTGTATTGCTATAAAGTTCCCTGTTAGAACTGCTTTTGCTGCCTCCCATAGGTTTTGGGTCATAGTGTTTTCATTGTCATTTTTTTCTAGGTATTTTTTGATTTCCTCTTTGATTTCTTCAGTGATCACTTCGTTATTAAGTAGTGTGCTGTTTAACCTCCATGTGTTTGTATTTCTTACAGATTATTTCCTGTAATTGGTATGTAGTCTCATAGCATTGTGGTCAGAAAAGATACTTGATACGATTTCAAATTTTCTGAAATTTACCAAGGCTTGATTTGTGACCCAAGATATGATCTATCCTGGAGAATGTTCCATGAGCACTTGAGAATAATGTGTATTCTGTTGTATTTGGATGGAATGTCCTATAAATATCAATTAATTCCATCTTGTTTAATGTATCATTTAAAGCTTGTGTTTCCTTATTTATTTTCATTTTGGATGATATGTCCATTGGTAAAAGTGGAGTGTTAAAGTCCCCTGCTATGATTGTGTTATTATTGATTTCCCCTTTTATGGCTGTTATTATTTGTCTTATGTATTCTGATGCTCCTATGTTGGGTGCATAAATATTTACAATTTTTATATCTTCTTCTTGGATTGATCCCTTGATCATTATGTACTGTCCTCCTTTGTCTCTTGTAATACTCTTTGTTTTAAAGTCTATTTTGTCTGATATGAAAATTGCTACTCCAGCTTCCTTTTGATTTCCATTTTCATGGAATATCTTTTTTCAACTCCTCACTTTCAGTCTGTATGCGTCCCTAGGTCTGAAGTGGGTCTCTTGTAGACAGCATATATATGGGTTTTGTTTTTGTATCCATTCAGCCATTCTATGTCTTTTGGTTGGTGCATTTATTCCAATTACAGTTAATGCAATTATCGATATGTATGTTCCTGTTACCATTTTCTTAATTGTTTTTGGTTTATTTTTGTAGGTCTTTTCCTTCTCTTGTGTTTCCTGCCTAGAGAAATTCCTTTAGCATTTGCGGTAAATTTAGTGGTGCTGAATTTTGTTAGCTTTTGCTTGTCCGTAAAGCTTTTAATTTCTCCAACAAATCTGAATGAGATCCTTGCTGGGTAGAGTAATTTGGTTCTAGATTTTTCTCTTTCATCACTTTACATATGTCCCACCACTCCCTTCTGGCTTGCAGAGTTTCTGCTGAAAGATACTCTGTTAACCTTATGGGGATTCCTTTATGTGTTATTTGTTGTTTTTCCCTTGCTGCTTTTAATATTTGTTCTTTGTATTTCTTTTCTGATCCTTTGATTAATATGTGTCTTGGCATGTTTCTCTTTGGATTTATACTGTATGTGACTCTCTGTGCATCCTGGACTTGAGTGACTATTTCCTTTCCCATGTTAGGGAAGTTTTCAACTATAATGTGTTCAAATATTTTCTCAGTTCCTTTATTTTTCTCTTCTTCTGGGACCCCTATAATTTGAATGTTGGTGCGTTTAGTGTTGTCCCAGAGGTCTCTGAGACTGTCCTCAATCTTTTCATTGTTTACTCTTTACTAGGCTCTGCAGTACTTCGTTCCAATATTTTATCTTCCAGGTCACTTATCCATTCTTCTGTCTCAGTTATTCTGTTATTGATCCCTTCTAGAGAATTTTTAATTACATTTATTGTGTTGTTCATCTCTGTTTGTTTGCTCTTTAGTTCTTCTGGGTCCCTTTTAAATGTTTCTTGTAGTTTCTCCATTCTTTTTCCAAGATTTTGGATCATCTTTACTATCATTATTGTGAATTGTTTTTTAAGTAGACTGCCTATTTCCTCTTCATTTGTTAGGTCTGGTGAGTTTTTGCCTTGCTCCTTCATCTGCTGTGTGTTTCTCTGTCTTCTCATTTTGCTTAACTTATTGTGTTTGGGGTCTCCTTTTTGCAGGCTGCAGGTTGGTATTTTCCATTGTTTTTGGTGTCTTTCCCCAGTGGCTATGTTTGGTTCAGTGCATTGTGTGGGCTTCCATGTGGAGGTGACTAGTGCCTGTGTTCTGGTGGATGAGCCTGGATCTTGTATTTCTCATGGGCAGGTCCGCATCTGCTGGTGTGTTTTGAGGTGTCTGTGACCTTCTTATGATTTTACGCAGCCTCTGTGCTAATGGGGTTGTGTTCCGGTCTTGCTAGTTTTTTGGCATAGGATGTCCTGCACTGTAGCTTGCTGGTCGTTGAGTGAACCTGGGTTTTGGCATTGAGATGGAGATCTCTGGGAGATTTTTGCCGTTTGATATTACATGGAGCTGGGAGGTCTCTTGTGGACAAGTGTCCTGAACATGGCTCTCCCACCTCAGTGGCACAGCACTGAAACCTACCTGGAGCAGCAAGAGCTTGTCCTCCACATGGCTCAGAATAAAAGGGAGAAAAGAAAGAAAGAAGGAAAGAAAAAGATAAAATTAAATAAATTAAATTTAAAAGTTATTAAAATAAAAAAATAATAATTACGAAAAAAATTTAAGTAATAAAAAATAAAAGGACAGACAGAACACTCGGACAAATGGTAAAAGCAAAGATATACTGACAAAAGCACACACAGAAGCATACACATACACACTCTCATAAAGAGAAAAAGGGTAAAAATATATAGATATATAACTGCCCCCAAAGTCCACCTCCTCAATTTGGGATCATTCATTGTCTATTCAGGTATTCCACAGATGAAGAGTACATCAAGTTGATTGTGGAGATTTAATCCGCTGCTCTTGAGGTCACTAGGAGAAACTCCCCTTTCTCTTCTTTGTTCACACAGCTCCTGGGGTTGAGCTTTGGATTTGGACCTGCCTCTGCATGTAGGTCACCTGAGGACGTCTGTTCTTCGCTCAGACAGGACAGGGTCAAAGGAGCAGCTGATTTGGGGGCTCTGGCTCACTCAGGCCATGGGGAGGGAGGGGCATGGATGTGGGATGAGACTCTGGCCGCAGAGGCCAACATGACATTGCACCAGCCTGATGCATGCCATGCATTCTCTTGGGGAAGTTGTCCCTGGATCACTGGACCCTGACAGTGGCTGGCTTCACAGGCTCCCAGGAGGGGAGGTGTGAATAATGACCTGTGTTTGCACATAGGCTTCTTGGTGGCTGCAGCAGTAGCCTCAGAGTCTCATTCCCATCTCTGTAGTCCACGGTGACAGCCACGCCTTGCACCCGTCTCTGGAGCTCTTTTAAGCCACACTTTCAATCCTCTCTCCTTGCACACCAGGAAAGAAAGAGGCAAGAAAAAGTCTCTTATCTCTTCGGCAGCTCCAGACATTCTTCCGGACTCTCTCCCGACTAGCTGTAGCACACTAGCTCCCTTCAGGCTGTGTTCACACAGCCAACCCCAGTCCTCTCCCTGGGATCCGACCAAATCCCGAGCCTCATCTCCCAGTCCCCACCCATCCCGGCGGGTGAGCAGAGAAGCCTCTTGGGCTGGTGAGTGCTGGTGGGCACTGATCCTCCATGCAGGAATCTCTCTGCATTGCCCTCTACACCCCTCTTGCTGCACTCTCCTCTGTGGCTCTGAACCTTCCTCCCTCCGCCACCTGCAGTCTCTACCCATGAAGGGCCTTCCTAGTGTGTGGAAACCTTTCCTCTTTCACAGCTCCCTCCCATTGGTGCAGGTCCCATCCCTATTCTTTTGTCTCTGTTTTTTCTTTTTTCTTTTGCCCTACCCAGGTACGTGGGGAGTTTTTTTGCCTTTTGGGAGGTCTGAGATCTTTTGCCAATGTTCAGTAGGTGTTATGTAGGAGTTGTTCCATATGTAGATTTATTTCTGTTGTATTTGTGGGGAGGAAGGTGATCTTTGCGTCTTACTCTTCTGCCTTCTTGAAGCTCCTCCCCTAAGTTATTTCTTTTCTGTTATCCCTCCAAATATTCATTTTGTAATTATTATTTTTGGAAAGTATAGTTTAAAGCTTATACAACTCTAAAAAGTCCTACACTAAATAATTTTGTCTTTCTTTTTATGCCTTAAATAAACTAAACTGGTTTCTACATTAAAGATTTCTATTTGTTATTTTCTCTGCCTATAACTCTCTTTCCCCCATCTTGGTGGGAATGGCCTTGAATCTCAGTTCAAATGTCACCATTTAGTTGGCCATTCCTGTCTAAGCAATTTAATTTCTTCTCTTATTGTGTCATTCTTTATTACATTGTCCAATTTTATTTTATTTATAGCTTTTAATATCATATTGAAACAATATGAATCTGCTCTCTAAAATGATAAGATTTTAAGCAGCATTTTCATTGGACATATTGACCATTTATTATGTGAAATCCAATGAGATTAAAATTTGGGGTTCCTATACTTCCCCCCAAATAACTTAATTTTCCATAGTGGCTGTTTCTTCTGAGATCCAGTTCTTCATTTTCCATGCTATGTCTTCCATCAGCATGTGCTAGAGTCATTGCTTTGTTGCATGTATGAGAAATTCTCCTTTGGGGAAATTTTCCAGTACTGCAAGTTTCAAAAGATAGGCATGTTCAGGGGATAGTAGGCACTGCATCAGAATTCCCTCTCCAGACTGCCTCTAATAAACTCATTACATTAAGATCAAAATGACTGACCAGCTGTTCCTCTTCCCTGAAGTATTTGTACTTTGAAGGGTGAGAAAAGTGTAAAACTGAGACCCTAACTTTCTATTTATTGAACCCAGACATGAAGAAATATGAAAGAAAAGAAAAAAAAAAGAAAGAAAGGAAATCTGAAAAGGCTGTATCATCACTGCTGGGAATCATTCAAACTGGATAGAGGGACTATAGGAAATGCTCTCTAGGATTCAACTGGTCCCTAAATTCTGCCTTGATTTTCATATTTGGCACAATCTAAGGTTCATTAGAATATCAGGAGTCACTATAGAGCCTCAAGTTTAGTGGCCTCATTTGGGGCCAATTCTGTCATCATGTTGGGCACAGGCTGACTCCCAGAAAGGGTCACAGCTGGCTGAGGAGAGTTAATTATCCTCAGGATGTAACCACAAAGCCTTAAGCCTGTTACTCAGATAATTGTTCCTGCTTGCCAGTAGATTTGGATTATCAAGAAAGGCAAAGAGGAGCTCCTATTATCAATATGATGACATACATTCCTTATTCTGGGTAATGAGGGACTGAACCAGGAAAATGTAAGATGAAAACAATTGTATTATTTATTCAAATACAACACTTTTTTTTGAATGCTTACTCTGGGGCAAAGGACTCTTCTAGAAATATGTAGAGATGGTAGTTACTGAGGTAGATCAGGTTTCTGCTTCCATGGATGTTATATTCCAGTGACAAGAAATAGGCACAGAATAAAAAAAAAAAAAAAAGAAATCTAACAAGAAAGAATCAGGTCAGTCACTATGAAAAAAATAAACAATGCAATGTGATAGAGAATGACATTGTAGAAGAGAAAATTAGATTGCTTGGCTGGTATGGTCATCTAAGAAGGTAATATTTAAGCTGGCCATCTCTATAAAGATATAGAAAATAGAGTTTCAGGCAGAGGAATGATCGAGTAGAAATCCTTGAGATAGGTACAAGTTTTGTTTATTTGAGGAAACAAACAAAAAGGACTAGGAGAATATCTACTTTCCAAAGATTGAGTAGATGGAGTAGGCAGATTGTTCCATCTTTTTCCTGCTAAGTATTGCTAATAACTTTGGGCCTTTTAAGTACAGTGAGCATAAGATAGTTCTGAAATGTGGAGAGAATAAGACAGATTAACTAAGGACCTCAGAACTTGAGTAACAATAAAATGGTGAGTCCCTTGGGTTTTCTATTTTTGCCTCATACATCCAGACTTCGAACTGAAAAGAAGCTAATAAATCAGAAACACAGACAAGTACAAATAAAACAAAATAAAATTCCTAACAAAAGCATGCCCTCTCTAGCCAAAGACAAAGAAAATGGACGCCTAGCAAGAAAGAAAACTTTTAGATGGTAACTCCTCTACTCCAGCCAAGCACTGTAGAAAAAACTGTTGCTGAACCCCTACCCAGGTCAGCAAAGGCTGAGAGGGAAATCTGCATTTCCAATCTCATAACACTGTAATGAAGCAAGCCAAAGCTCCTATTGGGGTGATGTCAGAGGAGATCAAGTAAGGAGTTTGGGTTTTCATCCTCACTGGCTTGTAATGACACCCTTGCCAAAAAGGTCAGTGAAGACCACATGAGAAGGCTGGAATTCACCTCCACTCAGAATGAATAATGTGTCCCTTTCTTTCTATGAGGAGATGAAGTCAAAAGAGGATTGTCAGGGAGTTCAGCCATTCACCATTACTGAGCAATACCAAGGCCACACCAACCTCTACATGCATTATCAGTGGAAACCGCATGGGGAATGGAAATCACAACCTGCCCAGCAGTCATTAATAAGGAGCCCTCTCCCTCAGTTGTCAATGTAGGATGAATGGGGAATCGATTTAATCTCTATCTGGGAGGAACAAGGCAGCACCAGACTTCCCCACTCCAGTGGTGTCAAAATACAGTATCAAGAGAATTCAAAGACAAGCCACAGACTGGGAGAAAATATTTGCAGAAGTTACACCTGACAAAGGACTGTTATTCAAAATATATAAAGAACTCTAAAAATGCAACAATAAGAAAACAAACAACCCAGTTTAAAAATGGGCCAAAGATACAATGTTCATTACAGCACTGTTTACAATAGCCAAGACATGGAAGCAACCAGATGTGATACATATATACAATGGGATATTACTCAGCAATAAAAGAGAATGAAATAATGCCATTTGCAGCAACATAGAAAGACCTAGAGATTATCATACTAAGTGAAGTAAGTTAGAGAAAGACAAATGTCATATGATGTCACTTTTGTGTGGAATCTAAAAAATGATACAAGTGAACTTTTTACAAAGCAAAAGCAGACACACAGACTTAGAAAACAAATTTATTGTTGCCAAAGGGGAAAGATCAGGGCAGGGAGGATGGATAAATTAAGAGTTCAGAATTAATGTATACACACCACTATATATAAAATAGAAAATCAACAAGGGCCTACTGTATAGCACAGGGAACTCTATTCAATATTCTGTAATAACCTAAATGGGAAAAGAATTTGAATAAGAGTAGATATATGTATATGCATAACTGAGTCACTTTGCTGAGCACCTGAAACTAAAACAACATTGTAAATCAACTCTACTCCAATATAAAATAAAAATTTTAGAAAACTAAAAAAAAAATAATCTGATAAAGATTTTAAAGTAGCCATTATTTTTACATATTCAATAAGTAATTACAAACACACTTGAAACAAATGAAAGTAGAAATCTCAATAAAGAAATAGAAATTGTCAGCAGATGAACAGGAGATAGAATGAAGAAGCAAGTGGAAATTTTAGAACTGAAAAATACAAAAACAAAATAAACTCAATGGATGAACTTAATAGTGGAATGTAGGAGAGAGGGGAAGTAATTAAATGGGGGGGTAGAACAATAAAATTACTTAATAAGAAGACAGCAATAAAATAGACTGGAAGGGAAACGAACAGAGATTCCAAGACCAGTGAGATTACAACAAAAGTTTTAACATTCGTTTAATCAGAGTTCTGGAAGTGGAGAAGAAATAGGGCATGGCTGAAAAAGCATTTGGAGAAATAATATCTGGTATTTTCATAAACTTGGCAAGACACATAAACTTACAGATTAAAAAGCTCAGTGAATCTCGGGGGATAATCCCAAGGACATAAGACACAAGATACACCAAGAGTAAACTTCTGAAAATTAAAGAAATATTTTTAAAAATTATAAAATTATCCAGAGATACATGGCATATTACCCATAGGAGAAAGGTAATACATATGAAAGTGGATTACTCATAAGAAATCATAAAGATCAAAAGGAAGTAATGTAATATTTTTTAAGCCCCAAAAGAAAAGTTTTGTAAACCCTATATCCTATATCCATTGAAATATCTGTCAGGAATTAAGAAAAATTCAAAACGCTCTCAGATAAATGAAAATTAAGACAGCTGATCACAAGAAGACCTTTTCTAAAATAGTAGCTAAAGGAACTTCTCAAAAGGAGAGGAAATAATAAAAGAGGAATACTTAGAATATCAGAACAGAAAAAGAATATTGTAAGCAAAATTATGAGTAAATACAATAGGCTTTCCTACTCCTCTTGAGTTTTCTAAATTTTATTTAACAGTTAAAGTAAATATTATAACACTGTCCAATGTGGTTCTAAATGCATTTAGAGGACATATTTAAGACAATTATAAATAGATGTGTATAAAAGAACATAAAGGGAGTTAAGTTTTATATACTTCAGTCAAATTTATAAAATGACACCAGTAAAATCTGATGTTATATATTAATACAATGTAATAGGTAACATATTATAATATATAGTATAATATATTAAAATATAATATCTACAACAATCATTAAAAAGCTGTAGAGTTTCCTAGGTTCTAGTTCAACATGTAAAAAGCTCCCAGTTTCTCGTTCAACATGTAAAAAGCTTACAAGTCATCACTTCAACATTCACAACAAGAAAAAAAAAACTGAGAGGACTTCCCTGGTGGTGCATTGGTTAGGAGACCACCTGCCAATGCAGGGGACGTGCATTCGAGCCCTGGTCTGGGAAGATCTCACATGCCGCGGAGCAACGAAGCCCGTGTGCCACAACTACTGAGCCTGTGCTCTGGAGCCCATGAGCTACAACTACTGAGCCTGCATACCACAACTACTGAAGCCCATGTGCCTAGAGCTCGTGCTCTGCAACAAGAGAAGCCACTGCAATGAGAAGCGTGTGTACCACAACAAAGAGTAGCCCCTACTCGCCACAACTAGAGAAAGCCCACGGGTAGCACTGAAGACCTAATGCAGCCAAAAATAAATAAATAAATTTATTTTATAAAAAGAAAAAAAAAAGCTGAGAAAACTGAAAAATAATGACTTTTTAAAGATTCATCAGTTAATTGAGGTCATAGGAGAAAGAGACAAACAGTGAAGAGTGGAGAGACAGGCAAATGAAAAGATATAGATCACCTTTGCTGAAGCAGAAGCTGCCAGAGCCAGTAATGGTGGGTATATTTAAATGTCAACTTCAGCTAATTCCTGGAGGTTAAGTGTGGACTAGCTTGAGAGTTAAAAGCTCCTAGGGATTCAGTCTATTGGGAAGCCCCCATACTTTTATGGGTTTTACCTCCAGGAACCACATCAGTTTCTCAGGGTGAAGATTAGAGAAAAAGCTCCACCTGTTTTGCTAGGGGAAGGGAAAAAACATTTTGAAATATACCCCCAAAAAATAACCATTTTTGAATTAAGTCCAGATAGTTCTCCACAGCAAAGGCCTACACAGCAAGATATAATATTTCATCAAACCTTACATGGAATGAATGAAGGGAAATTACACAATCCCAGGCACTTCTAGCCTTTCTGTCTCACCTAAGGTGTAAAACAAAAGATGTGAGAATCATAGTTCAAGACCAGAAGCCCACTAAAAGACAGATCAACTCATATTATTATAGGATGTTTCCTCTTCCCCAGCTTTTTTACCACCATATCAATAGTGAAGTCCTTCTCCAGCTTTTTCTGAGCACTTTGCAGGTTTGCATGGGAATACAGTTTTCCAGACTGTCAGAACTGTAATGGAGTTTTTCAAAGCCATCTTTGGTTATTTCTTTCCTTAGAACTCCATGGTAAAATTCCAGCTAACTTACCATTGTGTGACTTGTCCCAGCCATCATAACTTCAGGATACATAAAAAGACATTGGTATTCTCCATTCTTTGACAATGAGACTAATGTTGTTTTCAACAATGACCATGGGATTGGGATTCTTCATTCTGCTTTAAATCATGTTAGCCTCCTTTAGCAGGGAAGTGGCTGGTTTTCATAACTTTCTCTTTCATAATTGAATTTCCACCCTGATGGAGTTGGTAGTAGGAAGTAACCTTCAGCTGAAACACCAGACACTCCTACTTATCTCCATATATATATATATATATATATATATATATATATATATATATATATATATACACACACACACACACAGAAGGTTCTTATTAGTCATCAATTTTATATACATCAGTGTATACATGTCAAACACAATCGCCCAATTCAGCACACCGCCATCCCCACCCATCCCTGCAGTTTTCCCCCCTTGGTGTCCATACGTTTGTTCTCTACATCTGTGTCTCAACTTCTGTCCTGCAAACCGGTTCATCTGTACCATTTTTCTAGGTTCCACATACATGCGTTAATATACGATATTTGTTTTTTTCTTTCTGACGTACCTCACTCTGTATGACAGTCTCTAGATCCATCCATGTTTAAACAAAGGACTCAATTTCGTTCTTTTTTATAGCTGACTAATATTCCATTGTATATATGTACAACATCTTCTTTATCCATTGGTCTCTCGATGGGCATTTAGGTTGCTTCCATGACCTGGCTATTGTAAATAGTGCTGCAGTGAACATTGGGCGGCATGTGTCTTTTTGAATTATGATTTTCTCTGGGTATATGCCCAGGAGTGGGATTGCTGAATGATATGGTAATTCTTTTTTTAGTTTTTTAAGGAACCTCCATATTGTTCTCCAGGGTGGCTGTATCAATTTACATTCCCACCAACAGTGCAAGAGGGTTCCCTTTTCTCCACACCCACTCCAGCATTTGCTGTTTGTAGATTTTCTGATAGTGCCCATTCTAACTGGTGTGAGGTGATACCTCATTGTAGTTTTGATTTGCATTTCTCTAATAATTAATTTTGAGCAGATTTTCATTTGCTTCTTGGCCATCTGTATGTCTTCTTTGGAGAAATGTCTATTTAGGTCTTCTGCCCATTTCTGGATTGGGTTGTTTGTTTCTTTAATATTGAGCTGCATGAGCTGTTCATATATTTTGGAGATTAATCCTTTGTCCATTGGTTCATTGGCAAATATTTTCTCCAATTCTGAGGGTTGTCTTTTCGTCTTGTTTATGGTTTCATTTGCTGTGCAAAAGCTTTTAAGTTTCATTAGGTCCCATTTGTTTATTTTTTGTTTCTATTTCCATTACTCTAGGAGGTGGATCAAAAAAGATCTTGCTGTGATTTATGTCAAAGAGTGTTCTCCCTATCTTTTCCTCTAAGTGTTTTATAGGGTCGGGTTTTACATTTAGGTCTGTAAATGATTCTGACTTTATTTTTGTGTATGGTGTTAAGGAGTGTTCTAATTTAATTATTTTACACGTAGCTGTCCAATTTTCCCAGAACCACTTATTGAAGAGGCTGTCTTTTCTTCATTGTATATCCTTGCCTCCTTTGTCATAGATTAGTTGACCATAGATGTGTGGGCTTATCTCTGGGATTTCTATCTTGATCCATTGATCAGTGTTTCTGTTTTTGTGCCAGTACCATATTGTCTTGATTACTGTAGCTTTGTAGTATAGTCTGAAGTCAGGGAGTCTGATTCCTCTAGCCCCATTTTATTCCATCAAAACTGCTTTGGCTATACGGGGTCTTTTGTGTCTCCATACAAATTTTAAGATTATATGTTCTAGTTCCGTAAAAAATGCCATTGGTAATTTGATAGGGATTGCATTGAATCAGTAGATTGCTTTGGGTAGTATAGTCATTTTCACAACACTGATTCTTCCAATCCAAGAACATGGTATATCTCTCCATCTGTTGGTATCATCTTTAATTTATTTCATCAGTGTCATATAGTTTTCTGCAAAGAGCTCTTTTGTCTCCCTAGGTAGGTTTATTCCTAGGTATTTTATTCTTTTTTGGCAATAGTAAACGGGAGTGTTTCCTTAATTTCTCTTTCAGAGTTTTCATCATTAGTGTATAGGAATGCGAGAGATTTCTGTGCATTAATTTTGTATCCTGCAACTTTACCAAATTCATTGATTAGCTATAGTAGTTTTCTGGTTGCATCTTTAGGATTCTCTATGTATAGAATCATGTCATCTGCAAACAGTGACTGTTTTACTTCTTCTTTTCCAATATGTATTCCTTTTATTTCTTTTTCTTCTCTGA
This sequence comes from Hyperoodon ampullatus, assembly GCF_949752795.1. Lineage (NCBI taxonomy): Eukaryota > Metazoa > Chordata > Mammalia > Artiodactyla > Ziphiidae > Hyperoodon > Hyperoodon ampullatus. Next base: position 54,312,831 of record NC_136926.1, on the reverse strand, counting down.
TTGCCATGGCTAGGACTTCCAAAACTATGTTGAATTAATAGTGGCAAGAGTGGACATCTTTGACTTGTTCCTGATCTTAGAGGAAATGCTTTCAGTTTTTCACCATTGACAATGATGTTCGCTGTGGGTTTTTCATATATGGCCTTTATTATGTTGAGGTATTTTCCGTCTATGCCCATTTTCTGGAGAGTTTTTATCATAAATGGGTGTTGACTTTTGTCAAACCTTTTCTGCATCTATTAATATGATCATAGGGTTTTTATTCTTCAATTTGTTAATATGGTGTATCACATTGATTGATTTGTGTATATTGAATAATCCTTGCATCCCTGGGTTAAACCCCACTTGATCATGGTGTGTGATCCTTTTAATGTGTTGTTGGATTTTGTTTGCTAATATTTTGTTGAGGATTTTTGCATCTATATTCATCACTTATATTGCTCTGTAATTTTCTTTTTTTGTAGTATCTTTGTCTGGTTTTGGTATCAGTGTTATGGGGGCCTCATAGAATGAGTTTGGGGGTGTTCCTTCCACTGCAATTTTTTGGAGGAGTTTGAGGAGGCTGGGTGTGAGCTCTTCTTTAAATGTTTGATAGAATTCACTTGTGGAGCCATCTGATCCTGGACTTTTGTTTGTTGGAAGATTTTTAATCACAGTTTCAATTTCATTACTTGTGATTGCTCTCTTCACATTTTCTCTTTCTTCCTGGTTCAGTCTTAGAAGAGTATACCTTTGTAAAAATGTGTCCATTTCTCTCAGGTTGTCCATTTTTTGGCATAGAGTTGCTTGTAGCAGTCTCTTAGGATCTTTGTATTTCTGCAGTGTCTGTTGTAACTTCTCCTTTTTCATTTCTAATTTTATTGATTTGAGTTTTCTCCCTCTTTTTCTTGATGAGTCTGGCTAATGGTTTATGAAATTTGTTTATCTTATCAAAGAACCAGCTTTTAGTTTTATTGATCATTGATATTGGTTTCTTTGTTTCTATTTCATTTATTTCTGCTCTGATCTTTATGATTTCTTTCCTTCTGCTAACTTTGGGTTTTGTTTGTTCTTCATTCTCGAGTTCCTTTAGGTGTAAGGTTTGATTGTTTATTTGTGATTTTTCTTGTTTCTTGATGTAGGCTTGCATAGCTATAAACTTCCCTCTTAGAACTGCTTTTGCTGCATCAAATAGGTTTTGGATCATCCTGTTTTCATTGTCATTTGTCTCTAGGTATTTTTTTGATTTCCTCTTTGATTTCTTCAGTGATCTCTTGGTTATTTAGTAACATATTGTTTAGCCTCCATGTGTTTTTGTTTTTTACATTTGTTTCTCCTGTAATTCATTTCTAATCCCATAGTGTTGTGGTCAGAAAAGATGCTTGATATGATTTCGATTTTCTTAAATTTACTGAGGCTTGATTTGTGACCCAAGATGTGATCTATCCTGGAGAATGTTCCATGGGCACTTGAGAAGAAAGTGTAAACTGCGGGTTTTGGATGGAATATCTTATAAATATCAATTAAATCTATCTGGTCTATTGCATCATTTAAAGCTTCCATTTCCTTATTAATATAATTTTGGATGATCTGTCCATTGCTGTAAGTGAGGTGTTAAAGTCCCCAACTATTAAAGTGTTTCTGTTGATTTCCTCTTTTATAGCTTTTAACAGTTGCCTTATGTATTGAGGTGCTCCTATGTTGGGTTCATATATATTTATAATTGTTATATCTTCTTCTTGGATTAATCCCTTGATCATTATATAGTGTCCTTCCTTGTCTCTGGTAAAATTCTTTATTTTAAAGTCTATTTTATTTGATATGAGCATTACTCCTCCAGCTTTCTTTTGATTTCCATTTGCATGGAATATCTTTTTCCATCCCCTCACTTTCAGTCTGTATGTGTCCCTAGGCCTGAAGTGGGTCTCTTATTGACAGCATATAGATGGGTCTTGTTTTTGTATCCATTCAGCAAAGCTGTGTCTTTTGGTTGGCACATTTAATCCATTCACTTTTAAGGTAATTATTGATATGTATGTTCCTATGACCATTTTCTTAATTGTTTTGGATTTGTTTTTGTAGGTCCTTTTCCTCTATTGTGTTTCCCACTTAGAGAAGCTCCTTTAGCATTTGTTGTAGAGCTGGTTTAGTGGACCTTAATTCTCTCAGCTTTTGCTTGTCTGTAAAGCTTTTGATTTCTCCATCAAATCTGAATTAGATCCTTGCTGGGTAGAGTAATCTTGGTTGTAGGTTCTTCCTCTTCATCACTTTAAGTATATCATGTCACTCCCTTCTGGCTTGTAGTTTCTGCTGAGAAATCAGCTCTTAACCTTATAGGAGTTCCCTTGTATATTATTTGTCATTTTTCCCTTGTTGCTTTCAATAATTTTTCTTTGTCTTTAATTTTTGCCAATTTGATTACTATGTGTCTTGGTGTGTTTCTCCTTGTGTTTATCCTGTATGGGACTCACTGCACTTTCTGGACTTAGGTGGCTGTTTCCTTTCCCATGTTAGGGAAATTTTCGACTATACTCTCTTCAAATATTTTCTCTGGTCCTTTTTCTCTCTCTTCTCCTTCTGGGACCGCTATAATTTAAATGTTGTTGTGTTTAATGTTGTCCCAGAGGTCTCTTAGGCTGTCTTCATTTCTTTTAATTCTTTTTTCCTTATCCTGTTCTGTAGCAGTGAATTCCACCATTTTGTCTTCCAAGTCACTTATCCGTTCTTCTGCCTCAGTTATTCTGCTATTGATTCCTTCTAGGGTAGTTTTCATTTCAGTTATTGTATTGTTCATCTCTGTTTGTTTGTTCTTCACTTCTTCTAGGTCTTTGTTAAACATTTATTGCATCTTCTCAATCTTGGCCTCCAGCCTTTTTCCAAGGTACTGGATTATCTTCACTATAATTATTCTGAATTCTTTTTCTGTACGGTTGCCTATCTCCATTTCAGTTAGTTGTTGTTATGGGCTTTTATCTTGTTCCTTCATGTGGTACATAGCCCTCTGCCTTTTCATCTTGTCTATCTTTCTCTGAATGTGGTTTTTGTTCCACAGGCTGCAGGATTGTAGTTCTTCTTGCTTCTGCTGTCTGCCCTCTCCTACTTCTCTTGAATACACACTTCTCAATTTGTAGTATGCCTTTGGTTGATTTCTAAAATATGGCTGATTTCTAAAAAGTCTGTCTGTTTTTTTCAATGCTTATTTGGATAAGAATTTGCCAGGCTCCTTACTTCTTCATACCAGATGTGTTCCCTTTGGACTAATCTTTTGTAAGATTGATGCTATTTCTATTTTAAATATTTGGTAGAATTTAAGGTGAATTCCATTAGGTCTAGATTATTCTTTGTAAAATATTTTAAATTAGATTCCATTATTTTAATGCTTATAAGGGTATATTTTCTGAATGTTTTATTTTATTGTCTCTCTGAGTATTAATTATTCTGATTTTTAAAATTTGTTTAAAGTAGTCCATTATATATTTTTATGATCTTTGTGATTTCTGTAGAATTTGTCGTCATAGCTTTTTTGTATCCGACATCAGAATTTGCATAGTCTTTTGTTCTCAATTTATTTCACAAAATTGAAATTTTATTTTTAAATAATTTTAATTTCTAAAATATTACTTTTTCATTTAAATAATTTTTATTAAAATCATTTTTAAATAATTACCTTTTATCTTTGTTGGTTCTATTTTACATCTGTTTTCTATTTTATTAATCCTCATTTTGTTTTGAATATTTACTTCATTCTATATTTTCTCAGTTTAATTTTTCTAACTTCATAAGATAGGTGCTTAAATCATTGGATTGTAGCCATTTTTTTCCCTTTCAAACATAGTAACTGAAATCTATAGATTTCTCCTAATCATAGTTGAAATGCATCTCATGAATTTTGATACATCCAATTGTCATTATTATTCAGTTAAAGGTATTTTCCAAATACCATGGTGATTTCATCTTTGATTTTAGGTTTCTTTGAAATATATTACTAAACTTCCATGAAGATTTATGGAAGATTTATTTTCATTTCATTTTCTTCATTTTAAATGAAGATTTATTTATACATTTATTCTAACAATTTATTTTTAAATTTCCAGCTTAACTGCACTGTGGTCATAGAATAAATTTTGTCTGACTTTAATCCTTTGACTATTGTTGAGACTCACTTTGCCACATAGTGTATGGTTAATTTTCATTCATCTTTTTCCATTGTTTCTAAAAATATTTTTTATTCTGCAGTTATTGTATTTTATAAAGGTCCAAATGACCACTAGGGAATTTGTCAATATTACTTTAAAGTTTCTATTATGAATTTTCTGATATTTTTGTCATTTGTTCTTTAAATTACTATGATTTGTTATGTTAATTCTCTCTCTGAATATATATAAGTAAATATACATTATATTATTATGATTATATATATAATTATAGGTACATAAAATATAGAATCTTAAAATATTTTCCTTGACTAACAATTTATCATCATAAAGATCTTTCTTTATCTCTGATAATGCTAAAAATTACTTTGTCTACAAGTAACTATAGTTATAACATTTCTGTTCTTAATATTTTCATGCTATAATTTTTCAGTTTTATTTTTAATAATATTGCAAATGTGTATTTTGTAAAACAGCAAACTTCAATGAGTTTTCTTCTAGTCCAGTTAGGAAATCTTTGCCTCATACAGGATTTATTCCATTCCATATAATGCATTCTTGAAGGATGTTTTGGTTTAACTCTAATTTGCACTTTTGTTTTCAATTATCTGATGACACACTCCATTTTTCTTCCTGGCTTCCATTGCTCTTCTAGTCTTATTGTTTATTGTTGCTCTTTTGAGGGAAATCTATCCTTTCCACCATGCTTGCTGCTTTTGAGATTCTCTATTTATTCTTGGCTTTAAGTCACTTTACTATAATGTATCTAAGTAGGATTTTGTTTAATTATTACACCTTAGTGCACTTTTAGAATATGTGGAATGTTTTTTTTTTTATCAATCTGGAACATTCTGAACCATTATCTCTTCCAACTTCTTTTTGTTTGTTTTAATTTTCTATCCTTTTCTGGGTCCCAAATTTTACTTTTGGTAGATTTTTTCTATGTTATCTATGTCTTTAATGTTTTTTACCTTTTTATGAAAATATTTCATACTGTTGTGTCTCTGAGTTTTTTCTTCTTATCTTTTCTAGTTCTTTAATCTATCTTCCAACTATAGAGTATTTAATTCTGTTTTTATTTCTTTTAACTAAAATATTTGTTTATTTTTATGGTTTCTTATTTTCTACCTAAATTCTTCATCTTTTCTTTTATTTCTTTGAACATACTATGTTTAACCATTTTAAAGTTTATGTGTCATAACTCCATTGTATTGAACATTTATTGTTTTTCTTCTATTGTATATTTTTCCCTTTTTTTCAGTCACATTGTCTTTCACTCTTTCATACGTGGTGATTTTCCATTTAGTGTTGTATATTATGCCTATAAAATTTTAAAATAATTGAAACCACGGATTCTATTTTCTTCTTCCATGGAGTGTTATATTTGCTTCTGTCAGGTGGTAGTCAAATGATCCTATATTACCTGAATATAACCAGACATCAAGAGATATAATACCCACAAATGATATGGTATGTGCTTCCTATTCCTAGGTTGTATCTTGGGAACCCAACTGAAAGTCTTGGCCCATGTAAGTTACCAGTGCCACCAATGGTAGGTTTTGAATTTTAATTTTATTTAGCTCTGTGTAACTATCATAAAACAATTTCAATGTTTAACCCTCTCAGCCTTCCAACTCCTCTTCTAGAATGGGCAGATATGCTGAGCAGAAAAGTAGCATCAAATGTCAGTTTCACCTCTCTGGGTTTTTCTCTTCTTTGAGATCTTATCCCCATAACTGTTCACTTGCTTGTAAGTAGGCAGATGATTTCGAGCATTGTATTTAAAATATTACATCCAGCCTTACATGTTTTAGATTTGCATTACCTAGACTTCAATTCCCAGAATACTTTTTGTTTTTCACAGCCTTGAGTATGGCTTTTGTGTTGACAGATAATTTTCATTGCAAATATACAACTCACTCAACCCCTCCTGATTCTCTTCCTCTTCATTATCATCTCAGAAAAGGTTTGGGTATGAAAGCATTTTAATCAACCCCCCTGTTATGGGCTAAATTGTGTCCCCCCAAAAGGTATGCTGATATCTTAATCCCTGGTACCTTTGAATGTGACTTTATTTGGAAATAGGGTCTTTGCAGCTGTCAAAAATAAAGCCATTAAGGTGGGCCTTAATCCAATAATACTAGTGTCCTTATAAAAAAAGGAGAATAGAAAAAGACACAGCAACACACAGGGACAATTCCATGTAACAATGGAGGCAAAGATCAGAGTGATGCATCTATAAGCCAAGGATGTCAGGAATACAAGAAACTAAGAGAAATGCATGGAACAGATTATTCATTGTCAAATTCAGAGAGACCATAATCCTGCAGACACCTTGATTTTTTACTTCTATTCTCCAAAACTGTGAAAGAATAAATTTCTCTTGTTTTAATCTACCCAGTTTGTGGTACTTTGTTTTGACAGCACTAAGAAACTAATACACTCCTCTCTTAGCCCCAAATAATTTCTCAAAACCTAGGTTTCTAAATTGACTGTGACTTCTCTTTTTCCAGTCTTTCTATCCTCACAGCCCTTTCATAGATATTAATGGATTCCTTGTCTGCAACTGGTGACATTTGTGATTATTTTCTTTTACTTTCTGTTACCTTCCCTTTCTGGTCTGTCCTCCATGTTAATATTCTTCCTTTTTTTTTTCTTTAATAAAATGTAGTTCTTCTTTTGTATATGACTGAGACTGCTTCATCTTTTTGTTAAAGAATCAAGGGCTATAATGTTTTTCCAGGGGATTCCGATGGCAAGAGAAGTATATGGTAAACTCATGTTTAGTTTTCAGGAATAGACCCCATCTCTTGTATTTACTTGCATTTTCAACAAATTGCAATGGTAAATTTTGAGACACAATAGCATGTGAACAGATCGGGTATAATAAGGTACATTTACATTTTTAATGTTTTTGAAAATTTTTATCTGCTGACCAACACTATGAAATATTTTTTACATCATGGTCTAAATCACACACACATATACACACACATATATAATTGAAAAAAAATAGTTGCATGCAAAAATGTTTAGCTTACTAAGATAAAAATCTGTTTTCTATTCAATTGTATGTTTTTATAGTTAACAAAATGTAGCTCATGAACAACTAAAAATGAACTCACAGTAACAAATCCTGATCCAAAATTTAAAGATCACTGACAAGGTGACTGGTTTTCTGCCTGACAGTACTGATGACCATGGTGTAGGATTCCACATTAGTGAAGCAAAAGAAAGATCAGGAAGAATGCATCACTCTCTCATTAGATCTTTCTTCTGATTCCCTTCATATAATTCTCTGAAATTTATTTGTTTATTTCAGATTTCTGATGCACAGAAAGAAGACATATTTTTAAGGTTTTATTGAAGGAATTCTTGCCTGAAGGTGAGTGGAGGTGGGTACAGTGACTCCTCATATTATGTTCTATCAGAGGAATATATTATTTCAGCATCTGGTTTATTTGAAACACATTCTTTTCCTATTTGCTTTCCCTTTGTTGATGCAGAATTAAATTCCATGAAGGAACACATTTTATTTTCACCAGGTGGGTCTTTGATGCTATAGTTTTCTTCTGTGTTTGATAAAAGCCATTTGCAAACTTATTTTTTGGTTTAAACCATTGAATCAAATGTAAGGACAAACTCTAAATCAAATATAAGCTACATTCTCATAGAACTGCTTGACATCAAGCGTGAAACCCAACAATAGTATGTTCTGCTAAAGAGGGCAGGGTGTTTGCTGGGCTGAGGCTTTTCTGAATTCCTGATGTCTGCACGTTTGCTTACGCATTGGTGCTCCCCTTCACCACTTGGGGCATGACAGGGAAAGATCAGAGAAAATATTCTTGGAAAGAGTTAACAGCAGGTGCCATGCTTGCTTATTGCTTCTTGCAGTTTTCAGCAGCTGATGCTTCACTATTAAATATTTTCATATACAGTTTTCTATTTACTTTGAATTACTGAAATATACTAAGCATAGCTCTCCAAGGACCCAGAGCCACGGCATAATAGGCTCCTGCTAATAGCTTGAAACTGTACAGCAATCTAGTTTTAAAATACAACACAAATCTTTATCTAAAAGCACTAACACCTCACTCTTGTGTTCGCAGAGTATGTTTTCACATTTCCTCTTGCGATGCATAGGAAGGGGGGAAAAGCTACAAGAGAAATGATGCATTCCGGGCAAGGAGCCAATTTAAAAAGTCTGTTCTTTCCAGTTTGCTGTCACTTGTCGTGGTTAAACAAAACACGGAGGAGAAAAAGAGAAATTGGCTTCAGTGTAAATGTCAACATTCTGATTAAAGCAAACACAAAGCATTCAGAACTCTTGACAAAAAAAAAATTAAATTGAATTATGAAGGGTATGCAAATGAAGCCCTTCCTCTGTATGATTACCAAGACTTATGCATTTTGTATTTTCTGTCTGTGCTGGAGGAATCTGTGCTGCAGGACAAGGAGTTCAGGAACAGCAAAGGGAAGGTGAACAACACATTTCCCATCTGACGACAGCTGGAACCCACTAAAATATTGGTTCAGAATCGCCCAACACTTTTGCAAACACTGGGGAAGATTGGATATCTGACTGTAAGGCCTGGTGCTTTCAGTCTCTTGTCTTCTAGCTAACCAAGGTTTCCCCTACGACACTAACCCCAAAAGAAGTTATTTAAAGGATTCAAAAAATATCATCTGTTAGAGGGGAGAGCTTTAAGAAAAATATTAAAATGCATTGACGTCAACTATACTGTGTCACTTTCTCAGTATCTCTTTTAAGACCTTAGAACTTGAATTGTTTGAAATGCAGTTTGAGAGGGCTCTCAGTGTGCATTCATGTTATGCAATTTTAAAGGTAGCATAATATACTCCATTTCTGTAATTAAAATTAATGGGAAAATAAAAAATAAATGGTGTGCATTGGCCCTCTTCTCCTGGAGAAGAATATATTTGCCATATTGGGTGGATATGTATGGTCTGATGATAAGAGACTACAGATGAGGTGTGTGTGTGTGCCTCTATATATGAAGAAGGTCATATGCTAAATGTGAGAAGAATTTTTCTCACCTTCCATTCTTTTCTCTCCAGGATCTACGGTGCCATTGTGTTTCTGAACCTTACCTTTGCCTGTAATATTACAATTGCTTTCTGATTTATCATTGGCCCTGTCTTTCTGCTTTTGGGGATATTCTGAAACTGCTTTCAAACTGCAGTGTGCACTCAGCCTGTTATTTCTGACCCCAGGGTCTGAAATAGTTACTTAGTGCCTGTCAGGAAAGTCCAAACCCTGGCCTGATATTCAAAGCTTTCTTAACTAGCCTTAAACTAACTTTGTATTCCCTTCACAAAAATTTACTGGGTATCTACTAAAGGTCAGTCATTTGCCTTTTCCTCACCTTGTTGCCTACACATTTGGGTTTACTGTATTTCTCTCCCATCATATTCTGTGTTTTTCCATTTACACCACATTATTCTTGTGCCCTTCCCTCACATGGACTTTCCTGCATTTTTACTTACCAGACACTCATATCTTTCAAGGCTAAATTTAAAAGGTTCCTCTTTCTTGAAATCGTTCCTATTACTGCATTTGAAAATGACTCTTCCTTCCCAGAATTTTTATATCTTCCTATTTGTAACCCTTGGAACTTATTAATATTACTTTGAATTAGTAATAGGTGTATATCTTACATCTGGCCTAAAATAATCTTAAAAATTGAAGCTTTTGTTTATACGTCTTCATGTCCTGCCTGAAATCAGCACGCTGTAAGCTGTGAGATGTACATCTAGATAATACTGGAAACGTTATGTTACCTATCAATGTTCCAATCCCCATGTCCATAATATGAGTATGATAATATCTCTAACTCCCAGGGAATTATGAAGATGATGTTTATAAAATTGTATAGAGCTCTAAGTTTTAGATATAATTTATATTATTTTAATTTTTAAGATTGATAGTGTATCTAAGTACATAAATAAATGAATGAAGTTCATGGATATAGACACTAAAGCTGGAGCATGGACTATCTGCTACACGTTTTTCATAGATGGTTTAATAGAACTCTCACTATAACCTTGTAAAGCCTGTATTAAAATACTGACCATGTAGATGAGGCTGGATAGGCTATATACAGATAACCAGTCTGACTCTAAAGCCTGTGATTTTTCTCGAACACTCAGGAATTTATTCCTTGGACTGTGCTAAATAACAGAGAACTTTGTTAAACTAGACACAGGGACAACACACCACCAGTCCTACCATGGGCCCACCTCCCCATTCCTTTAGTGTATGACAGTAAGTTAATTGCACCTCAGAGAACCAGACATGTTTATTTTAAACCCCTAAACCCACCTTTCCCGTGCTACCATTCTTTCCCCAGATCCATTGCTGCCTAGGATTTCCCTACATGTGTGTCCAAATACATTCATTAGCCATTTTATTTTACAATCCTCCAGGCTGCCAAATGCAGTCTCTGTCCTCGTTGTAACATGTATTCCAGGTGATATTGATAAAACTTGTCCAGGGAGTAGGCTTTGAGAAATAAAGGACAGTCAAGTTCAAATGTATTAGGGATTACTTTACCCCAATCATATAGGAACATCAAATGTTTCCATGTGGTATATGGAGTGAGACTCATCACATTCTACAGGATAGAGAGACTAGAGAATATCAAATATTACATCCCATTTTATTCAGGAAAATGAGACCTGGAGAGGGTTTAACTGCAATTAACCAACATAAGTCATTAGGGTTAATAAGAATTCTTGGGATGGTTTTCAATGGAATTCTCATTCATTCATTTATTCAATACTATTTCTTGGGCCTCCACATTATAGTTTCATTCACTGAAGAGAGCCAACCATAACTAGTCTCACCTCTCTGGGAGTTTACACTCTGGAAACTACATTATCTTATAAACAAAAACTATAAAACAAGAACAGGAATTCCAAAGAGATTATCACAGAAGTATTTCAAATAGGTGAATTAAAAACATACACGTACACCTATTAAGCATTTATGTGTAACGTGGGAGCTGGTGTGAAACAAGGCAGGTGTTTTCAGAGAAGATGAGGGCTTACCTGCTTAACCACCAACACAATCCTCCCAAGGGGCCTTGGACAAGAAGAAGCAAGGTCTCCCAAGCCCATTTCCCACTCTTTCTCATCTGTGCACTCAGATTTGGGAACGAAGGCTCTTTTTGTTGCTGTTTTCATGTGGAGAAAAATACATGTTTCTTCCTTCAAAGTAAACATTCTGGAAGCTGTTGTGATTGTTCAGATTTCTTTAAAGACCTTGACACCACTTACCATTGCTTTTTCGTCTGCAGGGAACATAATTAAACTGAAGTCTCTCATGGAGCTTTTATTCCTCTTCTTTCAGACTTAATAGAAAACAGTAGGGGACACTTGGGCCACCAATGTCAGTGCCATTTCAGTGTCTGCTTTGGTTTTGTTCTCAAGAAAAATGTCATTGGATTAATTTTTTTTTAACAGGATATTTTGCTCAGAAGAAGCCCTGACATTTGACGTTTATCTTTCCTCTTCTCCCCCACGCCCCTTGCCTGCCTTTTCCTCCTTTGGGCAGGACAAAGGCCTGAGATTGAATGGGGTTTTCTCTTGATAGTACTTTGGCAATGACTTAGAACTTTGTTTGACCATGGCCATGAAATATATTTTACATGAGAGCCAGCATGTAAACACAAAGAAACACACACACTCCTCTTTTGAGCAAAGTTTGTAACTTTACTGGACAATTTATGCCTTTTTTTTTCTTTTAGACACCTCACACTTCCAGAATATTAACTTTGAAGCTATTGCCTGATATTTGGCCTTTAGTAGTCAAGCCTTATTTTTTGCATGAAATCATACTTTATATATACTTCATTAGATAAGTATTTACTCTTCCTGATTTTTCAACTCCTTCTATTCAACTCAAAACCTCTGAGTTCTCAAAAGCTTTAAGCAGCCATCACCAAAACTATAATAACAATGAATAAAAACAAAACTAAACAAACCTTTTTCTCGTTAGAGTCATATTGTGATATTTTGAATCCATTTAAGATCTACTAAATTAACTTCCACCACTCATGGCTTACAACAGGCCAACTGAAAACACTGCTTTGTCGCATAGAAGCTGAAGTTGTTACTAGTTGTGACAATAAGTCCTGAGAATGATTCTGAGGCTGATCTCTATTGGAAAGTGTGCAGGAATCGATTATTCAGGTCTGCCAAAGGAGTAGCTATTGAATCTTCTGGAAGTTGTGGCATCCTTTGGTCTTCGGATAGCTGGGAAGTCCTCTGGAAGCTCTGTGTTTTATTCAGACTAAGAATCACTCAGAACTGTATTTTGATGTTGAGGGACCTAAGCACTTTCCTTCACAGACCCCTCTATCAATAAAACAAAATATTTTATGACTGTGTTAGTATAAAGACAAATATAATCAGGGCTGGATTTATAATGGAACGTTGTTATTCATCATTATTATATTTGTTTTTTTCTTCTGATTTTAAAACAAATTAAAATGGAAACATTTTCATATTGGGTCACAATTTGGCACCAGACACGAAGGGCAAGGAGAGAACAAAGAAAGAGGCAGTCACTCTATGTTGGTGTTAATAATAAGCAAGAGAACTTACTTAGGAGGCTTGTCTTGGGATCTCAGCACCCACCACAAGAACCTGAAAAGTTTATAGAGAGGCCTTAAAAGGTTAAGTAATGTATTCAGTCCAGATGGTCTCACAACACCTTAATCTCTTTAGATTGTGTCTTTGAAACATCTCTTAGTGTGGGAATGATGGTGGGTGGAACCCATATTCCAAAGACAGCAGAGGGGGGAGGAGCCTTCTACTGCCCTGTCCAGCTCATGGGTCAGCTGGTGGTCACAACCTTTCTATGACCTCCTCCCATATTTCATGAACTTATAAATGTATAGTTGGGCCTGGGCACTGTGCCTGTCATCTGGATGGATAGTTTGCCTAGAATCCCTTAATTGTAATGCAAAGTATACTTTGTAATTTAAAGATAGAAGAACTGACACTTTTCTCTTATGAGTAAAAACCATGTTCTAAATAATTTTTAGAATAATGAAGATTAGCTTATGTGGCTACATCTACTTCTTTTAGCTAATAGTACACATTTTGTGGTAGGATATATTTAGAGATACCATAATGGCTGTGGGTAGCAGAACCATTTGGGACTTGGGTTGGGGATCAGAATATTTGTGGTGAGGGTTAAGCCTTAGGAATCTTACATGGAATTAGACTGGAGGAGAAAAGTTGTAGTTTAGAGATGGGATTTGGAAACTGTGACAAGAAATAGAATATTCTTTGTTCTCAACACTTTGTCCAGGACTACTTTTCTAAAGGAGAAATAAATATATTTTATACAACTAATATATGTTTTCAAACACTATAATAAGTTAACAGTACAAATAAATAAAAAAGAGAGAACATCCATAATTCCAGTAATTCCACAAAGATCTAGCCACTGTTAATATTATTACCAATAATATTTAAAAAGAAGATGTGTGTATATATATATATATATGTATATACATATATATATATATATATAACTACACAGATGATGTATATAATCTATTATTACACAAATTGTTCTGCTACCTGAACTTCTACTCAATAATATATCATTGAAAACTTCCATATCATTAATTTTCAATCTAAAATATAATTCTTAATCCATGGCAGGAGACCCATCATTTGTTTAATGTGCTCTTGATTATAGAATTCATGTTTTCCTTAGTTATTTGCTAATACAGACAATGCTGTCCTAAATTTACATTGCCTGTGAGTACAGCTTCATGCATCTGTATTCTCTCAGAAAAAGAGATCATAGAAGTGGAAGTACCAAGGTAAATTGTTATGTACTTCAGATAGTTGACTGCTTTTTATGTTCTTTAATGAACTACCTATTGACATCCATACCCCATGTTTCTCTTTTTCTTTTGCTTAGAAAACATGCTTTACAGAAAAAAAATGTTAATCCTATGATCATTGTACATATTGAAAATATTTGTATTATTTTATTTATATCTTTCTGAAGTTGTTTTCTTTTTCTTGGCAGATGTAAAAATTTATTTGGTGAAAATCTAACAATATTTCCTGTTTGATTTCCTTTTGTGATGTTAGTATCATATTAAAAGCACTTCCAAACCTTAAAGTTATGTGAATATTCACTAATATTTCTTCTATCATTTGAAATTTAAAAATGTGTCTGTATTTAAATTTTATTCATTTCAATATAATATGTGAAGAATAATTCAATATTTTGCATTTTACCTCTGTATTTATGAAAAAATATATTCCCACGTTTTAAAGATAGCTTCTGTATCATATATTAAATTTCATATGAAATGTGGCTGGTTTCTAGACTTTCTTATTTTCATTGATGTATCTGTTTATTTCTGTACCAACACCACACTATTTTAATTTCTAAACCTGTAAAACATAATAAAAAAGGGAACCCCTGATGGAGCATTTCTTTTTTATCAAAAACAAGCTACTCAATCATTTAATTTACTTAGAATAAATGTAGTATAGTTTTTTTTTTAATTAAACCTTTGGACAGCTTATTGAAATTGTACTAAAGTTAGTTTAATTCCAAAGAATAAATATTTTCACAATATTTTATCTTTCCATCCACAGTCATAGAACATTCCCTTATTTATTTATTTATTTACTCGTATGCACGTACACCTCTACACATACAATTACACACAAACACATGTATACATGTAGATGTATAATAGATATATCTAGGTAGAGCTTTAGAGACTTCTTTGACTAGTACATTTTTGCTTACTTCTTGATATTTTTTATTTTGGTTGCTGTGGCAAATATATAATCTTTTTTTTCTATACATGTTCCAAGTGGTTATTGCTGTTCTATAGGAAAGCCTTATAGTTCTCTACTTATTTTGTAACTATAAACCTTGCCATATTTCAGTGTTAACTCAAACTAATTTTTCCTTCAATTCACTGAGTTTTTGGAGGAAATCTTATAATCTGTAAGTTATAGTATTCTGTCAGTTTCTTTACAATATTTATATCTCTATGTTTGTTTGTTTGTTTTTTTTCCGATACGCGGGCCTCTCACTGTTGTGGCCTCTCCTGTCGCGGAGCACAGGCTCCGGACGCTCAGGCTCAGCGGCCATGGCACACGGGCCTAGCCGTTCCGCGGCATGTGGGATCTTCCCGGACCGGGGCACGAACCCGTGTCCCCTGCATCGGCAGGCGGACTCTCAACCACTGCACCACCAGGGAAGCCCCCTATCTCTATGTTTTTATGGTCCTATTTCATCAGTTAGAACTTCAGAAACTTGTTGAATAATAACAGTTGTAGCAGGCATCTCTATTTCCTCCCAGAACTGACAAGGAATACCTCTGAGCTGTCTAGTCAAATAAGATAACATAGTCAGTATGGAAAACAAGTTTTTATCCATATTCCTAGTTCATTTGAAAGTTTATTTTCACTTTAGTCTTTTCATTTTAATAACAAACAGATTCGAACTTTATGAAATGCATGTTAGCACCTAATAAATACTTCATTTTTTCCTCTCTTTTGACCTTTTGATGGGATACATTATATTTATTGCTTTCCTAATGGTGAGCCCATCTTACACACCTGGAGTAAATTTTATTTGTCCTTGATGTACCATTCTTTTGACATAGCACAGAATTTAATTTGTTAAAATTTTACTCCCCATTTTTACAGCCTTATTATAGGTGTGGTTATTCTGTAATGTGTGTGTGCAGGAATATGTGTTTGCATACATGCATGCTCTTTAATAATCATGGTGTCAAGTTTATGCCAGCTACAGAAAATGAGCTAAAAAGCATTGTCTTCTTCTATGATCTGGAGCAATTTAGATTGTGTGGAAATGATAGCTTCCCTGGAAGATTTGATAGATCAACCCATAGTCACCCAGATTGCTTTATATTTAAGTCAGTTTATCCAGCATTAAAAATAACTTTGCCCTGGGCTTCCCTGGTGGCACAGTGGTTGAGTCCACCTGCCAATGCAGGGGACACGGGTTCGTGCCCTGGTACGGTAAGATCCCACATGCTGCGGAGAGGCTGGGCCCATGAGATATGGCCACTGAGCCTGCGCGTCTGGAGCCTGTGCTCCGCAAGGGGAGAGGCCACAACAGTGAGAGGCCCACGTACTGCCAAAAAAACAAACAAACAAACAAAAAAAAACACAAAAAACAACTTTATCCCTTTAATCCATTAAGTTTTTATCAAGCCTCTACTGTGCTGGATGTAGAAGGGAGACACAGGAATTGGTCACAATAGGTCCACAAGGAAAAGATGGTCTACAATACAAAGCAATTCCTTCTAAAACCCAAAAAGTGGAACACACAATGCATTTCGTTGGAATTCAAAAGAACAAACAATAGTCTTGGCCTCCTTGGCTTGGAAAGTTCTCTGTTTTTGTTCCTTGTTTATTTATTATTTTTATTATTTTATTTTTTTAGTTTTGTTTTTCTCTGAATGAGGAGGGATTTAGTCTTAATCTCAGGATAGCCTAACTGAGGAGTTCTGAGGGCACCTTAGCTGTATATGAATTGTGTGCTAGAAGCACAGGTGAGCATTCTGACAGAACAGAGAAAGCACATTAGGAATATGTTAGAAGGAAAGACTGGAGTCAGATGCCTAGGGAACTTGCAATATATACAATTGTTCCATGCCTAAAAACTTATTATTTCCATTCATAGGTGTTTTAATGAAAACCACCAGCCTACTGACATTTAATGTCAAAAGTTCAAATAGATCACCTGCCTCCCTTCCAATTTTTTGGTCCTATGAGCCTTTGAGTGTCTAAAGCCCCGTAATATCTCTTGGCCTCTGGAGTTGAGCATAATTTGACCTAGGACTTGGGTAAAGAAATGATTTTCAAGTTAGCCTATCTAGTCCATTTTATCACTTAATCATGAATTTCCAACTCCTTGTGAGGCAACAACAATAGTGGTTTGTATAAGTCACATTAGAGAAAGGCACATCTATAGCATATGAGTCTATTTACAAAGGGAATTATAGAAGATGTCTGCTTACTACAAAAAAAAAATCACCTAAGTTAAGACAGTGAAAGTGTCATTAAGACATTTTTCCATCCCTCAGAATCTGGCAGGGAATTGTTCCCCATGGCACATTTTCTTGCTTCTCTTGAAGCCAGGTTTTAAACATCTTAAGCTATAGCACTACCCTCCCTTCCCCTGAGCTGTGACAATACGGCCTCATAAATCTCTTTGGTCAGAATTCTTTCCAACATAACTCCAAGTCCCTTGTGATGGATTCTTTCTGCCCCTGGGAGGCCCTGTAGTTGTGTCATGTGCTAAAGGAAGGAAAGTAGGAGTTGGATTTGTGCAAACATCAGAAAGTGAGTCTGTTGCTATCCTTCATTTAATTTCTTAACTATAAATTGAAATATTTAGATCTTATGGAATGCACCACTGAGTTATCACACAGGAAATCTCATATATCAACTAGTCAAGCATTTCTGTTACAGTTCATGAGAGTGGGAAATTTGGACATTTTATTCAACTGTGTAAAACCAGAGTCTAAAAGAGTGTCTGGCAATGGTAGATGCCTGATAAATACTTGTTAAGTGCCTGGATATATGAATGGATTTCCACGTGTCTGGTACAATATTATGCCCAATGGGGATTCTAACAAAAGAAACATAAGGCTCCTGCTCCACAGAAAACTATGTCTGATGGGGAAGGCAAAATTCTTACTGGGGACTAAACACGTCTGTAGGTGATCAGTGTTTAAGTGTTATACCACAGACTCTGAGGTTCTGGAGATCAGGTGTGATGTCAAAGAATGTGAGTACTAAGTGCTACTGGTTGATTGATAGGTTTTAAATTACCAGAAGAGGGGAAGGATCATCCATGGGTCCTCCTCTTTACACTTGTTCCCTTACATAATTCTCTAAACATACCTCCAACATCTGTGAATATGCTTACCTCCATTAATCCACAATTCCTGAAAACCTGGTTTTTATAACCTGTGATTGAAAAGACATTGGTCTTTGTTGAAATAAAATCACACCCAGAAACCCAGCTGGTAGGTCAATAGAAACAATGCTGCTATGACTGAAACAAACTAAGGAGCTTCTGTGGGACACCCTGAGCAGATTCCCGGAATTTCAAGGACTCTCCAGAAGAAGTCCAGGGACCACTGCCATCCACGAACAGATGAGGGACCCTGGCTCTATCTCTCCACTCTTCTTCTTAAACAGAACTTTCCACCCAGGCCTAACCAGCCCTTCACCCAGCTCTTTAGCTCAGGGCCATTTTCTGTGAGCGTGTAACAACCCAACACCAAGAAAGGAAGCACATAGTATCTGTCTTCAGCTCTTGTTTGTGTTTTTCTGTATTTTGTATATGTGTTTCTCCAATTCAAAAGTGAATAAATAGTGTGCAGGCAGTAATGACACCACATAAGAAGGGAAACATAGAGTCCATGCACTGCAGCTTTCATTTTTGCCAGACAGCACAGTATTGCAGAACTGGCCCTTTGAACAGACTACGAAGGTGGGTGTGATTTGGGCATCATCAGAATCTATCTATTACCTTAAATTGCCTCCTGCCTTAGTTTGTCCTAAAACTGAGAACTTTCACATTAGACATCAGTTTTTGAAGAACCCCATTATTTAGAAAATACTTCTGGGAGAAGTTACAGATTAAAATTTTGTTGCTTGTAAACAACTTTGCCTTGAATGAGTTTATCAATTTAGCTACCCAGTCACTTAGCTAAACTTTAGTGAAATGTGATCTAAAAACAAAAATATCTGATTCCTTTTCTTACAGACTACATTGTGTTCCCAAGAAATTTATATTTTGAAGCCCTAACTGCCAAAGTGATTGTATCTGGAGATATGGTCTTTAAAGGGTTAAATAAGGTTAAATAAAGTCATATAGGTTGGGCTCTAATCCAGTATGACTGATGTCCTTATAAGAGGAAAAAGAGACACCAGGACTGTACAGAGAAAAACCCATGTGAGGACACAATGAGAAGACAATTATCTGCAAGCCAAAATGAGAGGACTTAGGAGAAAACGAACCTGTGGACATCTTGATTTTGGACTTTCAGACTCTAGAAGGGTGAGAAAATACATTTCTATTTTTTAAGGCACCCAGTCTATGGTATTTTGTTTTGGCAGCCCTAGCAAACTAATATACCTTTTAAGTTTTTTTTTTTTTAATATAGTAATGTTACCGACATTTAGGATAGCACTTCCTTTAGCAAGTCTCACTTATGCCAGCCCCCTTTCCCCACAAAAAAAGGTAAACAGGGATACACAGTACTTTCTTGTGTTCCCTTTGCTTACCCTCATTTCAGCTCTCACTATACTGAGTTGAAGATTTCCTGGTCACTCACCTGGTTGCACCAATAAATTGAAGCTCCTTGGTGGGAAAGACTGTGTGTATGCAGCACAGTGCCCATCATATAGTCACGAACTCAATAAAAATTTGTTCTATTTCATCAAATTTAATGTATGGGAAGATTGTTATGTAGATTTTAAAGAGATATTCTAAAATCATGATTTTCCTCTGAAGAACCCATAGACTATGAAAATTGGCATCAGGATTGATTTGTTCTGTTAATATCTTATTGTTTTACCTAGTAGTATGTATGAAATGGGAGAAGTTTCTACCAGGTAAACAATAGGCTACATGTATATTTGTGTCTATCAAACAGTTGTGTTCCTATAATCATGTGCAACTGTTCCACCTTCTATACAAAATTTGTTTCCATGTCACATCAGTAGTTAGAACCTACAGGGCCATCGTATGGCTTCCAGAGAAACATTCTATGTCTTTGTGTTGGCAGACATGCAAATCCTGGCATGGCCCTTACATAGTTTTCCTTGCTTGGTTGTCCCATAGACGCCATGTCCCCTTCTTAGAACATACCACATTAAAATTTCAAGAAATGCACCATCCCTCCTTTGTCCACCTAGAAAACTCAATTATTATTTTAAAACTCAGTATAAATGTCATATTTTCCGTGAAGGCTTGAGAATGATGCAAAGCAGTCGGTCTTTCCATTATTTTTCCATAGCACTCTGAATATTCACTGAACATATGCTCTCCACATTGTGTTATAATTTCATACAAATTCCAGTTCCCCAAAGTTCAAAGAAATGCCAATAACAACACATCATCACAGACTAAGAAACAGCTGTCAAGTAACTTAGTAGAAGAAGATGATGACTTGCCCCCAAATCTCAATTGATCTCACAACCTTTGGTCTCTTCTCTCTCTTCATTGCCTCCAAACTTTCCTCCTTAAAACAGTTATACACTGATTATCCTCTATTAGGTGTGACATCAAGGAGCACTGAAACTAGCCTGGATTTCAGATTCACAGAAAATTTACTTCACTGCAAGATGTTCATCTTCGTAACACACATTTTGATCTTAGATAAGTTGAATTTTTTTTTTCCGTTGCAACATTAGTTCATTTCCTTCCTTCCTCCAGTTTTGTACTTCTCCACTCCATGATAATTGGAGAGAATATTATATAATTCTCACAAGCAATATGCATGCCAAAGGTGATGTTCATTCTTAATTCAGAGATGTTTATTCTCAAGAGGTCATCCAGCTATTTTTACCTTTGTCTTATGGTGTTTTAGTTACTTATGATATATACCATCTTCCCTGGAAAATTCTGAGATGTACAAGAAGTTTCTGACACCATGGACCCCAATATGTTGCTGAGATTCATGTAAACCTCCCTAAATATCCAACATGAATATATCACATTAGAACTAAAATTGCATAAAACCTACATATTAAATATAGGGACATTTCAGGAAAACGTCTCAAGACAAAAGAGAATATGATGCAATTAACAGAGCTATCCTAATCACAAGTAAGTCAATTCAACTTTTACAGTCATCTCCAAAACTTCATCCTCCTTCTCTTCCTCTAATAACTTTTCTCAATTTGCTTTTTATTGCTTCCATATGAGGACCCCTGTGTCATACATGTATATGAACATGAGATCTGCCTGCTTCCATACTTGTTTTGGTTTAACTCCACCTGCAGAATAAGGTACAATCTCCTTAGCAATCTATTGCCTTCACATTGTGACCTGAATCCAACTTGTTGGATTGGGACTCCCTAGCTCAACCCAATTCTACCAGTATACATGATATTTTACCCTAACTGGATTCCTTAAAATTCTCGAAACATACATATCTTCATGTCTCTGAGTTTCATTTCATTTCAGCTCTTTCTGCTCTCTGAAATGTCCTGCTACACCCAGACCCTATCTATTCATTCTTAGGACCCAACCCAAATTCCATCCCCATGAATTCTTTTCTCCTTTCACAGGCAAAGTAAACTAACTCCTCATCAGTACTGTAGTGTTCAGTCACAACACTAGACATAGATCTTTGTTCTTTATTTTATCAGGTCATGTACTACCTGATATTTTCATAACATCTCATCCTCCTCTCCCTGTCTACAGACCCCACCCTCAAGGGGGTAAGTTCTGGATTTCTTTTCTAACCTCCACATTATATTTTCTGCTCCTCTAAAATAAAGTATCACTCTATTTCATGTGACATATCTATATTGAATATAAACAGTGAGATTTTCTGAATAATGTCCAAATGTTTTATATACTGAATTTTAGGAATATTTAAAGTATTGATAAATTTTACAGTAAAGATATTTCCTGTTGACCATCTGGGAAAAGGTAAGCACTCATATATTTTCAAGAGGAACAATAGAGTGAATTTTTAAAGGGACATTTAGAAAAGCAAAAGCAAAGATATTTCTTATTTTTAAGGATGGCATGGGCTGCCTTCTTCAGTTTTTAGAAATGAGATCAATACTATGACTCTTCCAAATTGAAGTTTCTAAAAACTTAGATAATAGGAAATTTGCACTTGAGTCCACCTGACACAATTGAGAAAACTGTGTGTGAATAAGAATGGAGTTCACAAGGAGAGAAAAATTAAAAAAAAAAGAAGTATTTTTATCTCTGAAACTTTTGAGAAAGGTGATATGGGGAAGAGAGTCTTTCCCATAAAGTAGTTAAGGTCAACATTTGTCTGCTCTAACATGGATAAGTAAAATTAGTTAAGAGACCCTAAGAAGTGACAACCTAGGGACTGCAGTGACCAAAAGAAAACATACATTGAAGATCACTCTTCAAAGACTGAGGAGTTTTTTTGGAAAAGAAATTCATTCACCTTTGTTTAACAAGCATTTTATGAACTTATTTAAACAGAGAACATGTTTTTAACCAGACTGTGTGTGTGTGTGAGAGAGAGAGAGAGAGAGACAGAGAGAGAGACAAAGAGAGAGACAGAGAGAGCGGGAGAGAGAAAGAGAGAGAGTCTGTGTGGGGTGGTGTAGAGTAGGTTGGGTACTTATACTGTGGAGGATATCTGAATGTCTTGGGCATTTTCTTCCTGAAGAGGTCTGATAAAAGATAAGGAGTTTGAGTTCTTCTTATTCAAGCCCTGCTCTTTCTAGTTAAGTGAGATTATTTAAAATTTCCATTAGCTCTTAATCATGCCAAATATTGAAGGCAAGGAAAAAAAAAGATAAAGAAAATTCAACGTCAGAGAAAAGAGAGAAAGAAGAATGGAATATAAAGATGAAGAAATGCCTGAAAAACTGTACAAAAAACAGCAAAGCATTAAAAAAGAAATCCCTGCCAGATGTAGCCAGCTAAAGTCTAACAGAAGTTTCAGTGGCAGGCATTTCATCTGTCATATCAAAACATTTTCAATACCATCTACCAATACAGCACTAAATTCTGGACTGCCATTAATGTCAACCCATTTATAATTTTGGCCTGCAGCACTACAAAAAGGCAGATGACAGCCTACTATTTCACACCTGCTGTTGAAATGAATAAAACTGACTGAAACCCTTAAAAGCAGAAAAAAAGAGGAAGGGAAAAAATAAAGCCAACAACACTGCACAATGAGGCTGGAGAGAATTCACCACTTGTCTTGCATTTTGAATACCACGTTTTGGCTGATGTGTCCTTTACAGATCTAATAGCAGTAAGTGAAGTGTGGCCCAGTTGTTGAAACCAGTGTGCTTCGGAATGATTTCCTCTCTCTTTAATTGGTACTATTTTACCCACTCACTGGACTTCCATGACTTATACCTGTTCACACTCTCTCTCCTTAGCCTAAATGACTATGATATACACCTTGTGTAACATTTCTTAGTAAACTTTGTCGTATATGGTACGGGGAATACTTTGATAAGCCTATGTCCTCTGAAATGTTGGAACTATTTCTTGTACTTCTTTTGGATGCCCTTGACTGTTCTCTCCCTAAGAGTTTGCAGTACAACATGGGGACCATAGAATGTTGGACATTGGCATAACAACCGATTTTTTTTTCTTCAACCAATCCAAATATAAGTAGTGTGTTAAATATAACTTTGAAAAATTAGATGCTCTAATCTAGTTGCTAATCTTTAGGTTTTCCTGACCTGGCCAGTTGTAGTTAGGACAATGTTTAAAGGAGCTGTCTGCAAAGTGTGGATGGGAGACTCCTATTTTTATTATAATATTGAGCTGTCTTTTTTTTTTCACTGCCTTAACATTTGCACTAACCCAAAGTAATAGTGGGTGAAACTACCAGCACATAATCAAATAATGGGTGTTTTCCTGATATTTTCAAATAGTTCAAACCTCATATTATTCATTGGTTTTGCCATATCAAGAACAAAGAGAAGTTTTTAATACATTCAGATTCTCTTGATACAGTACAAATCCAGGTTATGTAGAATTATATTGAATGGATTTTCCACTCATATTAGATTAAAATCAAAGTCACAAAGCTGAAAACAAGTCCCAAGTACACATGATTCTAAAATAAGTCCCATGTAATGCATATTTTTGTAGAACCCAGTTCTCTTCTACAGAACTTCAGCTATCTAAAGGAAAAATGAAGAACTCAATGAAATTTACTTAATGGGGAGATGTCAATCTTGGGAGCGAATGGTATGACTTTTTCTTTGTTTTCTCTGTTGGGTAAGGAGTTCTTCAATAACCAATTCTTTGTAGAGGTTGGTGATATCTACCAGAAAACTGATTCTCATTTCCTGGTTAAACATTTGCTAAGACATCATTCTTGCTGATCTGAACTTGGGCCTTTTTGATCAAGAGAAAAATAATTAGAGAGAATCTGTGGACAAAGAGAGGGGGAATCTGTGCATTCATATCATTGAAGTGACAAAGGCATATATATTAATTCCTCTTGGGACAACTGAATACTTCAAGCACGGGAAAGCTTGAAATGACTTGCATATATCTCACCCAAAACGTGCCTCTGATACTGGAGGATCCCCCAATGGTAAAATACTTTGTATATTACCGAGGATTCAGATTGAGAGGAAATGATGAGAAGTCCAACCATAGAGGACATTCTCCACATCCCAAAACTTGTCTCTTGTAGAACATACCATGTGTCCCTCTAAGCCACAACTTGAATGCTTACCACACAGAGTCCCTCTACAGTTTTTCAATTAAGTAAGGAATACTTGATCTCTTCCGCCAATTTCCCAGGAATCAACTCACCAGAGAAGAAAGGTAGGAGGCAAAAGTGGAGGAGGTGTTGAACAGTAGGCCCCACTCACCGTCACAGAGGTTTCTAACAAAAAGGGCTGAGATTTATCTACCAAAAAGTGCCCTGTTAACTCCAGGAGCTTCCTCAAGTCTTTAAGTGATGAAAAGAGAAATTTGACAGGGCACAGTCAAAAGTACTGATTAGAAAAAACAAATAAAACTACTTTAAATTTGCTGCCACACTCAGTTCACACTTCAATCTATCTTTAGTAAAGTTCGTTTAGCTCTTAAATATGACAGTGGTTACAATTCATCTCAAATCCTGAGTTCATATAATTTTTAATATTATTACATTAGGTTACCAAATATTCTAAATAAATGACAATATCTCCTTGTATATAATATTAAGTGAGAAATACCTACAAAGCATAATTTTGATTTTTTTTCATATAGCCAAGAATATCTTCCTCTGAATCTCAGTAATTCCAGTTGTATTTTTTTCATGTTAATGAGGTTACAGTGAATATGTGATCCTGCAAATAACCAATGTGCTATATTTGACTATGTGTTGTCAGCATCCTCTAATTAAAAAGAATTCATTTCAGAAACACTCATTCTTGGCACAAAGAGAAAAATCTCTCAACAAAGCATATGATTTGTAGAATACAGAAAAAAGAAAAAGTATAACAGTATCATCATCCATCATTACTTGGAGAACATCTAGAAAGCAGTCTGGCAACATTTGTTCAGAGAGTGAACAGTAGGATACCTCACCTTCTCTGAATCTTTTACCTATTTTAGGCTGTCTCTTTCTGAAAAAGACATAGGTTGCGTTGCAAACTTTTGTCTTAGAGCACTGAAGACTGAGAAGTAAGAATCTTGGAATTGTAAGGAATTGTAGAAGGAATCTGCAAAGTCATTTAAACCTTCATAATTTATAGGTGAATAAATTCTGGAACAGATAACTTGAATGATATGCCTAAGGTTCAGAGGACTGTGATTCAGATCTCCTAATTGCAGTCTAGTCTTCTTCCACTAAGATTCCTTTTCCTAAAAACATCGGTTAACCTACCTCAGAAACAGTTCTAATTCTGAGTCTAAGGAACTAAGGTGAAAACAGGGGGTAGGAAGATTCTTGTTTATTGCATAGAAGAACAAGAAGAGCAAACAAATCAGTCATCTTTCTCTCCTTCTGGGAAGAAACTAGAGGACTCTAGAGAACAAAAGAGAAAATTAACAACTGTCAAATAAATGGACATCTAGGACACAATTGAAACACCAGTCAACAATTCCTCTTTATTATATATAACTTTTTTTGCTTTCCGGGAACAACTGAAAAGTTCTAAGAAACATGGTCTCCATGATTCAGGCTATGGTCCACAGGTATGGAATAATGTCAATATGAAAGGGCAAAGATGATTAATGGCAATGGATTAATCTATCCTCTAGCAGTTCTTGTGATCTAATAGTTCAAACTGTATGACAACTACAGATTCATGGTGGATATTTGTAATACACTGTATAACTTTACAGTTTGTAACACTTGCCAAAGGGAAGGAAATCAGTAAGAGCTGAAAACCAAAGCACCTGTTAGGGAATGTACTGGTTGTTATTTTCAGAAGGGACTTTGGCAAACTTAATACTGGGTGTCTGTTGCTGAAAGAGTAAATATAGCTGTGAATTCTTAGTGAAAATTGGGGCAGGTCAGTTGCAGTGATACTATGGTAAATAAAGAAGTGGAACCAGAATGAACAAATGCATAAAGGCAGCCATGTTGTTGGATAACAGTGGGTTTATCAAATATTGACAAACATGAAATGATTGTAATCAGTCACTGTCAAAGGAGAACAGGTCTCCTCCTCTCTTTTACAAATGATCCAATTAAAGGAAACATGTTGGCTATAAAAGTCAAAATCAACAATGCACTATACACTGACAACCTATCCAACATACAAAATCAATAGTGCATTCTGCTGCCATCCAGCACAAAGCGACAGTAGCAACTTCCCCACCTCTTTAGTCAAATATGACACTGTATCAATCGATCAAAACTCAGTACTTATTGAGCAAGGCTACTGAAGAATGCAAACTGTATTGTACTTCTATAGCTCCCTCCCTGCCCACACTCATTTTATTTTGATAAATTTTAACTTAAAGGCATAATACCTGAGAATGTTCTGTTGGCACGTAGAGTGTTTATTTGTATAATCACCATACAATTTGACATTGACTATATTTACGACAAGATTATAAAACACTGTAAGGTTAGAAATGCAAATGCCATTGAATCAAGAACTGTAATTTTAGTTCTGTCTCCACACCATGGTTTTGTCCAAGTCCTCCATTCAGTGTGACAAACAAGACATAAATGGCTCCAATTAGTCATCAGGCTTGCACTAACACTAAAAACAATCTGAAAGGGAACTGAACAACGGCTGGATATGGAACAAATTGTGAGTTTGACAGAAGAAAAAAAAATCCACAACTTAATATTTGGTATAGTGTGAAAAGGGCAGCAGAGAGGAATCAGACCATGACTCCATGTGTTCTGTCACCTTGAACAAATAATTTTTCTACTCTGGATCTTAAGTTTCTATAAAAATTAAGGAATAGGCTTAATGGACAATAGTAACTATAAAATGACTAAAGTTTTAGTACTCTAACACAGTGTTTTTTAAACATTTCCTTACCAAGATCCACAGTCAGAATATATTTTCTATTATGACAGAGTGAATAACTGAAACAAATTTTATAAACAATATTTACCAGTATTATATGCAATGCTCTCTAATGTTTTCTCTTCTATCCATTTTCATTTTCTTTAAAAAAGATGAGCATGACTGCCAATAGCTCACAACCTACAGCTTGAATATCATTGTTTTATGGGTCTTTGCTTTTCCTTCTGCCCTACTCCTCTCTTCCTCTCTCGTGTCTCCCTTCTTTCCTCCATTCTTCCCTCCATTTAAGCATCTCAACCATAAATTCCAAATGCATAAACTCTGATCTTTTGTATTTAGCTGAATTTATATTTTCTCCAAATACTCTGTATTTCTCCATCCCATAAGGCTAGTACAATACAAGGACACTCATCTGGTGCTCAACAAATTCTTATTTAGTTAACTCCCCAACTCCTTAACCCCTTGTAGAACAAAAGTCATGTGAAAAAAGGCATCTATTACCTAGATTCTTGAAATTTGGGGGTAATATGAGGGGAATTGTATAGTTATTTAATATTTTTTACAATTTCCATAAAGTCAGAATGTGCCCAAAATATGCTTTTAAGTAAAAATAAGGATATAACATTTCATAGGAAGTATGAATTCAACTAATGAAACCATAAAAAAGACTGGAAGGAAATGTGTTAATATAATAACAGTCTTTTTATCTCTTGATAGGAAGCTTATAAGCAATGCTCAAACTCATCTTTTATACATTATTCTGTTCTCCAAACTGTCTTCCTTAACATGTACTACTTTGATGATTAGAGAAATCTTTTTTTTTTTCATTCCTGAGGATAAAAGACAAAGTATACTTGAAAATATTGTAAAATGATTTGGAGCAGTCTGTCAAATGTACACTATGAGTATCTATTGATCGATCAATCTACTGTTCGATCTATCCATCTATTTATCTAAATGTATATCCTTTCTGACAAAGAACTGGTGATATACTTAAAATGCATTTTTAGCCTCTGTTGCCTCTGTGTTTCTTAAATAATCCAGCACTAAGGTTGTTTTGTTGCCAGTAATAGTATTTCTTTTTCTATGACCCAAGGTCATCTAAAATGAATCAAAGCTTGACTGTTACCTCTTCCCTTTAACCAACCTGAATTTTAATGTGTACAAGTTATAGATACAGTGACTGCTATGAGCTATGGAGGGCTAAACAGGTGTCAGCCACTGTTTCCTTTTTATGCTTGTGATCTCATTTTATTATTCCCCACAACTATCCCAAGTAAGAGCTTCTATTTGTGTTGTATTTTTACAGATGAGGGAACTGAGGACTGAAATATTAAATAGGTAACAGTTTTAAGTGGTGAAACCCTAAGATGAATTTGGGTGAACAAAACTTTAGAAAATGTTTGTTCTCTTATATTTAATTTGTTCTGATTAATTTTCAATGTTTACTGTACTTAATGTTCATGAATCAATGAAGTCAGTACTACCATTATTGCAACTTTACACATGAGAAAAGAGGTAAAGAAATGGCATAAGAGTAGGTAATAAAAAGTGAAACTTTAATATGTACTTAGAAGTCCTCAATAAAAATTCATTCCTATTCATAAAAATTCTAACCACATTGTTTAATTTTATCTTTCAAAATTTATTGATTCCCATAGAACTTAGAGAATTTTGTCTTTAAATATTCCCTTTCTTTTATTAAAACAAGGCTCGTGTGGGTATTCTAATGACACTGCCTTCTTTTGGAAGACATTTAAGAAATAAATATTTTAAAAATATAAATAGGAAACAAAAATGTACTTCTTTCTCAGCATTTTATGCTTTCAACTATAAATTGGTAAATAGTACTCAATGCTATGATATTAACAAGACATGAACAAATCAACCTGTTGAAACCGTGCAAAGGTTAAATGCAATAGGTTACTCCATCTTTTCTTCACAAGTCTGCCCAACTTATCTCTCTACCACAAAGAGTTCCCTGGTTAGTATTATAGTATTAATATTATCTTACTCTGTCTGCCTCAGGATTTCATAGTATTCCATCTAAATTTTTTTTATCAGTAGTATTGTCTCATTCAAAAGGCTTCATGGACTCTCCATTGGCAAGAAGCAAAGTTAAAATGCCCTAAATCAGTATGCAAGACCTCCTTCTATAAAGGAGCCCTAATTAGCTTTTTCAATCTGATTTACCACATTTCTTTCGGGTAGAGAAGTTACTCTGTATATATTTCTCTGCTTAGCATAGTGAAGATATTAATAAAATTTTAGAGCCAGAAAAGACTTTAAGGCTCATCTCTCCAAATCAGGTCATTTAAAATAAAACACTGGTGCTAGAGTGTTCTAGGTCATAGAGAAGGTTAACGGTCAAGATGTTAACAGAACCTTTTCTTTTAGCTCTTAAACATGCAATTTGCTCAAGAAATATTTGTTGAATTAATTGTATTATTAACTATATGTTTGGATGCATTTTGTGACCTGGTAGGAATTGCAATGTTTGATGTCAGTGGATGGAATAAGCCAAGACAAGAAATGTGTGCAGACGTTGAGCCATTCAATATCAGTAAAATGCAATGACAGATTCTTCTGAAGACCCTTAGATGGAGAAAGTGCAGAAAAAAATGTTTCCTGAATCCCAATTTCCACAGAATATGCTCGTCAGCACACTCCTAATGAAATAAAGCCCATTTCTAAAAATGTCTCATCTCACTTTTTGTTTAGGGTCATTGGTGAAAACTAGGATCCAAATTAGTAGAATTAGAAGAGCTCTTAGAGAGAAGCCATTTGGTCCAGCCACTTCATTTTGAGTGAGGAAACTGAAGTCTAACAGTTTAGGATATGTGTAATATAAGACCTGACATTTGTTGTTCTGTTGTTGTTGTTTTATTTTCTGTAATGCACGTTCCTGACATAAGCATTGATTGTCGAGGGGGCTGGCATCCACTTCAAAGAGGACTATCTCAATAAACACATGGCCAGACACAGGAAGGGACAAAGAGCCAGGCACTCCCAGTTGAGGTTCCTTTATTGTAGAGATCTTGGCAGATTTCAATAACTGCCCATTTCAGTCACTTGTTTTTTGTTTTCCTATGCTTTAAATTTCTGCTCTTATGTTTTAAATTTACCAATAAAGGGTAAGTCCATGAAATCCTAGGTCCCCACCCTGGACCCCAATACAAGAAGAACCCCAGGCCTATGTATTCTCTCTCTGTCTCTAATGGTGACCTTGCTGTGTGGCCCCAGGTGTTCTATGTAATTTCCAAACTTTGTAAGTAATAAGTCTTTTTTTTTAAAGTTTTCAAATGGTTATCACTGAAGTGTGTCTTGCAATCATCATAAGAACCACAAGGTCCGGTTCAGCTTCAACATTGGTGATCAATAGCCTGAGACCAACACAAAACAATATGGTATACAAGGAATCTTCAATCAAAAATCCATGAGTGATTTCAGCAGTGTTTTAAAACTGTATCCACAACTTTCTGGGTACCATGAGCATTCTCTTTGGTCTGCCTCTCACAATTAGAAAAAGACTAACAGGTCAAGCTCCAGGTCCCTCGTTTACACATGCAGCAATAGGTTTATCTGTTCTGAACATGGGGGTTCTGGATCAGATTCCCTAGAAGAAAAACAGGCTGCTGTTTGAAACAATTGATCGCTGGGAATGTAACTCAGAAAAGTAGCATAAGAGATGGGATAGACTCCATATGTTCTTCGCCTCTCTGTTGGTGTTTCTGTCTCACCAATATAGAGTTCCTACACTTTAGTTATGGATTATCAGGAGTGGGAATGGCAAGGAATTTAATGATGTACTGAGGCTCAATTTTTTAAATCCATTTTTGAAACGGTCCTTTCATAGTCAAAACAGTCAACTTAGGAGGTTATACTAATATTTTAGTCATCTAAGCATTTCTGGAACCACTTTTGGGAATTGCCTTCAAAACCCAAAGCACATTGTTTCAACTATTCTTAATCATGGCAAAAGTGTGTCCTTTGAAAATGGTTTCAGTTTTGCACAATTAAAATGATAATTAGAATCAAGTGTGATAGATAAGTGTGAAATCAAAAGTTAGGAAAAAAAGAATGAGAGGTGTGTTTCTGGGAGCAAACTGAAGAGAAATACCAAGAAAGATTTAAATTCTGGCTGAAGGAACTGAATAGGTGTTGTCTCTTGACAGTATCAAATTGAAAGTCCAACATCGATTTGGGTACAAGAAATGCCTTGGTTTTGGGGAGACTCCAATTAGAGCCAAAGAGACCTGGTTTGAAATTCCGTTTACACTATTTCTGATTCGTGGGACCTTGAATTTTAACGAATCTGCAGTTGATTTCCTCAACCTACTTCAGGCTCTTCAGGTAGAAAAGAAATGCTTTGTATGAAGCAGCAACTCAGTTTTGGTCATGATAAGCACTCATAAATGGTAGACATTATCATTATCCTTGACATTAAGAAACATTTGTTCAGATTATTTATAGTTTGTAGTCACATTGTTAATAGGCTATGTTCTCCATGAAAAAAAGTATATATATCTATATCTATATATATATATATATGTAAATATGTATATATACATTTTTTTTCAAAATCCATGAGATAAAGACCTGATCTTAGCAAAAATTTCAGATAGATTTTGAAAGATACCTTCTCCCTTCCCAGCAACTCTTTTCTGTGCTACCTCCTTCACAGCTTTGTGTGACATGTACCTTCCTGAAGATATTAACATGTTCTTTTTAAAATGAATCCTCTCTTTTTTTAGCTAGGAGACTGAGGCACAGAGAGGCTCCTTGCTTTCTACAAGACCACACCCAAGTTAGCTCCTGTCTGTAACATCAAGGTCTTCTGACACCAAATCAAAGGTTTTGCCACTCTACCACCTGCTTCTTATCCTACCAAGGTATTAAAAGGAAAGAATTAACATACACTAAATGCCATCTTTATCTAATTAACTAAATCTACTTCATTTTCACACCCACAGCCCTAATATTAGGTATTATAATAGTCTCACTTGACACATGAGAATACTTAAGTTCAGAAAGGTTAAGAAACTGGTCCAAAGCTATACAGTGGGGAAGCAGTAAAACTGGGTTTACACACAGATGTTCCTAAAACAAAACACAAATTCTAAGCTCATTCACCATAGAGATAACAAAGCACAGAGGGTCAGGCTTTAAGATGCTCTACGACACTTGGTAGAAATGCTATGAAGCATATGAATCATGTGAATTAAAATTTGGTGACGGGAGAGCATCTCCTCCTCATCTCCACTGCTCATATCACAGTCTCAAGTGTAAGAGATGTGGAATCATGTCCTTTTCCTATTAAAAAAAAAAAAAAAAAAAAAAAACTTCTTCCTGGTCATTGCTGAACTAGATCTCCAGTCATGACCTAAAGGGTAGACAATCCATTGAATTTTGTAGTGGCTCTGAGTTGAATGAGCTCTTCAGCCATGCAATTGTATAAATGAATAATATATATTAATTTCCTTTTTTCCTTTCAGGCTTGGCCCTGTGTTCCTGTAGTCTGTGGTTTTGAACCATTTACGTGTATGCTTTTTCAGGGCACCAGTGAGTGAGTCCTTCTTTTTCTTTATTTCTTTCTTTATTTTATTTTTTTTTTGAGTATTTCTTTTTCTATGTACTCATATACAATACTTAGTCACAACCTCATTGCACACTAGTGTACTCCTAGTCAAATTATTTGCCAAGTGAGAAAGTCTGAGTAGGTCAGAGCAGTGCTGCCCCAATGCTCAAAAGTGACTATGTGAAGACTGGGAGACTCTGATATGAAAAGGTCATTGAAGTTTGTAAACAGATGTATGTCCCATCACATTAAGAATTTTCTGCAAGTCATCTCTAAGTTCAGTATCATTTTCTCAATTTCAACTCTGAACACACACCCCCCCCCCTCATTTACTGAGGAAGAGAGATATTATGCCAATATCTCTGGTGGAATATGGGAGTGTTGGGGCTGAGATTTCAGTGTGACAAAGTAAAATACTGAAGAGATTTCTTTCTCTTAAATAAGCAGTTTTTTTTCCCCCAGGATTGTGGCTCTCTGGATGCTTCCATGAATCTGGTACAGTCACAATATTCTGGAGCAGCCTCTCTCTGGTGAGAGCCATTACATCAACGGCCAGTGTGTCATGCCAACTCTGTTCTACCTTTTCCTCTTGGAGTGGTTTTCCTTTTGTCTTCCATTTTTTGCTTTTCTTCTGCACCAGAAGTCACATACATGGAAGTGCCAAGGAGAGCCTAGTAGCTGTTAATGCAGAGCCTTAAAGAGGTAAACAATAATTAAATTTGCCTATCATCTCCCACTCTCAAGTATAGGCTTCAGGTGGCACTGAAAGATTTGGGATTTGAGGATCTGGTCCAATATTTTTCCATCTCAGCACAACTCATATTTGTTTAAAATGTGTTTGCACCTCCTTAATAAAAACATATGGGGAAGACACTTTTCCATAAGGGGAACTTTATAAATGTCCCTTGGTTTAACCAACAGTCTTAAAGAGTCAAGATTATAAACCAACTAACAAAGTGCTGACATTTCAAAGCAATTTTTATATCCCAGCGCACTGCTAGGTGCTCTGAAATGCAATAGAAACATATGAGTAATCAGGTCACAATGCCCACAATTAGCCAACATAAATGGTATCTGGCTTACTTTTCCAATGGAAAAAAAAAAATCCTAACTTCAGCTATTAAATAAAAGGAGAGAATTCATTTCAGCTTCAGTTTCTCTCAGCCTGTATATTAATATCTTGATTTCCCTGATAGTATCTAGGCATAAAAGTTATGTTTCCAATCTTTCATTTAGATGAAAGATATTCCCGATTGCCTGTTACACACTAAGGGCTAAGTAAATGCTCTTCAGCATTCCTTTAAAAAAATAAGAACCCACGCTTATTTGGATGATTTTCTCTACTCTGGCTCAGGCGAAAGCAATACTGGGGCTGAGGCAACATTGTTAACCACACAAATGACCTTCTAATTGCAAAGACTTCCTATCTCAACTGGGATATCACATCTAAAATCATATCCCAGTAATTTATTCTCTCCATTCCCTTAAGAGCTGGCTTGAGGTCAATGCCATCATGTGAGAGAGAGCTTCTCTCTTTTTACAGTAAACTACTTTCTTTTATTCTTTCATTCCCCCTCCTCCTCCTTTACTAATCTGTTCTAAAAGGAA
This sequence comes from Hyperoodon ampullatus, assembly GCF_949752795.1. NCBI lineage: Eukaryota > Metazoa > Chordata > Mammalia > Artiodactyla > Ziphiidae > Hyperoodon > Hyperoodon ampullatus. Next base: position 54,278,271 of record NC_136926.1, on the reverse strand, counting down.
TTTCACATCAGACATGGTCAAATGTTGATGATTTTATCTCCTCCAAATGACTCTCTCTGGAGACAATTAACCAACAATTACAGGATAAGTTCCCACAAGGTCACAGAAATGGCCTCTTAGTTCAGGACCAACCACCCCAAACCCAGACCATGGAACAGAGCTGCAAGAGAAATAGCTGCCAATAAATTGCAAAAGAGCAAATGATGGCAAATTAGTTTGCTTTTTCCCTTCTCTAGACTGCTGTCTTCTCATCATTAAGTTGAGGATTTGGAATAGAAGTCAGAAGTCCCTCCAGTCTAGTAAAGAAGAAATGTGCAGTCCTCAGTAGGCTGTCAAGGCAGCATGGTGGTTTGGAGATCTGATCCATCTAGTTGGAAGTTTCCACCCTGCTGGCCTCTGACCTTTGGGTAGTTGGGAAGATCCTTAGTTTTTAAGCCTCGTTTTTCTCATTTAAGAAGAAAAAAAAATTGTAAGACTAAATGCAGAAGCAAATTCCTATCTCACTGTAAATACTCAATTAATGTAAATAATATTATTTTAAAAATTAAAAGGTAGAGGACACCAGGGATTGTCTCTTGTCATGTAACAGAGTTTTCCCTTTCTGCCTGACTTCCTATTCTCCCTTGCAGTACACAGTACACTAGTGTTGCATCAGGGAGACTCAGAACATATGTAAAACTTACATGGAAAATACCTCCTAGCCTGCAGCAATCACCATTTTGAGCCATCAGAGTGGCCTCCAGCTCCATATCCCACTTCTTGTCCCAGGCATATTTAAGGAAATCATAAACATCTTAAACATGACTTTGCTCATGCCATTCCCATATCCTCCAAATATTTCCACAGCTTTTATTCTCACCTGTATAGTTGATATTTTTCTGCCTGTCTCGGGGTTCTCCATGGTCTGGCTTCATGCCATTTGTCCACTCTGAACCTTTCCTGTCCGATAGATATCTTTCCCTATCCTCAAGAAATCTCTACTCCATATTTATTTTTCATCCCATGTCTTCATTCACATTGCTTGCTTCTTTAGGTATGCTCTCTTTTTCTTCCTTTTTCCTTTCCATACTGCTAATCTTTAAATATCTATCTTATTTTTCACCTCTTCTCTAAGGTTTTTCAAGTCTTTAGTGAAGTTATTCTCCAAATCAGAGTTGCAAATATTTTCTGTAAGGGGACAGATAGCAAATATTTTAAGGGTGTGGGGGAAATATCTCTGTGGCAGTTACTCAACACTGGTTTTAGTACAAAAGCAACCACAAGCAATATATAAATGCATGGGTGTGTCTGTGTTCAAGCAAAACTTTATTTACAAAAGCATATAAGTGGAATAATACAGTATTTGTATTTTTGTGACTGGCTTATTTAACTTAGTGTAATGTCCTCAAAGTTCATCCATGTAGTGGCCTGTGTCAAAATTTCCTTCTTTTTTATGGCTGAATAACATCCCATTATATGTATATACCTCTCTTTGCTTATCCATTCGTATGTATATACCTCTCTTTGCTTATCCATTCATCTGTCGATGGGCATTTATGTTGCTTCCATGATTTAGCTATTGTGAATAATGCTGCTATAAACATTGGTGTAAAGTATGACTTCGAGACCCTGCTTTCAGTTGTTTGGGGTATATATTCAGAAGCGTAATTACTGTATCATATGGTAATTTTAATTTTTCGAGGAATCATCATACTGTTTACCACAGCAGCTGTACCATTTTGCATTTCCACCAAATTTCTCAACATTCTCACCAACACTTCTTATTTTATTTTATTTTTTAGATAGTAGCCATCTTAATGGGTGTAGGGTGGAATCTAATTGTGGTTTTTATTTGCATTCCCCTAATGATAAGTGATGGGCATCTTTTTAAGTGCTTATTGGTCATTTTCCATCTTATTTGGAGAAATGTCTACTTAAGTCTTTCGCCTATTTTTCATTCATATTTTGTTTTTTGTTGTTGTTGTTATTGAGTTTTATAAGTTCTCTATATATTCTGTATACTAGTCCTTATTAGATGTATTATTTGCAAGTGCTTTCTCCATTCCATGTGCTGCCTTTTCAGTATAATAACAATTCCTTAGATGCAAAAAGCTTTTAATTTCCATGAAGTTCATTTTGTCTATTTTGTTGTTGTCGTTGTTGTCTGTGTCTTTGGTGTCATATCCAAGAAATCATTGTAAAATCCAACATCATGAAGATTTTGCAGTATGTAATCTTCTAAGAATTTTATTTAATCTGTGAAATACCATATTGTATATTCTGGAAAATGTCCCATGTTATCTTAAGATGAATGTATATTCAGTTGTTGGCTAAAGTCTTCTGTATATACTTCTATTATATCAAGTTAAATTTTTGATTGATTGAGTCCTCTGTTTCCTTACTTATCTTCTGATTGTTAAATCCATTATTGAGGGGGGAGTATTGAATTACCCAAATGTTATTGTAGAATTATATTTCTCCTTACATCATGTCAATTTTTGTTTCATATATTTTGATGGCCTTATATTTTGGTGCTTCATATATTTTGGGTTTAGGTACATAAATATTTATAATTGCTATATATTCTTGATGTATTAAATATTTTACTAATATATAAGGTCATTCTTTGTCTCTTATAATCTCTTTTGATTTAAAGCCTATTGTTAACTTATTAAAGCCAACCCCAGCTCTCTTTTGGTTATTATTTGTTTAGAGTTACTTTTCCATCCTTTAATTTTCAACTTATTTGTATCTTTCAATCTAAATTGAGTCTCTTGTAAACAACATAGAGTTGGATCTTTATTTTTTTCAATCTCTTCTGGCAATCTCTGTCAGATTGAATAGTTTAAACCATTTACATTTAAAGTAATTACTGATAAGAAGGAACTTACTTATGTTATTTTACTATTATTTGTTTTCTATACAAAAAGCCATATAGCTTTTTGTCTAACATTTCCTGCATTACTATTTCCTTGCAACCATTTTAGTTATTGACATAAAAAAATTACATTTTTATACATTGTGTGTCCAAAAAGCATTAAGTAGTAATTGTTGTTTAATATATGTCTTTCAAGTTATGTAGAAAACAGAATGTGAATTTACAGGCCCAGTTACAATAATATTAACTTTTAGACTAATAACTGTGTTTTTAAAAGAACATATTTGTCCCTTAGATAATGTAGAAAACAAAAAGTGGGTTTACAAACCATTGTTACAATAATACTGGCTTTTATAGTTGTGCATTTATTTATCTTTATTAAGATTTTTAAATTTTTTTCAAGTGACTGAGTTGCTGTCTAATGTCCTTTCATCTTAACCTGCTAGACTTCCTTTAGCTTTCCTTATAGGACAGGTCTAGATGTAACGAACTCCCTTAGCTTTTGTTTACCTGGAAATGTCTTAATTTATCCCTCACTTGTGAAAGACAGTAATTTTATATGTAGGACTGACAATTTATTTCTTTTAGCATTTTAAATATATCAGTCCACCCTCTTCTGGCCTCCAGTGTTTCTGGTGAGAAATCTGCTTATAGTCTTATTGGGGATCCCTTGCATGTGATAAGTCACTTCTCCCTTGCTGCTTTCAAGATTGTCTCTTTGCCTTTGGCTTTCCAGAGTTTAATTATAACATGGCTCAGTATGGATCTCTTTGAGTTAATCCTGCTTGGAATTCATTAAATATTTAGATTTTTTTTTTTTTTTTTTGTCATTTCAACTTAGGAAAGTTTCAGCAATTATTTCTTCAAAAAATGTCTCTGCCCCTTTCTCTCTCTATTCTCCTTCTGGACTGCCATGAATATATTGGACCATTTGATGGCATCCCCTAAGTGCCTTTTTCTGTGTTCATTTTTTTCCCATCTTTTTTCTTTCAGCACCTCAGCCTCAATAATTTCAAATGTCATATCTTTAAGTTCGCTGATATCTTCTTCTGCTTGCTTAAATCCAATTTTGTCTCCCTCTAGTCATTTTTTTTTTCATTTCAGTTATTGTATTTTTTTAGCACTAGAATTTCTTTCTGGTTTCTTTTTATGTTTTCTGTCTCTTTATTAATATTTCTACTTTGTTTACACATCATTTCTTGACTTTTCCATATCTTACTTTAGTTCTGTGAGCATCTTTAAGACAGATGTTTTAAAGACATTGTCTGATAGAGCCACAATTTTGTCTTTCTCAGGGACATTTTCTGTTGTTGTTGTTTTTTGTCCTTTGAATGGGCCACAATTCCCTATTTCTTTTGTATGTCTGACATTATTATTATTATTTTTTGTGGTATGTGGGCCTCTCACTGTTGTGGCCTCTCCCGCTGCGGAGCACAGGCTCCAGACGTGCAGGCTCAGCGGCCATGGCTCACGAGACCAGCTGCTCCACAGCATGTGGGATCTTCCCAGACCGGGGGACGAACCCGTGTCCCCTGCATTGGCAGGCAGACTCTCAACCACTGTGCCACCAGGGAAGCCCTGTCTGATATTTTTTTTTCTGTTGAAAGCTGAGAAATTAAATCTAATAATATGGTAACTCTGGTAATCATATTCTCTCCATTCCCCAGTATTTGTTGTTTGGTTTGGTTTGTTTTATTTGTTTTTATGGTTGTAGTCTGTCTCCATACAGAGGATCGGCAAGGGGTGTAAACTTAAAGTCTTCTCAGGTCTTTTCTGAGCCCACACCTTCCCCTACATATGTGAAGTATTGTCTAACTTTCCTCATATATGTGGTTGTTTTTAAATGTTCCATTCTTCGATGTCTAGCTCCCAAAAAGGGGAAAAAGAGAAAACTGAAAGAGGGGAAAAATGTGCCAGCTCTTTAAATCCCCTTGGAATTGCTTCAGTCCAAGGAGGAGGAGATTGCAACAGTGGAAATGAGTGTAACAATGGCTGCTTTTTTCTGTCTCTGTACCTCTGTGATCAGAAGCATCAACCAGTGATCAGAACACAAATCCCTGATATTTGCAGGACAGTTTCTTATTGACCACCTTGACTCCTGTAAGCTATATGTAAGCTGCTCCAGGAACACATGCACAGCTGCCTGCCATGGGCTGGGGGTGGGGAATGGGTAGTTGCTTCTGAACTAACAGTTTAAATTGATTAAAAATAAGCACAATTAACCACTGGAGGTTTCCCCTGGAAGTTGGAAGGCTTCAATAGATTCCAGATTTCCAAAGTAATTACATCAGGCAGATGTTGCCTATGCAATTGTGTAGGTGATGAGACAGATTTCTGATGCTTCATATTCCACCATATTACCAGAATCTTCTTAAAGCCTTAAGCTTTTATCAGAAAAAAAAAAATGCTAAACTTTAGACATTGGCCTGAATAGGAACAATTGAATTTCTTCATGAGCTTATATCCTCTGTAGGAACTTCAGAAAATTAAAGACTATTGCCTCTCTACCTTCAAAAATTAATATTGAGGTTAAGAAAATTACATAATTCTGTTTGGGGGGTAACTTCAAGAAATTCCAAGAGAATCCAATGTAAACATTACAGGTTTAATATTTTACCAATAAGACATCATTGCATTGGGTTGAACAAAAAGTTCCTTCAGTTTTTAAGTAAAAGTAAAAGACACATTTCTTATTTTTACCAAGAACTTTACTGAACAACATATTCACCATTTTGTTCCACTATCTTCTGCCATTTTTCCAGCAACTTCATAATTCCAACTTCCCAAAACGTTTTATCTTTTTGAACAAAGCACTCTTCCAGGTGTCTTTTACAGTCTTCCAGGGAATTGAAATTTTTTTCCATTAAGAGAATTTTGTAAAGACTGAAATAAATGGAAATCTGAAGGTGCAATGTCTGGTGAATACAGAAGATGAATCAAAACTTCCCAGCCAATCTGTAACTGTTTTTGCCTGTTCATTAAAGAAACATGTGGTCTTGTATTATCCTGATGGAAAATTATGCATTTTCTGTTGACTAATTCCGGATGGATTTCGTGGAGTGCTGCTCTCAGTTGGTCTAATACTTGGAATTAATTGCTTGGTTTTCTGGAAGGAGTTCATAATAGTGGACTCCCATCTAATCTCACCATATACACAACATCACCTTCTTTGGGTGAAGACTGGCCTTTGGTGTTGTTGTTGGTGGTTTGTTTTGCTTGCCCCACGATTTCTTCCTTTCTGCATTATTGTACAGTATGTACTTTTGATCACCTATCACAATTTTTTAAAAAATGGAACGTTTTTATTATGTTTCAGTAGAGAATCGCATGCGGAAATATGGTCAAGAAGGGTTTTTTTGTTTCTCTTAACTTATGAGAAACACAAACACAAAGCTATTAGCATAAGAAAGCTGGTGCAAATGATTTTCAACACTTGATTTGGATACTTTGAGTATGTTGGCAATTTCCCGTGTGGTATAACATTGATTGATTTCATTTAATATCTCAATTTGTTCACTGTCAACTTCAAATGGTCTACCTGACCATGGAGCATTATCTAGTGAGAAATCTCCAGCATGAAACTTTGCAAAACACTTTTGACAAGTTTGATCAATCACAGCACCCTCTCCATACACTACACAAATCTTATTTTGCATTTCAGTTGTGTTTGTACCTTTCTTGAAAATATAAAGCATGATATGTCAAAAAAAGTTGCTTTTTTCCCCATCTTCAATAATAAAACGGCCACACAAAAATTCACCAATTGTGATTCGTTTTTTTTAAATGCACGCTGATATGACAGCTCTCACAATACATCTAACAAAATTGTTGCAAATGAAGTTCATGACAACTAAGCGCTACTAGAGCCATGTTATGGAAATAAAAAAAGAATTAACATTCTGGCCAACCCAATATTTCACATAGTAAGTAATAAAATGATGAATATTTAAGTTACATTCACTTGAGCTATGCGCTCACACTTTTTCAAAATAAGGAAAGTGATGTTTCTTTGGGGTCTTACAGTAGAAAAATGGAAATCTCTCCCAGAAATCAGAAATTCTTGTTTTGTTTTGTTTTGTTTTTAATTTTAAAGAGGCCTTTCTAAACCAGTGTTCACAAATCCCTACCACTTGCTTTGGCAAGTCAGAGTGTTGACATAATGGGTAGAGAAGGGGATTTAAGGTGGGGACAGGTGGGGACAGGATGGGGCACTGAAGGGAAAGGTAAAAGACCTAAGAAAATTAACTATGTTCTTTCTTAAATTTAAGCAATAAAGAGTCGTAGGTCACATTGTCTCAGATATACAAGAGAGAAAGATTCTCATCAGACACTCTCTTCTCCAGTCCTCCGATTTCTCTGAGCACTCAAGAGTATTTTGTGTTACTTCAGTTGCAACAGTAACCAAAAGTTCAGCAATCTGGAAAAAAAATTGAGCATTCTTAAAATTAATGCCCTGGTGCCTTTAAATAGCCCTGATTATTTTCTCTTTTTTTTTTTTTTTTTAACACAAGCATTGCAATTTGACTCTTAGTGATGCATGCTTGATGTTACAAACATGAGTTTTTGTGTAATGATAAAATACCCTCAGGGTCTGTTATAGAGAAAGAGGCTGGCTGTCCCCACATACTCCATGAGATGAACAGTTTTACTTTAGGGTAATTTGGTCCTGTATTGTACTCCTTTACAAGTGTTAGGCTTCCCACTATTACTTCAGTTTTGTTTTTGTTTGTTTGTTTTTTCTCTTCTGGCTAAGAGCTTATACCATCCTGTACCTCCTCAGCCTTCTTGCTAAACATTGACCTCTAATAGGCTTTGATAAGCACACGAGATATCCAAGATAGTTACCTTGTTAGTTTAACAAAATTAAGTAAGTGTAAGTGAAAGTTTGATTTTTAATACATAGTGTTTATTATTAGTAGTATATTTGATTATATTTTTATTGTTAAAACTTCAGAATACGTAATTCATAAATAATTGAGATGATTCTTATAAAGGAGAGAGAGAGAAAAAATTCATTTGACTACATTTCCCTTGTGTATGCCCTATAGCTTCCCTGTTTGTCATTTTTCTGCCTCAGTTTCCTCCTGCAGTGCATTATCTTTCACATGCTACCTGAGCTCCTCATATTATGCTGTGAATAAACAAGTAGGTATTTGGCTTATACACATAATTATTTGTGAAACAAAAACAAGTACAAATAATGTCATTAAAAGGAGGATGACGAATGGCTAAACCTCGAGTCTTCACTTGAGTCTGATTAAAATAGTCTGTGTGACTTCAAACAAGATATTTCACTTCTCTGAGATTCATTTTGTCTGTATCTAGAGTGAAAGGCTGAATCATCTCTAAGGTCCCTTCCAGTGCTAATACTCAAGGATTCTACTCTTTGAGATATGATCTTCCTTTTTATGTGAAATCCTCCAAAAGCATCAAAGAATAATTAAGATCACAGAGTGATGCACATTCCAACTTTATAAGTCACATCAGATAAATTTTGAGGTTCATCTCCCAGATCTTGCCAGGCTGGAAAGCTTTATGGATGGGAAACAGTATCAGCGTGGGGTTGGCATCACAGATTTCTTTTGCTGCACTAAACAGCTCTGCTCACTGGGAAACCTATTCTTGTCAAATCAAATATTGGCCGCTCACCTGCCAGAGCACATCCACAGAGAAGGTGAGCTGACATGCATTAGATGAGCACCAGAATAAAAACTTGCCCAAGCCACAGACCTTTGGAAATGCAGAAGAAATTCCACTGACCTCTTTTTCTTCCATCTTCAGAAATGCTGCCTTGCTCCATTTTGATTCTGTGTGTAAACTGGAGCCACAAAAAATATAGAAATACCACCAGGGATGCCTCTTTCTCTACATGCCCAACTTGATTAAAAACTGAGGCTCATGTCCAGGACTCTCTGAGAGCCAGGACTTCAGGCATCTCCAGACAAGTAAGGATCAGCAGGACTGGGGCGACTTCCTACAGCTCAGAGTGCTTGCTGTCCCAGGTGAGCAAGGGAAGTGGGGTTTTCTCCAAGGCATAGGATCCAGGTGGTCAAAGCCCAGGCTTGCAAGATTCCCACACTTCATGCTCCTTATCAATAAAAACTTGAGGCAATGATGGAGGACAGACAGATGAGGCTGAATATCTCTCACATTTATGAGCCGTATGTTCTCCTGCAAGTTACTGAACTTGGTGCTTCATCTGAAAAATACTCATAACATTTTTTTCATTGACATTAGACTGGAAAATTTAAGATAACACCTAACAAACTCTGGGTACAGTGTTCAGGGTATAGTTGTTCTGTATACTGATGAATGCAGGAATTAATTTTGCTGTGCCTCAGTATATTTATTTCTAAGTTGGAGATAATAATAGGAAATACCTTCTAAGGTTTTGTGGAAGACTAAATAAGTCAACCCTTACAATGTGCTTAGATCAATGCCTGGCACATTGTAGAATCTCTGTTATATCAGCTATCATCATTCCTGAGATCACGGTGGTGACCTCCTTTGTCAGAGGCAGTCTAGAAGTCCAGCCTAAGATCATGAGTTTTGACACAGCTTGGTTTATAGTTGATAGGTGAAAGTTGGACCTCTACTTCCTCATCTCCAGAAGCACACAATATATATATACCTCCTGAGGCAGGAGAGTACAGGGAATATGAGTCTGTCCTCTGGATTCATAGGCTCTTGGTTAAAACCATGGCTCCAACATTTATTGGTTGTATGCCTTTAGGTGAGTTTTTCAATCTCTTCGTGCCCCAGTTTCTTAATTGGTAAAGTGGGGGATTATATTAGTCTGTGCCTCTTGGGGTTGCCATGAGAATTAAATTATGTGTTAGAATGTTTTTAGCTTCAGGTTTCAGGGATCTGGCTCTTATAGCCTTAAATCATGAGTAACACTGGTACCTGAAAGGTAGTTTGGTGTATGTTGCATGCCTGCTATAACTAAAGCTCTGTTCCCTTTTTCTGTGCTCTGATGCATCTCACTGATATGTATGGGTTTTTACCACACACTGGCTTCCTCGCTCATCACCAAGCAGCATACATTCCCATTCATGTCCTCCAGAAAAGAGAGGCAAGCCTCTCTTGTTTTCCTCTGACAGCAAAACACTTTTTTGCTGGAAGCTTCCAAATGTGACCTCTTTCTTATTATTGATTCAAATTAGCTTAGGTCTTTGTATCATCAAACCAATTACTGGCAAGGGTGAAAAGGGAGTACAGGCTTCCCCTGCTTTCTGAAAGTAGAGTGTTCCTATGAAACCTTTCATAAGTTGAAATGGTGTAAAGGGAAGAAGCAATTACTTTGTGACACATCTTGTACACAGGTACAAAATAAATCCAGCACAGATGCTCACAGATGTAGTTCAAAGTTATGTCGGCCTGATGCTGAGATGCTGGGTGTAGTTCCAGGGAAGAGGCTTGGTGGTACCACTCCCTGTTCTTGGGTTGCCCCCTGCATCTATAATGGCTCACTGAAAACCAAAGCTGAATGTTATTTTAACTTTTCATCTTTTTTTTTTTTTCATAAAAGTGAAAATCCTATTCTGATTTCTATCAGCTAGTGAAATCAGGTACTCTTGTAGGTCTTTTGCAGAAATGAAGTGGTGAACTTTCGAAAAGTAGAGGATGTGATATCCTGATCAGTTTAGGCTACTCATCTCGGCAGGAGGCTACATCCATGTCCAGTACAAATAGGGGTCTATTTAGGACTGGAACTGGAGTATCTAAAGATGTGATGGCATTAACATGATTACTTTTTAATTAATATATTTATTGGGAAATTAATTAACAACATATTAAAAGCATAAATCACAAGTTTTGGCAATACTAAGTACTTAAAAAATGGAAGCTACTACAATGTAATTAATTCCCATCCCTAATCAAAGAACCCATCTACTCTACCTGGGCCAGCATACTCAGTGCTCACTCCCACCACATCTTTTTGCACCTGCTGTGTCTGATGCCTGGAATCCAATCCTCCTAAGTTTAACCCATCACACAACATTTAGCATCCATCTTCAAAATTATTTTTATGCTTCTTTTTCTGACGTCCCCAAATGAAAAGGATCTATTTCCTTTCTACGAACTCTGATAGCACCTCCTCTAATGTATACCCTTTTTTTCTGAAAGATGCCACAACATTAATAATATAAATTAATAGTCTCAGCTTTCCAAGAATTAGTAAGGTACTGGAAGGTAGAGATTGAGTTTTTATATGTTCTTCCAAAGTGTCTGACCCAATGCAGTGTAGCTAATGGGTAATCAATGAACAATAGCTAGCTGATTGCTATAGATGACCAAGTGGACTCTGTAAAGGAAAGCCTTTTACTTGCTTCACTTTTTAAAGAATGAAAGGGTAGCAACACAAAAACAAATGCACTCATGGAGAGATTTATTTTTTTCTCACAAAGAGACCTTTGGCTTTGCCAACTCTTCATCAAAGGATAAATTTTGCTCTTAAGAAAATCTATGAACAGAGAAAAAGTTAAGTTTAGAGAGTCAGGAGTGGCATTGGAAATTAAAAAAAAAAAAAAATGTTTCCTCAGATGCCCCAAAACTAGTGTGAATGTTTTCTTATCCACACCTCTGAAATATAAGGACTGTTTCTATCCTCTCAGAAAAGCAGACATGTTCACTCCACATTCATTTTATCATCTGAACACTCCCAAGCCTTCCTACTCACATCATCCATGGATCCATAAACTACAGGTCAAGGGCAGAGGTATAGGGTGAGTTCTAGGTATGGTGACCACAGAGGACAAGTCACTTACCATAGATCCTTGGTAGACACAAGCCAGGTGGGGCCTGCCAGGTAACCTCCTAGTTCCTTGCTAGCACCTATGAGCTAAAATCCAAACTTTGACATGCCGTTTAATTGTACTCCATCTGATGTGTGACTCCTTACTTCCTATTGCCTTTTCCACTGTGTTCAAACTCTGCTTTCATCTCTTCTCCAAGCATTGCTTCTACTCTCTGCTTAAGTTTTTGTTTCTGGATCCCTCTGATTGGAATTCTTCTCCTCCATCTGCAAGACCTAGCTACAGTCATTCTCTGTCTCATAAGTCATTATTTTCTTCCTCTTCTTGACACCCTCAACCTAGCTAACCCTGCCCTCATCATCCCTCTCTTTGGAGTATACCATTCATTCAGCACTTGGTAATATAAACTGGTGAGGTTTTCCCTACTACTTCATGTGTGTTTGTCATTTCTCATCATTTTTATGGGAGTGAATTGGGGACTGGGATTGTCTGACTCCCCTTTAGTCTTTCCACAGTATTCAGCACCTCTCCCTCTCCAATCCACACCCAGCACAGAGAATTTGACTATAAAACTCATGTGTGTTTGGTGAATTTCAAGTTATTACAGTGAATTACATTCCGCTCTGCACATGTCTGAGCATAATGTTCTTTTTCAGAGTTTATCTCACTTGCTTGGTGTCAAGTTATGGTAGCAATAGGAATGCCTCTACTCTTTGCTCAATACCACACCAAAGACAAAAAGAATGGTCTCTCTTTAACCAAGAAAGAGTAAAGTTGCTCATATCAATGGGTAGTGTAAGAGGCAGTGGGGTGGAGAGTTCAAAATTCTGTGCTTGAATAGTCCATTCTCTTCCCAGCCTTCAGGGTCATGAATTCCAGTGTCCCTGGACCATTCCCAGCTCTTGATAAAATAGTTCACCCACATTACAGCAGCTCTGCTTGGTTCTGCTTAGGCCACAGAGAGGTACAGGGGAACCATATAAAACTGATTATTAGGCAGAGGGCATTGTTTATATACATTTATATTTTATAATAGTTGTTAATGATCTCTGTAATTTATAGTAAATATAAATATATAATAACACAAGCTAGTGTTCCCAGAAAGCTTTGGTTTACAAATACATATTAAAACTTATTCAGAAAAAAATAACAAGTTACAAAGATACAAATAACCCCTCTAAAATATCATCTCACTTATTTGGTCCTCTTTACAACACAACTAAATATACTGACTTAGTGCTCTGTTCTGGGTTGCTGGTAAGAATAGTGTTGGTGGAGCAAGGGCAGGAGGAGGGACTCTGATAGACCATGGTTATTTTTTTTTTCCAACAAAATAAATGCACAATAAGGGTACACTCCTCTGGGCACTGATCTCATTGTTCTTCTGTCTGGAATACACCATGGTTCAAGTTATTTCTGCTCAGATAACTAGCCATATATTCATGTATGTTTTCTTTATCCAAATTACCTGAGTCTATACATTAAACTGAAAACTGCGGGTCAAAGTCAGGCAAGCGTGCTTCACCGGCTCTTGTGGTAATCCTAAATTCCTGTATTCCTCATCTTGTCCAAGACCATTATTATTATCACCACCACAGCCAAAACGTCTCTTTTGAAACCTTTCACATGTATGTTTTTATCTCAATCTTATTATAAAGAGAACTGTAAACATATAGTTATCCAAATAAGGATGGCATCACTTTCATGTAGGCTTTATAAAGAAAATATAGATTGTCTAAATCTTGGACTCTCATAATATGTGGACTATATATGTCCATTCTGACCAGTCCTCTTGAGTTTAGATCGCTTATGACAAGTATTTTTTTCTTGTTTAAATTGTCATGCAAAAAGCAACTGCTATTGTGAAGAGAATTATAACTTCATAATGAGTTGGGGGTAAAATTGTATGAAGTTTGAAACCCTGCTATTGTATTTCCTACTAGTGCAGACACCAGCACTAACAAGAAGGGCTTCAAATGTAGCTGTAAGAATATAGAAAACTAAGAAAATGAAAAAAAAAATTAGGGGTGAACAGCACTAGAAGAAATAATGACATACAAAACAATATAGAATACAGTATACTACTTGGTACAGCACTACTTAATAATGATAATGAATTAAATAAGAATAAAATAATCAGAATTTTTACATAACTTTTTTTGAGAAGGAGAAGAGGTGAATAAATATATTAAAAGGGTGACATACCTGCCTTCTATGAAGGAAATATAAATACATATAAATGTGCCAAATCAAAGTTTCAAAGTGAGTATTTTAAGAAATATGGAAGTAGTTACCAGAAGAACCTGTTATGAATTAAAAGTAGTTGTCTCCAGGGAGTGGAGCTGGTAGTTGGGGAGGCATGGGAGAGGAAATGCTACGTTTACTTGTGTTTTTTTAGTACAATCTGAGCTTTTTAAAGGCTCATGTTACACTAGAAATAAAAATTAAAATTTTAAAAAGAGAAGTGGGCCTGGGATGTACCCTTGGAGCATTCCATCACTTAGAGATCAGGTGAAAAATGAGGAACAAATGAATGGGAGCTAGCAGTGGTTGCCAGTGGAGCAGGAAAATGTCCAGGAGAATATGATGTCACAAGGTCACAAAAAATAAAATTGTTCCAAGAAGAAAGAGGTGGGCAGCCACATAAAAGGCTGCTAAAATTTTAAATAAGAATATAGATGTGGTCCTTGAATTTGGCACGATGTAGTGGGTTACTGACATTGACTAGCTGACTTTGGGTGAAGGGAAAGATGGAGCTCAACTGGAGTAATTGAAGACAGATTGAGGAGTGAGGAATCTGTTACAAGGAATATAGAAAAGGTGAGTAGTTTTATTTTAAGGGGGCAGAAAAGTGAGGCAATATCTGGATTAAGCCATGGGTTCAAGAGAGCACCAGTCACCCAACATAACAGTCAATGAACATGAACTTACTTAATTGCACATGGGTGGTGGCTTTGAACCTGGACACCTGAAAATTCCTGCTCCCAAAATATCTAATGTCTCTATGAAATACAAAGTAAAATCATAAGGTAAGAATAGATGGTAATTAGAGGTATGAAGTTTAAAAAATGAAATACTATCTATCTCCCTAAATGAGAGTTGGGGTGGGGTGGAAATAGGCGAAGGGGATTCAGTTACAAACATCCAGTTACATAATAACTCATAGGGATGTAATACACAGCATAGGGAACATGGACAATAATACTGTAACAACTTCATATAGGAACAGATGACTTACCATGGTGACCATTTCATAATATATGCAAATGTCAAATCCCGATGTAGTACACGGGAAACTAACATAATTTTGTATGTCAACTATATTTCAATAAAAAATACATATAGGTGAAAAAAATAATAGGAAAAAATCATAGGAAGATTAATTTGGGCTTAGTGTTAAAACAAGGTAATAGTCAAAGAGTCTAAAAAATATTATCTTCTTTAGTGCCTGTGTGACCTTGGACAAGTGACTGGAACTCTTACATTTCAGCTTCTTCACCTTGTACATGGTCTACCAATATGTTGGTTGTGCAGCTTATACAAGTCATTGTATCCAAGCACATAGCATATTATACATACACAGCAAATTATCTCAACAACTGCCCTTTCTTCCCTGGAACTAGTAGGTGCCATCTGAGCTGAGACTGGGCTGTAAACCATCAGGTGTGCTGAAAAAAGACCTCAAAGGATAGAATAGGTGTTTTAAATGAGTGTCCATAAATTCTGACTTCCTACTGTTCTGACCCCTCAGTGAAGTGCCATAATTTCTGTGATAAAATGACCCAAGCTAGTGTTCCAAAGAACACCCTACAACTGCTTTTTGCAGGGAGAGGGAAACCTGCTGATTATATATGTTTTAGAAATTTGTAGATAAAATAAAGGATTGCCTCAGAGATGACAAACTAACGCTACTGAATAATTTTAAATAGACATTTAGAAGAGGTTATTTAAATAACAAGTCAAATCTTTACATGATCAGAGATTGCTTTCTCAAAAGTTGCTTTGCTGGGGCTTCCCTGGTGGTGCAGTGGTTGAGAGTCCACCTGCTGATGCAGGGGACACAGGTTCACGCCCCAGTCTGGGAGGATCCCACATGCCACAGAAGCAGCTGGGCCCATGAACCATGGACACTGAGCCTGCATGTCCCGAGCCTGTGCTCCGCAATGGAATAGGCCACAGCAGTGAGAGGCCGGCATACCACAAAAAATAAATAAATAAACAAAATAAAAAGTTGCTTTATATATATATTTATTTATATATTTATATATATATATATAAATATATAAATATATATATATATATATATATATATATATATATATATATATATGCTCTCATTATTTTAAACATGATTAGGAACCAGCTGATAGATATATTTTTTACATATACGCAAAACCTATGTTTTCAAGTTCAGAAAGAACTATTACAAGAAAGGCATTATCCAGACATTTCCCTCTCCACAGAGAAGAAATAATAAAAATGAATGGCCAGAAGGAGGAGCTTCAAGATGGCGGAAGAGTAAGACGTGGAGATCACCTTCCTCCCCACAAATACATCAGAAATGCATCTACATGTGGAATAACTCCTACTGAACACCTAATGAACACTGGCAGAAGACCTCAGACCTCCCAAAAGGCAAGAAACCCCCCACGTACCTGGGTAGGGCAAAAGAAAAAAAAAAAAAAAAACAGACACAAAATAGGGATGGGACCTGCACCAGTGGGAGGGAGCTGTGAAGGAGGAAAGGTTTCCACACAGTAGGAAGGCCTTTACTGGCAGAGACTGGGGTTGACGGAGTGGCGGGAAGCTTCAGACCCTCAGAGGAAAGTACAGCAAGAGGAGTGCGGAGGGCAAACAAGCGAGATTCCTGCATAGAGGATCAGTGCCGACCAGCACTCACCAGCCCAGGAGGCTTGTCTGCTCACCCACCAGGACGAGTGGGGGCTGGGAGCTGAGGCTTCGGCTTCGGAGGTCAGACCCCAGGGAGAGGACTGGGGATGGCTGTGTGAACACAGACTAACAGGGGTTAGTGTGCCACAGGTATCCAGGAGGGAGTCCAGAAAAAACTCTGCAGCTGCGGAAGAAGAAAGAGACTTTTTTCTTGTCTCTTTGTTTCCTGCTGCACGAGGAGAGGGGATTAAGAGTGCCGCTTAAAGGAGCTACAGAGTTGGGTACAAGTCGTGGCTAACAGCGCGGACCCCAGAGACAGACGTGAGATGGTAAGACTGCTGCTGCAGCCACCAAGAATCATGTGTGCAAGCACAGGTCACTATCCACACCTCCCCTCCCAGCAGCCTGTGCTGCCCGCCACTGCCAGGGTCCCGTGATCCAGGGACAACTTCCCTGGGAGAACGCATGGCATGCCTCAGGCTGGTGCAACATCACACCGGCCTCTGATGGCGCACGCCCACCCCACACTCTGTACCCCTCCATCCCTACAACCTGAGTGAGCCAGAGCCCCTGAATCAGGTGTTTCTTTAATCCTATCCTGTGTGGGCATAAACAGACGCCCTCAGGCGACCTACATGCAGAGGCAGGACCAAATCCAAAGCTGAACCACAAGAGCTGTGCCGAACAAATAATAGAAAGGGAAATTTCTACCAGCAGCCTCAGCAGGAGCGAATTAAATTTCTACAATCAACTTGATGCATCCTGACACTGTGGAATACCTGAATAGACAATGAATCATCCCAAATTGTGGAGGTGGACTTTGGGAGATATGATATATATATATTTTTTTCCCCTTTTTTCCTTTTTCCCTTTTTCTGAGTGTGAATGTGTATGCTTCTGTGTGTGATTTTGCCTGTATAGCTTTGCTTTTACCATTGTCCTAGGGTTCTGTCTCTCCGTTTCTTCATTTTTTGTTGTTTTTGTTTTTAGTATAGTTTTAGTGCTTGTTATCATTGGTGGATTTGACTTTTGGTTTGGTTGCTCTCTGTTTCTTTCTTTCTATTTTAATTTATTACATTAAAATTTTTTTATTTTAATGATTATTTTAATTTTTTTTTTTACTTTACTGTGTTTATTTTATTTTATTTTTTCTTCCTTTTCTTGCTTTTTTTTTTCTCCCTTCTATTCTGAGCCATGTGGATGACAGGCACTATGTGCCACAGCCAGGCTTGGGCTATGCCTCTAAGGTAGGAGAGCCAAGTTCAGGACATTGGTCCACAAGAGACATCCCAGCTCCACATAATATCAAATGGTGAAAATCTCCCAGAGATCTCCATCTCAACTCCAAGACCCAGCTCCACTCAAAGACCAGCAAGAGACATTGCTGGGCACCCTATGCCAAACAACTGGCAAAACAGGACCACAACACCACCCATTAGAAGAAAGGTTGCCTAAAATCATAATAAGGCCACAGACACCCCAAAACACACAACCAGATGTGAACCTGCCCAGCAGAAAGACAAGATCCAGGCTCATCCACCAGAACACAGGCACTAGTCTCCTCTACCAGGAAGCCTACACAACCCACTGAGCCAACTTTAGCCACGGGGGCAGACACCAAAAACAACAGGAACTATGAACCTGCAGCCTGTGAAAAGGAGACCCCAAACACAGTAATTTAAGCAAAATGAGAAGACAGAGAAACACACAGCAGATGAAGGAGCAAGGTAAAATCCCAACAGACCTAACAAATGAAAAGGAAATAAGCAGTCAACCTGAAAAAGAGTTCAGAATATAGGTCGTATATTTGATCCAAAATTTGGAAATAGAATGGGGAAAATACAAGAAACGTTTAACAAGGACCTAGAAGAACTAAAGAGAAAACAAACAGTGATGAACAACACAATAAATGAAATTAAATATTCTCGAGAAGGGATCAATAGCAGAATAATGGAGGCAGAAGAACAGATAGTGACCTGGAAGATAAAATAGTGGAAATAACTACCGCACAACAGAATAAAGAATGAAAATAATTGAGGACGGTCTCAGAGACATCTGGGACAACATTAAATGCAATAAAATTTGAATTATAGGGGTACCAGAAGAAAAAGAGAAAAAGAAAGGGACTGAAGAAATATTTGAAGAGATTATAGTGGAAAACTTCCCTAATATGAGAAAAGAAATAGTTAATCAAGTACAGGAAGCACAGAGAGTCCAATACAGGATAAATCCAAGGAGAGACATGCCATGACACATATTAATAAAACTATCAAAAATTAAATACAAACAAAAAATATTAAAAGCAGCAATGGAAAAACAACAAATAATATACAAGGGAATCCCGATAAGGTTAACAGCTGATTTTTCAGCAGAGACTCTGCAAGACAGAAGGGAGTGGCAAGACATATTTAAAGTGATGAAAGGGAAAAACCTACAACCAAGATAACTCTATCCAGCAAGGGTCCCATTCAGACTTGACAGAGAAATTAAAAGCTTTACAGACAAAAAAAGCTAAGAGACTTCAGCCCAACCAAACCAGCTTTACAACAAATGCTAAAGGAACTTTTCTAGGCGGGAAACACAAGAGAAGGAAAAGAACTACAAAAACAAACAAAACAATTAAGAAAATGGTAATAGGAACATACATATTGATAATTACCTTAAATACATATTGATTTTTACCTTATGTAAAAGGATTAAATGCTGCTACCAAAAGACATAGACTGCATGAATGGATACAAAAACAAGACCCGTATATATGCTGTCTACATGAGATCTACTTCAGACCTAGGAACACATGCAGACTGAAAGTGAGGGGTTGGAAAAAGATATTCCATGGAAATGGAGATCAAAAGAAAGCTGGAGTAGCAATTCCCATAACAGAGAAAATAGACATTAAAACAAAGAATTTTAAAAGAGAAACAGAAGGACACTACATAATGATCAATCCAGAAAGAACATATAACAATTTTAAATATTTATTCACCCAACATAGGAGCACCTGAATACATAAGGCAAATGCTAACAACCATAAAATGGGAAATTGACAGTAACACAATTATAGTAGGGGACATTAACAACCCACTTTCACCAATGGACAGATCATCCAAAATGAAAATAAATAAGGAAACACAAGCTTTAAATGATACATTAAACAAGATGGGCTTAGTTGATATTTATAGGACATTCCATCCAAAAACAACAGAATACACTTACTTCTCAAGTGCTCATGGAATGTTTTCCAGGATAGATCATATCTTGGGTCACAAATAAAGCCTTGGTAAATTTCAGACAACTGATATGGTATCATGTATTTTTTCCAACCACAACGCTAAGACACTAGATATCAATTACAGGAAAAAATCTGTAAAAAATAAAATCACATGGAGGCTAAACAATACAATACTGAATAACACAGAGATCACTGAAGAAGTCAAAAAGGAAGTCAAAAAAAACACCTAGAAACAAATGACAATGAAAACATGAGACCCAAAACATATGGAATGCAGCAAAAACAGTTCTAAGAGGGATGTTTATATCAATACAATCCTGGCTTAAGAAAAAAGAAACATCTTAAATAAAAAACCTAACCTTACACCTAAAGCAATTAGAGAAAGAAGAACAAAAAAAAAATAAAAAGCCAAAGTTAACAGAAGGAAAGAAATCATAAAGATTAGTTCAGAAATAAATGAAAAAGAAATGAAGGAAATGATAGAAAATATCAATAAAACTAAAAGCTGATTCTTTGAGAAGATTAAAAAAAGTAATTGATAAACTATTAGACAGACTCATCAAGAAAAAAAGGGAGAAGACTCAAATCAACAGAATTAGAAATGAAAAAGGAGAAGTAACAACTGACACTGCAGAAATACAAAGGATCATGAGAGATTACTACAAGCAACTATAAGCTAATAAAATGGACAACCTGGAAGAAATGGACAAATTCTTAGAAATGCACAAACTGCCGAGAATGAACCAGGAAGAAATAGAAAATATGAACAGACCAGTCACAAGCACTGATATTGAAACTGTGATTAAAAATCTTCCAACAATCAAAAGTCTAGGAACAGAAGGCCTCACAGGCGAATTCAATCAAACATTTAGAGAAGAGCTAACACCTATCCTTCTCAAACTCTTCAAAAATATAGCAGAGGGTGGAACACTCCCAAACTCATTCTACGAGGCCACCATCACCCTGATACCCAAACCAGACAAAGATGTCACAAAGAAAGAAAACAACAGGCCAATATCATTGATGAACCTAGATGCAAAAATCCTCAAAAAAATACTAGCAAACAGAATCCAACACCACATTAAAAGGATCATACACTATGATCAATTCGGGTTTATCCCAGGAATGCATGCATGGATTCTTCAATATACACAAATCAGTCAATGAGATACACCATATTGACAAATTGAAGGAGAAAAACCATATCATCCTCTCAATAGATACAGAGAAAGCTTTCGACAAATTTCAGCATCAAATTATGATAAAAACGTTCCAGAAACTCAGCATAGAGGGAACTTACCTCAATATAATAAAGGCCATACATGACAAAACCACAGCCCACATCATTCTCAATGGTGAAAAACTGAAGCCATTTCCATTAAGATCAGGAAAAACACAAGGCTGCCCACTCTCAACAATATTATTCAACATATTTTGGAAGTTTTAGCCACAGCAATCAGAGAAGAAAAAGAAATAACAGGAATCCAAACGGGAAAAGAAGAAATAAAGCTGTCACTGTTTGCAGATGACATGATACTATACATAGAGAATCCTAAAGATGCTACCAGAACACTACTAGATCTAATCAATGAATTTGATATAGTAGCAAGAAATAAAATTAATGCACAGAAATCTCTTGAATTTCCATACACTAATGATGAAAAATCTGAAAGTTAAATTAAGAAAACACTCCTATTTACCATTTCAACAAAAAGAATAAAATATCTAGGAATAAACCTACCTAAGGAAACAAAAGACCTGTAGGTAGAGAATTATAAGACACTGATGAAAAAAATTAAAGATGAAACAAACAGATGGTGAGATATCCCATGTTCTTGGATTGGAATAATCAACATTGTGAAAAAGAGTATACTACCTAAAGCAATCTACAGATTCAATGCAATCCCTATCAAACTACCAGTGGCATTTTTCAAACTACCAGAGCTAGAACAAAATACTTCACAATTTGTATGGAAACACAAAAGACCCGTAATAGCCAAAGCAATCTTGAGAAATACACACGGAGCTGGAGGAATCAGGCTCTGTGACTTCAGACTAGACTACAAAGTTTCAGTAATCAAGACAGCATTGTACTGGCACAAAAACAGAAATACAGATCAATGGAACAGGATAGAAAGCCCAGAGATAAACCTGCACACTTATGGTCACCTTATATTTGATAAAGGAGGAAAAAATATAGATTGGAGAAAAGGCATCCTCTCCATAAGTGGTGCAGGGAAAACTGGACAGCTACATGTAAAAGAATGAAATTCGAACACTCCCTAACACCATACACAAAAATAAACTCAAAATGGATTAAATACCTAAATGTAGGGCCAGACACTATAAAACTCTTAGAGGAAAACATAGCAGAACACTCTATGACATAAATCACAGCAAGATCCTTTTTGACCGACCTCCTAGAGAAATGGAAATAAATAATAATAATAACAAATGGGACCTAAGGAAACTTACAAGCTTTTGCAAAACAAAGGAAAGCATAAATAAGATGAAAAGGCAACCCTCAGAATGGGAGAAAATATTTGCAAATGAAGCGACTGACAAAATATTAATCTCCAAAATTTACAAGCAACTCATGCAGCTTAATAACCAAAAAAACAGTCTACCCAATCCAAAAATGGGCAGTTGACCTAAATAGACATTTCTCCAAAGAAGATATATAGATTGCCAACAAACACATGAAAGAATGCTCAATGTCATTATTCATTAGAAAAATGCAAATCAAAACTCCAATGAGATATCATCTCACACCGATCAGAATGGCCATCATCAAAAAATCTAGAAACAATAAATGCTGGAGAAGGTGTGGAGAAAAGGGAACTTTCTTCCACTGTTGGTGGGAATGTAAATTGATACAGCCACTATGGAGAACAGTATGGAGGTTCCTTAAAAAACTAAAAATAGAAATACCATATGACCCCACAATCCCACTACTGCACATATACTCTGAGAAAACCAAAATTCCAAAAGCGTCATCTACCAAAATTTTCATTGCCACTCTATTTACAATAACCAGGACATGGAAGCAACCTAAGTGTCCATGGACAGATGAACAGATAAATAAGATGTGGCACATATATACAATGGAATATTGCTCAGCCATAAAAATAAATGAAATTGAGTTATTTGTAGTGAGGTGGATGGACCTAGAGACTGTCATACAGAGTGAAGTAAGTCAGAAAGAGAAAAACAAATACCATATGTTAACGCATCTATATGGAATCTAAAAAAAAAGAAAAAAGAAAAGAAAGATAATCATGAAAAAAACCTACGGACAAGAAGGGAATAAAGATCCAGACCTTTCCTAGAGAATGGACTTGAGGATACGGGAGGGGGAAGGGTAAGATGGGACAAAGTGAGAGAGTGGCATGGACATATATACACTACCAAACGTAAAATAGATAGCTAGTGGGAAGCAGCCACATAGCACAGGGAGATCAGCTTGGTGCTTTGTGACCACCTAGAGAGGTGGGATAGGGAGGGTGGGAGGGAGGGAGATGCAAGAGGGAAGAGATATGGGGACATATGTATATGTATGACTTATTTACTTTGTTATAAAGCAGAAACTGACCCACCATTGTAAAGCTATTATACTGTATTAAAGATGTTAGAAAAATACAAAAAATAAAAATAAAACAACAGCAAAAAAAAAAAAAAAAAAAAGAGCAACAGTCAGATGTGCTTAAGCAATCCTCATGAAGGCTACTGGAAGACTTATCGGAAAGAAATTAGACAGGAAAAATAAATTGACCAACTAAACTAAGTGAAATTAAAAAGTGAGAAAGAGAAAAAGGGAAGAAAGATGGAGGAATGATAAATACATATATTTTTACCATTTGTTCATTTGAAGATGCTTTTCAGTAACTTCCCAGTCCAAAATTTCTTCCTTGAATTTTACTTATATGGTTCCTGGTTTTTGACTTAAACTTTTCCAAATTATTTGTGGTAATAAGGCATTAAATAACATCAAACAAGTACAAAGATTCATATACATCTTCCATGTATGCTAGGAGCCTACAATTTCATTTAAGAGACAATATATATTTATGAAATATTTAAAAAATAGAACATTTCCACCGAATCAATGGTATCATCCAGAATGTCAATATGAATAAGCCAATAATATGCTAACAAACAGCATAATATACTTGTTTTCAGTAAGCTAATTGAAATTGGAAGCCAGGAACCAGGGCTGTGATTGAGGCTGTGATTCCATCACAAATAGCTCTGGGCCTCCGGGTGGGTCATTTAACCTTGCCTGTCTTCAGATTTCCTATCACCAAAAAGGAAATTAAAACTGGAATTTGTTTTCCCAAGTGGCAGCCTAAGAGACAGAGAACATCTTATCATCCTATTTATAACTGTAGACTCGCAGAATTTTAGAGTTGGATGGGTCTTTAGCTACCACCAAATTAAACCCCTCACTTTACAGATGTTAGTGCTGGGACTCAGCAAGGTGAAGTACCTCATTCAAGGTCAAGCCAGGTGGTACCTGCCTTTTAGTCTAACAGTCCATCATAATGTAACACAGACTTATGTCCCTGAAAGCATCCTTTTCTTTTCTCCTCTTTATGCCCATCAAAACACCTGTGGTCAGTTAAAAAATATTTGAAAGCACAGGATCACATTGAGAAATACACAGATTATATACTAATGACCAATTCACAAATACTATAGCACTTAATGTCAAGTTTGATGTTTGCCTAAAGATGGAAGATCAAAGTTATAACTGCATTTCTATTATCCTTATTTGGAAAAGAATAGGAAATTCTTTGCTTAGCAAATTATGTTTGAGGTTATTTGGGAACGTGAATATATCCTGGCTCCTGATTGATTCTTCTAGGACCAGACTACCTCCTATGGAGATGGTACCTCTTAAGAAGGCAGAAGAGGTTATAATAACCCAAGCTTAAAACCAAACCAAAAAAAAAAAAAAAGCAAAGAGATCATGTGTTACTTTCACAAGTCCATGAAATCCACATAATTGTGGTATGAAAAATTAGAGGAAATTTTCATTGGATTTCTTTCGGTCACATCCTGACATCTATTCAACTTCACACATTTTTTTTTTTCTAAGTACTTGAACAGGTGCAAAAGGACGTGTTTTTACAGTGGGTATTTTTACTTACATTTTGGCAAGCGAGCACAAATCATTTGGCCTAAAGTCCCAAAGATGCTTCCTTTCTATTTCCTGTGGAAGAAAGACATCGCCAACTCAATTTCAGTAACGTTTTAAGGGAGATGGAAATCTGTGCTGTCCTGTGAGCTCTGCCATTGTGTTTGCTGGTTTACAAAGGCATTTTCTATAATGTATGGAATCAACTGTTTCAAGTTTTTTTTTCCTTGCTGCTATAATTTTTATATCTCATTTTACTTCTGTAATTAAGACAGGTCTGGTAGGTTTTTAAATTAGCCCAGCTTTCATCTCTATCACACATTCATTTCAAAACTTTTATGAATATTTAATAGAGGTTTTATAATTCATGGTGATATGATGAACAGCCTTTTGGCCGTTAAGTCAACTGACAGAAAAAAAAAATTCCTTCTTCAGGCAGAAATAATAACGATTCTATTTCTGTTCCTAGATTGGTGATTACACAGTCACCTGTTTTCACATTAAACTTTGATGATAAATTACTCAGCAACCATGATAATATCAGAAGTTTTACTGGCCAGAACAAACTGTCAGTAATTGCTCACAAGGTAGAGAGAAAGCACTAACTCTCTTTCCCCCTGACCTTCCCCCGGGGGTAGTGGCTGTGACCCCACAGTCCAACTGACTTCAATTTCTTTCGTTTGTTCTTTTCTCTTTATTTTATTTTTTTGTTTCCTTTCAAAACTTGATCTGTCTGTCTAGTAAGAATATATTAATATTCCATTAGCATGGCTGCTGATTTGGCATTCACACACAGAACATAGGCTGCATAAAAACAGTTAACTTTGAGATGAATTTTAGTTCAAACAGGTTCATTTTCTATTCGACTCCCCACAGGGCATACATGAACATTTAAAAAAAAATATTTGGGGAAATGCCTCCGGATTAAAGTATGCATCAAATGATGCTGTTTCCAAAGCAACCTAGAGGTTTTATTTCATTTAAATATATCAAAGGTTTAGGAAAAGAGAGTCTGATGATAATACCTAAATATGTATCAGAGAATTATAAAATCTAACCTTAGTGTCACATCCAGGTAGCTGGGGGATCCTGCCTTCAGTATTCTATCAGCACCAAACTGGAACCATAAATTGTAAGAAATGGAGGAATAACACTTCATCCTCCAGCCCCTTGGAGTCTCTAAGGGGCTGGGAGGATTCCCTCACTATAGCATACTGCGGAACTGGACCATCCCGCCAGGCTTTTATGTCTCCTGTAATGGGGTCACAGACTCCACTGTCTCCCTGGGGAGACAATTCTGCTGCCTAATGGCTTCTACTCCAGTAGACTTTTTTTTGTTTGTTTTTTTTTGGTTTTTTTTTTTTGTGGTACGCGGGCCTCTCACTGTTGTGGCCTCTCCCGTTGCGGAACACAGGCTCCAGATGTGCTGGCCCAGCGGCCATGGCTCAGGGGCCCAGCCGCTCCGCAGCATGTGGGATCCTCCTGGACCGGGGCACGAACCCGTGTCCCCTGCATCGGTAGGCGGACTCTCAACCACTGCACCACCAGGGAAGCCCTCCAGCAGCCTTTTTTCTCTGGTATGTAGACAACTCCTTTCTGCTCATTTCCTTCTCAGTAATGCCCCTTTTACTAGCCTGAAAATTCCACTTTGGGGTTTACAGCCCTAATGCAGAGGCTTTGATACCATAGCTCCTTGGCAGCAGCTTCATGGAACTACACACACTACATCTTTTTAATCTCACTATGTATGTTAGGGCCTTCATCCCCTCGATCCATTTTGTGGCTCTTCTCTGTACTTTATCTAATTTGTATAAATATATTACTTGTATGAATGATGAATTTGACTCTTTGCAATGTATCAATGACCACATGATAGTAAATACTCAAACACTCACCATATCTACTGTGTGCACACACCACGCACATGCACTGGACCTTAATATATTCAATGCCCAAGGTTATAAACTCTAAAGGAATCTAAGTACCCTTTGCTTTACACAAGGAGAAAAGCAGAGAAATCTGGATTACACAGCCCCTGCCCCAACCCTTCCAAACTTTATTTCTCAGTGAGACTTTGGAAATCTGTCATTGGGTGAGAGAGAATAGCAAACTGCATAACAGATCCATATCCTAGTTATTACCAATGCAAATTTGCCTCCATAAAAAGTCATTAAACATGAACATGCTCAGGTCAAGTGTTATTTGGAGCCCCATGCAAGAAATAAAACAAGAGATTCTGTGAATATTCCCCTACCTCTGGACAGAGGTCTCACAGAGGGATGGGAAGAGTCAAATGTTATCTAAATTTCAGATGAAGTCATTTTGGAAATTATACCCTTTAACTCTGCTGAGGAGGAAGGGTGGAATTCACTCTCAACATTTCTACACGTTCCATCCCTTCTCTCTTCAAAGGAAACCTCAGAGCTGAGCTACCAAAGTGACATCAAGCAAACAGGATCCCATAAACATCAAATGCCTCTGATGTATAACTTTTGATGTGTGAACAGTGTGTCATTGTGATGCTGGAAGAAGCCCAGCTCCCTCCTTCTTTCTTGTGGGCTGCAGGGTCTAATAGGCATCAAATAACTGCCAACTGGGCCCATGTGCATTTTAGTGCATTTAGATGCTGAATAATTTAAATAATTTTATTGCAGTTAGGTAGGTGAACTTAAAAGCAAATGTTTACAGGATGGTTGTTGTGAATAGGTGGCTACTGTGGCACATACTTGTGCATACACACACACACACACACACACACACACAGCCTTGCAGATAGACATAGAACTAGGGAAGTAAAAGAGCAGGACTTTTTGTTATTATGTCTTCACCTTCAATACACATGCAATCTGCATTTGATAATTCAACCATTCCTTTTTACCTGTGAGTATTTTTCATTTGTGAATCCTGTACAAACTACACCCTTACATATATAAAAGTCAAATGAAACCTCATGATGGATTTTATCTTTCCACTTAATTTTATAGGTATAATGTATGGAAAAGAAGTTAGTGTTGATAATAGGTTATCCTAAGCCATTTCAAGGAATCTTCTGTACTAAGAGGAAAGTCCTTGACGTTGCTTAACATTGTGACAACTGGTGGTTCTTGTTCCTGAATGCATGCAATTTCTGTACTTCCAATTTTACTTTTGGGCCTACCTTTCCGAGATGATATTTATAGAGCTGAGTTTATATATACCTCTATGTGAAAAAGTAGACAGATTCACAGATGCAATACATCATAGTCCATCCTTCTATCATGCGCAATCCAGACTGGAGATTGGTCTGACCACACTGCTTCGCTTAGAGCCAGGGAGGTAGACCAGATGGCCTTAGGAATTCCCGGCAGCCATTGAAGCTTTATAAATATACAGCTGTGAATGCACTAGTAAACATTTATTCTGGATGTTTCATACATGTAAATATCTGAATAAGTGTCTTTCTTTTGGGCAGCTCAGGAATTGGTCACTGTTGTATCTAAATTACAGGTTATTAGAGTCTGTGTCATGTTGAATTTGTCATATATTTCAGTGACCAATAATGACTTTATTTTACATACCCTACTACCCCTGACCAAGTATTGTTTCATGCTTTAGAGACTAAAACTCTGGACAGGAAGAAGAATGGCATGTGCAAAACTCACAGATTTTGATTTAGAAAGAAGTCAAGTGGAAAGAACATTTAATAAGGCTATACAGTCTGGGCACTGTGCTAGGCTGGTAACTTCACACATATACTTATTTGATCCTTATAGCAACCTTATGAAATAGACTGAACTCCTCATTTTACAGAAAAGGGTATCGAAGCTCAGAGTAGCTGACCAAGATCTCTCAGCAATCAGTAGGCCAAAATCCAAATTGTCAGTCCAGATCTGACCACACAGTGTCAGACGCTGTATTCATGTTATCTGCTGCAAAGGATTGAGCCTCAGAGTTTGTATCGGATTCTAAATTCAGACTCTGTGGGTCATCAACATCAACAGCTGTAGGAAAGAACTGAGTCACTATTCAGATGTACAGTTGCTTTATATAGAGGCAGAATAGAGTGTGGCTCCATGGCAGCATTTAAAGTGCTCTGGGGAGGAACCCTACTATCCCCTCAATGAGATCCACGACCTGCTTGTTAGCGCCTGCATTTCTTAATGGGGAACAACACTTTCCATCTCACAAATGTGAAGAAGGCTTAAAATAAAACCTCCCAGAAAGTTGTAGTACACTGTCTGAAATACTTACTCAGTTAGATAAGATCCCTTCCTGGGAGTACGTTTGAGAAGATAACAGAAAATATAGAAAATGTGAGCTGGCTGAATGTCTCCCCTGAAGGAAATGACTGGGACATTTTAAATAATATATATGTGTGTGTGTGTGTGTGTGTCTGTGTGTGTGTGTGTGTGTGTGTGTGTAAACTTCCAATTATCCTAGGCTAGGCATGTTCTGATGACTTGGTGATTTGAATATGGGCATCTAAGAGCTATGTGTTGTTAGTGGGTCAGGACCTTCCTTCCATCTAGAACATGGGGACAGACATTTCTGTATAGTGAGAATATTTAGCAACTTCACTGGAAATGCCTCATGTTTACTCACTGGAAATGTCTCATGTTTATGTGTTGCATGGAACAAACATTCATATCAATTTCTCTGAGAAAAAATTTAGAATTAGAAGGAGAAATAAAAACTTCAGAAAAATAGTAAAGATAGTTGTTATTTTCCCCCTATATATAACAGTGTCTAGCTGAGGTACATTTAGAAAACATATGCAAGTATTAAGGAAATATGCTAGCATGTTCTTCAAATATAGCTATAGAAACAAAGGAAAATAACCATAGTCCCAGCATAGCAAGAATGCATGAGATCGTACTGATAAACCACTCCCTACTAAGAGAATAACTACAGTTGGTAGAGCAAAAAGGAATCTGAGCAGACCCAGTAAAAGCAAAAGGGCTTAACTAAATTACAGGGATCATGGTCAGATAGGAGAAATAACTGATTGATGAATAGGGATCAAATATTGATCTAGGAAGGTGAGTAATCCATTGCCTAAAGATATTCTGAAACAACTATGTCTGTTCAATTCCCTAATTGCACAATGAAATGATTCGTTTCTTCCTCAGAGACTTATAAAAGAAAAATGTCTTAAATTAATTAAACATTTTGCTTCAACTGTTTAACATATAATTAATGTTATTTTCCTAACATGGTACTAGTTATTTTACAGTAGTATTCACTAGTATTTTTAGATTATCTCTTAATATGACATATTTTCCATACATTAGTGGTCATAATGTAGAAAGTAATTATTGCCAGTCATATGGCTAATAAATAACATTGCAGAATATTTGCTAATTACAAAGTTCAGCTACTTCTGTAACATTAAATTGCTTAAAAATATTAAGGTTTACATTTCCAACTTGTTTCTCAAACAAAATATAAAGTCCTGGAGGGTGGAGGCTACATGTTTCTCAAACCTGAATGCCTTTTGTATCTGATCATCCAGTTGATCACTTTGATTCCTCTTGCTCCTTAACATGGGCTGATTGCAACACCTTCTTCCTACCCTCAACTTCACTAACTTCATACAGACCTCATCATATCATTTTTCATGTGGAGCACTAATTTTGTTTTTCTTCCTTTTGTCTTGCTCTTCTTTAAAAAATTTTTTCTCAGATCTATGCAACATCTAGCTTTGATGACCCCATTGAGAAGCCCTCACTTTGTCTCCCAAGCCTCTTTTTTTGGGAATATGATTATCCTTTTTAGAACACTTGAAACATGGTGTTGTCTGTTACCTGTTTAATTATCTTTTGCCTGACAAGACTATGAGTTTTGTATAGACAATGACTTTGAGTTATTCATAAATAAATTTTCACCAGTTTTTCAAGTTCTCAGTGATATGTGCTGAATAACAAATCCATGGTAAGGATCTGGGCTCCAAATCATAGCTTAATAAATGCTGGTTATCTAAATTAATGTATTTATTAAACTTTGTAGGATCTAATTTATATTAATTAGACTTAGACAAAATAGTGTTTCCTCCTTTTGAGGCAATAAACGTCATGTCAAACATCAAAGAAGTGCTAGTTCAACAAACAGAGAACAGAATGAAGAGACTGCTATTTTCTGAACAGGAGAAAAAAATGTTCAATGTCCACCAGTTAATTCTCCTCTGTTGTTTTTCTCAAGGGTGCATACATAAAGCTGCTTTTCCTGTAAAAATGTAGATTTTTGCCTAGGAACCATTAAAAAATGTATTAAGTCCTTGTGACAACTGATTAATTTTAGTTTGAGGTTATGAATACAAAACAACAAGAGTGCTGGTATTTAACATGCATTTTAATGATGTCACAGCAAAAGTAAAGGATGAGAAAGATAATTCAATTTGCTTACTCTAAAAGGTCAGTTCTCCTGAGATAAAAATTGTCCCTTAGGGCACCAATGCCTTTCTCGGCATACTTCCCCTTCTGCTGCCTCTCTGCCTCTTCCTGTTCCTTAGGGATGTGAGCATTTATATTTAAGGACCATCAGACTATGTTGTTTAGAATGAAAGTGAGTTGGTGAGGAGAGCAGAGGGACAACCCATGCTTTTAAAATGAAACTTTAGGTAGTTTTGCCCTTGATTTTTTCATTATTCCAGCATACTTTAAGTTATTGTAAGTGCATTTAAGAAAAGGAAAGAAATAGAAATGGATACAGTCATTTAAATATTACATTTGCATGTCTTTGCCCATACAAAGATTGCATGCAGAGGTGAAGGCTTTGGTGAGAAAGATTATGCATCATTTGCTCAAAATTTATCCCAAGTGTTTTTAAGCCAGATCTTGTATTTCTGCAGGATTGAATCTTTCATAAGAGCAGGGCTCAGCACAGGGTCTTCACAAACTTGGAGGTCAATATGGATTTGTGGAATCAATGGATTAATATCTGACTCCAGATATGCTGGCAAACATTCAGTGCATGGCCCTTAGGACCCACTCAGTGATACTCAGCAGGTTTTACAAACAAGAAAATTGATATTTAGGACACAGTTGTTTACAGGTTGAGCATAAATTTCTTTAAAAATAAATATTTAGCTTTAACTTTCACAGAATAATACAAAAAGGGAATCTAAGTGAGATATAATAAATCAGGTTATGAAAAAGTATTTGAGTATAATTGTGTATAAAGAGCAGAAAATATATAACCCTTGATATTAATGATAGCACAAATCTGTGGATTAAATAAATAGCAAACAATGAATGACTAAAAGATACATGGAAGGTCAAAAAGAAAGCAGGATACAATAATATGATTTCATTAGAGATAATTGCTCAGAGGAAGAGAGAGATTTGTTAATGGGGGACATGAGTGTTTGAGTAGAGTGGAAGACTTCCAGAAGAGGGTCTTAAAAGAGGAAACGTTTATAGGGATAGGTAAGGGTGCTCTGGAGAGAAAGTTTGATTTGAAGAAACTGAGCAAGAGATAAGAGAAACTTCAGGAGAAATGGCTAAAGTGTGTGGTGACATTTGTATTCACATATCTTTTGGGTGGAGATGTTCATATTAATAATCAGCTGCCCCTCCTTAGACCCCATGTCATCGTTTCATATTCAGATCAAACTGTACGTTGGGAGGAAACTACTACCACCAGGACTTCCAGACATAAGGGTCCACTGGTGATAGAAAAAGATATACCGCTGTCCTCAAGCACCTCAGACTAAATCAAATGAAGAGAGGGCATCCGTGCGGTGATGTAATGTGGTAGAAAGAACAGTCAAGTCAGCAACCCTGAGTTTGGGTTACTAACTTTGAGTTACTACCTCATTGTGTGCAGTGAAACAAGTTTTTTAACCTTTCCAGACTTGACTTTCCTCATCGGAAAAGTAGAGATAATTAAGTTATAATGTGAGAAATCATTCTCCTAACTAGGAGCTGCTGCCAAAATATAAACCATCTCCTCTTCTTTGAAGAATTATTTGGAAAGTCTGGTCAGGGAAAGCTTATTGGTAGAGGTCAGATTGAAGGTAGACCTAAAATATGATGGCTTCAAGTTCATGCTTATGAATAGTGGAAAGTAATATTATTTCTGTCATTGTATCAACAATTGCTTTTAGAAACACCTAGTAATTAGGGATAAAGTATAAACGCACAGAAGAGCAAATCTGGAAACTCATTCCATGAAAGGTGAACCCAGATCTTAGCAAATAGTAGATCCTCTAATAACATTTTTTGAAAAGAAAAATGTACTTACTGATTTGAGCTATAACTTACAGTAAAATCCACTCCTTTTAGTGTGTGATTCTATCAAGCTTACTTGCTTTAAATGCAGACATAAGGTAAGACATTTGTGCTGATACATCTATCCTTGTTTGCTCATCCCCATTGTGACCACAAGGACATGACTTGTGAGTAGTTTGGTCAGGAAAGGAGAAAAATCTATATCCATATAGAGCAAAATAACTGACCCATAACTGTCTCATTGTCCCCCATGAAAGAATGACAGTAGCAATAGTGATGAAGATGGACAATGAACAAGGTATCTCATAGGTTCCTATTTTAATATCCTCAATTAAGGCTGGCCATAGCTATACAGTCAATAGACTGAGGACCTAGGGAACTAACCTCAGATGGGGATGAGAAGAGAGGAAGAAAATGGGTAGAAGAGTGAACTCTCTAGGCAGAATTATTGGTTTCCTCAAAATTGTTTGCAAAGTAAATTCCTGTATATTCTACTATATTAGCTCTCAGTTTCATGACTAAGCTGCTGATTCTATATCCCTCGTCTTATATGGAGTTGATCTTCCCTTCCACTAAGCTATTACGGTCACAGAAAAATGTACAAAGCTGTTCAAATGTCATCTAATGGAAAGTAAACTTTTTATAAACTATTACTACCAACAATCAACTAAAGTCTCAAAAAATGAAGCTAGTTCTTTTCCCATTTGACATCATAAACTCAGTAGTGAAGAAAAGAAATATAGCTCAAGTGCACACAGAATTTCTTGAATTCCAAGGCTTCTAGCAGTTTCAACTCTCAGTGGCTCACAGAGAAAGAGAATTAACCCTTGCTCTTTTCCTATAGCCCACTCCCAAGTCTTACATGGACACGAACGAATTTTACAAATTAGCAGGGTGATATAAGCTAAAGAATAGAGAAGATCCAAACATAGGAGAGAAAATAAAAACTTAAAATGCATGCAAAATATCAAGTAAGAGAATATAACAATAATTAACCACAAGAAATACACACAAAATAAAGGAAATCCTTGGGGAATGAACTTATTTACTAAAATATATGACCAAAAAGTCTTATAAAGATATTGTTAATTCTTTAAGTATCACAAATCAAAGTCACTCACTTTTTCTTTTTTTTTTTTTTTTTTTTGCAAACTACATTGGGACTATCATTCATTCTCTGGAGAGACATTTTTGTAGAGAAAAAAAGAGGCCACCATTGCTGTTGCCTCCCAAGGCTCCAATTGAACTTAAAGAACAACATGGTCAAGTTGGCTCCTTAAAAATGAATGACTGGCAATGGCCAGAGAAATGAGGATTGGGTAGCACAGGTGGAAATCATCAGATAGCATTCAGCCATCTCCTTCTCAACTGTGGAGGATAGAGGAAACTTAAGGAAGAGAAGGATAAGGATGGGGGAAAATCTCCGCCTATAAAACACTTCCTAATAAATGCTCAATTAAGAATATATACCGACAGGTATATACAAGAAAAAACATTTTTGTTGTTTTTTATTTGTAATTTTTTATTGAAATATAGTTGATTTACAATGTTGTGTTAGTTTCAAGTATACAACAAAGTGATTCAGCTATATATGTATATGTGTATATATATATATATATAGATAGATAGATAGATAGATAGATTCTTGTTTTTACAATCTCTTCCATTATATGTTATTACAAGGTATTGAGTATAGTTCCCTGTGCTACAGTAGGTCCTTATTAGTTATCTATTTTATATATAGTAATGTGTATAGTTTAATCCCAAACTCCTAATTTATCCCTCCGCCCCCCATTTCCCCTTTGGTAACCATAGGTTTGCAAATAAATATATTTTTGTTTGCATTTTGGGAAGCACCTCATTCACTAAGAATAATGTATATAATGTCAAAATGTGCACCATAAGCCTTCGGCTTAGCATCAATCCTTTCCTTTCCATTGAAGGAAAATGAAACACTCTCATTCCCTTGAAATCATCTTTTTTAAAGCTGAAAATTAGAAATGGTTTCCTTTATACTGCAGGGCAACCCTGTGAGAAGGAGAATTAGGTGTCCATGTTTAGTGTGCAAGACATTCCCTCAAAGTAATCCCTCACCCTTTTGCCACATGCTTGAATTTTTACATATTAGTCATTTTTTCCAACCCCATGTTACAGAGACAGGCACAGAAAGAAATTCATTCCATAGGAGGATGAAAGTAGCTCTCTTCCAAAGCAAAACAATTTGTAGTAAACTACTTTTCACATTTGTTGGATTTGGAAGAAACCAAAAATGATCTGACCTATGAGAAGCTGATTTTCAGTATGACTTGGTTTGAATACAGGATTCTAGAATTATTCCTAGAATTAGGGTCTCTTCATTATACAACTCTAGGAGATACCATTCTCAATGAATTCTATGTGAATGTGGCAGCAGAGTTGTGTAATGCACAGCCTGTGTAGCTGTACGTGCAATCACATCTATATCACTCTGAGCATGAATAAGACATCTTGGCAATTTTGAAAGAGAATTATTTTAACTAGTGCAGATGGCTAGTTAAGCAGGCTTGTTAAATAGCCAGTGAACACTGGGCATATCAATAGGCCCTCTCCAACTTTTCATGATTTTAACCTCATTTTTTTTTTTTTTTTTTTTTTTTTTTTTTTGCGGTACACGGGCCTCTCACTGTTGTGGCCTCTCCCATCATGGAGCACAGTCTCTGGACGCACAGGACCAGCAGCCATGGCTCACGGGCACAGCCGCTCCGTAGCATGCGGGATCTTCCTGGACCGGGGCAAGAACCCGTGTCCCCTGCATCGGCAGGCGGACTCTCAACCACTGTGCCACCAGGGAAGCCCAACCTCATTTTTAATAAGTATGGAAGATTTCAAATCATCCTTTTAAGAATAGAATTGGCACTGTATCTGTGAGGACTGTGTATTTATTATTATCACTGACTCTCTCTAATGTTCCTGAGTGATTTCTTCTCTTGAACCCTATTAACCAGCAAAACAATGAATAAAAATGTTTTAATCACAGATGTTGTATTTACATATAATATTTGTAAATTTTAAGCAATTCAATATCCATTATTTCATTTGACCTTCCCCTTAATGGTGAATGTTGCTCACAAGACAGATCATGGGACTGAGAATCCAGAGGATTAAGAAACTTGTTCCTAATCCATAGTGAGTAGTACCAGGGTTGTGATGAATCCCCACATTTGTTCTGTCCTAATCTGCTATGTTTTCCTTTCACCATCTCTTGGCCCTGACAAAACCATGTGCTCCTTTCACCAGCCAAGTAGAAACAAGTATATATACATTTTTGCTTATATACATTTTATTTGCTTATTATTTTGTTTTTTGTTAAAACATTAAATTAAATGTCAGACAAATTCAATTATCCAGGAAGGAAAGGAGACAGGATCTACAGTTTGCTCTTATTTTAGGTGTGGTCACTTCATGAAACTTGGACATCATCGGCATGGCAAAATTCAAATATCTACCTCACCCTCGTCAATCCAACGCAATGACCCACATTCATGTTACAGAGCTCTCATGTATGTGTCCGCCTCCCCATGGCTCCTGTAATCATGGTTTTCTGTCCCACACACAAACCCTCTGCAGACTTTCAAGAAGGCATCTCCTTCCAGCCACTTAATCAGCACCCTGTCCCTCTGCTGCAGTCTGGCTAGACAAAGTAGACAGTGTCACTATTAAGTTGCTGAGAATCAGATGTCATGTCACACATGCAGTTTCAGAAGAGTAGTTATAAGAGGGACAGCAACCTCCCTGCCTGGTGACACTGTGATGGCTGGCCCTGTGGACAAGTGGCGTGGAATCTCATTAGCCTCTTTCCTGGCTGCAGCATTTCATGTTGAGCATCTGTCTACTCTGATTGCAGTTCTTAGCTTGGGGCCTTTGGGGATCATGCCTCTGGTCTAAGTGCTTTGTTACCACTTTAGTTTTCAACATGGAGGGGAGGACTTTATGAACTCCTTTGCCTATCTATCCAACTGGAATATCACCAATTATTTTCTCCTCATCTACAACCAAGTTTTATCATTGTCCAGTAAAATGTCCTTTCTGTTTGTATTCCCGTAGCAGAACACTGAGAGTTTTATAACTTATCCTGGCCAAGATCTGGCCAGATCTTTTTCTGATTTATTTCACAGTCCTTAGCCAGTCTGTTCCCTGTGTCAGGAGTCTTATTTAAACTAAAGTTCCAGAGCATATTTAGCTTTGCTTTCCACTGATTGGATTCTCATAAGGCCAGGTTATCTGAATGGTCAGTTTGTTAGTTAAACAAGTCAAGTTTATACATATCAACATTCTGTACTTGGGTCAGTGGGTATAATTGCATGCCATCTTGGCTTCTACTAGTAACTGGTTAATACTTTTTAGGAGAATCTTGTAACTATGTATACATTTTCTTAACCAATAAACTCTACTACCAACAAGAACTTTAAAGAAAGAGGGAGAACTATCTCCATCATCCTCTAACAACTCTGCATAGATATTTGTGCTTATTCTAATAGTCTCTTGATGGTTATTTGGGGCCCAGGGTACAATATTTTCCTACTACATCCCTTAGAGGTGCTTCTGGGAGCCTGTGACAGCCCCTTCTCTGCACTTCCACACAGATGGCTCAGGCATTACTGTCAGCCTAGTGTTTGTCACTCTCACCTGTGCAGGTAAAAGTCCATGATAGTAGGACCAGGGTTAATTCACATTACTGTGCTCAGCTCCTGACATCATGCTTGGCACTCTGTAGGGACTCACTGATGTTTACTGAATTTTATTGAAACATATCAGGAATGTCCTGGGGGCAACTATGGTATGCTGGATAGCTCAGCTCATGGACTTGGAATGAGGTTTCGAAAGCAGAGTGCCAGGTGTTATTTGCGTGATTGGGGGATCTTCACTCTCTTGAGACTCAATTTCCTCTCTGTAACTACCTACCAAATACTGTCATTGTAAAGACTGAATGAAGTAAGATGAATGAAACAAGCCCCCACAATGTCTAGCACATACTGCACACAAAACCAAATCTGGGTTTCTTTTTTTCTCCCCTTCTTCTTTGATACTGATTTTGAAGGTGATTTTGGGAAACAAATATCCTTTAACACCCAAGCCTTCCAGTAATCTAGAGCCTCCTTGTGTTTCAAGTATTCTTGGTTGTCTGTTAAGTGGCCTGAAGCCATTAATGATTCACTCATTGGTCTTAATAAGCTAAAATGTCCCTAAAGGTGCTTTCATAACACAGGCAAAGGGAAGCAAAGGGTTGAACCATTTATTCTTTGAATTTGATTGATGTCGACAGGCAATCTGGACAGCTGAGGTTCAAATACACACTTTTTTCCTTTTATTTCATGGCAGGATTGATTTTGGCCTGAATCATGTGAATAGTTGCCTTAGCTCCCCTAGGACATGCCTTTCACTTTGTGGGTATAGACAGCTATAGAAAACAAGTATTATTTTAACCTCCTTAAAACATGGAAACTCTCAAACACAGAGAGGTTAATTGGTTTGACAAATGTCACACAGCTCTCAGTCCTGAAGCTGAGAGACAGCCTCCAGGTCTCCAGGCTACCCCTCCTCTCAACACATTACAGAAAACTATTACAGCTGCTTAAACACATCTATGCTTTAAATGGAAATAATAACCTGTAAAATCACACATTTCTTCCCTTTTGGGTATAGAAAATCATAGTCTGAAGCCAGTATAATAATGAATTGATAACATGTAAAGAATTTTTAACATGTCCATTACCTAAATGTCGCATATTCTCCTATCTTAAACAATTTCTTTGCACTTAGGTAAACCAGATAATAGATTGTTGGGAAACGAACAAATAAAAGAGGTTAAAGTTGTGTTTTTTGTGTGTTTGTTTGTTTGTTGTTTTTGTTTTATCAAATGACTAATGATGCTATTGGGATTCATGAATTCATCCATTCAATCATGTGTTTTGAAATTCCTTTTACGAGCATGGTTCTGTGCTGTAGAAAGACAAATACACATCTTAGGCTCCCATTGGAGTGCATTTCCCTTAAGAATTAGTGAGGTGTAGCCCTGGAGAAAGATCAATACCAAGGTATGAAGGACTAGGATTCCCATCCTGGTTTTGCACTAACTGACAGGGCAAATCACAACTACCCATGAAGAATGGAAACTGCAGTATCCAGTTGGATTAACACTAATGGGTTTCGTTTAGAACCCAGTGAGATCATGTAAATGAAACCACTTTGAAAATGTTAAGGGACTCTATGAATGAATTACTATAATATTTCTACTAAGGGAAGAAGACAAGACTGTGATTAGTACAAGGCTGTATTTAAGCACCATCTCCATGGAAGGCATGTTATGAACCCTGTGAATCTCGAAAAGGAAAAAAAAAATTCATATGTGCTTTGGTAGTTTAAAATAACCCTTGTTTTGGGACTGGGTCTTGGATTGGAGCTTTTGTTTATTTAGTGTGTTTACCTTTATGTTGACAAATATGATGCCATACATTCTCAGTATAACTTCATATTTCATGAGCCATTAGGGAACAAGTTATAAGCCCTATTTTCCCTTTAGATAATTTGAAGTCCATATATGTAAGTTCAAGATCATGCTCAAGATCACATAACAAGCTACTCCTTAAAGATAGGATCTGTAACTATGGGCAGTGGGATTGGAATTGTCCTCTACAAACCTAAACATAATATCATAGAGAAGAGGAAGTAGTAGGTTATATTAAGCTATGTGTCTCAATTTTGTGGAGCAGGATGCTGAACTAAATGCAAGTCTTTGAATGACCTGTGGATTTCAATCATAGCTGTATATCTCCCACCCCCTCACAAGTAATTGAAAGCTCTTGAACACCACATTTTGTTCTACTTAAAATGTGATTGCACTTCATGGCAGGGTGTTTCATAATCCTGGAGCCCTTTGGAATGTGGAAGGAACTAGGCACAAGATAGGACCCAAGATAATTTGAATCTACTCTTAGTTTAAGGACTAATTTTCTCTGTGACTTTGAGCAAGTCACCGAATTTCCCTTAACTTCCCTACATTTAAAACTGGAAAAATACCCCTTTCCCTACTTCCCTTATAAGTGAAAAGATTATATGAGAATGTACAAGGATAATAAATGTTAATACAAAAGTTAATGTGCCTTACAAAAGCAAGATTTTTTCTTAAGAGGTTTCTCTGATGGTTATTTTAGGAAAGGATAGCATATATGATCATCAATCAATCAAAGTGTCCTGAGTAGGCTCTATAGAGAGGTCAAGAAATACAGCAGGATCATGAGAATTTAGAGGGGGGTACCTCAAAATACGTAGATGTGATAACTACATACAGGTAAGCTTACACTCAATGAAATTGTTGCTCATTGAAGACCAAGCATGTGGTACACATTTTAGAAAATGCAAAATTTCAGAGGAAACAAATTTAGCTTTCACAGAAGTGGTGAAACTCTACCTTGACCTGACAAATTGGTAGGACAGAGGAGGGCAAGGAGAAGGAGTCATCATTTCTCTAAAGTAGACTGTAACCTCCATGAGGACAGAGATTTTGGTCTGTTCATTGATGTATCCCAGGGCCAGTTACCTTGTTGAGGTACTATAAACATGTGTGAATGGATCAGTGAGGGATGGAAGTATGGGCAAGGTCTGCAGGTGAAAATGAACCAGTGTACTGGAGCAAACTAGGCTATCTTCCTGACAGGAGAAGTTTCATGATGGAGTTTAGGAGATAATAGGTGTGAAAGAGCATTTACAGACAAAGCTGAGAATAATACTGAATGGAAGGATCAAAGCTTCCTAGTATTTGGAGCCATGAAGAACCCTAACAATGTTAAATATCTTAATCTAGGTTCGACAGACTCCCAGGCAGGGGATGATTTATAGACATGGTCTAGGGAATCCATAACACCCTCACTTAATATGGATTGAGCAATTGTGTATGCAAGTGTGATTCTCATGGTTGGGCTTAGCTTTCTGTTAGATGCCATGAAACAGCCAAAGAGATCCTGACTGAAGTTCTGAAAGTCCACATATGTAGCTGCTTTGTTACATGATGAATCATTTAATCACATGTTGTTATGGCATTTGGGGAACCTTCATAATTATGCTATGCTTATTATTTCATTGTGATTAATCTCTTCTGCTATATGATTAAATATCTTTATTGTTCAACTACATCCTCAAGTGCCTCTGAGATGTTTCAGTGTGCTGAATTTAGTTTCAGTAATCCCTTCTTAAGATCTTCCCAAATAGTTGAGGCTACTAAGATAGCAGACCTAGAAAATATCGCCATACCTGCCTTTTTATCTAGGAAGAAAGATAAGGCTCCTATCATGAGCATCCATTCCCTACAACCAGAAGTAAAGAAAATAAAATACACAATGTGAATTTTTGAGTAAGTAGGCATGCATTTACATCAAAATTAAAGGAGGCAATGGAAATGTGGATTTGCAATGTCCTCTGAAAACTCTAAGTGGTGGTCCCCCAGTGGGGAAGGAATGAATGTCCATCAAGTTTGGTGAAACGATGGTCCCATACACCTCTATCTATACAAATTAGCCCAGAAATAAAGGCTGGAATCTGATTCTAAAATTCAATCAGTTTTAATTCTAGCAATTGCAAAATTTCTTTTGCATAAATATCTCTCAGCAAGATGTAAGTAACATTATTAGTGATTGCTGATGAACCTGAGAGATGACAGCTGTCTTGTCACCAGCAGGTTTACCAGCAGAGTTTACTAACAGGTGTCCTGATAAATGGATTCATGCACAAGCCTTCTCTTCACACCAGAAACTTAGATTTTCCTAACATTCTTACTGTGATCTCCTTGTTTTATTGTAGGAACAATGATATCTATGGCATCATGATCAAACAAATGATGCCAATTACAGTGCTGGAAATATACACACAGGTAGCATGAAACATCTTTTGGACTTATCAGTTAAGGCAGTAGTAGAACAGGGGTTGTTGCACTTGCAGTGAAGTGAGTTCAGAATTTCAAAATCTTTGTGCATTGTCTGGCAATATTGAGGAACAAAAGACTGGATCTGGTAGAGAAAATAATCATGTACTTGATGAGAATTCTGGTGAGGCCAGATGTATAGTTTTGGGACTCAGCTTTGAATGGGTATACAGGTCATTTTGATCTTGAATTTTAAGAAATTCCCTATTAAACCAGGTAGGTTTTAGAGTTGTGAAATTGGCTCTTATTTCTTTGGACATGATGTAAGGCCTTAAGTGGACCACAAGGTATTTTGGACTTAGCAGGACATGCCAGCTTATGGCACCTTTGACCAAGTACGAACAGCTGCTGCTATAGTGGCAATTTGAAGGAAACTGCCCTTGGGTGCTCTGGCCTTGAGCAGAGACTCCTAACCTTGGACACAGGCAGAGGAGGGTCTCAGCACACAGCACTGGACCACAGACTCCTACAAAAGCACCCACAGCTAAAGTAAGAAAAGAGTGCATTTATGAGTAGAGACCCTTTAAGTATCTGATTATTTTTTTAATGTTGCTTCACCAATATGGTGGAAGCTTCACAAAGAGTAGTAAG
This sequence comes from Hyperoodon ampullatus, assembly GCF_949752795.1. NCBI lineage: Eukaryota > Metazoa > Chordata > Mammalia > Artiodactyla > Ziphiidae > Hyperoodon > Hyperoodon ampullatus. The sequence goes on along the minus strand of NC_136926.1, from coordinate 54,235,645 downwards.
GACAATTGATGTCTGGTTGATTATACAAATATTAATTACCCTGTAAATTAAATGTACCTGATTAAAGAAGAGTTAGGGGAGGACCTTCAAGATGGTGGAGGAGTAATACATAGAGATCAGCATTCTCCCCACAGATACATCAAAAGTACATCTACATGAGGAACAATGCCTACCGAACACCTACCAAACTCTGGCAGAAGACTTCAGACTCCCCAAAGGCAAGAAACTCTCCACATAACTGGGTAAGACAAAAAAAAAAAGAGAAAAAACAGAGACAAAAGAATAGGGATGGGACCTGCAGCTCGGGGAGGGAGCTATGAAAGAGGAAAAGTTTCCACACACTAGGAAGCCTCTTCAAGGGCAGAGAAGGGGGGTGGGGATGTGGGTGGGGGAAAGCTGCAGACCCACGGAGGAGAGTGCAGCAACAGCAGTGTAGAGGGCAAAGTGGAGCGATTCCCACACAGATAATCAGTGCCGACCAGGACTCACCAGCCTGAGAGGCTTGTCTGCTCACCCACCAGGGCGAGTGGGCTGGGAGCTGAGGCTCAGGCTTCGGAGGTTAGATCCCAGGGAGAGGACTGGGGTTGGCTGCGTGAATTCAGTCTGAAGGGGGCTAGTGTGCCACAGCTAGCCAGGAGGTAGTCCGGGAAAATGTCTGGAACTGCCTAAGAGTCAGTAGGCCATTGTTTTGGAGTGTGTGAGGAGAAGGGATTCAGAGCACTGCCTAAACAAACCCCAGAGATGGGTGCAAAATGCAGTTATCAGTGGGGACACCAGAGACTGGCATGAAATGCTAAGGCTGCTGCTACAGTCAAAAAGAAGCCTGGGTGCAAGCACAGGTGACTATCCACAAATCGCCTCTCAGGAGCGTGTGCAGCCCACCACTACCAGTGTCCAGCCAGCCAGGGACAACTTCCCCAGAAGAACACATGGAACACCTCAGGCTGTTGCAACATCATGCCAACCTCTGCTGCCATAGGTTCGCCCCAAATTCCATACTCTTCCCTTTCCCTGGACTGAGTGAGCCAGAGCCACCTAATCAACTGCTACTTTAACACCATTTTGTCTGGGCACGGGACAGATGCCCTCAGGCAACCTACATGCAGAGGTGTGACCAAATCCAAAGCTGAACCCCAGGATCTGTGTGAACAAAGAAGGGAAAGGGAAATTTATCCCAGCAGCCTCAGGAGCAGTGGATTAAATCTCCACAATCAACTTGAGGTACCTGCATGGGGAAATGCCTGAATAGACAACAGATCATCCCAAAATTGAAGTGGTGGACTTTGGGAGCAACAGGAGACTTGGGGTTTGATTTCTGCATCTAATTTTTTTATGGTTTCATGTTTATCTTAGTTTAGTATTTAGAGCTTATAATCATTGGAAGATTTGTTCATTGATTTGGCTGCTCTCTTCATATATATATATATATATATATATATATAATATATGTATTGTTTCCTTTTTCTCTTTTTGTTAGTGTGTATGTGTATGCTTCTTTGTGTGATTTTGACTGTATAGCTTTGTTTTTACCATTTGTCTTAGGATTCTGTCTGTCCGTTTATTATTTGTTTGTTTTTTGTTTGTTTGTTTGTTTGTTTTTTAGTATAGTTTTTAGCATTTGTTAACATTGGTGGATTTGTTTAATCGTTTGGTTGCTCTCTTCTTCCTTTCTTACTTTCTTTTATGACTTTTTAATTTTTTATTTTAATAATATTTTTAATTTAATAACATTATTTTATTTTTATTTTTTTATTTCTTTCTTCTTTCTCACTTTTCTTCTGAGCCATATGGCTGACAGGGTCTTGGTGCTCTGGACGGGTGTTAGGCCAGAGCCTCTTAGGTGAGAGAGTGGAGTTCAGGACATTCATTCACCAGGGACCTCCTGGCCCCACATAAGATCAAACGGCAAAAACACTCTCAGAGATCTCCATCTCAAAGCTAAGACCCAGCTCCACTCAATGACCAGCAAGCTACAGTGCTGGACATTCCATACCAAACAACCAAAAAAACAGGAAAACAACCACACCCATTAGCAGAGAGGCTGCCAAAAATTGTAATAAGTTCACAGAAACCACAAAACACACCACTGGACATGGTCCTGCCCACCAGAAAGACCCAGCCTCATCCACCAGAACACAGGCACCAGTCACCTCTACCAGGAAGCCTACCCAACTCACTGAACAATCTTATCCACTGGGGGCGGACAACAAAAACAAAGGGAGCTATGAAATTGTAGGTGTGAAAAGCAGACACCAAACACTGTAACTTAAGCAAAATAATAAGACAGAGAAATACACAGCAAATGAAAGAGCAAGGTAAAAACCCACCAGAACAAACAAATGAAGAGGAAATAGGCAGTCTACCTGAAAAAGAATTCAGAGTAATGATAGTAAAGATGATCCAAAATCTTAGAAATAGAATGGAGAAAATAAAAGAAATGTTTAACAAGGACATAGAAGAACTAAAGAGCAAACAAACAATCATGAACAACACAATAAATAAAATTAAAAATTCTTTAGAAGGGATGAAAAACAGAGTAAGTGAGGCAGAAGAATGGATAAGTGACCTGGAAGATAAAATAGTGGAAATAACTAACACACAACAGAATAAAGAATAAAGAATGAAAATAATTGAGGACAGTCTCAGGAACCTCTGGGACAACATTAAACACACCAACATTTGAATTATAGGTGTCCCAGAAGAAGAAAGAACAAGAAAGGGACTGAGAAAATATTTGAAGAGATTATAGTTGAAAACTTCCCTAATATGGGAAAGGAAATAGTCAGTCAAGTCCAGGATGCACAGAGAGCCACGTACAGTATAAATCCAAAGAGAAATACTCCAAGACATATATTAATTAAACTATCAATAATTAAATACAAATAAAAAATATTAAAGGCAGCAACGGAAAAGCAACAATTAACATACAAGGGAATCCCCATTAGGTAAAAAGCTGACCTTTTAGCACAAACACTGCAAGCCAGCAGGCTGTGGCTGGACATATTTAAAGTGATGAAGGGGAAAAATCTACAACCAAGATTACTCTACCCAGCAAGGATCTCATTCAGACTTAAAGGAGAAATTAAAACCTTTATAGACAAGCAAAAGCTAACAGAATTCAGCACCACCAAACCAGTGTTACAACAAATGCTAAAGGAACTTCTCTAGGCAGGAAAGACAAGAGAAGGAAAAGACCTAAAATAACAAACCCAAAACAATTAAGAAAATGGTAGTAGGAACATACATATTGATAACTACCTTAAATGTAAATTGATTAAATGCTCCAACCAAAAGACATAAACTGGCTGAATGGATACAAAAACAAGACCCTTACACATGCTGTCTACAAGAGACCCACTTCAGATCTAGGGACACATAGACTGAACGAGATGGGATGGAAAAGATAGTCCATGCAAATGGAAATCAAAAGAAAGCTGGAGTAGCACTCCTTATATCAGACAAAATAGACTGTAATACAAAGACTATTAGAAAAGACAAAGAAGGACACACATAATGATCATGGGATAAATCCAAGATGAAGATATTACAATTGTAAATATTTATGTGCCCAACATATCAGCAGCACAATATATAATGCAAATGCTAACAGTGATTAAGGGGGAAATCAACAGTAACCCAATCAGAGTAGAGGACTTTAACACCCCACTTTCACCACTGGACATATCAAGCAAAATGAAAATAAATAAGGAAACACAAGCTTTAAATGATACATTAAAGAAGATGAGCTTAATTGATATTTATAGGACATTCCATCCAAAAACAACACAATGCAATTTCTTCTCAAGTGCTCATGGAACATTCTCCAGGATAGCTCATATCTTGGGTCACAAATCAAGCCTAGGTAAATTTAAGAAAATTGAAAACATATCAAGCATCTTTTCTGGGAGCAACATTATGAGACTAGTTATGAATTAGAGGAAAAATCTGCAAAAAATACAAACACACTGAGGCTAAACCAAACACTACTAAAATAACGAAGAAATCGCTGAATAAATCAAAGAGGAAATCAAAAAATACCTAGAAACAAATGACACTGAAAACACAATGACCAATACCTATGGAATGTAGCAAAAGCAGTTCTAAAAGGGAAGTTTTTAGCAATATAATCCTACTTAAAGAAACAAGTAACATCTCAAAAAAATAACATAGTTTACACCTAAAATAATTATAAATAGAACAAAAACCCCCAAAGTTACCAAAAGGAAAGAATCATAAATATCAGAACAGAAATAAATGTAAAAGAAATGAAGGAAAAGATAGCAAAGATCAATAAAACTATAAGCTGGTTCTTTGAGAAAATAAACAAAATTGATAAACCATTAGGCATACTTATCAAGAAAAAAAGGGAGAAGATACAAATCAATAGAATTAGAAATGAAAAAGAAGTAACAACTGACACTGCAGAAATACAAAGGATCATGAGAGATTACTACAAGCAACTATATGCCAATAAATTGGACAACCTGGAAGAAATGGACAAATTCTTAGAAATGCACAACCTTCTGACATTGAACCAGGAAGAAATGGAAAATATGAACGGACCAATCACAAGCACTGAAATTGAAACTGTGATTAAAAATCTTCCAACAAACAAAAGCCCAGCACCTGATGGCTTCACAGGCGAATTCTGTCAAACATTTAGAGAAGAGTTGACACCTATCCTTCTCAAACTCTTCCAAAATATAGCAGAGGGAGGAATGCTCCCAAACTCATTCTATGAGGACACCATCACCCTGATATTGAAAACAGACAAAGATGTAACCAAGAAAGAAAACTACAGGCCAATATCACTGATGAATATAGACGCAAAAATCCTCAACAAAATACTAGCAAACAGAACCCAACAGCACATTAAAAGGATCATACACCGTGTTCAATTGGGGTTTATCACAGGAATGCAATGATTCTTCATTATATGCAAAGGAAACCATGTGATAAACCATATTAATAAATTGAAGGATAAAAATCATATGATCATATCAATAAATGCAGAAAAAGCTTTTGACAATATTCAACAACCATTTATGATAAAAACTCCAGAAAGTAAGCAGAGAGGAAACTTACCTCAACATAATAAAGGCCATATATGACCAACCCACAGCCAACATCGTTTTAACCAAAGTAATCAGAGAAGAAAAAGAAATAAAAGGAATCCAAATCAGAAAAGAGGAAGTAAAACTGTCACTGTTTGCAGATGGCATGATATTATACATAGAGAATCCTAAAAATGCGATGAGAAAACTACTAGAACTAATCAATGAATTTGGTAAAGCAGCAAAATGCAAAATTAATGCACAGAAATCTCTTGCATTCCTGTAAAATAATGCTGAAAATTCTGGAAGAGAAATTAAGGAAACACTCTCATTTACCATTGCAGCAAAAAGAATAAAATACCTATGAGTAAATCTACCAAGGAGACAAAAGACCTGTAGGCAGAAAACTATAAGACACTGATGAAAGAAATTAATGATACAAAAACATGGAGAGATACACTATGTTCTTGGTTTGGGAGAATCAACATTTTGAAAATAACTATACTACCCAAAACAATCTACTGTTTCAATGCAATTGCTATCAAACTACCAATGGCATTTTTCACAGAAATAGAACAAAACATTTCACAATTTGTATGGAAATACAAAGGACCCAGAAGAGCCAAAGCAGTCTTGAGAAAGAAAAATGGAGGTGGAGGAATGAGGTTCCTGGGTATAGACTATATTACAAAGCTGCAGTAATCAAGAGAGTATGGTATTGGCACAAAAACAGACATATAGATCAATGGAACAGGATAGAAAGCCCAGAGATAAATCCACACACATATGGTCACCTTATCTTTGATAAAAGAGGCAAGAATATACAATGGAGAAAAGGCAGCCTCTTTAATAAGTGGTGCTTGGAAAATTGGACAGCTATCTGTAAAATAATGAAATTAGAACACTCCCTGACACCATACACAAAAATAATCTCAAATGGATTAAAGGCATGAATGTAAGGCCAGACACTGTAAAACTCTTAGAGGAAAACATAGGTAGAGTACTCTATGACATAAATCACAGCAAGATCCTTTTTGACCCACCTACTAGAGAAATGGAAATAAAAACGAAAATAAACCAATGGGACCTAATGAAACTTAAAAGCTTTTGCACAGCAAAGGAAACCATAAACAAGATGAAATGACAACCCTCAGAATGGGAGAAAATATTTGCAAATGAAGCAACTGACAAAGGATTAATCTCCAAAAGGTACAAGCAGCTCATGCAGCTCAATATGAAAACAACAAAGAAGCCAATCCAAAAATGGGCAGAAGACCTCAATAGACATTTCTCCAAAGAAGATATACAGATTGCCAACCAACACATGAAAGGATGCCCAAGATCACTAATCATTAGAGAAATGCAATTCAAAACTACAATGAGGTATCACCTCACACCAGTCAGAATGGCCATCATCAAATGGTCTACAAACAATAAATGCTGGAGAGGGTATGGAGAAAAGGGAAACCTCTTGCACTGTTCATGGGAATGTAAATTGATACAGCCATTAGGGAGAACAGTATGGAGTTCCTTAAAAAACTAAAAACAGAATTACTATATGACCCAGCAATTCTACTACTGGGCATATACCCTGAGAAAAACATAATTAAAAAAGAGTCATGTACCAAAATGTTCATTGCAGCTCTATTTACAATAGTCAGGAAATGGAAGCAACCTAAGTGTCCATCAACAGATGAATGGATAAAGAGGATGTAGCACATATATACAATGGAATATTACTCAGCCATAAATAGAAACGAAATTGAGTTATTTGTAGTGAGGTGGATGGACTTAGAGACTGTCATACTGAGTGAATTAAGTCTGAAAGAGAAAAACAAATACCATATGCTAACACATAGATATGGAACCTAAAGCAAAAATGGTTCTGAAGAACCTATGGGCAGGACAGGAATAAAGACACAGATGTAGAGAATGGACTTGAGGTCACAGGGAGGGGGAAGGGTAAGATGGCACGAAGTGAGAGAGCGGCATGGACATATATACACTCCCAAATGTAAAATAGATAGCTAGTGGGAAGCAGCTGCATAGCACAGGGAGATCAAATCAGTGCTTTGTGTCCACCTAGAGGGGTAGTATATGGAGGGTGGGAGGGAAACACAAGAGGGAAGGGATATGGGAATATATGTATACATGTAGCTGATTCACTTTGTTATACAGCAAAACAACACACCACTGTAAAGCAATTATACTCTGATAAAGATGTTAATAATAAATAAATAAATAAATAAATAAATAAATAAATAAATAAATAAATAAATAAACGAAGAGTTGGATGAGAGCTATATTCGAATATTTACCTCTGAGTTTTCTGTTTGATTTTTATCTTGGACCAACCCTGTTTCCTCCTAAGTGCAATGCCAAATGGCTTCATCATCATCACTTAGGAGAAGCATCCACCCCATAGATGCCACTAAAAGTCAATGCTGATTCAGTGACAATGACAAAATGGTATAGGATAGTTGGTGTTATTTTCTGTTCCTAAAGGGCAAGTAACAGACGTGTTGGGAATGGGTTGACAGACATACATGACTGAGCTTTTTGAAGAGAAATAAGGTCTTAAATGAAAGAATGGCTCTAGTTAAAATATAGTTCATAATTATACCATCTCTTGTCCACTTGCAGGCCTTGGATTTACTTCTATGTATGAGAAAAACTAGTCTAGGCATAAAAATACCCAAAGAATATTCAGTAATTATTACAATTATATGTTAGGCATCACCCAGGTTTAGTGCTTTATAATACTCAGCACTGTAAGTCTTTGAAGTAGACAAGACTAGACACAAACTATTACTGCCTTAGGATCGGCACTTACCTTGGTACTACAGCCCCTGCCCTGTGACTCCTTGAGCATAGACCTCTGCCCCTTGAGACCTCTTTGTACTGACCTTCTAAAATTTGACCTCTTATTGATAGGTCTTAGAGTAACTAGTCTAATCAGTCGCTAATTTTTACATCTCACATTCTTCTAGAATGCATATGGTACATTCTAGCCCCCCATTTTTCTACATTGGACTATCATACCATTCTCCCAATTAAAGTTGCTGTCTCCATTGTTGACCCTCTATCAAAGTTCTGGTGATAACTGAGATGCTAAGCTCAAGGTTTTAATTTAAATGAGTTTAATAAAGAGAACATTCTCAGAGGTGAGGAACTGGCTAGCAAAGACAAAAAGACTCAGCGAAGGACCCAAAGTAGTAAGAGCAGAAAGTCAAGACCACCCCTGAAGGAGTCTCATGCCAAAAAGCTGGTCCCATAGAAGAGGGACTGCCTGATAGTTGCCATGTCCTTAAAGGAGTACAAACACTGATAAATGTGTGGCAATGTGTAGAGAGACTGGGTGGTATAAATACAGCAAACTACCCCTCCCTCTGATCTCAGTCTCTTGTCAATGTCTTCCACTGATGAGCCCCTACTGGCATTGAGATGACAAGGGGCCTTGGCTGTACAGGTCATAGTGGTCAGTGCAGGATACAGAAGTACAGAGAATGTGTGAGTGAAAGGGAGCAAATGGAGGATGACCACCCCCTGCAAATCTATCATCCTCAGACGAGCCAGAATCATGTCTCCAACATGCTCTACTTAGCTGATCCCTCCAGTCATCAAAATGCTCCCTTGCCTCCCCACCACCTACAGAATCAAGCCCAAGCCTGACACTCAAAATCCTCCTTGTTCTTGGCCTGCTGACCTCCCTGTCATCATCACCAGACACTCTGCCTCCTCAAATTATTTTAAACCATTATACTGTGGGTTTTTTGGGGTTTTTTTTTTGTTTTGTTTTTTTGTAGTTCTCCTCACCAACTGGGTCACTTCTTGCCTTTAGGCTTCTGTTTATTTAATTTCCTCTGGAATACACTTTCTCCTCTATATACCAATATATACTCTATATACCAATCAACCTCAAATGTCATCTCCTTTAGAAAGTCTTGGCAAAAATCTACATAATTCTATACATACAGCTGACCCTTGAACAATGTGAAGTTTAGGGACATCAATCCCCACACTATTGAAAATCTGAGTATACCTTTACAATCTGCCCTCGGTATCCATGGTTCCTCCATATCAGAGGTTCTGCATCCTCCTAGTTAACCAACTGTGGATGGTGCAGTACTGTAGTATTTACTACTGAAAAAAAAAAAATCCATGTGTAAGTGTATATGCACAGTTCAAACCTGTGTCATTCAAGGGTCAACTATATTTCTTTTTAGAATTTACCCTAATATTAGATTAGACCATATTAAATTTTTGCTATTCTGCTGTTTTTGACCAACAAAAAATGCGAGCTCATATGTAGAGCCTGGCTCTCTTGCCCATAGGTAAGTCTCCTGAAGGCCGGGCAATCTTCTAGAAGGGTTTATTCCTTGTCGGGTAGCTCAATAGCTGCAAATGGTGGGTGCTTTATATCTGTGTATGGAACTGAACTGAACAAAGGTCCATATTTCATTTTTTCTAGGCCACGAGGAGGAGGGACTATATAAAGCTTGATTTCTCAACAAATATTTGTTGTTTGGAACATAAAACATCTCAAATCCTGTTTGTCAGTTCTCATAAGCAAGAGAATGGGTGAAATGATATTTTCTAAGTTTGTTCTGGACTTGAAGTATCTCAACTTTTGGAGGTCTCAGTTTGCAAACACCTAACCACCCATCTCCACAGTTTTAAGAATTCTGAAAGTTAACTTAATAAAAAGAGAGGGTCGATATAATTGATCAAACATCCTCAATAGCAAAATACCAGAGGTGAGGCAGTAGGTTTTATACAAAGCATATTAATACACATAAACAAACCAGGTAGAGGCTGAGCTCCCTTGTTGTTTCCTAATCATCCCTTGCAAAGTGAAAACTGCAGCTGATAATATTTGATGTCATTCAAAGTACAAGGGCCTCCAGAAGCCAAGATCTAAATGGGGCCGACAACTAGATGCGACATTTGAGCTTTCTAGACTTATAACCTATTTCCAAGTCATTTTACCTGCTATATTCAGAAAAAAGAAAAAAGAAATGCCACCTGACCAAAAATGACTAATGAGTTTTCATAAATCTTTCTCAAGTTCTATCAAAACTAAGATTTCCGTGGTAATTCTCTTATAAAAAGATATGTAAAATTTATGCCACAATGGGGGGTGGAAAAGAGAGGTGCCTGGCAGCATTCAGAAAGCCAAAGCTTTTGAGCAAAATTAGCTCATGCTTCTCCCCACAGGAGTCATATTTTGGCCCCTCATTTCCTGAGAACACCATTTCTTGTGAAATATAAGGACACAACCTGTGTATATGTGTGTGTGTGTCTCTATGTGTGTACATTTTAAATCCCTCATCCTGAACCCCCACTGCTTAGTGAAGTGGGTCCTCATCCCTTCACGCCTCGTTAAGGCCAGGCTGGGCCAGCTGGCCCGGCTGTCCCTGTCCTCAGGCCCAGGCGCCATTGTCCCAGAGCTCGCCAGCCTGCATCCCTTTGAAGCTGCTCCAAAGAAACTTTATCCCTCTGTTCCAGCTGGCGTTTCATTAAGCCCAGGCTTCACAGGATTTTCCACTCCCATTGACACATCAGAGCAAAGATGTAGCCATTAAAATAATGAAGAAAAAGGGAACTAGCAGAGGAAAAACGGTTCTGAGGGGAAATTGAAAAGGAGTACAAGGTTATTTAAAAAATAAAGGCTAACTGCAGAAAAATAAAATCTACCCACTTTCTCGTCTTTCCCTCTCTCTTTCTCTTTATTCCACCCCTATTTGTGTGTGTCCTAAGCTGTCCAATTTTTTCACAAAACTTCATAAGGAGTGACTTCAGAGAGACCCTTTTTCTATGAAAAAGCTGACAGTCACAGGTCTAAATTAGGAGCAGCTGATAAGAATCCAAAAGACATTCTGAGTACACGTGGACACAAGGGAACTCTGTGCACTGAAGACCCAGTGAATCTAAAACCTAACCTTCTCCCTTGCTAGGAAATAAATCATTGTATCTCCTGCTGGTTAGAAAGCAAACCCATCTGACTTATTAACCACGCTGTGTGTGACCTCCCGACAGTTTTGCCCAGCAGCGAGTGTCTGTTCCAGACCATACCTGTCACTTCTTCAAAGGAACATTGGTTCCATATTTATTTTGTCATAACATCTTTTTTGATGCTTACCTGCTTCGTGGGTAATGTATCTATGATGTGATTTTTCTCTCCAGAATTAGTTTATGGGTTTAATAATCAAAATCATTGTGTGTCCCTTTTTTGCTATTTCTAAACAAAGACCTTGCAAGAGATTCTACACAGAATTTATATTTGCCATAATATCTAACCAAGGTATCAGATGCAGCAAACTCAATCAAAGACATGGACAAAGAAGATGTCATAAAAGGGCTTTAAGCTCCTAAAACAGCTGTGACAAATCCCAGGCACTAAACCTATACATTTTATCCCCCTGGGCCTCATTCAGGCATTGTGATTTCATTAACAAGCCTGCTTTTCTAGCATCTCTTCCCACAGGAATTAGAAGCAGTGACCTAGAAGTGGGCTCTTAGATATATGTCTGATGACAGAAGGGTATGTGACAGCTGACATGTAACTGAAGGAAGAAACAAACCAAAAAGAACCAAAAAACAATGAACAAACATATTGCTTCACAGTGCAAAAATTGGTGTTTATAAAAATTTATTTTCAAGTGTATTCTACAACTGCTGTTAAAATGAAAAATATATATACCCTTGAGAAGTGTACTATAAAATGGTTAAAATTTGTTTTTATGAAGCAAAATACATCAGGCATTTACAAATTTATGTGTATGGTCCCCCCTCATTTCAAGTATTTCAGATAGAATTGAGTGTCATCCATGTCAGTGTTCAGTTCGTATTACCCTGAAATCAGTGCCTCTTTATGCACTTAAATTAAAGACCATTGAAAGAAATGCTCACTTATTTATACACACATTAAGAAAAGTTCACAAGGTTCAAGGAAAGCCTATTAGAGTACTGATCTAGTGGAAACAGATTCCAAGTGAGAAAGGACCACACAGGAGGAGAATGACAAACTCATGCTCAAATCTTAACCCTCCCTTCTCAGCACTGACATTGTATGACTCTGGTCAGATTCTCCAACATCTCCTAGGTCACACCTGTGAGAAATAATTGAGGTTTTATATATTCCAGGATCCACATCTGGCTCACATGCAGAAAACCTGTGTTTCAGGAATTGGTTGTCTAGGGATGCACTCAACACAGAGTTGGACAAACATTTGGTGTGGGGCTGAGTAGAATCTTAAGGAAAAACATAATTGATCCATTGATTAGCATAGAGGAGTTAATTCTGTGGAAGATTAAAAAAGGGGAGGTGGAAAAATATTGCATTCCTTAAATGGACATTTCTTTAGGAAGAGAAAACACACACATGAAACAACTTTCCCAGAATAATCCAAGGAAATGATGGAGTATTGAACTGGAACTGAAATTACTGTAGTTAAATTAGTCACTGAAGGTTGGATGCATCATGGTGGTGTTATGGTAACAGTAGGACTGAATGGTTTGGGGATGAGCACAAGGGCATTGCAGGTGGGGGGATGAGAGAAACTGCTTGAGTGGGGAGTAGCACAGTAAGCACTGGATGAGATGCCTGGTCAGTCAGAAGCCTCCTGCTATTTCCTATCTGGCACCAGTACACAGTTCTGCAGTGTCCCCTGTCACAGAGTCACACAGAAGTTTGGAATCTTGGCTTTGCCACTCACAAACTCTGGGCCATTGAGCAACAAATATAACACTGCAGTACCTCAGTATCTTCATCTGTAAAAAGAAGTTAATACCTTCCGTGAAGAGCTCCAAAAATGATTAAATGTGAAAATATATAACAGCCACCTGGCATAGTGACAAGACTGAGCAGTCCATATAAAGCCATTTTCATTAGTTATGTTATTATCTATTGTGGATCATACTCCTCTGTCCTCTATGTTTGCACATCACCTCCTGAATACACATTCTCTGTCTCTCATATATTCCTTGCACTATTTTTCTTCTATATTTATCCTATTGCACTATTTTTTAATTTTATTTTTTAATCGAGATACAATTGAAATTACATTAATTTCAGGTGTACAAAGCAATGATTTGACATTGGTATATATTGCAAAGTGATCACCATTTGAGTCTAGTTAACATTGGTCACCATCCACAATCATAAACTTTCTTTCTTATGATAAGAAATGTTAAGATTCACTCTCTTAGCAACTTATGAATATGAAGTACAATATTATTTGCTGTAGCCACTATGTTGTATATTATACACCCATGACTTACTTATTTCATAACCTGAAGTCTGTATCTTTTGATCACCTTCATCATTTTACCCAAACCCCACTCCCCAACTCTGGCAACCACCAATCTGTTCTCTGTATCTATGAGCTTGTTTTTGTTTTGTTTTGTTTTAAATTACACATATAAGTGAGATCATACAGTATTTGTCTCCCTCTATCTGAATTATTTCACTTAGCATAATGCCCTCAAGTTCCACCCATATTGTCACAAATGGTAAGATTTCATTGTTTTGAATGACTGAGTAATATTCCATTGTATAAGCATACCACAATTTCTTTACACATTCATTGTCAGTGGACACTTAGGTTGTTTCCATTTCTTGGCTATTGCAAATAATTCTTCAATGAACATATATCTTTCAACTTAGTATTTTTGTTTTCTTTGGACAATACCCAGAAGTGGAATTGAAGAATCTTATAGTAGTTCTATTTTTAATTTTTTGAGGAACATTCATACTGTTTTCCATAGTGGCTGCACCAACTTACATTCTCATCAGCAGTGCAGAGGGTTTGCTTTTCTCCACATCCTTGCCAACAATTTTATTTCTTGTCTTTTTATAATAGCAAATTTAAGAGGTGTGAAGTGATATCTTATGGTTTTGACTTGCATTTCCCTGATGATTAGAGATACTGATCATTTTTTATTGTGCTGGCTGGCCTTCTCCTTTGGAAAAATGTCTATTCAGAACCTCTACTATTTTTAAAAAATTGGTTTATTATTATTATTATTTTGCTATGGAGTCGCATGAGTTCTTTATATATTTTGGATATTAACTCTTTATCTGACATATAAGTTGCAAATATTTTCTCCTATTCAGTAGGTTTCCTTTTCATTTTGTTGATGTTTTTCTTTGCCGTGCAGAGCTTTTTAGTTTGATGTTGTTCCAGTTGTTCATTTTTGGTTTTGTTTTTGCTTTTGATGTCAAATCAAAAACAAACAAACAAATTGCTAAGACCTACGTCAGGGAGCTTACCACCTATGTTTTCTTCTAGGAGTTTTATGGCCTCAGGTTTTACATGCAGGTCTTTAATCCATTTTGAGGTAATTTTGTGTCTACTGTAAGATAGTGGTCATCTCACTCTTTTGCATGTGATGGTCCAGTTTTCTCAACATATTTATGGGAGAAACTGTCTTTTCCCTGTTGTATGTTTTTGGTTCCTGTGTCATAAATTAATTGACCATATATACCTGGGTTTATATATCTGGGATCTCTAGTCTTTGCATTGATCTCTGTGTCTGTTTTTTTGCCAATACAATACTGTTTTGATTACTATAGCTTTGTAATATAATTTGAAATCAGGGAGCATGAGACCTCTAGCTTTGCTATTCTTTCTCAAGGTTGCTTTGGCTATTTGGAGTCTTTTGTGATTCCATACAAATTTTAGAATTGTTTTTTCTATCTTTGTTTCTTAAAAGGCATTGAATTTTGATAAGGATTGTATTGAAACTGTAGACTGCTTTGGGTAGTAGGGATATTTTAACAATATTAACTCTTCCAATCCATGATCATGGACTATATTTCCATTTATTTGTGTCTTTTTCAATTTCTTTCACCAATATCTTACAGTTTTCAGTGTACAGGTCTTTCATCTGTTTTAGTTAAATTTATTCCTAGGATTTTTTATGATATAATTGTAAGTGGGAGGTTTTTTTTTTTTTTTTTTACGTTTCTCTTTTTGATAGTTTGTTATTCATGTATATAAATACAACAGATTTCTCTATTTTTTATCCAGCAACTTTACTGAATCTATTACTTCTAACAGTTTTTTGGTAGAGTCTTTAGGTTTTTGTACACATAATATCATGCCATCTGCAAATAGTGACAGTTTTACACTTTCTTTCCACTTTGGATGAATTTTGTTTCTTTTTCTTGCCTAATTGTTCTGGCCAGCACTACCAAATTTATGTTGAATAAAAGTGTTGAGAGTGGGCATCCTTTTCTTATTCCTAATCTTAGAGGAAAAGCTTTCAGCTTTTACCACTGATTGTGATGTACCTGTGGGCTTGTAATATATGGTCTTTATTATGTTGAGGTATGTTCCCTCTATACCCACTCTGTTGAGAGTTTTTATCAAAAATCGATGTGGAATTTTGTCAAATGCTTTCTCTGCATCTGTTGATCTCATTATATGACTTTTTCCCCTTTATTTTGTTAAGGTAGTTTATTACATACATTGGTTTGTGACTGTTGAATCATCCTTACATCCTGGAATAAATTCCACTTGATCATGACATATGAACCTTTTAATCTGTTGTTGAATTCTTCTTGCTAATATTTTGTTGAGCATTTTTGTATCTATATTCAACAGAGATATTGGTCTGTAATTTTCTTTCTCATGGTGTTCTTGTCCAGTTTTAGTATCACAGTAAAGCTGGCCTCATAAAATACATTTAGAAGTGTTCCCTCTTCTCCTATCTTTGTAAGAGTTTGAAAAGGATTGTCATGAATTCTTTTTTGAATAGTTCTTAGAATTCATCAGTGAAGCTGTGTGTCCTGGACATTTGTTTATTAGGAGGTTTTAAATTGCTGATTCAACCTCCTTACTAGTAGAGATTTTCTATTCATTTATGATTCAGTCTTGGAAGAATATATATTTCTAGAAATGTATCCATTTTTTAGGTTGTCCAATTTGTTGTCATACAGTCATTTATAGTCATCTCTTATGATCCTTTGTATTTCTGTGGCATCAAAGGTAATAACTCCTTTTTCATTTCTGATTTTATTTATTTGAATTATGTCTTTATTTTTCAGTGAGTCTAGCTAAAGTTTTGTCAATTTTGTTTACCTTGTCAAATAACCTGCTCTTGGTTTTATTGATCTTTTCTATTGTCCTTTTAGTCTCTAGTTCATTTTTTTTCACTCTGATCTTTGTTATTTCTTTCCTTCTACTAACTTTGGGTTTTGTTTCTTCTACTTTTTCTAGTTCCTTGAGGTGTAACGTTAGATTGTTTATTTAAGATTCTTCATGTTTCTTGAAGTAGGCATTTATTACTATAAACCTCCCTCTTAGAACTGCATTTGCTGCATCCCATAAGTTTTGGTATATTTTATTTCCATTTTCATTTGTATCAATTTTTTTTTTAATTTTGCCTTTGATTTTTTTGTTGACTCATTGGTTCTTCAGTGGCATGTCGTTTACCCTCCACATATTTGTGAATTTTCCAGTTTTATTCTTGATATTATTTCTAGTTCATGACATTGTGGTTGGAAAAGATGCTTGATATGGTTTCACTCGTTTAAATTTATTAATATGTTTTATGGCCTGACATATCATCTATCCTGGAGAATGTTCCATGTGCTCTTGAGAAGAATGTGTATATCATTGCTTTTGGACGAAATGTTCTGTATATATCTGTTTAGTCCATTTGACTAATGTGTCATTTAAGTTGTTTCCCTATTAATTTTATGTCTGAATGATCTAGCCATTGATGTAAGTGGGGTATTAGCTGCTATTATTGTATTGCTATCTCTTTCTCTCTTTAGATCAATTAATGTATTTAGGTGCTCCTATGTTGGGTGCATAAACATTTACAAATGTTATATCCTCTTACTAGATTGGCCCTTTTATCATTATGTAATGCCCTTCTTTGTCTCTTATTACAATCTTTGTTTTCAAGTCCATTTTGTCTACGTATAGTTACCTAGCCTTCTTTTGGTTTCCACTTGCATGGAATAACTTTCTCTACTACCTCACCTTCAGTATGTGTATGTTTTATGTCTGAAGTGTGTCTCTTGTAAGCAGCATATAGATGGGTCTTATTTTTTTTATTCACTACCTTTACTATATATTTACCATGAGATTTATACTTTCATATGTTTTCCTGTTACTAATTAATGTCCTGCTTTTCAGCTTAAATAATTCCCTTTAACATTTCTTGTAAGGTCAGGTTAGTGGTGACAAACTCCTTTAGCTTTTGCTTGTATGGAAAAAAACTATCTATCAGACCCTCAGGCAAAAGCTTTAAAAGAATACAAATATACACAGTTCTGTAGGACTGCAAGCATAAGCCCCACTGACACCCAGAGTCAGGCGATCTGGAGGTGTCTTTTGGGCAGGAGTCACAAAAACCAGGGCTACAAGCAGGTGTATAAGTTCATTCCTGAGAGATCCTGCTGATCTGTAGAGAGGCAGAGGGAGCGTGCAAAGATTGTCTCCTGGCCTATGTTCCCGGAGAGCACCTCCATAGCCTCTAGATGTGTGCCAAACCTGACATCTTCCCCTAAGGCCAAAACTCCAGGACTAGCAAGTAAGCCTTTTTCACAGAAAGACTGGGTATGTGCTTGAATCTTCTGTCTGTGCAGTGTCCTGGGCCTGCCAAGGACTGTATCTCCAATTATTACAGTCCTGTAGAACCCAAGTCCCCTGACCACAAGAGCCTGGCAATCAAGGGGTATCATCTAGGTGATGACCATAAAAAACTGGGACACCAGATACATATGGGAGCTCCCTTCCAAGATATACTGATGTTCTGGACTGCAGCAGAAAGAGTGCAAATATAATACCTGCCCTCCCAGGTCTCAGGAAATGTTTACAGTCAGCCCTTAGATGTGTGTTTAAGTAGAAGCCAGCCCCTCAGGCTACAGGTATAGTTATAAGCTACTAGACCTCTTTCACAGAAAGATTGAGCTTCTGGGTCTGTTACCCTTTGCTGTGTCTTCAGGGTGGTAGTTGTTTAAAAACTCTTTCTCCATTGGTTACAGTCTTGTGAAACCCAGGACCATAAGCTCCTCTTTCCACCAAAGTCAGGCAATGTAGGGGTGTCCCCTGGCAGCAGCGACAGCAATCTGGGCACTGAAGAAGTTCATAAGTTCCTTTCTGGAAGATGCTGGCAAGCTGGAAAGAGGTAGAGGGAGAGTACAAAGATTGCATTCACTGTCCTCTATTCCTTGAGAGAAGCTCTGTAGACCCTAAGTGTGCCAACCAGAAGCTAGTCCCTCAGGCTAAAGCGCCTAGACACAGAAATACTGGGGTGTGTTTTAGTCTGCTATCTGTGACGTGCCCTGTGAGTGGCAGTCTGCCAAGTACTGAGTCTCTGAGTGTTCCAGCCCTACAGGATTCAGGAACACAAGTCCTTCTGACCTCCAGAGACAGGTGATTTTGGGGTGTCCCTTGCATGGCAGCCATAAAAACCAGGTCACCAGATGTAAAAAAACAGGGCACCAGATGTGTGTGGAAACTTCACTCCAGCAGATACTGGCACTTTGGAGAGAGGTAGCATAAATACATGCATAGAGCCTGATGAGAACAAAAACAAAAACAAAAATAAAAAGAGAGAGAAAGAGAGAAAGGAAAGGAGAAAAATTTAAATTGATGAGAAAAAAGAAAGAAAAGGAAATAAGAAAAAAATAAAAAGAGGGAAAAAAACACATGACGTTAGCTGACTTTAGCAAGGCAGAGGGAGAGAAGGAAGTTGACACCCCTCAGCCTTTGTCTACAGAGAATATCTCAGTAGGCCCCTACCCCTTGGACCAATGCTTCAAAGTTAGGAAATAAATCCCTCTCACATAAAGTCTGGGCACTTTCCAAAGGGCTGCATCTTCACTGGGCTCTGGAGAAAGTGAACCTGTGTGCAGGACTTTTATGAGCCATTCCTTACTTCACCACAGCCCCTCTGGTCTCTTGTGCATGAGCCCCATTGGTTTTCAAAGCTAGATATTTTGGAGACTTTTCTCTCAGGTATCAGTTTTAAAAGATGGAGTGTCTAGTATCCAAACACTTCTTTCCCTTGGGCTCCAGGCTTTGCATTCCCTCTCAGTTGTGGACCATTATGCTGGGGGTGAGATTTATAGCCAAATTTTGTCTCAGCTTTTCCTACCCTCTTTGATTGCCCTATATGAAGGGGTCCCTCTGCCAGTTTTTAGTTTTTTGGGTTTTTTTTTTTTCCTAGAGGTTCAGTATGTCCATGGAAGGAGGTGAGGGATCTTGCTATATCACCATCTTGAACCAGAACTCCCCAAATTGCACTATTGAAATTATTCTACTCTCTTCTCTGTTACCAAAATTACATCAACTTGCTGTCTTCTTTCTCATCCTTCAAGGTCTACATCAAGTCACAACTCCACTTAAAATAATCCTAAGATGCATGGGCTCATTTTTAGTACACGTTTTAACCTCTGCTATAGCTCTTGCTATAAACTGCATTGTATTATAAGTTCTAGTGCAGGTGACAATTTCTCATTGACTTGTGAGCCCTTATGAGACAGGAATACTTCTTGTTAAATTTAATTTTCCCCAGGGTCACTCTACATAAGCTTGATGAGATGGGCCTAAAGCATCCAATTCTCTTTGTTTTCTTCCTGAGGATAGAAGCCAAGGTTACTATTTCTGTTGTTAGGATGCACTTATATTTTTCATTACATGAGAAGTCTTAAAGGAAAATGATTTAGTAATCAAAATAAATAATCTGACACTTAGGCAATCTTGAGCCCATAGAGTATCTTGAAAAATGGAAAAATTTTTTGATGTCCTAACCCTCACTTAGAGAGGGTCCTAATTATAGTAATTTATGTTTCTTGGATTATAGATGTTGTGGTGTGTGTATGTGCATCCAAATACAATGAGACTGTGTTGTCTGGCCTCATGCATGTTTTTCAAGCTTTCAAAATCCATTAAATAGACCTCATTTAGCTTTGCCTGATATGATAGCTTTTATTGTGTAAGTATGTGGGGAGTTTTTTTGTTTTTTGTTTTTTGTGTTTTTTTAAACAGAAACCAAGTGTGCCCTTTGGATGAATTGATTTACTCAATCTCATGGTGAAATATTGCATTTCAGTTGTCAGTTTTGATTTATTGTTTCCTTAAACATTAAATATTCCTTTGCATATTTATTCATTTCATTAAAAATGTTCTGCTCATCTTTTTCATGTCCACCTCCATAAATGCAAGGAATGCTTCTGTGAGGGAGCCTTTGGGGACCCACAGAGTCCCCTCTGCAAAGTCTTCCTGGCTCCTGGCCTTCCATTGGCTGAATGTTCCAAAAATCAGCAAACTCATGAAAACCCTGCCTGTTTTTGTTATGGAGTTTATAAAAACATGTACTAAATCTAATAACTTTGGTGTGTAATGAGGCACAGAGCATATGTGAGTAGTATGGTGTCCAAGTAGCAGTGGGCTTGAACGTTTTTTCTTGCTAGCAAATGTGTTACATGAGATTTGACCCTTAAATTGAGCACTGGGAGGGATAAATAGGGTAATCAAAAGGACTCCCGTACAGTCATAGGAACCTGGAGCCATCTGGTCAAAACGAAAATAAATCAGTAATGCAACTAGAAATGGTCTCCAGAGAACTTTGAGGATTGGTTTAGCCTCGTTGTGTCTCAAATTGTGGAGCAGAGGAAGCTGACAGCAAAGATCAGGAAATCAACTCTAATTAACACACACACACATAGTGTAGGGCTCAGAAGTCCTTTCAGTTTGAAATGCCTTACACCTGAGGGACTAAAACTTGGAAAATAATTCAAAAGTCCCCCAGCTTGGTAAAGACATAAATAAAAGCATGCATTTTAGGTTAAGCTTGTGAAGTTCTGATACAGAAAAACAAACAAAACATAACAAAAACAGAAACCCCATTTAATCAGAATTTAACAAACTAGAGCTTTTGGCCATGCAGCATCACTTTGCTGCCTTCAGTTAAGAAAACCAGTATCTGGCCCATCTCTTTAAGAAATCTGTCTTTCCTCAACTTTTTACATATGTGGCAAAGTGAGAAATTAACAAAATCATGTGAAATATTCAAATAAAGCCATTTTTCTTCAATATATTATCTTTTGAGACTTAACCAAAAACATCTTATTTGTTGTACCTATTTTGAAAATACATGTTTTTTTTTTTAATTTTATTGAAATACCGTTGATTCACAATGTTGTGTTGGTTTCAGGTGTACAAAAAAGTGATCTAGTGATACATATACATATATATGTGTATATATATATATACATATATATATTCTTTTTAAAAGTTTTTTCCACTATAGATTATTAGAAAATATCACGTATAGTTCCCTGTGCTATATAGTAGATCCTTATTTGTTATCTAGTCCATATATAGTAGTGTGTATATTTTAATCCAAAACTCCCTAATTTATACCTCCACCCCTTCCCCTTTTGTAGCCATAAGTTTCTTTTCTATGTCTGTGAGTCTATTTCTGTTTTGTAAATAAGTTCATTTGTATATATTTTTTTTATATTCCACACATAAGTGATATCATATATTATTTGCCTTTCTCTGACTTACTTCAAATAGCAGGAAGAGAAATTAAGAAAACAATCTCATTTACCACTGCATCAAAAAGAATAAAAATACATGTTAAAACCATCCTAAATTACACTGATTCAAATCTCCAAAAGATAATGCATTAGAAATACAAATTAACACAAAAAGATATGTATAAATACTGTTTTGATTTCATATTTGAAAAAAGTTTTAAAATCATTCCAAATATGTCTTCTCCTACATCACGTAAAACATTTTGACTAGAATTTGCATTTTGCAACAGTTATTTATGATCATTTAATAGTCAGTGTTTTATGGAGTCATGCCTGCCCTAATCTCCCACGACTGTGCCAGTCTGTGCTCTGTCGCAGGCCGTGCAGTAAGCCTCTTCACCCATCACAGCTTTCTGTTCAGCTCATGTGTAAGTGCTGACTCCATACAAGATGTTCCACTTAGAAATGTCTGAGTTGAAGGAAAGTGTGAGAGAAGGTGCCTGTCCTCAAAGTGTAGGTTCTGAAGGGGAAACAGACGTGGAGACAAATAAGAACATTCTGGAGAGTGTCACCAGTGAAATTAAGACACATGGTCTGGCTGGACAAGAAGGAGCATACATCCTGTCTCATTTGGCCCTGTCACATTCAACCTCACTGTGACTCAGTTTTCTTTCCTGTAAAATGGAAATCATGATGGTGTTCAACTTGTAAGTTTGTTTCTCCTTTAAATTTTTATTGGAGTACAGTTGATTTACAATGTTTTGTTAGTTTCATGTGTCCAGCAAAGTGAATCAGTTACACGTATACATATATGCACTCTTTTTTTGTTTTAGATTATTTTCACATATTGTAAATTTGTTTTGACACTTAAATGAGTTAAATCATATAAAGCGCTTAAGAACAGTGACCAGCACTTTTTTAGAACCCAGGAAACAACCAGTTTTCATACTCACATTATTACTGCAAATATCTTGTCTGTGGTGATTATTATTTGGTCTCCTTATGTATTAACTCTAGGTTTTTTTTCCCTTCTACCTAGACGTTAGTTGTGCAAAGATTTGTTCAGTGCTTTACTTTTTTTTTTCTTTTTTTAACTGAGGCATAAGCCCACCAGTTGTGGGGGATATGGAGAAACAGAAGATACTCTTTTTTTTCCCAAAGAGCTCCTGGCTTAGGTGGAAAGACAAGCAGCACACGCACACACACACAAACACACACACAGAGTTTGTAATGAGAGTGCAGTACACATAAAGTGATTGAATAGAGTATTTTCAACTTTATGTGGCAGGATGTTGGAAACCCCATAGCTCCATTATATACAACTAGTGTGTTAAAATTACTATGGACTATGTAATCTTGAACACGATTACAACATAATTCTTGCCCAACTTTTTGTTTTCTCTGAAGTTAATAATTATCTCTACTTTTTTGTTGTTTAGTTTTCTAATTAACCCCCAATTTTTCTGATAGAACACAAATTTATCTCTAAATATAATCACTAGTGTCATATAGTTACTAATGTCATTGGTTTCACTTTTTTTCACTTTTTTTCCTTTGGACATATCTACCCTGCATCCCTCCTTCCCCTTGCTTCAATGTAGGCTGGGTACAGTCTAGACACATCTATGGTGTTAGGATTTCCCATTACCATCATTCAGAGAATTCCACTGCCTCTTTCTCTGTTGAAACCCCATTTCCGGAATCATGTGTCTCCATCTTTCCTGTTTAAATTGAAAATCTTTTCTAGTATGTTTCTGAAAAAGAGTTAATGGTAGATACATTCTTAAGAACTCCAAATGTCTGAATACATATTTATTTTTCCTTATGTTTGATTGTTTGGCTAGATATTCAATTCTAATCAGAAGTTTATATTTGTGAATATGAAAGCTTTTCTCCATTTCCTTTATTCTTAAATATATCCTCTTTAAAAATGAGATGGGGCAGCTTCCCTGGTGGTGCAGTGGTTAAGAATCTGTCTGCCAATGCAGGGGACATGGGTTTGATCCCTGGCTGGGGAAGAACCCACATGCCGCAGAGCAACTAAGCCCGTGTGCCACAACTACTGACCCTGCTCTCTAGAGCCCGTGAGCCACAACTACTGAGCCCATGTGCCACAACTACTGAAGCCCACGTGCCTAGAACCCGTGCTCCACAACAAGAGAAGTCACCACAATGAGAAGCATGTGCACTATAATGAAGAGTAGCCCCCGCTCATCACAACTAGAGAAAGCCTGTGCACAGCAACAAAGACCCAACACAGCCAAAAATAAATAAATAAAATAAATAAATCTATATATAAAAAAATGAGATGAGATTCTGTTTCCAAACACTTCCTTTTTGTCTATGGAAAATTGGGATCTTCTCTTCAGCCCCCAAATTCTGGAGGCTCACAAGAACATGCTTTGCTGATATTTTACATGCTATTTAGTGGTCTCTTTTTTAAAAATATGGAAATATGTCCTTTAGATCTGTGGAGTCCCCTTTCATTATTTCTATGATAATAAAAATAATTCTGTTTTGTCCATCTCTATTTCTCTAACTCCTCTTACTCTTGTCCTGTAAACTTCTACAGATGTTCTACCTTTTTAACTTTTCTCTCTTTTATGTTGTCTTTGTCTTCTTGTTCTTCTTTTTAAAAGTTTTATCTTTTATTGCTTGGGTAGAACTTTTAAAATTCTGCTCTACATTTTTAATTTTCAAAAACACTTTCTTTTTCTTGGAATGTTCCTTCTGTGAAGCAACAAATTTCATTTCACAGATTCAATGTCTTCACTCTCTTCTCTGAAACATTTTAGAATTTTGGAAGTTTTCTTTTGCTCCTTACATTATCTCTGTTTCTTCTGGTCTTTTTTATCCCCTTGTTTTTATATCTCTTTTGTCCTTATTTTTGAGGCCTTCTACAACTATCTGGTGATGACTTGTGATATATTCATAACTAAGAGTGAGGCACTAAAACTGATCTGATTTCTGTGCTCATGAGCAGGGATGTCTAATTGTGGGTGTCACTCTAGGTTAATCAGGGGGTGACAGCTTGTTCATCTCGGCCAGACTGTCTCCTAAGTCATTCAGATATTGACTTGAGAGGCAAAAGCTCAATTTTCCAGCATTCTGGAAGATGATAAGGAAGAGTAGGGTAGGATATGATTAGTTTACTAAATATGCTTTCATGAATAATCTGTTTTTAATACAGCACTTTCACCTTGACCTTTAGCTAAGTCTACTTTGTCTAAGAGCAAAGATTTTATGGTCTCATTTTTCCAGAAAACAAACTTCCAGTCTTCTGCATCCATTGGTACACTGAGTTTCCTGGCTAGACAAGGTAATGACTAGTACTTAGGTTGGTAATTGCCCCTATAAATACTTCCAACCTACTCTCCAGTTTTAAGTCCTACCTGGCACTTTCATCCAAGGTGCTGGTGTCTCTAAATCTTAAACACTCCCAGGTTTCTTCCATGAATCATTTTGCCAATGTTTGGTTATTTTTTTGAAAGTGCTCAGGTTTCAGGTTCTTCTGAGATGCTCAGACAGTTAATTCCCTCTGGGTTTCATTCCAGTTTCTCAAGTATTGTTGGCATCTTTCATCAGCTCTTGTCTTTATATTATTATTATTATTATTATTATTATTATTATTATTATTATTGGCCTCTTCTGATGTCCCACTGTAGAGGAGTTTCAAAAGGGAATAAGAGTGGCTTCCCCAGTCATGCAGTGGTGGGAAATCTGCCTGCCAATGCACGGGACACAGGTTCGAGCCCTAGTCCAGGAAGATCCCACATGCAACGGAGCAACTAAGCCTGAGCACCATATCTACTGAGCCTGCACTCTAAAGCTTGCAAGCCATGTCTACTGAGCCCCTGAGCCACATATACTGAGCCTGCATGGACACAACTACTGAAGCCCGCATGCCTAGAGCTTGTGCTCTGCAACAAGAGAAGCCACCTCAATGAGAAGCCCACACAGGCCGCAATGAAGAGTAGTCCCCACTCACCACAAGTAGAGAAAGACTGCACACAGCAACAAAGACCCAACACAGCCAACAATATATAAATAAATTTATTTTTTTTAAAAAAGAGGGAATAAGAGATAAATGTGTGTGTTTAATTCATCATGTTTAACTGGAAATCAGGGTAGGATTTAAATGGTTGTATTCCATACCCTAATGCAGTGTATTGTGGTAGATGTTTAAGGGTTAAATTATTATATGTGTAATTTTTCAAATCATAATACATGAGATTCAACCCAGGATTTTAGGTAAATATCCATTGTTATAATTAAATATTTATTTGCCTGGG
The DNA here is from genome assembly GCF_949752795.1 of Hyperoodon ampullatus. NCBI lineage: Eukaryota > Metazoa > Chordata > Mammalia > Artiodactyla > Ziphiidae > Hyperoodon > Hyperoodon ampullatus. The sequence continues at coordinate 54,209,792 of NC_136926.1, read as the reverse complement.
GATTGTGAAACCCAATATTTATTAACATATTTTCAAGAGTCATTGCAAAGACAATAGTAGCCATCAGGTTTGCTTCCTAAATCTCTGGAGTAGTATCTTCATAGCCAGAAGATTTATTTACCAACATCCTCTGATACTCCATATTTTTGAATAAGATTACAATGTTAGGATTAATTATACGAAATGTAACTGGAAACCCTAGTGAAAAACATGGTCACTGGAGACTTCTTGAAAATATTTACTCTGACAGATGCAGTTCACCTAAATACCCATATTGCTAACATCAACAATTTTTGAAAGCCTCAGTGTGAATGTGTGTGCCTGGGAACATGCAGGCCCAGAAAATATGTAAATTTCATGGGGGGGCAGCAGAGCTGGTAATGCCTGCAAAAGCTTTTCATCAGGAAGTGTTCCTCACATGGGATAGTAGAAGAGTAAAATCATGAAGCTAGAAAAAGTCTCAAGAAGTTCATGGTCCTTGTACCCAGCTGAGGATCTTTAAGAGGATCTCTTTTATAGAGCATTTCTGATGTCACAGTGTTTGTAGAATGATAGGACATTGACCCATTTGAGAGGTAAAACTTCTGTTGAACAGCTGAAATGGTTAGAAACATTTTTTCTTGTATTTAATGTTAAAACTGTCTTATTGATTACTTTTAGATTTCTTTTCATTTTTTCTTATTTCTATTTTCCCCTCCTCCTTTTTTATGCTCATACTAAAAAGTAATTGATCTGGCCATGAACAAACAAGTGTCTCAAATAGATACATGATATCATCTTCAGTGAAATCAAAGATTATAAGATTATCAAGAAAGGCCTATGGACCTGGCATTTAAACCATGGGATACTCATTTCATTGAAGTTTAATATTTAGTAATCCTAGGGGAAACCACAAAATTTAGTGTATGTGTGAGTGAGAATATGTGTGTGAGTGCATGAATGAATGTGCGTGAGTGTGTAATGCATTGGTCTCACTTTTTGCAGGAGAAATTGGGGGATACTAAGGTATAAATAGGACCTGTGGACAAAGATGTTAACAAAATATATGCAAAAGCAATTCTAACCTTGATTCTGGACTTATAAACAAGGAACATCATGTATGACTGACTCCACTGTCATCTTAGGGCAAGGTCTCAATCTCTTTACCTATTTCTAAAATCTCATTTTTTTCTCAAATCTTACCAGCCTCTCCAAATGGTGACCTCATGAGCATCTTCATAGCAAAATGTTCTACACAATTTATTATTTGCCCCAGAGGGGTTCTCACCTAGGAGAAAAACCTTGTAAGGATCATTCCCAAACTAAAAGGATCATTCATGATGGGCTTTTGCACATCAATGCTGGATGCATTACTTGAAATTATCTTTTTTTGGCATCCCTAAAATGAATTCCATAGCCTTGTGCTTCATGGTCTTCCCCTTTCTACACATGAGAAAGGACCTATGTAGAAAGTTATTTGGACCACTTTGTTTTTTCTGTAAAATGAAGATGATGAAGTTTCTCTTTTCCCTAAGGGCTGTCTCAGTTCAAGAGTGTGCCAGTGTGTTAGAGGTAAGGATACATCTAGTCCTTGATCATCGGTCCAAATAGGTTGCCACTGAGATGATCTGGCCTCTATTGGCCTGTCTTTCCATTTTGTTTAATGATTATCTATGAAAATAAGTGACACATAGGCAACACCAACACCACACTTTTGGGTCATGAAAAGTTTTCTTTGGCTTCTATGTCACAATGAGGCTGACTATGGCTATTTCTCTCCAGGGTTTTCTCACTTACACATAGTCTGAGAATCTAGCAGGGAAATGAGGCATGGGTCTTTTCTTCTCTCTCTCTCACTTTTTAATTGGATAAATTTGGCATGTAACATTTTGTAAATTTAAGGTGTACAGTGTGTTACTTTGATACATTTATATGTCATGATATTATTTGCTGCTCTAAAGATATTTATCACACTACTTACTTATTACAATAGTATTGTCTATGTTTGATATACTGTACATTAGATCTCTATGGCTTATTATGTACTCATTACAAGTTTGGATGCTTAAACATCATCAGCCTTATCCTCCCACCCCTCATGATCACTGTTTTACTCTCTGTTTGTTTGTTTCTTTTTTTACAGGTTTGACATTTTTAGATTCCATATTAAAGTAATATCATGTAGTTCTCTGACTTATTTTGTTTAGTGTAATGTGCTCAGGGTCCATCCATGTTATTGCAGGATGGACCCTGAGCACATTTCAGGATATGTGTTGTACGGCATGATATCCTCCTTTCTCATGGCTGAATAATATCTCATTGTGTATATGTCTTTTTTATCCATTCATCTATTGGTAGGCATTTGGGTTGTTTCCTTATGTTGGCTATTGTAAATAATGCTGCAATAAACTTGGGAATGTATATATCTCACTGAACTCTTGTCTTCATTTCCTTTGGGTATATACCCAGAAGTCGAATTACTTTGTTGTGTGGTAGATGTATTTTTAATTTTTTTAAAGAATGTCTACAACTTCTCTTACATCTCACAAACTCATCTGACATTTTTCTAACTCTGAGCTTTCTCCCTAGAGTGCAAATTTCATGTACCTCTCCCTGCAATCATGATGTCTTTGTTCTTATCATTTCTCTTTCTTGGAGGTCAATATCCTTGCTCTGTTTTGTGATATCCCTACCCCCAATTCTGTCTATACTCAATATCTTCTCCTTTCACCTAAAACATAAACTTTTTAAATACAAATACTAGTAAACCCCAACATACCACTAAATATTGCTTCAAGGAAAGAGAGTAATGAAGACCAAAGTTGACACTATAATTTTTCCAAATAAAAATCATTAAATTTTAATCATAACATTAAAAAATCCTCACATCATTACATGAGTTCACGTCATGTAAACGTATGTGAAACTATGGAGCTTCTTCAGGTAAATCTTTTCACTTATTCATGCTCTTACAGTGTCTTTTCTGTCCTTATTCTATGTTTTTAAATATAGAATTTTTACTGTCTATGATTCTGTTATTCACTCATTAATTCCACCCACAGCTTTTAAGCTTCTATAGTCTGAAAAACATTTCAGAAAAAAATTTTTGGGGGGTTACCTTTCTGCACTCAAGCTGTGCCTCTATATGTTTGCAAGTTCACATAAAACATTGGTAACCACACAAAATTATATTAGTTACTGACTAGAGGCAAGTGAAATCATGGCAAGGTGATTTGATTGCATGTTTGTATGATTTTCCCCTTTAGATACTTAGCAGGTAGGGCACTGCTCGGGCAGAGGAAGGAGAGCCCGAGGATGAACCTTGGAGGTGTTGGTTGGATGGTACCTTCCAAGTAAGGGCACAAAGGATGGTTACATCACTTGAATTAAATAGTTTCAGAATTTCAGAATATTCGATGCAACATCTCAAACAAATGAATAAATAAACCAAAAACCAAATAATTAGGCAGGTGTCACCTGTTCAATATTAGTAATAAATGTGTTACAGGTAAAATAATTGTTCCCATGAATTTGGTTAAGAATTTCATTCAGTTGCTGATAATGAAAAATAGATGTAACAGTGGCTTAAACAAGATAGTGTTTTATTTCTCTCATGTGAAAGAACTCCAGAAGTGGAGACATGAGAGCCTGAAAGAAGCTACATGGTATTTTCAGATCTTCTCCATATTTCTACTTTCTGAAATAGTGCCAACAAACTTGAGCCAATAGGAATTCAGGTGAGTTGGGTGGAGCAAAGGGAGGTGCCCAATTTAATGAGCTCAGAAAGACCACTGCTGAGAAATGATGAGCATACAGGATGGATAGGGTGAGGGCAGGTGACATGAAGCCATGCATTAACCCTTAGGTGTCAGGGAGCCCCTTCAGCCTCTTGACAGCAGAAAGACAAGGTAATACTACAACTGGTATTTAGGTCTGATTGATGTGAAGAGTCATTTTACAAAGGAGGAAACAGGAGGGAAGGGACATTGAAATAGCCATACAGGAGGAGTGGCATTTGGAATAGAAAAAGAGAACTGCAAGGTTAGTGACATTTTATGATTTTATTTCATCTTAACTATAATCATGATCCATAAATTCTGTGAGGAATCCATTGGGAACCTAACCAGAAAAGTAAATACAATGATTTAAATTATTGCCCTTAGCATCCCAGCCACTGTGTGTGTCACATTTCTGCCTACATCTTGCACTCTGCTCCTGCACTGCACTCGGGCAGGAAGAGTAAGCAGTCACCACGGGATGTGACAAGAAAGGATCCAGGGCCAGTCTACCTACCCTATCAGAAGACAGAAGCTTTGACACCCTGATCTCTCTGAAGCTTGTAAATCTACCTCATAACGCCTTTTTTTTTGTCATCTCATATTGCCTTTTTGATCGTCAAGAGTTTGCTGTTAAATGCAACTAACCTCGTGAGGAAAAATACATTAAGCAATAGTTTTTTCCCCTTTATCTTGATAATTTTCAGGGCATTTGAAAGCTTAATAGGCCCCCGGGACCCAGGCCAGAAGTATGGGTGTTTTGAATGAGGGAGAAACTGGAAGGATGCTCAAAAGGAAGGATAAGTATACCGAGACTTCTCCTAAGACATGGAAGGAACTCAAGGTGCTCAGCTGTCTCTGTGTCACTGCTAGGGCCAGGTGAAAAGTCAGTATCAGACTGCAGTTCACTAAGTTTTGCTGTCCCTGGATCTGTCTGCTACTTCTATGTGGCTCTTGGGAATCACAGAACTCCCTGTGTCTACCTTTCTCTTATGAAGAACCAGAGTCATGAGTTAAACGGGTTATGGAAGAATAAAGAGAGTGAGTGATTAGAGCAGCTTGAGATTTCTGTGAGATTTAGGGTGTTAGCTGTTGACAGAATGGCGTTGGAATTGGAGATCAGCAGTAATCTTGAATCCTATGATAAGATGGGCTCCCCATAGTCCTCAGCACTCCACAGGATATTTCTGTCAGTCTGGATTCTGTTCCTAAGGAATGAGGCTTTAGGAGTCACTGGAAGGTTGTTCTTTGCTACAGATGCTACAGAAGAACAGCAAAGATGTGAGCGAGCTGGTCATTTTTCTGTAGGGTGCACGGGAAATACACAGCACTGGTATGGCTGGGCTCCCTCCAAGAGGAAAGTATTCTGTTTCTCACAATAGCTTGCCATTCATTCAAAGTAGAGCATTGTTACAACGAAAAGCTGAAGTTGGGGGAAAATGTTAGCCTAATTGTTGGCACACTGCCATTTCACCTTCTTACCTGCTAAAGCCTAACCCTAGAGACCACAGAGCTTGGGGAGGGAAGGTCCGGGTGGGTGGGGAGACGCAGGAAGGGAGTGTTAGGAGGGAGAAGGATGTTCTGGGGAGTGATATTTCTTACAGTCTAATTGCTCGATGTTTTATAGAACCTGATCATTAGGGGATCCTGGGCATGATTCTGCAGAGATGTTCTGGAGAAATAAAGCAAGAGGCTATTAAACAGAAAGTTTAAATATAGCTACAGGGAGACATCCTTCCTGACAACTTGACAGATGTCTTGGAGTGACGACTCCTTCCTTCATCGCTAATTACAAAATCATTTGTCTTACAGAAAGGACAAAAGAGAAGTAATTATGAAAAACATGATTCTTAAGGGATAAAAAGATAACATCAGTTTAAAACACGGAAGCAATCATAACCTCTTAGAATCATTATTAGTTTGGTTGAACCAATGACAGGTTGCTTTTTAGAAACCAGAGGGAATGGGGCTCCTGAAACAGAGGGAAGAAAACATTCAGTTTCTTGTTATGCTAAACTTATCCTCAGACTCCTGAGACTTCTTTGATGAACAGTTCATTAAAATTTCCAACCACAGATGAATTTGAGCTAAAATACACAAATGTTTTAATTATACATTCCTTTTTAATTACACTAATGACTTGTAATGTGTTTATGTTGGTTTAGAGTTTAATTTCTTCCCTTAGATTAGATGGTTGACTTAAGGACTGTGCTTTTCAGTAAAATAGCATGATTCATCAATGTTTGATTATGAATTAATGCCCAAATGCAGAAGAGCGGCTGACAGTGGAGGGGTGGCTCTGCCCATGCACAATTGCCTTTCTTCTGGGACTCTGGGACAGAGCCGATCTTGCCATCTTGCAGAAATAAGGGATGGGAGTTCTGAACACAAAGCTCTGAATAGTTCTCAGATTGGCAAGATGCTAAAGAAGGCATAGGAGAGTGGATGAACGGAGAAGGAAAGACCTAATTTATGAGATGGGTGCATTTACCAAGGGTCCGTTTACATGTTGGCACAAGAAGAGTCCGAGATGGCACATGATCAGGTTGTGAGGAGCTAGGTACACAATCCATGTTTTTTACCTTCCCTTTATGCTCTCTTTGGAACTTCTCATTTTGGGATCTTCTAACTTTCTCCCTCAAAGTAACTTATTACTTTAGCCAATGTCAGCATAAAGAATAAGATTCTGATACACGATTTCACATGGATGTGTGAAACATGAATATTTATCCCCACCCAAACTTTGATATTTATATTTTAAAAAGATAATTCTTAAATGTTAAAAGTTAAGCTAATTCTTAACTTATGGTATCCTTCTTACAAGGGTTGGGAACTAGGCAAATACGCCCATTTATCTGCCTGTGCAGTGGATGTCAGTGATTGTTTTCTTTTTCCAGCATCTGTTTGCATTACTCTAATGAGAAATTCTCTTTTTTTTTTTTCCCACAGTGAAACCATTCCATGAAGAATGATCGAAGCTAAAACCATCATCCCTGCACCCTCACCATGTGACTTGGTCTCATATGACTCAGGCTAGCCAATCAGAGTATACAGTCCTCCTAGGCACAGAGATTTGTTGGACATAAGCACATCACAGAAGCCAGATTACTCATAATCACCCATAGATTTTTTTTTTTTTTTTTTTTTTTTTTTGTTATACGTGGACCTCTCACTGCTGTGGCCTCTCCCGTTGAGGAGCACAGGCTCCAGACACGCAGACTCAGTGGCCATGGCTCACGGGCCCAGCCACTCTGCAGCATGTGGGATCTTCCCAGACTGGGGCACAAACCCGCATCCTCTGCATCGGCAGGTGGACTCTCAACCACTGCGCCACCAGGGAAGACCCCCCAGACTTTTTTTAAAAATTATTTATTGAGGCATAATTGGTTTATAACATTATATCATGTCATAGGCACAACATTATATTTTGACTTCTGTATACACTACAGTGTGCTCACCACCAAAAAGTTCGTTTCCATCTGTCACCATAGAGTTGATCCCCTTTACCCATTTTGCTCTCTCTGCTCTCCAAGGACTTTTTATTTTTTGCCAAACCTGTTATCATAAGCAGAATAATGTCCTCCTAAATATGTCCACATTCCAATCTCCAGAACCTGTGGATAGTCTACCTTACATGGCAAAAGGGACTTTGCAGATAGAATTAAGTTGAAGATCTGGAGATGGGAAGATTAACCTCGATTATGTGTAGGTCTAATATAATCACAAGCATTCTTATAAATGAAAGAGGGAGGCAGGAGAGTTAGAGAAGATGTGACAATGAAAGCACAGAGTGATGTGATTGCTACCTTTGAAGATTGAGTGTAGGTCCACGAGCCAACAAATGCAGGTAGTCTCTAGAAGCAGGAAAAGGAAAGAAAGTGAATTCTCAAAGTCTCCCAAAAGGAATGAAACCTGGCAGACAACTTGATTTTAGACCCAGGAGACCTATTTCAGATGTTTGACCTTCAGAACTGTAAGGTAATAAATTTGTGTTAAGTCATCAAGTTCATGATAATTTGTTATAGCAACAATAGGAAATGAATACACCCATCCAGGAAATGTTATCTTTCAGCTGGGATCTTGTTCTGAAAACCATCATGCCCATTGTGTGGAAAGAAGTTATCAAAGAACTGGAGAAGGATACATGGATGATCATGATATTTGAGCAGCCTAGTCAGTGGGGCCTGACACAACACTCTACTGTATCTCCCAGTTATGTGAGACAATGTTTTCTTTCCACAACCTTTGGCTTGTTTTATGAGTTGAATTTATGTTACTGCAAACAAAAAGTACTGGTTAGTCTACTCCTTTAATATATTTTTAGCAAGTGAAATATGCAACATAAACAAAGTTTTCCACTAGTTCACAGTGTTGTGGTAACATTTTGTCACCATATACAGGTTGGTATATTTGGATTAAATCTCTAATGGTATTTGCATATATTGCAATTTTTGTATTCTTGCTGTCTTTTCTCCAAAACTCTTTTGAATGTTTCAGAATGTAGGGTGGAGAATGGGTACCATGTTCAAGTGGAAGTAAAATTAGAACATTTAACATCAATGCAAAATGTATATTTGGCTACACACATTTCGGATACCTCAGATAACTAAAATTGCACCATGATGACACCTCAACTTTAAATAGATATGTGACCACCTTGACCAATTGCATTCATTTTGTCTAAGCTGCATGCAGTGAGCAAGTAATCACAGAAGCCAGGTTGGAAACCATGAACACAAGGCATGTCAAATCTCCTAGATGTGGAAGGAAGGGAATTTAACATAAATACAGCTCAATACAGCAAAATGAATGTTCAACTGTGGAAGGATTTCCATGTGAAAGAATAGGTAATTTTTTTTTTTCAGACAGCGAGGCTAAGTAATCAGGGCACTGACTTAGAGCTTGGTGACATTCATTGGAGGATGGTATCACAAGGTGTTCCTCACAATCTAGAAAAAATTGGGATTATCTAGAGGATCTGGCTCACTCAGGGGTTCTCCTTTTCTTGCCATATGACAAAGGAAGACAGAGTAAATTCAGTTAAATACAGTTGTACTTGAAAAAGCTAGGCTTTCAGGTAGGAATCTAGGGGTCACAGATGGAGAAAAAGCAGGAAGTAGTCAATTGGGAACTCAGCTGCAGAGAACTTGAAGCCCTTCTAAATACTCTGCCTCTTCTATGTGTACTGCCATTAAAACTGGACTTTGGCAATGGTCTATTCCATATTTATTTCTTATATGGGAAATTCATTTTAACAAGGGTAATCATTTATTCATTAACATGAATTTGCTTACAGATTTTCCTCTAGAATGGAGGTTTTGATAGAGTTTGTAGGGATCATTCATTCAAGCAACATTTACTGAGTGGTTGTTATGAGCCAGGCTTTCTGCTGTGTGCTTAGAATACAAACAGGAATCAAAGAAAATACTCTTCTTTCCCCGAGGATTTCATGATCTAATGTGAGAATAGCAGGGAAACTTGATCTGCCATATTAGGTTGAAAGGTTAAAGACATATATTTTCTTACTTTCCAATTTTACCAAAAACAACCCCACTGTATATCATCTGTTCTTGGAAGTTCCACAGCTAACCTTTCTTTTAGCTTTTAAAACTCTTTCCTAACTTTGTATATAGCATCAGCACTTCATAGTTCATACATATATTTAAAATACAAATGGAAATGAAATTTTCTTCATTTCGCTTTGATTTACTGATAATCTAGAAAGATGGAATAAAAGTAGCTATAACAGAAATTTGAATCTATGAGTTCCCTAATTCTCAGCGTAAAGTCCTTTCACTACATAATGGCTGAGTAAACCAAACATACGTTCACCTAATAATAGGGCATAGGGCATATGGATTTCAAAAAACATTAACTTTCCTCCAAAGTCAACTGAATACAGTTTAAACAACATAGCCGTGAATCCAGCCCTTCCAAAAACTTGGCTTAACTCATTCTCGAAGTTCATTCCATCACTCAACTATTAAAGTTATATGGCTATAATTTCCTGAATCATCTGTGTGATTTCCTACCTCACTTCCTCTGCTTTTGCCTTTCTCTCTATCACAATGTCCCGCCAGTTTCCTCTTCATGTAATGACTTTCTAGTAAATCTTCAATGCTTTCTCAAGTCTTTCCCAATCTCACCAGCCAGAAATTTTCTGTAGCTACTTTATTGAACTTTGCTCATGCTACTCAAATGACTCTTGTCGCATTCCACCTTCTATCACAGGTATTTTGTCACTCTCTTATCTCTTCTAAGAGAAGGCAGAGATTCTAACATATATCTGTGGATCCTGCAGTCTCCAGCACGTTGAATACTGGGCATTATAAATATCTGATCAATGACTGAATAAATTGAATTGGATTCGGGTCACTGAGAAAATGAAGAGACAAAATCAAGGCAATGTAATTACAAAACTTAGCCTCTCTGAGGTGGGCTGGCTAAGGCCAGAGAGTGGAGAGTGTAAAAGGAGCCTGTGAGGGAATGAGTTAAGAAACTTGCACAGTTATTCTGGTAGAACGAGATAAAAGTACACTCTCTATGTTAGAATTGGGACAGGAAGGAAACAAGTAAATTGTAAAGGCATTTCTGTCCAAGACATGGTGCAGGTAAAAGATAAAGAATTAGGTTTTCACTTAGGTGACTGAACATGGTAGCACCATAGGAATAATGTGCAGATGGTCACTGTCAACCTGTTAAGTGCTTTCTTTCTTGTTGATGTAAGGTCTGAGCTTTTCTGATAATTGCATACTTATTGTTACTTTGCTGAAAGTCCTTGGCATTCTCTGCGGCACAGATATCCAACTATTTAAGCTGTATTCTCAGGAGCTCGTATACTCTGTATAGTTGCCCCAGGGATATCTGGAATCTAGAAGAAAAAGCAGAGTAGTCAGTGTCCTGGGACCACCAACAAACTGCCAGCCATATCACTTGTGTTGATTTTGATTACTGCAGTTGACATAAGATCTCTCTTGAATAGAAGTTTTCTACTGTTTAAATGTGCTTGAAAGCTTTAGTCTAGACCTGGAGTTATCAAACTATGGCCCATGAGATAAGAATGTTTTTTACGTTTTTAAAGTGTTTTTTGTTTACTTTTTTGTTTGTTTGTTTTTTAACTACAAGAAAAATAAAAGAACTATTTGCAACAAAAGCTAGATCTGACTTGAGAAGCCTAAAATATTTACAGTATGGTGCTTAAAGAAAAATTTTGGGGGAATTCCCTGACTGTGCAGTGGTTAGGACTCAGTGTTCTCACTGCCGGGGCCTGGATTCAATCCCTGGTGGGAGAAATAAGATTCTGAGAGCTGAGTGGCATGGCCAAATTTTTTTTTTGGTTAAAGAATAAATTTTTCCATTATACTTAAAAAATAAAAGTAGGGTTTTTGTTTGTTTGTTTGTTTGTTTTGCTTTGGGTTGTTTTCCCAATAGTCTGGGCAGACTTGGTTACTGTGGTTGATGTTGGCTGGCATTGTTGCTCCATAACATCCAGGACTCTCCTTTTTAGCCTCCTTGACCTACATTGGCCAACACAAATCCGTTTTTCTTTTTTTTTAACACCTTTATTGGAGTATAATTGCCTTCCAAAGGTGTGTTAGTTTCTGCTGTATAACAAAGTTAATCATCTATACATATACATACATCCCCCATATCTCTTCTATCTTGCATCTCCTTCCCACACTCCGTATCCCACCCATCTAGGTCAACACAAAACACCAAGCAATCTCTCTGTGCTATGCGGCTGCTTCCCACTACTCACCTATTTAATATTTGGTAGTGTATATATGTCCATGCCACTCTCTCACTTCGTCCCAGTTTAGCCTTCCCCCTCCACGTGTCCTCAAGTCCATTCTCTATGTCTGCATCTTTATTCCTGTCCTACCCCTAGGTTCTCCAAAACTGTGTGGGTTTTTATTTTGGAATCCATATATATGTGTTAGCATACGGTATTTGTTTTACTCTTTCTGACTTACTTCACTCTGTATAACAGTCCCTAGGTCCATCCAACTCACTACTAATAACACAATTTCGTTTCTTTTTATGGCTGAGTAATATTCCATTGTATAGATGTGCCACATATTCTTTATCCATTCTTCTGTCCATGAACACTTAGGTGGCTTCCAGGTCCTGGCCAGAGCTGCAATGAACATTGTGGTGCACGGCCCTTTGAATTATGGTTTTTTCAGGGTATATGCCCAGTAGTGCGATTGCTGGGTTATATGGTAGTTCTGTTTTTAGTTTTTTAAGGAACCTCTATACTGTTCTCCATAGTGTCTCTATCAATTTATATTCCCACCAACAGTTCAAGAGGGTTCCCTTTTCTCCACACCCTCTCCAGCACGTATTATTTGTAGATTCTTTGATGATGGGCATACTGCACAGTGTGAGGTGGTACCTCATTCTAGTTTTGATTTTCATTTCTGTAATGATTATTCATGTTGAGCATCCTTTGATGTGCTTGTTGGCAATCTGTATATCTTTGGAGAAATGTCTATTTAGGGCTTCTGCCCATTTTTTATTTGGATTGTTTGTTTTTCTGATATTAAGCTGGATGAGCTGGTTCTATATTCTGGAGACTAATCCTTTGTCAGTTGCTTCACTTGCAAATATTTTCTCCCATTCTGAGGGTGGGCTTTCATCTTGTTTAGCATTTCCTTTGTTGTGCAAAAGCTTTTAGTTTCATTAGGGCCCATTTGTTTATTTTTGTTTTTATTTCCATTTCTCTAGGAGGTGGGTCAAAAATGATCTTGCTGTGATTTATGTCATAGAGTATTCTGTCTATGTTTTCCTCTAAGAGTTTTATAGTGTCTGGCCTTATATTTAGGTCTTTAATCCATTTCGGGTTTATTTTTTTATTTTTTATTTTTTTTACTTTGTAGATTTTTTTTTTATTAGTTTCTGCTTTATAACAAAGTGAATCAGTCATACATATACATCTGTTCCCACATCCCCTCCCTCATGCATCTCCCTCCCTCCCACCCTCCCCATCCCACCCCTCCAGGCAGTCACAAAGCACCGAGCTGATCTCCCTGTGCTCTGCGGCTGCTTCCCACTATCTATCTACCTTACGTTTGGGAGTGTATATATGTCCATGCCTCTCTTTCCCTTTGTCACAGCTTACCCTTCCCCTTCCCCATATCCTCAAGTCCATTCTCAAGTAGGTCTGTGTCTTTATTCCCGTTTTACCCCTAGGTTCTTCATGACATTTTTTTTTTTTAATTCCATATATATGTGTTAGCATACGGTATTTGTCTTTCTCTTTCTGACTTACTTCACTCTGTATGACAGACTCTAGGTCTATCCACCTCATTACAAATAGCTCAGTTTCGTTTCTTTTTATGGCTGAGTAATATTCCATTGTATATATGTGCCACATCTTCTTTATCCATTCATCCGATGATGGACACTTAGGTTGTTTCCAGCTCCGGGCTATTGTGAATAGAGCTGCAATGAACATTTTGGTACATGTCTCTTTTTGAATTATGGTCTTCTCAGGGTATATGCCTAGTAGTGGGATTGCTGGGTCATATGGTAGTTCTATTTTTAGTTTTTTAAGGAACCTCCATACTGTTCTCCATAGTGGCTGTACCAATTCACATTCCCACCAGCAGTGCAAGAGTGTTCCCTTTTCTCCACACCCTCTCCAGCATTTATTGTTTCTAGATTTCTTGATGATGGCCATTCTGACTGGTGTGAGATGATATCTCATTGTAGTTTTGATTTGCATTTCTCTAATGATTAATGATGTTGAGCATTCTTTCATGTGTTTGTTGGCAGTCTGTATATCTTCTTTGGAGAAATGTCTATTTATGTCTTCTGCCCATTTTTGGATTGGGTTGTTTGTTTTTTTGCTATTGAGCTGCATGAGCTGTTTATAAATTTTGGAGATTAATCCTTTGTCAGTTGCTTCATTTGCAAATATTTTCTCCCATTCTGAGGGTTGTCTTTTGGTCTTGTTTATGGTTTCCTTTGCTGTGCAAAAGCTTTGAAGTTTCATTAGGTCCCATTTGTTTATCTTTGTTTTTAGTTCCATTTCTCTAGGAGGTGGGTCCAAAAGGATCTTGCTGTGATTTATGTCATAGAGTGTTCTACCTATGTTTTCCTCTAAGAGTTTGATAGTTTCTGGCCTTACATTTAGGTCTTTAATCCATTTTGAGCTTATTTTTGTGTATGGTGTTAGGGAATGATCTAATCTCATACTTTTACATGTCCCTGTCCAGTTTTCCCAGCACCACTTATTGAAGAGGCTGTCCTTTCTCCACTGTACATTCCTGCCTCCTTTATCAAAGATAAGTTGGCCATATGTGCGTGGGTTTATCTCTGGGCTTTCTATCCTGATCCACTGATCTATCTTTCTGTTTTTATGCCAGTACCACACTGTCTTAATTACTGTAGCTTTGTAGTATAGTCTGAAGTCAGGCAGCCTGATTCCTCCAGCTCCGTTTTTCGTTCTCAAGATTGCTTTGGCTATTCGGGGTCTTTTGTTTTTCCAAACAAATTTTGAAATTTTTTGTTCTACTTCTGTGAAAAATGCCAGTGGTAGTTTGATAGGGATTGCATTGAATCTGTAGATTGCTTTGGGTAGTAGAGTCATTTTCACAATATTGATTCTTCCAATCCAGGAGCATGGTATATCTCTCCATCTATTTATATCATCTTTAATTTCTTTCATCAGTGTCTTATAATTTTCTGCATACAGGTCTTTTGTCTCCTTAGGTAGGTTTATTCCTAGATATTTTATTCTTTTTGTTGCAATGGTAAATGGGAGTGTTTTCTTGATTTCATTTTCAGATTTTTCATCATTAGTGTACAGGAATGCCAGAGATTTCTGTGCATTAATTTTGTATCCTGCTACTTTACCAAATTCATTGATTAGCTCTAGTAGTTTTTCGGTAGCATCTTTAGGATTCTCTATGTATAGTATCATGTCATCTGCAAACAGTGACAGCTTTACTTCTTCTTTTCCAATTTGGATTCCTTTTATTTCCTTTTCTTCTCTGATTGCTGTGGCTAAAACTTCCAAAACTATGTTGAATAAGAGTGGTGAGAGTGGGCAGCCTTGTCTTGTTCCTGATCTTAGTGGAAATGGTTTCAGTTTTTCACCATTGAGGACAATGTTGGCTGCGGGTTTGTCATATATGGCCTTTATTATGTTGAGGAAAGTTCCCTCTATGCCTACTTTCTGCAGGGTTTTTATCATAAATGGGTGTTGAATTTTGTCGAAAGCTTTCTCTGCATCTATTGAGATGATCATATGGTTTTTCTCCTTCAACTTGTTAATATGGTGTATCACATTGATTGATTTGCGTATATTGAAGAATCCTTGCATTCCTGGAATAAACCCCACTTGATCATGGTGTATGATCCTTTTAATGTGCTGTTGGATTCTGTTTGCTAGTATTTTGTTGAGGATTTTTGCATCTATGTTCATCAGTGATATTGGCCTGTAGTTTTCTTTCTTTGTGACATCCTTGTCTGGTCTTGGTATCAAGGTGATGGTGGCCTCGTAGAATGAGTTTCGGAGTGTTCCTCCCTCTGCTATATTTTGGAAGAGTTTGAGAAGGATAGGTGTTAGCTCTTCTCTACATGCTTGATAGAATTCGCCTGTGAAGCCATCTGGTCCTGGGCTTTTGTTTGATGGAAGATTTTTAATCACAGTTTCAATTTCAGTGCTTGTGATTGGTCTATTCATATTTTCTATTTCTTCCTGAGTCAGTCTTGGTAGGTTGTGCATTTCTAAGAATTTGTCCATTTCTTCCAGGTTGTCCATTTTATTGGCATAGAGTTGCTTATAGTAATCTCTCATGATCTTTTGTATTTCTGCAGTGTCAGTTGTTACTTCTCCTTTTTCATTTCTAATTCTACTGATTTGAGTCTTCTCCCTTCTTTTCTTGATGAGTCTGGCTAATGGTTTGTCAATTTTGTTTATCTTCTCAAAGAACCAGCTTTTAGTTTGATTGATCTTTGCTATCGTTTCCTTCATTTCTTTTTCATTTATTTCTGATCTGATCTTTATGATTTCTTTCCTTCTGCTAACTTTGGGGGTTTTTTGTTCTTCTTTCTCTAATTGCTTTAGGTGCAGGGTCAGGTTGTTTACTCGAAATGTTTCCTGTTTCTTAAGGTGGGATTGTATTGCTATAAACTTCCCCCTTAGAACTGCTTTTGCTGCGTCCCATAGGTTTTGGGTCGTCGTGTCTCCATTGTCATTTGTTTCTAAGTATTTCTTAATTTCCTCTTTGATTTCTTCAGTGATCACTTCATTATTGAGTAGTGTATTGTTTAGCCTCCATGTGTTTGTATTTTTTACAGATCTTTTCCTGTAATTGATGTCTAGTCTCATAGCATTGTGGTCGGAAAAGATACTTGATACAATTTCAATTTTCTTAAATTTACCAAGGCTTGATTTGTGACCCAAGATATGATCTATCCTGGAGAATGTTCCATGAGCACTTGAGAAAAATGTGTATTCTGTTGTTTTTGGGTGGAATGTCCTATAAATATCAATTAAGTCCATCTTGTTTAATGTATCATTTAAAGCTTGTGTTTCCTTATTTATTTTCACTTTGGATGATCTGTCCATTGGTGAAAGTGGGGTGTTAAAGTCCCCTACTATGATTGTGTTACTGTCGATTTCCCCTTTTATGGCTGTTAGTATTTGCCTTATGTATTGAGGTGCTCCTATGTTTGGTGCAAAATATTTACAATTGTTATATCTTCTTCTTGGATCGATCCCTTTATCGTTATGTAGTGTCCTTCTTTGTCTCTTCTAATAGTCTTTATTTTAAAGTCTATTTTGTCTGATATAAGAATTGCTACTCCAGCTTTCTTTTGATTTCCATTTGCATGGAATATCTTTTTCCATCCCCTTACTTTCAATCTGTATGTGTCTCTAGGTCTGAAGTGGGTCTCTTGTAGACAGCATATATATGGGTCTTGTTTTTGTATCCATTCAGCCACTCTGTGTCTTTTGGTGGGAGCATTTAGTCCATTTACATTTAAGGTAATTATTGATATGTATGTTCCTATTCCCATTTCCTTAATGACTTTGGGTTCGTTATTGTAGGTATAGTCCTTCTGTTGTGTTTCTTGCCTAGAGAAGTTCCTTTAGCATTTGTTGTAAAGCTGGTTTGGTGGTGCTGAACTCTCTCAGCTTTTGCTTGTCTGTAAAGGTTTTAATTTCTCCATCAAATCTGAATGAGATCCTTGCTGGGTAGAGTAATCTTGGTTGCAGGTTTCTCTCCTTCATCACTTTAATTATGTCCTGCCACTCCCTTCTGGCTTGTAGAGTTTCTGCTGAGAGATCAGCTGTTAACCTGATGGGGATTCCCTTGTGTGTTATTTGTTGTTTTTCCCTTGCTGCTTTTAATATGATTTCTTTGTGTTTAATTTTTGACAGTTTGATTAATATGTGTCTTGGCGTATTTCTTCTTGGATTTATTCTGTATGGGACTCTCTGTGCCTCCTGGACTTGATTAACTATTTCCTTTCCCATATTAGGGAAGTTTTCAACTATAATCTCTTCAAATATTTTCTCAGTCCCTTTCTTTTTCTCTTCTTCTTCTGGAACCCCTATAATTCGAATGTTGGTGCGTTTAATGTTGTCCCAGAGGTCTCTGAGACTGTCCTCTGTTCTTTTCATTCTTTTTTCTTTATTTTTCTCTGCATCAGTTATTTCCACTATTTTATCTTCCACCTCACTTATCCGTTCTTCTGCCTCAGTTATTCTGCTATTGATCCCATCTAGAGTATTTTTCATTTCATTTATTGTGTTTTTAATCGATGCTTGATTCATCTTTAGTTCTTCTAGGTCCTTGTTAACTGTTTCTTGCATATTGTCTATTCTATTTCCAAGATTTTGGATCTGGGAAATAGAATCTTGGATCAGCTTTACTATCATTATTCTGAATTCTTTTTCAGGTAGACTGCCTATTACCTCTTCATTTGTTAGGTCTGGTAGGTTTTTATCTTGCTCCTTCACCTGCTGTGTGTTTTTCTGCTTTCTCATTTTGCTTATGTTACTGTGTTTGGGGTCTCCTTTTTGCAGGCTGCAGATTCGTAGTTCCCGTTGTTTTTGGTGTCTGTCCCCCGTGGCTAAGGTTGTTTCAGTAGGTTGTGTAGGCTTCCTGGTGGGGGGGACTAATGCCTGTGTTCTGGTGGTTGAAGCTCGATCTTGTCTTTCTGGTGGACAGGTCCACGTCTGGTGGTGTGTTTTGGGGTGCCTGTGGCCTTATTATGTTTTTAGGTAGCCTCTCTGCTAATGGGTGGGGTTGTGTTCCTGCCTTGCTAGTTGCTTGGCATAGGGTGACCAGCACTGTAGCTTGCTGGTCGTTGACTGAAGCTGGGTGCTGGTGTTGAGATGGAGATCCCTGGGAGATTTTCGCTGCTTGATATTATGTGGAGCTGGGAGGTCTCTTGTGGACCCGTGTCCTGAAGTTGGCTCTCCCACTTCAGAGGCACAGCACTAACTCCTGGCTGCAGCACCAAGAGCCTTTCATCCACCCGGCTCAGAATAACAGTGAGAAAAAGTAGAAAGAAATAATTAGTAGAAGAAAGAAAGAGAGATTGAAAGAAAGGAAGAAGGGAAGTAAGTAAGGAAGGAAGGAAGAAAGAAAGAAAGGAGGGAGGGAGGGAGGAATGAAAGCAAAAGGAAGAGTGAATGGAAGAAGAGAGGGAGGGAGGGAGGAAGGAAAGAAAGAAAGAAAGACAGGAGGGAGGGAGGGAGGGAGGGAGGAAAGAAAAAGAAAGTGGAAAGAAGAAGGGTGGGAGGGAGGGAGGGATGGAGGAAAGAAAAAGAAAGAAGGAAAGGAGGAGCGGAGGGAGGGAGGGAGGAAGGGAAGGGAGGAAAAAAAGAAAGAGCAGGTAAAGTAAAATAGAATAAAGTATGAAATATAGTAGCGTTATTAAAATTAAAAAGTAATTATTGAAAAAAAACACGGACCGAAAGAACCCTGGGACATATGGTGGAAGCAAAGCTATACAGAGAGAATCTTACACAGAAGATTACACATACACATTCACAAAAAGAGAGCAGGGGGAAAAATCAAAAATCTTGCTCTCCAAGTCCACCTCCTCGATTTGGGATAATTCGTTGTAAAAAGAGGAAAAGGGCGAAAAGTCTGAAATCTTGCTAAGTCCACCTCCTTAATTTGAGATAATTCGTTGTAAAAAGAGGAAAAAAAAAGGGGAGGAAAGTCTTAAGTCTTGTCCTCAAGGTCCACTTCCTCAATTTGGGATGATTCGCTGTCCATTCATGCACTCCACAGACGCAGGGCACAACAAATGGACCGTGGAGCTTTAATCCGCTGCCTCGGAGGCTGCACAGAGAGATTTCCCTGTCTCTGCTCTCACAGCTCCCAGGTCTCAGCCTTGGACCTGGCCCCGCCTCTGCGCGTAGGTCGCCGGAGGGCGTCCGTTCTTCGCTCAGACAGGACGGGTTTAAAGGAGCCGCTGATTCGGTGGCTCTGGCTCACTCAGGCAGAGGGGAGGGAGGGGAATGCCCTCTCCTCGCACACCAGGCAACAAAAGGGAAAAAAGTCTCTTGCCTCTCCGGTAGCTCCAGACCCTTTCCCCGGACTCCCTCCGGGCTAGCACTAACCCCTTCAGGGTCTCTTCCTGCCGCCAGCCCCAGACCTCTCCCTGCACTCCGACTGAAAGCCGATACCCGAGCCTCAGCTCCCAGCCCCGCCCGCCCTGGCGGCCGAGCAGACAAGTCTCTCGGGCTGGTGTGTGCCTGAGGGCACCGATCCTCTGTGCCAAAATCTCTCTGCTTTGCCCTCCACACCACTGTTGCTGTGCTCTCCTCCGCTACTCCGAAGCTTTCCCCCTCCGCCACCTGCAGTCTCCGCCCTCGAAGGGGCTTGTAGTGTGTAGAAACCTTCCCTCCTTCACGGCTCCCTCCCACTGGTGCAGGTCCCGTCCATATCCTATTGTCTCTGTTTATTCTTTTTTTCTTTTGACCTACCCAGGTATGTGGGGAGTTTCTTGCCTTTTGGGGGGTCTGAGGTTTTCTGTCAGCGTTCAGTAGGTGTTCTGTTGGAGTTGTTCCACGTGTAGATGAATTTCTGATGTATCTGTGGGGAGGAAGGTGATCTCCGCGTCTTACTCTTCCGCCATTTCCTCCCTCTTTTCGGGTTTATTTTTGTGTATGGTGTTAGGGAGTGTTCTAATTTCATTCTTTTATATGTAGCTGTCCAGGTTTCCCAGCACTACTTATTGAAGAAGCTGTATTTTCTCCATTGTATATTCTTGCCCCTTTTATTAAAGATAAGGTGACCATATGTGCATGGGTATATCTCTGGGCTTTCTATCCTGTTCCATTGTTCTATATTTCTGTCTCAGTGCCAGTACCATACTCTCTTGATTACTATAGCTTTGTAGTATAATCTGAAGTTTGGGAGCATTATTCCTCCAGCTCCATTTTTCTTTCTCAATATTGCTTTGTGTATTCAGAGTCTTTTGTGTTTCCATATAAATTGTGAAATTTTTTATTCTAGTTCTGTGAAAAATGCCATTGGTAATTTGACAGGGATTGCACTGAATCTGAAGATTGCTGTAGGTAGTATAATCATTTTCATAATGTCGATTCTTGCAATCCAAAACATGGTATATCTCTCCATCTGTTTGTATTATCTTTAATTTCTTTCATCAGTGTCTTACAGTTTTCTGCATACAGGACTTTTGTCTCCTTAGATAAGTTTATTCTTAGGTATTTTATTCTTTTTGTTGTAATGGTAAATGGGAGTGTTTCCTTAATTTCTCTTTCAGATTTTTTCATCATTAGTGTATAAGAATGCAAGAGATTTCTGTGCATTAATTTTGTACCCTGCTATTTACCAAATTCACTGATTAGCTCTGGTTTTCTGGTAGTATCTTTAGGATTCTCTATGTAGAGTATCATGTCATCTACAAACAGTAAAAGTTTTACTTCTTCTTTTCTGATTTGGATTCCTTTTATTTCTTTTTCTTCTCTGATTGCTGCAGCTAAAACTTCCATAACTATGTTGAAAAATAGTGGTGAGAGGGAGCAACCTTGTCTTGTTCCTGATCTTAGTGGAAATGGTTTCAGTTTTTTACCATTGAGAATGATGTGGGCTGTGGGTTATTCATATATGGCCTTTCTTATGTTGAGGTAAGTTCCATCTATGCCTACATTCTGCAGGGTTGTTACAATAAATGGGTGTTGAATTAGTGCAAAGCTTTTTCTTCATATATTGAGATGATCATATGGTTTTCTCCTTTAATTTGTTAATATGGCTTATCACATTGATTGATTTGCATAAATTAGAGAATCCTTGCATTCTAGAGATAAATCCCACTTGAACATGGTGTATGATATTTTAATGTGATGTTGGGTTCTGTTTGCTAGTATTTTGTTGAGGATTTTTGCATTTTTATTCATCAGTGATATTGACCTGTAGTTTTCTTTCTTGGCGAAATCTTTGTCTGGTTTTGGTATCAGGGTGATGGTGGCCTTGTAGAATGAGTTTGGGAGTGTTCTTCTCTCTGCTATATTTTGGAAGAGTTTGAGAAGGATTCATGTTAGCTCTTCTCTAAATGTTTGATAGAATTTGCCTGTGAAGCCATCTGGTCCTGGGCTTTTGTTTGTTGGAAGATTTTTAATCACAGTTTCAATTTCAGTGCTTATGATCAGTCTTTTTACATTTTCTATTTCTTCCTGGTTCAGTCATGGAAGGCTGTGTTTTTCTAAGAATTCTTCCATATCTTCCAGTTTGTCCACTGTACTGCCTTATTGTTGCTTGTAGTAATCTCTCACAATCCATTGTATTTCTGCAGTGGCAGTTGTTACTTCTTCTTTTTCATTTCTAATTCTATTGTTTTCAGTCTTCTCCATTATTTTCTTGATGAGTCTGGCTAATTGTTTATCAATTTTATTTATCTTCTCCAAGAATCAGCTTTTAGTATTGATCTTTGTTATCATTTCCTTCATTTCTTTTTCATTTATTTCTGATCTGATCTTTATGATTTCTTTCCTTCTGCTAACTTTGGGTTTTTTTTTGTTGTTCTTCTTCTTCTTTCTCTAATTGCTTTAGGTGTAAGGTTAGGTTGTTTATTTGAGATGTTTCTTGTTTCTTAAGGTAGGCTTGTATGGCTATAAACTTCCCTTTTAAACTGCTTTTGCTGCATCCCATAGGTTTTGGGTCGTTGTGTTTTCCTTGTCATTTGTTTCTAGGTATTTTTTTGATTTCCTCTTTGATTTCTTCACTGATCTCTTGGTTAGTAAGTAGTGTGTTGTTTAGCCTCCATGTGTTTCTATTTCTTATAGATTTTTTCCTGTAATTGTTATCTTGTCTCATAGTGTTGTGGTCAGAAAAGATACTTGATACAATTTCAATTTTCTTAAATTTACCTAGGCTTGATTTTGACCCAAGATATGATCTATCCTGGAGAATGTTCCATGAGCACTTGAGTGGAATGTGTATTCTCTTGTTTTTGGATGGAATGTGCTATAAATATCAATTAAATCCATCTTGTTTAATGTATCATTTAAAGCTTGTGTTACCTTATTTATTTTCATTGTGGATGATCTTTCCATTGGTGAAAGTGGGATGTTAAAGTCCCCTACTATGATTGTGTAACTGCCGATTTCCCCTTTTATGGCTCTTAGTATTTGCCTTATGTACTGAGGTACTCCAATGTTGGGTGCATAAATATTTAAAATTGTTATATCTTCTTGTTGGATTGATCCCTTGATCATTATGTAGTGTTCTTCTTTGTCTCTTGTAATACTCTTTGTTTTAAAGACTTTTTTTTTCCTGATATGAGAATTGCTACTCTAGTTTACTTTTGATTTCCTTTTGTATGGAGTATCTTTTTCCTTTTCCTCACTTTCACTCTATGTGTCCCTAGGTCTGAGGTGGGTCTCTTGTAGACAGCATATATATGGGTCTTCTTTTTGTATCCATTCAGCCAGTCTATGTCTTTTGGTTGCAGCATTTAATACATTTACATTTAAGGTAGTTATCAATATGCATGTTCCTATTAGCATTTTCTTAATTGTTTTGGGTTTATTATTTTGGGTCTTTTCCTTCTCTTGTGTTACCTGCCTAGAGAAGTTCCCTCAGCATTTGTTTTAAAGCTGGTTTGGTAGTGCTGAATTCTCTTAGCTTTTGCTTTTCTGTAAAGCTTTTCATTTCTCCATTAAATCTGAATGATATCCTTGCTGGGTAGAGTAATCTTGGTTGTAGTTTTATTTTTCTTTCATCACTTAAAATATGTACTGTTACTCCCTTCTGACTTGCAGAGTTTCTGCTGAAAGATCAGCTCTTAACCTTATGGAGATTCCTTAATGTGTTACTTGTTGGTTTTCCCTTGCTTCTTTTAAATTTGTTCTTTGTATTTAATTTTTGAGAGTTTGACTAATAAGTGTCTTGGCATGTTTTTCCTGGGATTTATACTTTATGGGACTCTGTGTGCTTCCTGGAATTGATTAACTATTTCCTCTCCCATATTAGGGAAGTTTTCCACTATAATTTCTTCAAATATTTTCTCAGTCCCTTTCTTTTTCTCTTCTTCTTCTGGGACCCCTATAATACGAATGTGGGTTTGTTTAATGTTGTCTCAGAGGTCTCTGATACTGTCCTCAATTCTTTTCTTTCTTTTTTCTTTATTCTGCTCTGTAGTCATTATTTCGACTATGTTATCTTCCAGGTCACTTAACCATTCTTCTTTCTCAGTTATTCTGACTTTGATCCCTTCTAGAGAATTTTTAATTTCATTTATTTTGTTGTTCATCTCTTTGTTTCCTCTTTAGTTCTTCTAGGTCCTTGTAAACGTTTCTTTTATTTTCTCCATTCTATTTCCAGGATTTTGTATCATCTTTACTATCATTATTCTGAATTCTTTTTCAGGTAGACTGCCTATTTCCTCTTCATTTGTTAGGTCTGGTGGGTTTTTGCCTTGCTCCTTAATCTGCTCTTTGTTTCTCTGTCTTCTCATTTTGCTTAACTTACTGTGTTTGGGGTCTCCTTTTCACAGGCTGCAGGTTCGTAGTTTACATTGTCCTTGGTGTCTGGCCCCAGTGGCTAAGTTTGGTTCAATGGGTTGCATAGGCTTCCTGGTGGAGGGGACTAGTGCCTGTGCTCTGGTGGATGAGGCTGGATCTTGTCTTTCTGGTGGGCAGGTACACGTCTGATTGTGTGTTTTTGGTGTCTGAGGTGTTATTATAATTTTAGTCAGCCTCTGTGCTAATGGATGGGGTTGTGCTCCTGTCTTGCTAGTTGTTTTGCCTATGGTGTCCTGTACTGTATCTTGCTGGTCGTTGAGTGGAGCTGGGTGTTGGTGTTGAGATGGAGATCTCTGGGAGATTTTCACCATTTGATATTACATGGAGCTGGGAGGTCTCTTGTGGACCAGTGTCCTAAACTTGGCTCTTGCACCTCAGTGACACAGCCCTGACACCTGGCTGGAGCACCAAGAGCCTGACCTCCACATGGCTCAGAATAAAAGGGAGAAAAGAAAGAAAGAAAGAAAGAAAGAAAGAAAGAAAGAAAGAAAGAAAGAAAGAAAGAAAGAAAGAAAGAAAATAAAATAAGGCAAAATAAAATAAAATAAAGTTATTAACATAAAAAATAATTATTAAGAAAAAATTTTTAAGTAATTAAAAAAAAAAGGGGGACTGACAGAATCCTAGGAGAAATAGTAAAAGCAAAGCTATACAGACAAAATCACACACAGAAGCATACACATACATACTCACAAAAAGTGAAAAAGGGAAAAAAATATATATATATATATATATATCATTGCTCCCAAAGTCCACCTCCTCAATTTGGGATGATTTGTTGTCTATTCAGGTATTCCACAGATGCAGGGTACATCAAGTTGATTGTGGAGATTTAATATGCTGCTCCTGAGGCTGCTGAGAGAAATTTCCCTTTCTCTTCTCTGCTCACACAGTTCCCAGGGTTTAGCTTTGGATTTGGACACATGTCTGTGTGTAGGTCACCTGAGGGCATCTTTTCTTTGCTCAGACAGGACAGGGTTAAACGAACAGCTGATTCAGAGTTGCTGGCTCACTCAGGCCATGGGGAGGGAGGGATACAGATGTGGATTGATCCTGTGGCCACAGAGGCCACCATAACATGGCACCAGCCTGAGGCACACCATGCATTGTCTCAGAGAAATTGTCCCTGGATCACGGGGCCCTGGCAATGGTGGCCTGCACAGGCTTCTGGGAGGGAACGTGTGTAAAGTGACCTGTGCTTGAACACAGGCTTCTTAGTGGCTGCAGTAGCAGCCTTAGCGTTCCATGACCATCCCTGGGGTCCACGCTGACAGCCACGTGCCTCGCCTGTCTCTGGAGCTCCTTTAAGCGGCACTCTTAATCCCCTCTCCTAGTGCACCAGGGAACAAAGAGGCAAGAAAAAGTCTCTTGTCCCCTCGGCAGCTCCAGACATTTTCCCGGACTCCCTCCCGGATAGCTGTGGAGCACTAGCCCCCTTCAGTCTGTGTTCAAGCTGCCAACCCCAGTCCTCTCCCTGGGATCTGACCTAAGTCTGAGCCTCAGTTCCCAGACCCCACCCATCCTGGAAAGTGAGCAGAGAAGCCACTCGGGCTGGTGAGCGTTGGTCAGCACTGACCCTCTCTGTGGGAATCTCTCCGCTTTGCCCTCTGCACCCTTGTTGCTGTGCTCTCTCCTGTGGCCCCAAAGCTCCCACCCTCCACCAACAGCAGTCTCTGCCCACTAAGGGGCTTCCTAGTGTGTGGAAACATTTCCTCCTTCACAGCTCCCTCCCACTGGTTCAGGTCCCGTCCCTATTCTTTTTCTCTGTTTTTTCTTCTTTCTTTTACCCTTCCCTGGTACGTGGGGAGTTTCTTGCCTTTTGGGAGGTCTGAGGTCTTCTGCCAGAGTTCATTAGGTGTTCTGTAGGAGTTGTTCCACATGTAGATGTATTTCTGATGTATTTGTGGGGAGGAAGGTGGTCTCTGCATCTTACTCTTTCACCATCTTGAAGCTCCTCCTAGATTGTTAATTTGAGATTTTTCTTGTTTCTTGATGCAGGCTTTTATTGCTATAATCTTCCCTCTTAGAACTGCTTTTGCTGCATCCCATCCGTTTTGCATCATCATGTTTGGATTGTCATTTGTCTCTAGGTATTTTTTTATTTCCTCTTTGATTTCTTCACTGATCTCTTGATTATTCAGTAACATATTGTTTAGCCTCCATGTGTTTGCATATTTTACATTTTTTCCCTGTAATTGATTTCTCATCTCATAGCATTGTGTTCAGAAAAGATGCTTGAAATTATTTCAATTTTATTAAATTTACTGAGGCTTGATTTGTGACCCAAGATTTGATCTATTGTGGAGAATGTTCTGTGCACACTTGAGAAGAAAGTGTAATCTGCTGTTTTGGGATGGAATGTCCTATAAATATTAAGTAAATCTATGTGGTCTATTGTGTCACTTAAAGTTTCTGTTTTCTTTTTAATTTGCTGTTTGGATTATCTGTCCATTGGTGTAAATGAGGTGTTAAAGTCCCCACTATTATTGTGTTACCATTGATTTCCTCTTTTAGAGTTGTTAGCAGTTACCTTATATATTGAGGTGCTCCTATGTTGGGTGTATATATATTTATAATTGTTATATCTTCTTCTTGGAGTGATCCCTTGATCATTATGTAGTGTCCTTCCTTGTCTCTGGTAACATTCTTTATTTTAAATTCTCTTTTATCTGATATGAGAATTGCTACTCCAACTTTCTTTTGATTTCCATTTGCGTGGAATATCTTCTTCCATCCCCTCACTTTCAGTCTGTATGTGTCCCTAGGTCTGAAGTGGGTCTCTTGTAGACAGCATATATATATATGGGTCTTGCTTTTGTATCCATTCAGCAAGCCTGTGTCTTTTGGTTAGAGCATTTACTCCATTCACGTTTAAGGGAATTATCAATATGTATGTTCCTATTACCCTTTTCTTAATTGTTTTGGGTTTGTTGTTGTAGGTCCTTTTCTTATCTTGTGTTTCCCACTTAGAGAAGTTCCTTTAACATTTGTTGTAGAGCTGGTTTGTTGGACCAGAATTCTCTTAGCTTTTGCTTGTCTGAAAAACTTTTGATTTCTGAATTCACAATTCTGAATGTGATCCTTGCCGTGTAGAGTATCTTGGTTGTTGGTTCTTCCCTTTCATCACTTTAAATATATCCTGACACTTCCTTCTGGCTTGTAGAGTTTCTGCTGAGAAATCAGCTGTTAACGTATGGGAGTTCCCTCATATGTTATTTGTCATTTTTCCCTTGCTGCTTTCAAAATTTTTCTTTGTCTTTAATTTTTGCCTATTTGATTACTATGTGTCTCAGCATGTTTCTCCTTGAGTTTATCCTGTATGCAACTGTCTGCACTTCCTGGACTTGGGTGGCTATTTTCTTTCCCACATTAGGGAAGTTTTCGAGTATCATCTCTTCAAATATTTTCTCGGGTCCTTTCTCTCTCTCTTCTCCTTCTGAGTCCCCTATAATGCAAATGTTGTTGCGTTTATTGTTTTCCTAGAGGTCTTTTATACTGTCTTCATTTCTTTTCATTCTTTTTTCTTTATTCTCTTCTGCAACAGTGAATTCCACCATTCTGTCTTCCAGGTCACTTACTTCTGTCTCCATTTTTCTGGTATTGACTCCTTCTAATGTATTTTTCATTTCAGTTATTGTATTGTTCATCTCTGTTTGTTTGTTCTTTTATTCTTCTAGATCTTTGTTAAGCACTTCTTGCATATTCTCGATCTTTGACTCCATTCTTTTTCTGAGGCTCTGGATCATCTTCCCTATCATTATTCTGAATTATTTTTGTGGAACATTGCCTATCTCCATTTCATTTAGTTGTTTTTCTGGGGTTTTATCTTGTTCCTTCATCTGGTTCATAGCCCTCTGCCTTTTCATCCTGTCTATCTTTCTCTGAATGTGGTGTTTGTTCCACAGCCTGCAGGATTGTAGTTCTTGCTTCTGCTGTCTGCCCTTTGGTCCCTTTTATGTTAATAATTGCTTTCCCCTTGTTGTTTTAATATTTTTTCTTTTTCTTTAATTTTTGATAGTTTGATTAATATGTGTCTTTGCAGGTTTCTCCTTGGATTTATCCTGTAAGGAACTCTCTGCACTTCCTGGACTTGATTGACTCTTTCCTTCCCCATATTAGGGAAGTTTTCAATTATAATCTCTTCAAATATTTTCATATTCCTTTTTGTTTTTTTTCTTTTTCTCTTCTTCTTCTGGGACCCCTAAAATTTGAATAGTGGTATATTTAATATTGTCCCAGAGGTGTCTGAGATTGTCCTCTATTCTTTTCATTCTTTTTTTCTTTTTTCTAATCTACAGTAGTTATTTCCAATATTTTATCTTCCAGGTCACTTATCCTTTTATATGCCTGTTATTCTGCTACTAATGTCTTCTAGAGAATTTTAATTTCGTTATTTTGTTGTTCATCATTTTTTGTTTGCTGTTTAGTTCGTCTAGGTCCTTGTTAAACATTTCAAGGAATTTTAATTTCATTCATTGTGTTGTTCATCATTGTTTGTTTGCTCTTTAGTTCTTCTGGGTCCTTGTTAAATATTTCTTGTATTTTCTCCATTCTATTTCTAAGATTTTGGGTCATCTTTACTCTCATTTCTCTGAATTGTTTTTCCGGTAGACTGGTTATTTCCTCATCATTTGTTTCTTCTAGTGTATTTTTAACTGGCTCCTTCATCTGCTGTGTATTTCTCTGTCTTCTCATTTTGCTTAACTTTCTGTGTTTGGGGTCTCCATTTTGCAGGCTGCAGGTTCATAGTTCCCGTTGTTTTTGGCATCTACTCTCACTGGGTAAGGTTGGACCAGTGGGTTCTGTAGGCTCCCTGGTAGAAGGGAAGGGTGCTTGTGTTCTGGTGGATGAGGCTGGACCTTGTCTTTCTGGTGGGCAGGACCAAGTCTGGTGGTGTTTTTGGGGTGTCTGTGAATTTATTTTGAGTTTCAGCAGCTTTTCTCCTAATGGGTGGTTTTGTGTTCCTTTCTTGCTAGTTGTTTGGCATAGGGTGTCCAGGACTGTAGCTTGCTGGTCCTTGAGTGGAGCTGGGTCTTTGCATTAAGATAGAGGTTTCTGAGAGAGCTTTCACCTCTTGATATTAAATGGGGCTGTGAGGTCTCTGGTGAACCAATGTCCTGAACTCTGCTCTCCCACCTAACAGGATCAGGCCTGACCTACACCTGGAGCACCAAGACCTTGTCAATCACATGCCTCAGAAGGAAAGGAAGAAAAGAAAGAAGGAAGGAAAGAAAGAAAGAAAGAAAGAAAGAAAGAAAGAAAGAAAGAAAAGAAAGTTAGAATAGAAAAAATATTGTTAAATATAAAAAAATTAAAAAGTAATAAAAAAAGAGAAAGAAAGAAGAGAGCAAACCAACCAAAGATTAATCTACCAATGATAACAAGCACTAAAATCTATACCAAAAACAAAACAAAACAAAAACAAAACAAAAAAAGAAGTGGACAGTCAGAACCCAAGGACAAATGGCAAAAGCAAAGCTATACAGACAAAGTCACACAAAGAAGTATTCACATACATACTCAAAACAGAGAAAAAGTAAACTCTCTCTCTCTCTCTCTCTCTCTATATATATATATATACATATATATATATATATATATATATATAAAAGAGCTACCAAATCAATAAACATATCTACCAATGATAATAAGCTCCAAGTACTAAACTACAAAAAACATAAAGACAAAAACAAATTAGGTGCAGAAAGAAAACCCCAAGTCTACATTTCCTCCCAAAGGCCACCGCCTCAATTTGGAGATGATTCATTGTTTATTCAGATATTCCACAGATGCAGGGTACATCGGGTTCATTGTGGAGATTTAATCCTCTGCTCCTGAGGCTGCTGGGAGAAATTTACCTTTCTCTTCTGTGTTCACACAGATCCTGGGGTTCAGCTTTGGATTTGCCCCCACCTCTGCATGTAGGTTGTCTGAGATCAACTCTTCCCCACCCAGACAGTTTAAAGGAGCAGTTGATTAGTGGGCTCTGTCTCACTCAGGCTGGGGGGAGAGAGGGGTACTGGCTGAAGGGCAAGCCTGCAGTGGCTGAGGCCAGTGTGACTTTGCAGCAGCCTGCGGTGCACCATGTGTTCTCCAAGGGAAATTGTCCCTGTATCACAGGACCCTGGCAATGCTGGGCTGCACAGCCTCTGGGGAGGCGAGATGCAGATAGTGACCTATGCTTGCACACAGACTTCTCAGTGTCTGTTGCAGCAGCCTTAGCATTTCATACCCGTCTCTGGGTCTGTGCTGATAACCACAGCTCGTGCCCCTCTCTGGAGCTTGTTTAGTTAGTGCTCTGAATCCCCTCTACTTATGCACCCTGAAACAATGGTCTCTTGCCTCTTAGGAAGGTCCATAGTTTTTTCAGGACTCCCTCCTGGCTAGCTGTGGTGCACTAACCCTCTTAAGGCTGTGCTCATGCAGACAACCCCAGTCCTCTTCCTGGGATCTGGCCTCCGAGGCCTGAGCCTCAGCTCTCAGCCCCCACCTGCCCCAGTGGGTGAGCAGACAAGCCTCTCAGGCTGGTGAGTGCTGGTTGGCACCTATCCTCTGGGTGGGAATCTCTCTGCTTTGCCCTTTGAACACCTGTTGCTGTGCTCTCCTCCATGGTTCTGAAGCTTCCCCCTCCACCACCCCTTGTCTCCAGCAGTGAAGGGGCTTCCTAGTGTGTGGAAACTTTTCCTACTTCACAGCTCCCTCCACGAGGTGCAGGTCCCATCCCTATTCATTTGTCTTTGTTTTTCCGTTTTTTTCTTTTTCCCTACCCAGGTATGTGGGAAGCTTCTTCCCTTTTGGGGAGTGAGGTCTTCTGCCAGTGTTCAGTAGGTGTTCTATAGGAGTTGTTCCACATGTAGATGTAGTTTTGTTGTATTTGTTGGGAGGAAGTTGATCTCCTTGTCTTACTCCACTGCCATTTTGAAGGTGCCCCTCCTCGTCCCAACTCGAATTCTTGAACCCTGTTTTTATATCAGTGACTAGCTCCTCCTCTCTCACAATGCATACAAACCACTTCAGGATTATAGCCAGAACACTTGAAAATATTTATTCAAAGAACAACTAATTTTTCAAGGTAGTTATGGTTATACATATTGGACAGGAGATATCTTAAAATTCCAAATAAAGTACCTAATTTTAGTTATATGGCATGATTTTCCAATCACAGCAGTCACATTTTCATAGAGGTACATCAAGATAAATAGAGCAATAATCATATTTTACAATCTATAAAATTGAAAGCTTTGCTTAAAAAAAGTTTACATGCAATGCATATAGTAGCTTGCAAGTTTATTTATGAAAATACATTTATTCAATATGTGCATTGTAAAGTTCAGGCATCAGTTTTAGGGTATGGGAAAATATTTATAGTCTAGATCCAACTAGGGGTGAGTGCCTATCAGAAACTTTTATTACAGGCAGTTGTAGTTCGTGGAGAAAAGTATTGCACTGGGGCCACCACTTCACAACATTGAGAGGGTGGCAACTTACATCTTCAGGAGCAAAGGCTTTATTGCTTCCTCAGAGACAAGTTTTTCTACCCCAACTGAAGTCTGGAGGTTAGGATCAACATTGTTTTACCCTACCTCTCCCTTTTACCACCTTTTAAAAAGATGTGAACATTTCATTTGTTTGGAGATGAACATGTTTGATAAAGTGTAAAATTTACCTTCTCCAAGGGTGTGTATATTTCAAAAACAATCAGAACCTTCAGGCTAAGTCATCAGAATATAAAAATAAAAATTTAAGTATATAGTGAGTAGAGAGTTTGAGATTTTGAGATGGAGTTATGTGGTTACATTAAAATTACTCAAGTACTCTTGCTTGAAAGCTGGTTCAGGCTAAGGTTGTAGGAGGGCTTTTGGAGGTAGGGAAGACAAGTGAACCTTGTTTATGGACATGGAGTGCAGTGTCAAGAGCAATCCATGTGACAGCAAGCAGGGACGATAATGATATCTGAAGCTAACTGAGAAATCCAGAAGAAAGTTCCATTCAAGAGGTGAGGCAAAAATGCAGAATCCAGATGTGAAGAATGTAGATGGAAATGGGGAGATGTCATATTAGAGAAGGGAATTTGGAACCCTGAAAAATGAAAGAGGCCTCAAGCATAAAGTATGGTTACACTTTTGTCTACTTATGTCTACAAGGGCTCATTTCAGACCCTTCTGGGATTGTCAGGGAAGGTGTTATTAGAGTTGAGAACATCCCAGATACTGCCTTCTGGCATTTTGTCCCTGGGGTGAGGGGAACCAGGGTTCCTCACATTCATCTAAGTATCTGAGGCATATTCTGAAGAAGGAAGTAGGTTCTAGACCCATTGCCACTAGATACCCTCACTCCTGCTAGTGTATTTGTAAGACTCAAAAATTGGGGAATTTTTTTTTCTATCTCTAAGTGGAATAGTAGATTTTCACTGGGACCAATTTTGAAAAGTCTTTGGAGTTGGTCTTTTCCCATGGTATCTCTCAGAACAGTGAAAGAGGCTTCAATTCTGACACATGGAGAAAGTATTCTAGGTAAGAATCTGGTTTAGGGGACATTACACAGGTCTCTAAGGTCCAAACGTATCTACTTCAACTTTTATTTATTTATTTATTTATTTATTTTGCTATTGTGTTGCTTTGTTCAGAATACATGTATTAGGACAGAGTGAAATATTGAAACATGATAAAGCCCATGGTAATCAAGCATTAAGCCCCCAGATTATGGAATAGTTTGATAGACAAAGGGGGTTCCACCTGTCGAATTTATGACACCATATTCAGCATTATGTAGATGCCACTGATGGAAAGTACATGAGACAGAAATTCTACCCCAGGTATTCACCCCAATGTGATTGTTGTAGCAAACAGTTTAAAATATCCCAGAAAGTTAGTTCAAGGGATTATGTAGAGATACCATGCACGTAGATCAAGACTGTCCAATTCAGAGGCCAAATAAGGGCTAAATATGGGATTTCCAGCTATTTATAGTGTTCAAGAATGCCTAGAAGGCTGCCTCTTGCACTTTATCACCACAGGGATGAATATATAGAAGCAGAGAATAGAATTGTGGTTACCAGAGCTAGGGAGGTGGGGCAAAGGGGAGATGTTGGCCAAAAGTTACAGTTTTATAAGATAAAATAGTCTAGCAATCTAATGTACAGCACAATGAGTAGAGTTATTAATATTGTATTGAATCCTGGAAATTTGCCTAGAGAATAGATTTCAGGTGTTCTCACCACACATACACGTGCACACAAAATGGTAACTATGAGATGAGATAGATATATTAAGTAGTTTGACTATAGAAATTATTTCACTATGTATATTATATTAAATCATCATGAGCTATACCTTAAATAAAAACAATTTTGTTAAAATCATAAAAGATCAATAACAACACAACAAAGAAATGGCATTGAGACAGTGTAAATAACATTTCTGAAAGGCCCCTCTCCCTGGTGGGGTTTATATGACTTTGGAGGTCTCACTAAGGACTCCAGGTGGGGCTGCCTAAGATCTGGTCACAGTTATGTCAATCAGACTTACAGCGATGGGTCTCAGATTGACAACTACTCACCCAAGGTGTGGAAGAATGTAGTCTATGGGGCATGTTGTCTTGGATCTGCCGACCTGGAGACAGAACCACTCTGAGCAATTCTGTTAATGGGGGTAGGGGGGGAGGTGAGGGTGGCAGGATGTACAAATTTTTTAAAACTCCAAATATCAGTCTCTTCAATCTATAGAGGTCTCAGACACCTTCCCCCAATTATTTCCAAAAAGTGTTTTTTGAATCTTGACAGTGAAAGATCTAGAACCTTACAAGTTAGCTGGCTCTGACAGAACCTGTAGTTTGGGGACTATCTCTATCCAGGAAAAGCTGTTGGGCACAGTGATCTTGCAATGAGCCCCTGGGATGAATAGGACCAGAAGGCTCAGGAGCTCAGGGGCAGCTGGGCTTATGTTATTTCTGGCACTTGGGTGTAAAAACAGTTGCATCCATCAAGGATGCCTTTATTTTTAATGTATACCTTACATGTGAAATCAATGTATACTTCACTACACCCACTTATTTTCATTTCACTTAATCTTTACAATCACCAATGAGGTAGAAATTATGAATGTCATTTTTAAATAGGGAAATTGAGGCTCAGAGTTATTAAATATTTTGTCCTTGATTACACAGTCAAACAAAGCACTAATCAGGAAGGAAACACACATCCAATGATACCTCTACATTAATAGTGACCCCAAATGCAGATGTGATACTTTGCCCACATTCACTTGATAATAAAATGATGATAGTTACAGTCACTGAGCGCTTATCATTTGTCAGGCATGTGTTATGGCTATTCTTCTGATTGAAAAAAGTATCTAATTATCTCATTTATCACGAAGTATTAGACATTGAAAATAGCTTAATGAAGTCTGCTCTCAGACCGTTTTCCACTTTTAAAGAGATATATGGGCAGAGAAATGCATAACCTAAAGGAATAAATGGCTGTGAAATTTTAAGCTGTATAATAGTGCAAGAAAGATTTGGAGGTCAAAGATGCTTCCAGAAGTCACTCTTTTTCCTTCTACCAGATCAGTCCATAATCAGTTTTCCAACCTCAATTTTATTTAAAATAACCCTAAAGCAAATGCATACCTGAAGAAAAGTTTGGTAGATGTAAGTTCTTGAAAAAGTTTTGTGTGCATAGAGTCAAACAATAAACAATCCCAATCTAGTTATCATGTCTAAAATTTCAGTATTGGAAATTAATTTCTTGGACTCTTCAATTAATTTTATCTCAAAATCCAAATTTTCTGAAAGGTCATATACTTTCAGATATTATCAGTTACATGGTGCTGTGAATAGGATTATTGTTTATTGGTTCTGAAAGTTAGTTGAAAAGCCTTCTACACTGAGAAATAGAGACCAAATGAAAGTAGTTGGTTGATATACTTAAACAGAGCCCTAAGGGGAAAGCTTATAAGACTCGGGGCTGGGGCGGGATGTGGCAGTGGGGAATGGCTGCATAATAAATTCTGGAAGCAATATCACAGGGAGGAGTAACAGAAATGAAAGGAGTTCTGGACGTCGGGTTTAAGTCAGGGGCCCTAGGCAGGGGTAAGGGGGGATGCAAGACAGAGCCTACTGCCATGAAATCTTGGTTTAACTTTAGCTCTGCTGTATCTTTCTGTCTGGACCACTTCCTGAATATTTAAATCTGTTTCTTCAACTCTAAAGGGAGAAAAATAGTAATGGAGGGGAGGGATTATTATGTGGATGGAATTAAATAAAGTCATTTGAGGAGGGTAAAGTACTGTATGAATGTTGGCAGGAATTGTTGTATGATGAAACCAGCAAGAAAGTGGTGAGGTTGAGACTTTGGCAAGGTCTTAGTTTTGATGAGATAAACAGCATTTTCCTAAAATGGCAACCTGAAAAATCCCATGCCGGACAGTTTGTGGATTAACTTTTCCATGCTGGTGTGAATTCACACAAATCATATATCAGTAGCCTGCAGGAAAACAGTACAGGCCAATGAGAGCATGATGTGCAAGCCCTGGAAGTTCTGTAGCATCTGTGGCCTGTGTGCCAGGTGTTCATAAAAAGAACCTTAATCTTTAAGGTGATTGCACTAAACCCTGGTTTCAAGTGACTGTGTTTGGAATAAATGACTTGGGAACAATGATCTTTACTGAGAAGATTCCCCTTATCCAACAAGACAGATGGTTAATTTGGCTGAATTGGGTGAGGAGTCAGGAAACCTAATATAGATATGCCAGATGCAGCTTTTGAGTAAAGGCCTATAACCACTGGTAAACTCTATTTCCACAGACAAAATGGATTCAGAGTCTTTATGACTGAATTTTCAGCATCTTGTCCACAGAACTCACTCATGACCAACTTTTTTTTATGAATAAATGATGACCAACTTTATTTCATGCTTTTTGAACTCTTTTTCATAATTAAAGCCAGCATTACTTTATATTTCCTTTATGTTATTTCCCTGCATTTCCTGGGTCTGCTGCAATGGGTTGGCATGTAAGCTTCTGTGGTCAGTGGATGAGCTGACCTATTGATTTTTTTCCTAGTTCACAGACATCATCATGCAGAGGACATGCCATTCATGCTGAATTGATCTGTGGCCCCTCTTTTCTTCCAATAAACACTCAGGACTCACAAATCTCATATTTGCATCCTCCATCCAAATTTTAATGCTACTTACTGCAAGTGTAGCCTCAGGATGTGGGGAATTTTAGGTTTAAGTATGCCTGGATGAATATGCCAAGTGGCATATTCCAGTACATACAGAATGATATCCAAGTGTTTTGTTTGCTCAAAAATACAATTTAAATTAAATTAAATTTCTCCCTAAACCCACCCCACCATCCTTGCATTCACATCTCCAGACCAGAAAGTAGTCACACGTGAACTACCAGCAAATAAAATCATAGACACAATCAAAACTTCGGGTGTTGAGAACAGTCAGGAATATGGGCCCATGGACTAGAAATTGTTCAAGTCTGTTTAATAGGTATAAGATGGGCACCCTTTCTGACTCCCCATCTGTATCAAAACCTGAGGTCCCCAGCATACTGCTGCATGAAATATACCTTTAAAAAGGAATAAAGTTTAATTATTTATTTAGATTTTTCTTTTCATAACAAAAGATTAGGCATGATGTAAGAAGACAGGAAGGCAGCAGTGGTGAAATGCATCATTTCTGGAATCAAACAGAAATGAGATCAAATCTTGGCTTTGTCCCCACAAGCTTTCTAACTATGACTAAGTTACAGGGTGTCTGACTACCCAGGTTTTCACCCATAGATTGGGATTAAGAACATTAACTTCACCTATCAAAATACTAATGACATTTTTCACAGAACTAGAACGAACAAACCTAAAATTTGTTTGGAAACACAAAAGACCCTGAATACCCAAAGCAAACTTGAGAAAAAAAACAGAGCTTGAGGTATTATGATCTCTGACTTCAGATTATACTACAAAGGTACATTAATCAATACACTATGGTACTGGTACAAAAAAAAACACATAGATTAATGGAGCAGAATAGGAAGCTCAGAAATAAACCCACATACTTATGGGCAATTAATCTACAACAAAGGAAGAAAGAATGTACAATGGAGAAAAAACAGTCTCTTCAATCAGTGGTGCTAGGAAAACTGAACAGTTACATGTAAAAGAATGAAATTAGAAAAACTTCTCACATGATATATACAAACAAATTCAAAATTTATTAAAGACCTAAATGTAAGACTGGAAACTATAAAACTCCTAGAAGAGAACATAGGCAGAACACTCTTTGATGTCTATCATAGCAGTATTTTTCCATCTGTCTCCTAAAGCAAAGGAAACAAAAGCAAAAGTAAACAAATCGGACCTAATTAACCTTAAAACCTTTTGCACAGCAAAGGAAACCATCTACAAAATGAAAATACAACCTACTGAATGGTAGAAGACATTTGAAAATGATATGACCGATAAGGAGTTAATATCAAAAATATAAAAACAGCTCATACAACTCCATATCAAAGAAACAAACAACCCAATTAAAAATGGGCAGAAGACCTGAAGAGACATTTTTCCAAAGAAGACATACAGATGGCCAAGCAGTGCATGAAAGGATGCTCAGCATCACTAATCATCAGGAAAAGGCAAATCAAAATAATAATGAGATATCACCTCACACCTCTGAGACTGGCTATTATCAAAAAGGCCACAAATAACACAAATAAATGTTGGTGAGAATGTGGAGAAAAGGGAACCCTGTACGCTGTTGGTGGAAATGTAAATTGGTACAGCCACTATGGAGAACAGTATGGACTTTCCTCAAAAAACTAAAAATAGGAGACTTCCCTCATGGTTCAGTGGTAATGAATCTACCTTCCAATGCAGGAGACGCAGGTTCAATCCTTGGTTAGTGAATTAAAATCCCACATGCCTCAGGGGAACTAAGCCCCCACACTACAACTACTGAGCTTGCACACCTCAACTAGAGCCCATGTGCTGCAAACTACAGAGCCCACACACTCTGGAGAATGTGTGCCACAACTAGAGCGATAAAACCTGCATGCCACAACTAGAGAGAAGCCTGCTTGCTGCAGATCTCACATGCCTCAGTGAAGATCCTACATGCTGCAACTAAGACCCGATGCAGCCATTAAAAAAAAAAAAAAGACTAAAAATAGAACTATGATATGAAGACGCAATTCCACTTCTGGGCATATATCTGAAGAAAATGAAAACCTTAATTTGAAAAGATACATGCACCCCAATGTTCATAGTAGCATTATTTACAATAACCAGGATATGGAAACAACCTAAGTGCCCATTGATAAGTGAATGGATAAAGAAGATGTGGTACATATATACACAATGGAATACTAC
The DNA here is from genome assembly GCF_949752795.1 of Hyperoodon ampullatus. Classification (NCBI taxonomy): domain Eukaryota; kingdom Metazoa; phylum Chordata; class Mammalia; order Artiodactyla; family Ziphiidae; genus Hyperoodon; species Hyperoodon ampullatus. Next base: position 54,171,635 of record NC_136926.1, on the reverse strand, counting down.
TCAGTTATAGAAAAGAATGTAATCTTGCAATTTGCAACAACATGGATGGACGCAGAGGGTATGATGCTTAGTGAAATAAGTCAGACACAAAAAGACAAATACTGTTCATTATCATTTACATGTGGGATCTAAACAATAAAACAAACAACTGAATATAACAAAGCAGAAACAGTCTCAGAAATACAGAAAACAAACTTGTGGTTACCAATGGGGATAGGGAAAGGGGAAGGACAAGTTACGGTTAGGAGATGAAGAGGTCAAACTCCTGGGTATAAAATAAATAAGCTCTAATTATTTATGATACAGCATAGATAATATAGTCAATTTTTATAATTTTAAATGGAGTATAATCTATAAAAATTCTGAATCACTATGTTGTATATCTGCAACTAATAAAAATCAAATATACCTCATTAAAAATACATATTGAAAAAAGAATATTCACCTCATGGTGTTGCTTAGGGTGCTATTTGAGCCAGAGTAGAAAGCACACTGTGTATATATGGCACCCATAATTTATGTTTGACTAATAAAAGCTATGACAATAGCACACAAGTAAAGATACGATGGCCCCGGAGGTAAAGTATGTTCCTCTAAACACTCAACTCATTATTGGCAAAATGTAGCCTCATGGTCATATCCCCTGACTATGCAGTACATGTGGAGGAGAGGCGGTTGCAACAGATAAGCCCACACAGAGGGAAAGGAGAGATTTGCCCTCATGATAAAGATTGGCCATTGATACTGACAAATATCATTCACTTTTTTGAACCTCATGTTTTACACAACAGTGCTCTCTCTCTCTCTAAGTCTATATCTGTTACAAATATGGGGCTGTGGCTGCATTGAGGCTGGTATTCCTCCATTGCCCTATGGGACTTGGCCATGGTTCCTCAGACAAAGTTCAAGTCACAGGAAATGATGCAGAGACCATTGAGGATTTGTATCCTTTCCCATCAATTTTCCCACCAGAGATTCTCTCTTCTTTCCGCAGATGCCCATTCCTTCCATAGAGTTTAGTGCCCCGAGACTACCGAGGCAGCCCATTGCAAATTATACCTTTAGTGCCCCTCATTCTCCTCAACCCATCCTGACTGCTCAGTCCCCTGGTCCATTCTTTCAAAGGAAAGTCATTCAATCTAACCATAACTCTGAGTTTTACCTCTGATAAAGGTCTCTCTTCTTACCATCAACACATTGGAAATTTAAAAACTTGACTGAGATCTGTAGAGAAGTTTTTTTGAGCCAAAGGGGCCTTCCACATCTCTCTGATAATTCTCTGTATATTTTCCCAAGTCAAGGTAGCTTGTTCTGGTTTTATGTAAAAATTAAAATAACTAGTCAGATGAATGGTGAAAGATTAATCAGGGTTTAAATGTCAACACCATCTCCACACCTTAAAACCACACTGTGGGGTAGAATGGGCAGTAGATGCATGTAGAACATTTTGCATAATGTGAAACTTGAGAGGCATTAGGGTGTAAGGCTTATGAATTTGACTCTCAAATCAACTACCAGGGTTGTATCCCAGCTCTGTAACTTTCTAGCTGTGTGACCTTGGACGAATATCTTGATCTCTCTTTTCTTGTTTCTTTATATGTAAGAAAAATAATTGCACTTTCCCTACAGTGTTGTAAGTGTTAAGTGAATTGCACTAACACAGTGCTTAGAATGGCCACTGGCTCATGACAAATGTGCAGTGAGATTCAGCTTTTATTAATGTGGGATGGAGTCCAATGACTTTGGCATCAGATAGACTATGTTTGGAGCCTTGGGTCCTTAAACTCTGGGACTATGAACAAGTTATTAACCTCCCTATGCCTCAGTTTCCTAATCTGTAAAAAAGCAGCAATAATAATGCCCATTACATCTATAGGGAAGTTGTGATGATTAGATGAAATACCGTGCTTAGCACAGCATATATACACAATGAGAGTAACTACTGATTACTAATGAATTAAACTGATGTTCCATGGTGAACCAGTGTTTAGAAAAATCAGCTTTATTCTATTTATGTGGTTATTCTCATAAAGACCTGGGGAAATGACATATTTCAAAGTCTGGCTCAGATGCATCTTTATCTGTAGCCTACTTGACCAAACTCCCTGGTTTCCCATAATCCTGGTTGTGAATTGTCCAAATTGACTTATGGTGCATTTGTCTGAATATAGTTTATCTCTGCTGAAGGGAAGAGACCGTCGTATATACTTCGTTTTCTTTGCCCCACAGTTTGGCAGAATGTCCTGCAACAAAGTAGACAGATACTGATCCTTTAAATTCTCCCTTAGATGCCATCAATTTTCATCCTCTATAGCTGTTTATTTTGCTACTGTTTCAGTGGCATGCTCTAAACATGATTAACAGTCCTTTTTCTTCAGTTACGAGCACAGTAACTTCTCGGTGGTACATGGAAAGGGCACATGGGAAAGGTAGGCTTCAGATACCACAAGCTTCTTTTTTTTTTTAATCAAATAGTTTGAACGAGAAGTTCCAATGTTGGTTTTAGTCTCAGGACAGAACCAAGACCCTCATGGCCTGTGCTCATGCCAGTTAAGCTCTTCATGGATCTGATTCAACTTGACACTCTTCTCTTCTCCTTGCTCCCAAATGACTGATTTCTTCAGAAAATAGATGTCTGTAGAAGTTAGAACAAAATACTTAATATCCTGTTCAAATATTGCTAAGGGAATTTTTCGACACCTTTATTTGATTAAGAGTATGCAAGGTTGATTCTTACTTAAAACATTTATTTCTGTCCATATTTTTCCCCAAATTTGGAATTCAGTCAGTATTGTAGTCTGAAATCTTTGTAATTTTCCTTAGTTTTTGCAGTCCAACAACAATGATGGCTTTGGTTGGGTCAACTCAAACTTCTTGACAATACAAGTACAATAGGTCTAGGCACTCATGAAAATGCACTCTTGGTACTAGTCTAGGAAGATGATTCTGCCTGAGTTACAGCTGGAGAGGGTACCTTAACAAGTATAAGTCTCATGCAGAGATCATCAAACAAAACCCAAATGTAGCCTGTAGTCCCACGCAATATAGCCTTAATACGTGTTGGACTCAGTGAAACACAACTCAGCAACCAAGAGTAATTTTAAAAGAGTTAAAATGTAGTTTCTGTCTTTCATTAGATTTTTCAAAGACCATAAAAGAGTTCCCTACTAGTAACTCATAGCAACTTTTCATAACATTTTTTCCCTCCACTTTTGCTACAATTTAGGCTAGTGTAAATTGATGTAAGTGTTAAAGGGGTAAGAAAATAGAAAACTATGAAGGTAAGGATAAAATTTTCCCTAGCAAGTGGGGACAAAAAGAAGGGATATAGGTAAGCCCGATAATATCGGTAGTATTCCCCAATTAGTATAGCTTTGTTATTATCTTACATTATTTATAATAACATAGAATAATCTCCTAACATGTGTACATACTATACACACACACACATACACACACACCAGATGGAAATGTTATAAAAAATAATACACACTTACTGATTGATTTGTTTAGTAAGGGGAAGGTGTGTATGTTCTCTCTATGATCCATACACCTTGGAGAGGAAATGGGGTAGTTATTCATCCATCCGTCCATTCATTTATTCACAGATTTCCTTTGGACACTTACCAGAAGTCAGGCACTTTTCTGGGGACTGGGGTTAGAGTGTTGAACAAAAGAACAAAGCTCCTGATCCTAGGGAGCTTACATTTGTTGGGCAGAGGGGTGACGATAAATATATACTGTAAGAAATGTTATGAAGAGCAGGATAAAGGGACAGGAAGGGGTGTTATTTTACATGGGTCATCAAAGACGTTTTCTCTAAAGAGGAAACATCTGTGCAAAGACCAGAACTAAGAGAGAAATGAGATTGGAGGCAAGATAGATGGGCTGAGGGGAGGCACAATAAGCCAGCATTGTTTTTTAATACCTTCATTCCATTTATGAAAAGAATATTTTTTTGTCCTTTTTCTTTCCTTCTTTTATTATTTTTTTCTTAAGAAATCCTGTGCTTCTTGAAATGTGAAATAGGTGAAGGAAAATACAGTTTTGGACCATTAATTGTGCTTTCTTATTGAGTATATAAATTTGATGTCAAATGGGCCTGGCTGAAATGGTATATATTTATTTCAAAAATATCATTTCTGTGAGGCATTGCTGCATCATCCTATTGATTTAGGGATTGGTGTGACTGTGCCTGATGTTTTTATGAAAGGCAGGCTATTAACAAACTAAATTGAAAAACTAGTGAGTCTGCCTTTCCAGGCCCAATCCAGCAGGCTGCCCATTTGTGGCTTAAATGGGAAAATACTGTAAAAAAGACTAATTTTAATGCAACAGACTCCTCCTTGCAATCCATAAACCTTATTTACTGTGAAGAAAAAAAAATCCTACAAGATAGAATTCTCATGCTCGTGTAGCAATCTCCCTCTGGTTTCTCTCCTATCCATAGCAACATTAATCTTTTCATTTTAGAAGTTGACTCTCTTTGACTTTGTTGGACATTACGATTAAAATCTTGTGTAAGACAAGATAGCTTTAAGAGAGTCAGAGAAATCATGGGTGCTAATGCAGAAAGCTGTTGGGAGTGCCCAGGCAGTGAAGTTCCTACAGAATTCCTAGTGTGAGGCTAGAGGCTTAAACCTGGCTGTTAAGGCTGGGAGTTATTAGATTTTACCTCTTTCAAGTTCAACTTCTTTTTTTTTGCAGACAGAAACTGAGGCACAGATAAGGGATGACACTTGTCTACTATCACACAGCCAGACTAGTGGCAGAACTTACATCCCAGAGCTGTTTCCAATCAACCTCTTTTATATCTCACATTCCTGTGGCCTGTATATCAAGGTGGATGGTCCAGGTGAGTGCTTGAAAAGTATTTGGAGTTTTAAATACAGCAAAATTAGTTTGTGAATTCACAGGAAATATAATTGGGCTTTTGATGAAGAGAAAAGGGGCTTGTTGGTGGCTCCCTATCCCTACACACTGTGAGCTCATGCCTCAGTTCTGTTCCCTTGATACCAAATGGTTTTGATCCTATTTGACACACGAGGGGTATGTCACCGTGAAAAGCCACTGAACACTTTTCACCAATCATTCCAAAGATTATTCAATGGGACACTTCTTTTTATGATAGATCTAAAACTTAGATATTGCATCGTGTCGTTTTTTTTTTTTAAATCCACATTAGAGAAAACGATGACTCCACAGATGTATTTGGAAAACCTTATGTGTTCTCAACACTTCATCATGTTACTCATGAGGTTACAAAAGAAAGAGGCAATGTAGCTTCTACTTCCTGCTTGAAGGGCCCCATGCTCAGCTAGAGGAAGGGATGAAGGACTCAGTGGTGGGGGTGTAGAAGAGTCCAGCTGTGTGCCTCGGGGTCTGGGAGCTGGAGAAGACCAGTGAGAAATAAAAGATGAACAGAGCAACTATGGAGCCTCCTCTCCCATGGATGAGGTTATGTAACTTTCTCTGTAGCCTCTGCTTAAGGATGATCTGGGGATGAGGAATGTCTATATAAAACTGCTAGGAGTAGAATTAGCACCACACCTACCATATGGCATGTGATGTGTTAGGGAGACATTTCTCCTTCCTCCCTTCCTCCCTTCCTCCCTCCCTCCCTCTCTCCCTTCCTTCCTCTCCCCCTCCCTCCATTCCTTGCATCCTTCCCTCCATCTCTCTCTTCCTACTTCTTTTCCTTATCCTCTCTTCCCTTCCTCGTTTTTTCCATTCTTTCCACTAACTTGATAAGAGTGTCTGCAAAGTCACTCCTGGAAATAGACGCACCTATGAAAGAAAGGGATTCTGAAGGGAGCACAGAAATCTTTCTCATTACGTTAGAAGGATTCTTTCCCTTCTGGAAAGGAAGAAAGGAGCACAGTGAGTGACAACTCTTCCCTAAGGGAAAAGACGCTCTGTAGATGTACCTGGGGCTCAATTTCTCATTCTTCAGAAGTTGGGTGACCTTGGGCTTCCCTGTTGCGTGCAGCCCCAATCTCGGACATATGTTTTGGTAACATGCAATGAAAAGTATCTGCTTGTCCCTTACTCTGAATTTTGTTTAAGCTATACTTCATTAAAGCAGACAGTGCTCTGAATTTTTCTCATTTTTCCCTCACTAATCCTTACTTTACCCTCTGCATTCACCCTCCCTTTCTACTTTATGTCCTCCTCCTCCTTCCCTCCCTCCTGCACCACTCATACTCATTTCTACTGTCTGGAATTTCAAACAACTTCCAACTAGACACAAAGAAATCCCTTTTCTATGCACAGACAGACTTTAGACTGGTGGCCCCATTGCATTAGCATGCAATAAAAACCAGCAGGGGGTGCATTTCCCGCTGTTATCCTGGGTCTCTCTGCCTCACGGGTGCTGGGAAGATTCCCAGGATGCAGTTCCTCTCCCTTGTAGTGAGGCAATTGCACGCTTTGGTGACAGCTCCACAGCCTCAATGTCAGCTGCACTCTTTGTGAAAGGAGAGGATAGAGGTTGGCACCATGCATCCTATGATCTTGCAGGAGTATCCTGGTTTCACTCGCCTCTTTAATCTTCCATTGGCCCGAGAACTGCTTGAAATTCCTAACTTTTGTTTCTATCTGGAGTTAGACAGTTTATATTGAGAGGAGCATTATTTCTAGAAATTCCTCAGGAAAAATATAAAGGGTGGTTTATCAGATATTTACACTGCCCCACCTGCTTGCCAATCCTATATGAAAAAACTGCAGAACAGTGATTATAGAAGAAGAAAAAGAGGGTTCCACCTTTTGGCAGCTAGACATGTTTTCAATATAATAATATAATATATTGCCAGTGGAGCTCCTGGGTTATTCCAATGCCTGGTGTTGCAGGACGTCAACACCCAGAGTTCATGTTCCTCCTGGACCCATGATGGGACACCAACATAAACTCTACTGTCACCATGGACTCAGACTCCCTCCACTGGTACCCTATGGCTCTATCACTGCCACTATCTCTAAAGCTGTCACAGATCCTTCACCCCAATCTTTTCTGGCATAGAATCACCATGGCCCCCATGCTTGGCAAATGATGGTTAACTAGTTCTTTGTTTAAACCTGTGACAAAGGGGTCTATGGAGGGGAGCGAATTGAACCCAGCACATACACACCCCCTGAGCCTGTCAGCTCTAGTTGCTTCTACTTTGCAGAACCCAGAGAAAACAGGGCAGAAATGTGGGCAAGTTCCAGTTCCCCTCTATATGATATTGTCCTCTCTCTAGAGAGGGAGTGGACAGAAATTAGCAGGATAACAGTCCATGAAAAAAAAAAAAAAAAAAGAATGGGCTGTCAATTCCAGGTAGAATTAGGACAATTGAAATATACAAGCCTCTTGGTGAGAAAATGTCATATAGCTGTATTCTACCCCAAGTTCTTTGCCTAAAATCTACCTTCTCTCCCGCAGTCAATTCAGATCTGAATCTGTCCTTCCAGACACATGCAGATTCCTCGAGGTCATGCAGTCTTACAGCCTCTTCTTTATGAGAAGTCACTGATGTCTGGATTACAAATCACTACTTAATATGATATTAAAGCTCCCTAACTGACCAACTTCTAAGTAGAGGAAATTAATGTTTAAATAAAAGCAGGGAAGTTTATGGTTGCATAAAGGTAGTTATTCCTGATCACAGAGGGGTGTCTGGTCCTGAGGAGGAACAGAAAGGGAGGGCTTGCGGTCCTTGCTCTCAGACGTCCTCTAGAGGAAAACTGAGCATCATGTGTTCAGGCTGCTTTGTTCTCTTAAAGGACCTAGTCAGGCAACTTGAGGTTCTCATGATTCTGGTCCTCTGTTGGTCCCAGAGGATGACTTCTGACAGCTACAATATCCTCTTGAGTATTCTTTTAAAATTATTCTTACATCCATCTCTTCTCACCAAGGGTACTTGAAGGTCTGAGCAGTGTCATTTCAGGCCTGAACAATTACAATAACCCCTCACAGGGCACTTTCCTTACCTGGCCACAGTCCATGATACTCCTATACAATGTTTCTATGAGAACACTCTGGAGACTTCCTTCTTTGTAACATTTCCATGATCCCCGGGTCTGCTGGATGGAGTCCAAACTCCTGGGCTAGGCATTCAAGGCCATGAACTCTATAGCCTCGAATCCCACCTCCAGATTTATTGCCTCCATTCTCCTGTATGTCCCTAATAAATCACCACTATAGGGGTCCCACCTCATGCCATGGACCTGGCCTTCCTCCTAAGTTTATGTAGCATTGCCAGTAAGAGAGACAAGGTATGATATAGGGGCATGATCACCAGATAGGCATTGGACAGAGTAATTTGGATACTATTTCTGCAGCTTCCTTACTCTGTCACCTTTACTTAATTATTTAATATTTTTCTGAGGTTGTTTCCTCAACTTTAAGCTGGGTATAATCATTCATTCGTTATTAGGTTGTTGTGTGGATTCAGAAGCTAATGAATATATAATAAAGTATCTAGCACATAGTAAGGGCTTAATGCATAGCAATTATTATGATGATTTTACTCTTGTGTACTACCTCTAATCCAGCCAACCTGTCTTGAGGACATTGTTTAAATTTTACTCACACCATGGAACTTTTATGATAGTAGTAACTCTGGTTGAGTTTTATTTCTTCTAAACTATTTTAGCCTATTTTAAAAACACTTACTTGGCACTTACTTCTCTGTATTAATTACCTAGTCATGAACATACCATTTGTATATCCAACAGGACTGAGAGAGACTGTCTCCCACCTCTGTCTTTTCTTACACCACACCTAAAGCTGTTTTCCTGCATTGGTTCTTGAGCCAGTCCCCAGTGATTCAGAAAATGTTGAAGATGCTCTGACCTTCCATGCAGTAACCACTTTCTCTGTTAACATGATCCAGAAGATGTCCTTAGTATTTTCAGGTAAGCTTTCTGCAACCGTGATCTTAAACTGTCAAAACACAGATCAAACCATATGCTCCCAATTCTCTTCCTTTGCTTTCACAATTTGTTAGAATTTCAAATTCAATATCTCCCAATTCTTGCAAATATGAGCTTCAATCAAGACTCTTATATATGACTCTTTGTTCCCGGCACCTATGTGATAAACCAGACGTGTAGGAATGAGGTTCAGCCTGTGAACCCCAGCTTGATGACCTGGGAAGCACCTCCTAGAAAGAGACTCTTTCTAGGGTTGTCCCAATGTTCAAAGATCAACAGCTGTTCAAAGCCCCTATTTCTGTATTTCTGTGTTCTTATTGCCCTGGGCATTCTTTCTGTGCCAGCTTAAGCCCCTGGCACTGGCTATTATTTACATCCATGGGAAAGAGAGGATGTAATAACTTTGAGTGCTGAACCTCACTATTAGCCAGCCTGCTCATAAAGCTGTTTGCTAGGCAGATCTAGTCAAAGGTGCCTTCCCTACCTGCTTTGCGCTGCTGGGCTGAGTGAGCTTTATGCAGCTAACCACCAAATCCAAGATACAAGGTAATACATTCTACAAGGTGGTATATTCCAGCCTTCTCTGCCCCTTCCCAAGAATGTTTACATTTCCAGCTATGGATGGGGTGTTTTCTAAACAGAGATGATCTGATTATTAGACTGATTGAACAAAAAAATTTCCATGGAAGACCCATGCATGCAATTACAAAGGCATGATGGCTTTGTGAGTCTGGGCTATGTCAGAGGCAATTCTTTGACAGGCAGGCAGGTGGACAGCCTTTGGAGTTTTGATGTGAGCAGGGAACTTAAGGCTTCCACCCACCCCTGATATTCACTTTTCTGTGACCTTGGGAATGTCACTTATCCTTGTGAGGATTAACGAGTTAATCTCAGGGGAAGTACTTTGAGATCACTGGCTGACAGGTGCTATATAAGTACAAAGTATTATTATTAAAATGTCACTGTACTGGCTGCGTTTGTTCTTGAGGGCACGGAGGCAGGAATGACAGCCCTGGGTGAGTGGATAAGGATTACCTAAGACAAGGAAATACAGAGTTCTGCCACGGAAAGTTCTACCTGTTAATACTACTCCTCTCCACTTCTACCCCCACTCAGTAATCTTCTCACTTGTCTCTGAACAGAGGCAAGCTTTATTTTCCTAAAATGAACTCTGCAAAACAGTTTTAGCCAAAGGCTCTATATCCATATATCTTTTAGGTCCTTGGAAGTAGAGGTCAGAAAAACTTACTTTATCATCTCCAACAGCTCCATTTTTCCCTCAACAAACCCAGAAATTTCCCTCTGGCTTTTCCCACACACGTACAGAAATAAAATATAGAGAGAATTGGTAAGCCTGGGGTCTAAAACAATAATGGTAGAAATTCAAACTTCTGTTAGCAGAATCTTCCATCTTCTCTTTTTGTCTCACTTTTAGTTTATCTTTGTTCCTAAATCAAAACAAAAATGTTTGAAGAAATAAGATATTATTTATGAACATTTCTAACACATAGTAGACACTCAAAAAATTGATGAATGAGTGATTTGTATTCAGTCACCCTGGCTATCAAAATGCTAGGACATATCAAATTATCAAGAAAAAAAATCAACAAATAGCTATTGAGATCTAAGTCGTTTGAAAGAAACCCAAAATGTGAAGGACCTAATTGTTCCCCTCAAATAACATCTTGTGTTTTGGAGGATATATTTGCACAGGGGGAACGGCAAGGAGTTTGGCGGCGGGGGCTTGATGGTAATAAGATATTATCAGTGACAGGGACAGCAGGAAACATATAGATGGGGAAAGAAGAAAAACATGTCAGAGGACAAGATCTACAGCAAGTAAGGAACTAGGAAGAGCTTCAATGTACAAGCAACATTTTTGAAGGGATCAAAGATGGATCAGGCTATACCCAAGTGTCTACTGATTACCAGGAGGATTACTTCCAACTGAGGAGTGGTAGAGAGGTTGCCAGTGGTCTTCCTTAGCCCCAGCTGTAGCCCTGGGAGTTTGAGAAGGGTTTTAAAAAATTAGTTTGTGTGTTTGTTTTGTTGCTTGTTTGTTGTTGCTTTCTTAAAATAAGTATTTTGTGACCTCTATATAGGGAACAAAGGCACCCAGAGCAGTTGCTGCAAAACCTTGTGTACAGCCTTGTATATTTCTCTTTTCAAAACTCCTAGAAAACCATGGCCAGTTCCTGCCTGAAATGTCAGTCGAGTTCCAAGGAGGAGGCTTAAAATCCTCCCCTTGTTACAGGTTGTAATCCAAAGAGGGCTCAACTTGTGGAATATTAAACCTTAACATGACTGAGGGAGAGGGCAGGCTGCACAGTCCTGGAGAGAAAGGAGACTGGCCTCTGAGATCTTCCATGCAGAACTAGGATGTTACTAATGCAAGCTCTAGGTAGAACAGAGAAATACTTCTCTATTAACAGCTGTGTGTGGTCAAATGTTCTTATTTGTTTTTAATTATTACCTTATCAGCATTGCTAGTCTATATGTAACATTCCTTGGCACCATTTTGAGGTTTTCTCATGGAGAGAGACAACTACATGGATGGATTGAAAGACACAGAGGAAAAAAAACCTATAATTTTGTGAAAGAGCTCATCTCGTTTATTGCATCCTCCTTCTACTCTATCAACCAGGTGAATGCTCACTGTTGAGATGGGTTCCCCAAAAAACTCCAGGCCATGTGTCCCCTTCAAACAACCTTCCTCCCCAAAAAGAACTCCTTTCTTATTACCTGTTGGTGCATTACATCCTCAATGCTTCTGTGTGATTAACTAGGGTCTTGATAGTTATTAAGATTTCACTTCTTTCATAGCGGTATGATTTTAACAATCAAATCAATGTGTTTCCCTAAGGGAAATACAGTGTGAGAATCTTAGGAACCCATTGGGGGCCAGTATAGTAGGTATTTAGGGTAGAGACAACCCCTAATCATGGTTTCTCAGGCACCACTATTGATAAACAAAGACAACACTGACAGGTACATGCACCAAAAACTTTCTAACCAACTGCCTTAATTTACAGACATAAATGAAGTGCCAGATTAAATGACACTTGGAGGCCACACAGATAACTGGTAGCAGAGCCAGAACTTAAGCCCAGGTTTTGAGTCTCAAACTAGAGCCGTATTCACAGTGCCAGGTTGTTCTGTAAATCCCATTCTGTACCTGCCTTGTTGTGAGACTTTGCAGAGAAAATGCTCAATCTCTGAGTTTCTCTTTCAAACCCTGTAAGACAGGAGTTGGATTAATGGGTTCTTGAAGAGAGGATTCTTTCAGCTTTTCAGGTGTCCTGATTCTGTGTCTGTGGAATCACACATATGCATTTTACATTCATCTACATATATAAAATCTGAGGAATTTGATTTTATCATTTCCTCAAGATTCCCTATGCCATGATGCTTTGCTCCTGTTATAATGATCTTTATCATGCCAATGACTCAAAAACAAGGACATTTTCTTGGGCCTTCATTGTTTCAGAGTGAAATTGAAAGAGGGAATCCAGCTGTTTATATGCAATATGCAGCAATTATGAAGTTCATTTCCAGAAGCCACTGTAACCATGGTAACCTGTAATTCTGGAAGAATAGAGACAAGCTGTAGACTGACTTCCAGTGGGGCCAAATTTTAACCAGAGATGGCTCAGGAAATGCTGATGAGGAGCCTGAGTTCTTTATTTAAGTTAGAAGCCATTTTTTTTGAAAGTCAGACTCCCTTAACCCGTAACTTCAGTCCTTCTTTAAAGTTCAGTAATCGGTGAAACTCAAATTTCTGGATTTGCCCAAGTCTACCCTAGAGGGCAGAATAGTTCAAATGAAACAAGAGCCAGCGTTGTATTGATGTTTATTTCATAGTGCCTTAAACGTCAAACTCAAAGTCATGACATCAAACTGACTGAACTTTAAGCTAGTGTTGCAGGAACCTCAGACATTTCAAATGAGAACCGGAGAACCCAGTCTCTTGATATACAGTGTTTCTGAGTGCACACTGACTGCTTTGATATTTCAAGAAAAAAAAATGGATTGGACTCATGTTAAATGGGTGATTTTATGATATTTTGACCCCATCAGGCCAGAATGGAAGTAGGAATTGCTGAGGAGAGGAGGGTGCCATGGAGTGGCAGCAAAAGGGTAGAGATATGGTCATTTTGAGTCAGAAATTACTTAAAACAATGTGGTCAGGTTACAGAGTTGATTGTCTTCTTATTATCCCATGTGCATCCCCTTTGACTAATAGTGGGAATCTCTGGATACTCAGAAAGGGAACGGGACAATGGGCAAATAAGGGTCAAAATTTAAATACACACAACTACTTCATGCACACTGGGAAATTCGTGAAAATGAAATGCTAAATGACAGCAAGCTACAAAGGCACTGGAATTGGATTTCTGCTATTTCTGCCTCTTTTGACACTGCCTTTGATCCCTGACGGCAGCACGCTGAGCATGTGTGAATTTCACAGCTCATGGAGACTGTGCCTACCGGGAAAGGGAGAGGAAACCTGGGCCTCTCCACTGTGGGTTTTCCTCTCTGAATTTCCAAGGTAGTTAAGTCAAGGGTGAACTTCAAATATGTTGAAATGTACCCCTTCCGGTTGAGGGTGTTATTTTTCACTCAGTTGCCTGAATGATGAGCTGACAGTCTTGAATACATCTGAAGAACCAGACAGATGTGAACTAATTCAAAGTTCCCAGGATGAGTTTACTGTCACTCAGGGAGGCAGCAACTAGACTTGGGAGGCAATTGGAGAGGTAATATCCAGAAACGGATTTGATTGTGTCAAGATTTAGGCATGAAGAGAAGTTAGAGATAAGAGGTAAATCCACACAAGGTAAATGTATGCAGGGATTGTCAAGTAGGTCTTGAACCAATTGCAGAGTACACCACCTGTAGGGCCAAAGGAAGTCCTCCCATAATGATTCCCAGGCCCCCATCCTACCTCCTGTGTGGACTCCTGCCAGCTGTGACTCTATTTGCCAAGAGTTCTGTGTTCCTTTTGCTTGGATACGGCTCTTCCTTCCTTGCTAGCCTGCCGGTGTTCCCTGTCCAAGGTGCTGATTCTGAAGGTGAAGGTAGATCTACCCAACAGAGGGTTGTGAAAGGGAACACGGGTTTTTCAAGCTGAGCTCTGGCTCCGTCACTCACCTGTGGGACCCAGAACTATTTGCCTCATCTTTGTATATCATCTGTAAAAGGGATAATCATGAAACACTGCTTGCATTGTTATTGCATATAATGTGCTGAGCTTGGTGCCTAGATGAAGACAGGACCTCACTAATGGCAATGAGATATATTTAACCCCTAAATGTATCTGGAGGTCTAGATCAGAATTCACAGGAGCCCTGGCAAATTGCCTACACTACATTCCTGAAGAAAGGTAAGGTTAAGAGACCAGGAAACCAGAGACAGAAAGCAAGGTACAAAAATAGGATACCAGTCTTTGAAAGACAGTCAGCAGATGACATTTTTCACATACAAAAGAAGACAATATAGCAAGCATGGTATAATGAAAAAAACACAGCCTTGGGCTCAGAAATCTGGGTTCCATCATTTGGTGGTGTGTCTTGGAATAGGTCCACTAGGCTCAGTGGTTAGCTCTCTGCACAGGCAAGTTGGTGGGATGATCAGAAAGATGTTGAAGGAAGGGTCACTGGGTAAGATGAAGTAGCATTATTACAAAAAGGATAAAAAAAGAAGGCCAGAGTGAGTAGGAAACTTAATAAAGCAAGTGAAATTTGAGGGATCCCTTAAAGAGATAGTTGAAAAGAAGGGGTGGGCAATTATTTGGGTGAGTATGGGGGTTAAGTAAAAGACCGGAGCAGGAGAAAACCTATGATGAATTGAGAAATCAGTAAAAGTGATCATTTGGGTTGAGATGGAAAGTTCTTACAGGATACAGTACTATGCAAGGCCAGGAAGATAGACTGAGGTCAGATAGTGGAGGCTAAATATTTATTATTATTTTATAAACAGTGGGGGACAATTAAAAGCTATGGCAGGGGATGCAAAATTAATGTTTGGTATTTTCTCCCACTCTTGCCAATTCACATCAGATCCCATGACTCCCCTCCCAAGGTTACTCATGTTAACAACTTTGTGAATGCACCTTTCCATGTTTTTCATGTTCATATGAACATATGAATATGAGTATGTGTGCATGTGTGTCTGTGTATATAGACAAGTATAAATTATAAAGATACAAATACATAAGTGGGTTGGATCACTATTAAAATTAGTGTCATCTATCTACATTTCTGCATCTTTTCTCACTCATGGAAATCACTCTTAATCAACTCCTATAGTGCCAACACACTAATTTATTCTTCTAATGGTTGCATAATAGTCTATGGTGTAAATAGA
The DNA here is from genome assembly GCF_949752795.1 of Hyperoodon ampullatus. Taxonomy (NCBI): domain Eukaryota; kingdom Metazoa; phylum Chordata; class Mammalia; order Artiodactyla; family Ziphiidae; genus Hyperoodon; species Hyperoodon ampullatus. The sequence continues at coordinate 54,156,356 of NC_136926.1, read as the reverse complement.
CGATAAGCATTCAACCATTTTTAATTCCTTAGTACTCATTTTTTTTTCTCAAGGATTTTTTTGTTTGTTTCTTAGATTGCTTTTCTATTTCAAAGCCCTCTGCAGAAAATACCTTTGTGCATATGTGTTTAAGTGTTAGTGGATCTCTTTATATTGGATAGATTTCTATGAGTGGCATTGCTGGTTTCAAAACACATATGCATTTTTAATTTTGATGAATTATGCTAGATTGCTTTCAAAAACTACCCATTCATATTTCTACATGCTGCATATGAAAGGACACTTTTTTCCTACATCCTTCTCAGCATTAACTATTTTATTTTATTTTTTTCATTTCTTTTTTCAGGTCATATAATGATATCTCATTATTAGTTTAATTTTCATTTGCCTGAATCATTAGTGAATTTGAACATCCTTTCATATATTTCTCAGTCATTTGTAATTTCTTTACTGTCAATTGTTTGTGCATAAACATTATTCATTTTCTATTGGGATATTTGTCTTTCTTTTGTTGGAAGGTCTCGTATTTTAGAGACATTAACCTGAGCATGTGTTTGGCAGAATTGCCTGTAGGAGAGAGAGATAAGGCCATCAGGAAACAACACTTTGATCTGAAAATGAGGTGATATGAGCCTCTTCTGAGGCTCGGGTCCTTAGCAATGTAAAGGAAAGGCTGGGTAAATGTTTTGAAAAAGGAATGACAGAACCAAGAAATTGATTGAATGTGGCTGCAGTGAGGAGGGGTGGGAAGAGATTGCAGTCATTTTGTGTTTTGCAAGTCTGATATGGGAACTTAGGGAACTTAGAGGAGGAACTTAGAGGAGGAACAAGAACTGTAGGAAAGGAGAGTTTGGCTTACAAATTAGATGAGTTTGAGGTAACAGTGAGTCATCACTGTTCAACAGACACTTGAACTTACAGCACTAGAATTTAGGAGAAGGGTCAAAGATTTTTAAGCAAACAGAAGAGCTCTTGAAGAAGAGTAAGACAGGAGACAAACATGGCAGAGATTCTGTTTTTCTCAGTCACTGGGAGCAGAAGGAGGCAAGAAATCTCAGAGAGTTAGCTGCCCAATGTGCCCTAAACCTCCCAGATCATATCAGATTACAGAAGGAGGCCACACAGAAATTGTATGTACAAGAACAATAGGAATTTGAAGCCGGGTTGCCAGACTCAGCAAAAAAAAATACAGGTTGCTCAGTTAAATTTGATTTTTAGATAAACAGCTAATACCATTTTAAGATAAGTATGTCCCATTCAATATTTGGGACATACTCATGTTTAAAATATTCAATATTTGGGACATATTTTTATCCTAAAAATATTAAATAATTGATACATACTTGTCCTGAAAATTATTCATTGTTTATCTAGAATTCAAATTTAAGTGGGCATCTGTATTTTATCTGAAAATCCTACTTGGCAGCTTAATATCCTTGCCCAGCCATGTAATACCAAGCAATCACTTCACCATCTCTAAAAAAAGGTATTCTTTGAGATTGAAAAGCTTTTAATGGTAATATTCTAGGCAGTGAAATATCTGACTTTCTCTTTACTAACACTTTACCCATCTACAATAATGCAAAGATTATTGATGTCCATTCATATCTAGCCACTCTCTCAACAAATACTTATTGAGCATATGTCATGTGTAAAAGAAGGTGTTGGGTGAAATGTTCATAATAATGACCCCAAAGTTACTTGGACATCATATACTGATAGCAGAACCATCAAAGGTTTAAAGCATGCTCAGGAGATTTTAATTGCTTAAATTTATTTTACTGTATGTCGTTTAAAAGACTAGCTCTCCCATCTACTTGTAGACAGTCTCTATTAAGCAGAATGTTAATTCCAATCTTAGTAAATAGTAATTGAGAAGATACCTTTGGGGACCTTTCTGTCTAATAAATAATGCATCAAAAAATAATAATGTGGGCTTCCCTGGTGGCGCAGTGGTTGAGAGTCCACCTGCTGATGCAGGGGATGCAGGTTCATGCCCCAGTCCGGGAGGATCCCACCTGCCACAGAGCGGCTATGCCCGTGAGCCATGGCCGCTGAGCCTGCACATCCAGAGCCTGTGCTCTGCAACGGGAGAGGCCACAACAGTGAGAGGCCTACGTACCGCAAAAAATATATAATAATAATAATAATAATAATAATAATAATAATAATAATAATGCATCACTTATTATCCCTCAAACAGCATATATTTCTTGAGGATTATACGAATTTCCCTTCTGCTGCTAGCCTTGGACAAGGTAGCTCTTCCTTCCTGAAATGTTTTACTACTAATATCTATAGACAGCATACATGTAATAGATATCTTCATTTAACCCTCACAACAAACTTTTGAAGGAGGGACTGTGAGCATATCATTTTACAAATGAAGAAATTAGACAGAGACCTTGAGTAACTCATCAAGATCTCACAGGAGGAAACAGATGAGCGGAATCCAATCCCAACGGATGTGGCTCCAGGATGCAGGCTTATACCTCTAGCACTTGACTCCCTAACCTACTGCAAGGAAGTGGATGGGACTTTCACCTGCTGGATGGAACTGGTTGTCATTCTAAAGAATCCAGCCCTCAGCCAGGATTCACAGGATGACTGTAATCTTAGAGGAAGCCATGGAACGTAAGGTAGAGAAACAACAGATCTGGGATTCTACTAGATCCTATTTCCAGTGAACCACGCTGGCTCCAAGAGCCATGAGCTGAGTCTGACTGGGGGTGGGGCTTCATGAGAGCTGAGGCATGTAGAGTTGAGCTCCAATTCTATACCCGGCTACCTGTGAAGGACTCCCAAGGAATAGAAATCATGTAGGAGCACTGCATGTCAGGGTGCAGGGACTGGAGAGCCTGTCTGACTTTTAGACCCAAGAATGGAACTCAGGCTGATGCTCTCCTTCATGTCTGTCAAGATAAATGCAACCCATCAGCATTATCAAGGAGACAAGACAGAGAGGCAACTGCTGAGGGGTTGGCACATGAGCAAGTACTGGAAAAAAGTGCATGTGACACAAGTTATTATAAACTATGTTCATAATTAGAAGATTGAGATTTGACTTATGGAAATATACAGTTAAATTATCCTTAAATACCTTTAATAGAATCCATTATGATTCTGAAAAACAGTACAAAAAGTTGAAACACAACATCAAAAGCCTGGATTATTTTTGTAAAAAAGGAAGAACCTGTATTTGACACTATCCCACATTCTTATCTCAACAGCGCCGCCTGTGCAGTGCAGATTGGAGCTCTCAAAGCTGGAGGATCAAATTAAGTCCCCAATACTGAATACCACATCCCTATGATTTGATAAACAAAGTCTCTAGTCTTCAGAATAATTAGTATGAAGTAAAGTAGAAGTACCTCTCCTTACCCCAACTTCTCCTTAGGCCTTGCCAAGGTCAATTCCATTCCATTCCTACTCCATGTCAGTTTGATGGTTTTTAATAGTCAACCATTCATCTAATGCTTCCACAAATTGCTAATTCCTAATAAAGGGCATCTTTGTTAAGTAAACAGCTCATAATGGAGGAAATCTCTGATAGATCAGCAATATCAGATAGCACATCATTCAGCAAAGGGGAAGAAAAGTTCATGGCAGCCCATTAGGGAGGAAGCAGATGGGAAGGACACAAATTTCAGAACTGGAGAGAGCAGAGAGTATACCATAATTGAAGGTGTTAGTTATAGTTAGGTAAGCTTCAACCTGGCCACTCTAAAGCTGAGCAGGGAGTCTGGGGTCAAGAATAGCTGACCTAACAACCACTTACCTCTCTCTTCAGTCTCTTCTCTAAACTGGGCTGAATGATGCCTTTCATTCAACAATATTTGTAGAACTCTTTCTATGATCCAGGGACTGTTCCAGAGGCTGAGGACCCAACAGTCACTAGAACAGATAATAATTCCTGCCTTTACAGAATATTCATTATAATGCACATGAAGATAAATTCATAACACCACTTCACAATTGTCTCTAGAAACAATGTAGTGTTTAAAAAACACTTTGTGTGTGTGTGTGTGTGGTACGCAAGCCTCTCAGTGTTGCAGCCTCTTCCGTAACGGAGCACAGGCTCCGGACATGCAGGCCCAGCAAACATGGTCCATGGGCCCGGCCCCTCTGCAGCATGCGCGATCCTCCCGGACCGGGGCACGAATCCACATCCCCTGCATCGGCAAGTGGACTCCCACAACTGTGCCACCAGGGAAGCCCTAAAAAACACTTTTATATGACTGATTTCCCTTAAAAACTGAGACTGACAGGTGGTTCTTGCTATCATATTGGTATTGTCACACCAGATACTCTGCCCAAATTATTCAGCTCCTGCTGCCAAAGGACTTAACTCTGCAGCTACAAAGATGTGAGTGCTTAGAATGGCCAGTTGCTGAAAAGAAAGGCTTTTTTCAAGTTAAAACCAATAAATAGAAATAAGAGAGGGAAGAAAATAATCAGAAAAACACACACATACACACTCTCTCAGCACAAAGCATATATGTTTTTTTTTAATATGCTATTTATTTTTACAGTATATCTGTGAGTTAGGTAGGAAGAAGTAAAGGATTCATAATCTTTCTTTATCTCTTTTAACAGGTGAGAAAGAATGGTCTGTGGATGGGGGTGGGAATATCATGATGAATAAGCAGAGGTGGCATAAATAAATGGGAAGATGAAAGTTAGAGCTCATGGGTGACTTAAACCCTCATCCAACCTCCTCACCTTACAGAGAAGGAAACTGAGGCCAATAGTAGGTGCCATACCTGATCTGACAACAGAAAACTAATTTGTAGCAGTTTTGGAAGCAAATTGACCTCCTTTGACCCTCAGTCCAGGGTCTTCTCAATTACATCACATTCTCTCTACTATTAACAAGAGATCACCTATAAATCATGCTCACGTTAGTAGGAATGTGTTTCAGAGCCAAGGCAGGAAGCCAAGGCAGGCACAGTGAAAACTGCAAGCTGCAGAAGATGATTAAAGAGCCAGTCATTGAGCCATTTGCCCCAAGTGCCTGTTTAAAAGGACCCTAAATCAACACTATAAATGTGACCAATGGAGAAAATTATATTTACCAGGGAAAAGACTGAATGCAATCCCAAAAGATACTTTGAAAAGCAGCCTAAGAGTGTATAGATAAAGGGGAGACCCTTCTGTAGTATGCTGTCATACTTACAGTTGTCTAGACTGCCTTTCAAAGTGGGTGGCTCTGGAAGATTGCGGACTAGGAGGATGCAGAGTTCGTGTCTCTTCACAACTAGGGCACCTACCGGGAAATGGTGGGGGACCACGGACAACTAAGGGGATGAGAGGAGCCCACAGTGACTGGGTAGGATGTTGTGGGGAGTGAGGGGGGAGGAGAAGTGGAGTTCAGACATGACTGGCTACCCTGAGGGGCAGTTGGGGGAGGGGAAGTGTTTCCATGCCCAGAAGGGGAAAGGGGTGGGCAGTTGGGGGGGCAGAGGATCAGAAGGGAGCATAGGCAGCATTTCCTCTGCTCACTTGGGCCCCAGGGAGCCTTCTGAGATCCCGCACCAGATCTTCTGCCCACCGAGGCCGCCTCCAGCCACATGGGTCCTGAGGGAGTGGGAGGGAGGGAAGGGGGAGCAAAAGTAAAGACCAGACAGATGGGACTGGAGCCCCTGAAGGGTGGCTGTGGGAGGGGAGGAGTTTCCACACCTGGTGGAGACCATCCATGGTTAGGGGTTCAGTGGCGATGGGGGGAGACCCTCAGGAGAGCAGAGGAAAGTAAGGGAGCTTGGCCAGCACTTCCTTTGCCTACCTGGGCACCAGGGAGCCTATTGGGCTCCTGGACCTCATCTTCCATCCTTGAAGGCTCCCTGCAGCAGAGTAGAGCATAAGCCCCGCCCCTACAACCCTAGGGCCCTACCTTACACATGACACTCCAAGACCCCCTTCAACCACGGTGGGTCTAAACCCAGCCCACACACCCTCACCCAGGCCCTTACTCCAAACACTGGAAGCCCACGTTCTGACACCCCCTCAGTCCATGCTGCCTTTCACCCACTGCAGAGGGCCTAAGCCTAGGCCCCACCCCATGGTTAAATGTCACCCCCAACCTAGACCTCACACCCCCATCCTAAACCCCACCCCTGTCTAAGTTCTACACTCTGCCTAAGCTCCATTCCCCACAACCAAGGTCATTTCTGACCTTTTTTTTTTTTCTTCTTCTTCTTTTAGGTTGTGGTTCTATTTTACCTTGTTGTTGTTGATTCATTTCAATTTTTATTTTTTTAATAATTGTTTTATTTTTCTAATTTGTTATTGTTCTTCCCATTTTGGGTTTTTCCCTTTTTTTTTTTCCTTTATTTTTTCTGTTGTGTTCTGTTTTACCTTGTTGTAGTTGTTTCAATTATATTTTTATTTTTCTTAATATATTTTTTATCTTTCTACTTTTATTTTATTTTTTATTCTCCATTATTTTACCACTCCTTTCTTTTTTTTTTCTTTTCTTTTGCTGTGCTGCCCAGCTTGTGGGGTCTTGGTTCCTAGGCCAGAGATCAGGCCTGAGCTCCTGTGAGCACTGAGTCCAAATTGCTGAACTAACAGAGAACCTCAGACCCCAGGGACTATTAATCAGAGTGAGGCCTCCTGGAGGTCATCTCAACACCAAGACCCAGCTCTACCCAACTGTGTTGGATGCCTCAGGCCATACAATGAGTAAGACAGGAATACAGCCCCACCCATTAAAAAAATGAGACAACAAAAAAATCTTACTAAGGGACAAAGTCAAGATGGCAGTTGTGGAAGACATGGAGTTCGTGTCTCCCTAAAACTAGGGAACCATCCAGATGTTGGTAGGGGACCTTGACACCCAAGGGGGTGGGAGGAATGTCCAAAGGACCAGGTAGGACATGGGGGAGGAAAAGTGGAGGTCAGGCAGGACCAGTGCTCCTGATGGATGGATGGTAGGGGAGAGGGGTTCCCCTATTTGGAGGGACCCTCAGGAGCTAAGAGGATTAGGAGGGAGTGTGGCTAGCCTTTCTGCTCCCAGTTGGCCCCAGGCCAGGACCCCAGCCTCCAAGGCCCCCGTCTGGGCCACATTGGTCCTAGGACAATAGGAGGGAGGGGGAAGGGGGAAAGAGGAGGAGAGGAAGATGGGGTGGAGCCCTTCAGGGCCAGGGTATCAGGGGACGTGCTGCAGGCATTTGTCCTGTCCACTCAGCCACAGGAACCCTGTTGGGCTTCCAGGTCTGGTACTCTGTCTTCTGGGGCCCAATCCAGCTGCATGAGCTCTAGGGGCATAGAAAGGAGGGAGGGGGAAAGAATAGAGGCCAAAGGGTAGAGGCCCTTTGGGATTGGAGGATTAGGGGGGAACACACCTAGTATTTCCCCCACTCACTTGGGCCCAGTGAGCCTGCTGGGGTCCTGGACCTGGTCCTCCGCCCTCCAAGGCTAGAGGCACTCCTGGGCTCCACCTGCTGCGTTGAGCCTAAACCCCACCCTCCACACCCCCAGGGACTTTTCTGGTCCTGTGGGTCCTTAACATAGGCCCCACCCACCACCTAAACCTCAACCCTGCCTAAGCCCCGCCACCCCAGCCAAGGCCTTTTCTGACTCTTTTTTTTTCTCCTCTTTTTTATTATTGTGGTTCTGTTTAAATTCTGACTGTTGTTTCATCTATATTTTTACTTTTTATTCTTTCTAACATATCTTTTAGTTTTCTAACCTTATTTTAATTTTTACTCTTTGTTATTGTTCTCCTTTTTCCATTTTTTCTTATTTTTCTTTTTTTTTTCTTTTTGGCCACCCTGCGTGGCATGCAGGATATTGGTGAGGCCTGAGCTCCTGAAGTGAGAGCTCTGAGTCCGAACAACTGTACTAACATAGAACCTCAGAACTAAGAGAATATTCATCACAGTGAGGTCTCCCAGAGGTCCTTATCTCAGCCCCAAGACCAAGCTCTACACAACAGCCTACAAACTGCAGTGCCGGAAGCCTCAGGCCAAACAACTATTAAGACAGGAACACAATCCCGCTAATCAAAAAAAAAAGGGGGGGGGGACAACAAGAAAATATATGTCACAGATGAAGGAGAAAGGTAAAACCTTACAAGACCAAATAAATGAGGAGAAAATAGGCAACCTACTTGAAAAATAATTCAGAATAATGATAGTAAAGGTGATTCTGAATCTCAGAAATGGAAGGGAGGCACGGATTGAGAAAATACAAGAAATGTTTAACAAAGATCTAGAAGTAAAGAACAAAGAGAGATGAACAACACAGTTACTAAAGTGAGAAATACATTAGAAGAAATCAATAACAGAATAACTGAGGCAGAAGAACAAATAAGTGAGCTGGAAGACAGAATGGTGGAAATAACTGCTGAGGAGCAGAATAAAGAAAAAAATAATGAAAAGAAATGAAGACAGCCTAAGAGACTTCTGGGACAATATTAAAGACACTAACATTCAAATTATATGGGTCCCAGAAGAAGAAGAGAAAAAGAAAGGGTCTGAGAAAATATTTGAAGAGATTATAGTGGAAAAATTTCCTAACATGGGAAAGGAAATAGTCACCTAAGTCCAGGAAGTGCAGAGAGTCCCATACAGGACAAGCCCTAGGAGAAACACACCAAGACACATATTAATCAAACTAACAAAAATTAAATTCAAAGAAAAAAATATTAAAAGCAGCAAGAGAAAAGCAAAAATAACATACAAAGGAAGCTCCATAAGGTTATCAGCTGATTTTTCAGCAGAAACTCTGCAGGCCACAAGGGAGTGGCAGGATATACTTAAAGGGATGAAAGAGAAAAATCTACAACCAAGATTACTCTACCCAGCAAGGATCTCATTCAGATTCAATGGAGATATCAAAAGCTTTTCAGACAAGCAAATCTAAGAGAATTCAGCACCACCAAGCCAGCTGTACAACAAATACTAAAGAAACTTCTCTAGGTGGGAAATATGAGAGAAGAAAAAAACCAAAAGAAAAACCCAAAACAATTAAGAAAATGGTAATGGGAACATACATATCAATAATCACCTTGAATGTAAATGGATTAAATGCTTCAACCAAAAGACATAGACTGGATGAATGGATACAAAAACAAGACCCGTATATATGCTGTCTACAAGAGACCCACTTCAGATGTAGGGACACATACAGACTAAAGTGAAGTGATGGAAATATATATTACATGCAAAAGGAAATCAAAAGAAAGCTGGAGTAGCAATACTCATATCAGATAATATAGACTTTAAAATAAAGAATGTTACAAGAGACAAGGAAGGACACTACATAATGATCAAGGGATCAATCCAAGAAGAAGATAAAACAATTATAAATATATATGCACCCAACATAGGAGCACTTCAATACATAAGACAAATGCTAACAGCTATAAAAGAGGAAATTGACAGTAACACAATAATACTGGGGGACTTCAACACCTCACTTACACCAATGGACAGATCATCAGGACAGAAAATAAATAAGGAAACACAAGCTTTAAATGACACAATAGGCCAGATAGACTTAATTGATATTTATAGGACATTCCACCAGAAAGTGTCAGATTACACTTTCTTCTCAAGGGCACATGGGACATGTTCCAGATAGATCACATCTCTGGCCACAAATTAAGCCTCAGAGAATTTAAGAAAATTGAAACCATATCAAGCATGTTTTCTGACCACAATGCTATGAGATTAGAAATCAATTACAGGAAGAAAACTGTGTTAAACACAGATAGATAGAGGCTAAACAGTGTGCTACAAAATAACCAAGAGATAACTGAAGAAGTCAAAGAAAAAATTAAAAAATACATAAAACAAATGACAATGAAAACATGATGACCCAAAACCTATGGGATGCAGCAAAAGCAGTTCTATTAGGGAAGTTTATAGCAGTTCAAGCTCATCTCAGGAAGCAAGAAAAATCTCAAATAAACAATCTAACCTTACACTTAAAGCTACTAGAAAAAGAAGAACAAAGAAAACCCAAGGTTAGCAGAAAGAAAGAAATCATAGAGATCAGATCAGAAATAAATGAAAAAGAAATGAAGGAAATGATAGCAAAGATCAATAAAACTAAAAGTTGGTTCTTTGTGAAGATAAACAAAATTGATAAACCTTTAGCCAGACTCATCAAGAAAAAGAGGGATAAGACTCAAATCAGTAAAATTAGAAATTAAAAAGGAGAAATCACAACTGACACCACAGAAATACAAAGGACTGCAAAAGACTACTACAAACAGCTATATGCCAATAAAATGGACAACTATGAAGAAATGAAAAATTCGTGAAAAGGTACAATTTTCCAAAATGGAAACAGGAAGACTTAGAAAATATAAACAGACCAATCACAGGTAATGAAACTGAAACTGTAATTTACAATCTTCCAACACACAAAGTTCCAGGACCAGATGGCTTCACAGGTGGATTCTATCAAACATTTAGAGAAGAGCTAACACATACCCTTCTCAAACTCTTCCAAAAATTGCAGAGGGAGGAACACTCCCAAATTCGTTCTAGGAGACCACAGTCACCCTGATACCAAAACCAGAAAAAGATAACACAAAAAAATAAAATTACAGACCAATATTACTGATGAACATAGATGCAAAAATCCTCAACAAAATACTAGCAAACAGAATCCAATAACATGTTAAAAGCATCATACACCATGATCAGGTGGGATTTATCCCAGGAATGCAAGTATTGTTCAACATATGGAAATTAATCAATGTGATACACCATATTAACCAATTAAGGAATAAAAACCATATTATATCAATAGAGGCAGAAAAAACTTTTGACAAAATTCAACACCATTTATGATAAAAACTCTACAGAAAATGGGCATAGAGGGAACTTACCTCAACATAATAAAGGCCATATAGGACAAACCCACAGCAACCATCATTCTCAATGGTGCAAAGCTGAAAGTTTTTACAATAAGATCAGGAAAGAGACAAAGATGTCCAGTCTCACCAATCTTATTCAACATAGTATTGGTAGTACTAGCATGCAGTCAGAGAAGAAAAAGAAATAAAAGTAATACAAACTGGAAAAGAAGAAGTAGACATGTTTCTGTTTGCAGATGACATGACACTATACATAGAAAATCCTAAAAATGCCACCAGAGAACTACTAGAACTTATCAATGAATTTGATAAGGTTGCAGGATACAAAATTAATGCACAGAAATCTTTTGCATTCCTGTAAACTAATAAACAAAAAATCAGAAAGAGAAATTAAGGAAACAATCTTATTTACCACTGCAACAAAAAGCATAAAATACCTCGGAATAAACCTACCTAAGGAGGCAAAAGACCTGTACTTGGAAAACTATAAAACACTGATGAAAAACAAAGATGACACAAACAGATCGAGAGATATACCATGCCCTGTATTGGAAGAATCAATATTGTGAAAATGTTTATAATATCCAATGCAATCTACAGGTTTAATGCAATCCCTATCAAAGTACAAATGGCACTCTTCGCATAATTAGATTAAAAAATTTACAATTTGTATGGAAACAAAAAAGACCTCGAATAGCCAAAGCAATCTTGAAAAAGAAAAACGGAGCTGGAGGAATCAGGCTCCCTGACTTTAAATAATACTACAAGACTACAGTAATCAAGACAGTATAGTACTGGCACAAAAACAGAAATATAGATCAATGGTACAGGATAGAAATCCCAGAGATAAACCCACGCACATATGGTCACATAATTTCTGACAAAGGAGTCAAGAACATACAATGGAGAAAAGACTGTCTCTTCAATAAGTGCTGCTGGGAAAACTGGACAGCTAGCTACATGTAAAGGAATGAAATTAGAACACTTCCTAACATCATACACAAAAAGAAACTCCAAATGGATTAAAAACCTAAATGTAAGACCAGACACTATAAAACTCTTAGAGGAAACCACAGGACAAACACTCTGACATAAATCACAGTAAGATATTTTATGACTCACCTCCTAGAGTAATGAAAATAAAAACAAAAATAAGTCAATGGGACCTAATGAAACTTAAAAGCTTTTGCACAGCAAAGAAAATAATAAACAAGATGAAAAGACAACTGTCAAACAGGAGAAAATGTTTGGAAATGAAGCAACAGACAGTGGATTAATATCCAAAATATACAAACAGCTCATACAGCTCAATATCAAAAAAAAAACACCTAATCAAAAAATGGGTGGAAGACCTGAATAGACCTTTCAGCAAAGAAGACATACAGATGGCCAAGAGGCACATGCAAAGATGCTCAACAGCACTAATTATTAGAGAAATGTAAACCAAAACTACAATAAGGTATCACCTCACACTAGTCAGAATGGCCATCATCAAAAAATATACAAACAGTAAATACTGGAGAGAGTGCAGAGAAAAGGGACCCCTCTTGCATGTAAGTTCATACAATCACTGTGGAGAACAGTATGGAAGTTCCTTTAAAAACTAAAAATAGAACTACCATATGACCCAGCAATCCCACTGCTGGGCATATACCCTGAGAAAACCATAATTCAAAAAGACACATGTACCTCTGTATTCATTGTAGCATGATTTACAATAGCCAGGACATGGAAACAACTTAAATGTCCATTGACAGATGAATGGATAAAGAAGATGTGGTATATATATGTGTGTGTGTGTGTGTGTATATATATATATATATATATATATATATATATAGGAATATTACTCAGCCATAAAAAATGAAATTAGGTCATTTGTAGAGATATGGATGGACCTAGAGTGTATCATACAGAATGAAGTAATTTAGAAAGAGAAAAACAAATATCATATAGTAACACATATATGTGAAATCTAGAAAGATGTTACAGATGAACCTATTTGCAGGGCAGGAATACAAAGGTAGATGTAGAGAACTGACATGTAGACATAGGGATGGAAGGCGTGAGTGGGATGAATTGGGAGATTAATGTAATTAATGTTAACGTAACGATTAACATAATTAACGTTAATGTAATGAATAATGTTTGACATAAATACACTACCATATGTAAAATAGATAGCTAGTGGGAACCTGCTGTATAGTGCAGGGAGCTCACTTTGATGCTCTGTGGTGACCTAGATGGGTGGGATGGGGATGGGGGAGGGAGCTCCAAGAGGGATGGGATATATATATACATATAGCTGATTCACTTCACTGTACAGCAGAAACTAACACAACATTGTAAAACTATTATACCCCAATTTAAAAAAAAAGTGTGTGACTCTGATTATCTGCAGGAGCCTGTTCTGCTGATTGAACCCATGATGTGGGGACTGCCAGCAGCCATCCCCTGCTTTGCTTTGCTTTGGGTACCATTCAACTTCCACTCCAAATAAAAGATAAACCAGTTTGTAAAGACCATCTCTCAAAAGAAGACCAATGTATCAGCTTGCCTGCCTGGCTAACCAAGTTGTTCCTGATTGTCCTTTTGGTAGGTACAACTACCTACCAAAGGTAAAAAAAAAAAAAAAAAAAAAAATTGATAATGCAGGGAAAATTCTTTATATTACTGAAAGTCCTTGCCCTGAGACTGACCCAATTCTCATCTCTTCTTATTCAGAACCCTCTGGCCACCCTTTTTTTTTTTTTTTTTTTTTTTTTTTTTTTTTTTTTTTTTGGTTCTCAGATGCCAGCCAATAGGTTTCAGGTACCAAAGTAAGATAGTAAGAACTTTTTGGTATACTTGAAAGAAGAACCATATGGTTTCAACTGGCAAGGAAGAAAGTGAATGGTTATACTTTCTGAAATTTGTAATTTAAATGAACAAGTGAATTAAAGATTCAGAAAGGTTGTGTGTTTGGCTCAGATTTGCATAGACATGGAGTCTGAACCTACATTCACATCTGATGTCCTTCCATGTTACCTTCTCTGAGGTGACCATCCTTATTTTTAACTATAAAGAAACTGTATTCTCTTTTACACATATACATAGATTGTGATGTCTAGGTTTAAAAGGTATGCTCTGAGAATTCACATGTTGATAAATTATTAAATGGTTTTCTGGCTTGTTTATTGAATTTTCATTTTGAAAGTAAAAAATAAAAATAAGATGACAAATATCAAAATATTTTATGGGTAGAGATATCATTTACAACTTTGTGTTTATAAGAATTAAACAAAAACTTATCAATAGTGTATCTCCAGGAAAAATTCCAAACTTATAGCAAATTCTCACCTGACCCTTTTCTGTTGCCCATTGCCTGCCTGACATCCACACCTTTCTTCTCCTTTTAAAAAGGAATTTTTCTGTTCGTTAGAGAGAGATTGATATCATCTCTTCACTACAAGCATTAGCCTTAATTAGCCTTAGCCAATCCTTGACGTGGTGATCAGTTCAGGGATGAACACATAACCTAAGATGAGTAAGGGAAAGGCAAATTCTTTCTCTCACCGACATGAACATGAAGGAAAGTAGTTTTATTTGGTAGAAGAAATTCTGATGCAACCACAAGGAGTGTCAGCCTTGAACTAAAGCCAGCACCATGGATATCAGAGCAGAGAGACTGAAAAACAAAGAAAGAAAGATTAAAAAACAAAAAAAACTGTTTCTTGTGTACATCATCAATTAGCTGCCAGATCAACTTTTTCCTGAAACCTTAAATGCTGTGCTTCTCAATATATCAATAAATAAATTGTTTTTTTTTCTTTTGTTTTAAAATCAGTTTGACGTTTTAATGTTCTCATTCCTTGCAAGCAGAAGAATCTTAAGGTATTATTGCTCACCCAAGATCTATGCAATGAATATGTTCTGGTTTACTGGTTGCAAGACTTTCTATATCCAAAGTACGCATGTTATTCTACATGTAGCATAATAGCACACATGTTGTTCCACATGATAGACATGCTACATCTATATCCAAATGTTCACTAAGAGGATAATGATTGCACCTGCTATTCTTCCAGAGCCTGATTCTCAAATCTGTGTTCTTCCTTTTCCCCTTTCTGTAAATACTTAAGTTCAATTTTTAAACTTTATTTCCCAGATGTTAATCACATACATTGGCCCATAACAAAATGTCATTTTTTCCTCTAAAGTAGGTAGTTAGCTATAATAACCTCAATCTTATCTACATCAAATCACCAAGATCTTACCCCTTTTTTAAATTTTCCTTCTGCAGATACATTCTCAGTGGCCCCTGCTCCCATGACATGATGATGAGTTTGAGATCATTCATGGTGTTTAAACCTTTCAGGAACATTCTCCACTTGAAAAATCCTCTTAAAGTGAATATACATCATTGAACATGATTATCCAGGGTTAGAGGAACAATACACAGAACAATATAGTCTCTGTGTAATTTGCTAGCAATAGTGCCCATGAATCTCTGTTCACATTTTCAATTCAATTTTAGATTTGTTGTTGATTAAATATTTTGTCCTTACCTTCCATCTCTTGAAATCAAAGTCTCAGGGTTAGAAGGGACCCTAAAGGACTTCTAAACCAGTGCCTCTCAATCTGGTTTGGGATCACACTTTGGAACCCATCAATCTGGGAAGCTTATTAAATACACACAATCAGACCCCACTCATACTTAGAGAACATGTGGAATTTCAAAAAGATTCCCAGTGGCTCTAATGTGCATTCTGATTTTAAAGTCACAGAAGAATCGGTTTAAAAACCATTTAGAAGTTGCAATTAATCTTATAACTTTTATATGTGGCTATATATGGATAACCTCAGCAATAAGTAATTTTCTATCTTTTGAGACAATCTGTCCCAACTGTGGACAGTTGTTTTAGAAACATTTGTCTTGAATTGAGCCTATAATCAATCTTCTGGTAACCACTGACCATCAATTTTAATTCTACTCCTTAGGAACTACATAGACCACACACCATCCTTTTAAATATGTACAGAGAGCTATTACACCACCCCCACCCTTCTTAAGTCTTTTCTTTTCCAAAAGAAACAACTTTATTTCCTTCATCATTTGCATTATGGTTTCATATGTCCTCACCACAACTTTCATCTTCATTGTCTAAACTTTCAACCTTGTTTTCTGCACAAGCCACCCTTCTTGGATAGCAAAGAAAAAAAATAATAAAGGGGATTAACAAGTATATATGAATTTAAGTCTTTGGGCCTTGTAGTGGATTGAATGTGGCCTCTAAAAAAATATGTAACTTTCTAATTCTCAGTATCCATGGAAGTTATCTTATTTGGAAAAGAGGTCTTTGCAGATGTAATTAAGTTTAAGGATTGTGAGATAAGAAGATCATCCTGGATTAGGCCTGGGTGGGCTCTAAATCCAACCATAAGTGTCTTTATAGGGACACATAAGAGGAGAGGTCCATGTGAAAATCAAGGCAGAGATTGGAATGATGCATCAACAAGCTAAGAATGACCTGGAGCCACCAGAGGCTAGAAAAAGCAAAGAACAGACACTTCCCTAGGGTCTTATGAGAAAGCTCTGTTCCACCAACACCTTGATTTCCAAGTTCTTTCCCCCAAGGGTGTGAGAAGATAAATATGTGTCATTTTAAACCATCAAGTTTGTGATAATTTGTTATGGCAGTCCTAGGAAACTAGTACAGGCCTTGATATCTAAAATTTAGGGGGTAAAAGAATTAGAAACATTATTAAATAATCACTTTTGATTTTCAATAAGAATTTTTGATGATCAGGTAATGTGTCAGTTTAAACCAAAGATCAAAAAAGTCCTTGATATTCAGAATACAAAGCCAATTTTTGGCAGATAATGATGCCACATTTATTAACTTTTTCTCTATTTGACTATAGATCATTGATAAATTTCTTAAAAGTGTGAAAGAACAGAAGGGTCCTCAGCACAGAGAAAAGAATTGATTCCTAGGAGACAGCGTACATGCAAATAAAACATTATAAGCTTTACTTTTTTTCTTGAGAGAATTAATAAGCATTCAGGTCAGGGGGTACTGCAGATAGGATATATCTTGATTTGGGACATTTGGCAAAGTCAAAATATTGTTTGGGGAAAAATAAAGGAAGGTGAACTGAATGATAGTAGCATTATGTGGTCCACAAAATGAAAATCTTAATTAATGGCTAGCAAGAAAGGAAACTTCAGGGATGCCACTGTCTTATACATCTAACTTATCCTCTTTTACAATATTTTTGTAATTATGGGTAGATTAAAACCTTTCTGGTTATGAAATTTATGGAGAATGGAACAATCACTACACATACTGAAAAATATTTCAGGACCAAAATATGTGAATAGGTTAAAAGAGTCTATCTCCATCATTTTTTCAAAACCCAACATCTACATAGATACCTTCCAGGCAGCCATGGTGTGTATGGAGTGAGGTTCACTCCAGCTACAGCTAGGCACTTGGGCTTTTACCCCAGCTACACAGAATAACTTTTATTTATTATACATTGGTGACACATGATATTTCTTTTGACAAAAAAAGCTCACTCTACTAAACAAATATGTATGAAAAATTAAAGCCTAGAACAACTGACCCAAAGCAAACTTAAGAAATTTAATATCTATAAAGACCTAGATTCAGCCATTTATTTAATGAACACTTGTAGGAGGTCATCAAGAAGACATGACCACAAGTAATCGGAGGTACTCAGGTATCACCAGATAATTGGAGGTTCCTCACCACTCCCAAGCCCTACTCCATCCTTGTAATGTAATTTCTACCCACAGTGGAAACCATTTTCAAGGATGCAGCCTTGAGAGGGTAATGTCTTTTTGAGACTATCTGGACTCAGTTAAGACTCCTATATAAAGTCTTAAGATTCTGGTGGGTGGGTGCTGAGATCTACTCATCTTGTGATGCCCAAGATAAGCCTCACATGTAAGGTCCCTTGCTTACTATACCTGCCACCTACCCATCTTGTGTGGTGTGCCTCTTTCTTCTGTCTCTCTTTACCCGCCATGTACAGGCTCACATTTGGGAACCAACAAACACTTGCAAAACATTTATTATGTGCCAGCCATATTTCTAAGCACTTTACAAATATTAATTTATTTAATCTTCATGGCAAACTTACAATGTAGGTACTATAATTACTCTGATTTTACTGATGAGGAAACTGACAGGGAGGGGTCAATAATTTGTCTGAGGTCACACCACTGATATGATGATGTGAGTAGTTTGGCTGTGGCATCCTTGTGGTTAATTGGTATCCTTTGCTGATTCTAAATGTATTTTAGGAGCACAAGAAAGAGAATTCTTGACTTTTTAACACTTGATGAACCGATCGGTTGTGATGATGATGCCACTTCCACTCTAGAACATATTGTTATGTTTAGGAGACTGAACATCATGGGAATGTTCACTTACTGAAGCTCCTTTTAATGAGAGCATCCAGAACAGTGACTGATAGGCAAATCATGTTATATCTGGGGTTCTTGAGAGTAACAGGAGTGTTAAGCCTGAATCAGAAAAGACATGCAAAGGTAAACATAAACAACATGTGTAAATATTTGATGGACTAAAGGTCTAATAGTAATTAGACACATCCTGTGCTGTGAGAAAGCAGAAATTAATCTGATGGACAAAATTTTAAGGAGAACTTGACCAGTAGAGCTCTCCCACAACAATTATAAGGTGGTGAATTCTAAACTACACATTTTGTGTTAGTAAAAATTGGTGACCCACTGACAGAATTGTAGTGGAAAAATGTTCTGCATTGTGTGGGGAGCTGGATTAGATAATCTGTAGGTTTCCTTCCAAATATTAGATTCTATTTTTCTATGTTTATTTTTCTGCAGGCATGCTGAGAAACTGACATGGCAATCAATGAGAGTTTTTGCTTGAATAAATATTTCAAAGTCAAGCCCATGTTTCTCAGGAATTCTATTGTATCTCCTTTCTCTACCACTTTCCAAATGCCTATTCTAAGTTGAAAGAAATCCACAAGAGTAATTTCTTTCTAATTACATAATTGCTGCATTTGGGTGTAGCATCTACTAGAAAAAAAAATAGCTTGACATCCTGAGATTTTAGTAAAGAGTTGCTTAGTAAAGAACCCAGACTCAAATAACTGTTTACTTAGAACTGAAATTTACTGAAACATCTCAAACACTGTTTCCCCCTTACTACTGCCACATAATTAAATAATTTGACAATTAATTACTTTCAGGAGAGATAATTTATTTTCATTAAAATATGTAAATATGCATCCCTTGCTGTGATTTTTTTTCTTGGTGTTGTTTTATCACCCAGTGTTGTGATGATGCTCCATGATAAAGGGTTCACAATAGGTTTCATATCATAGGCTAGAAATTTATGCCTCAACCTTAAAGGGTGCTTTACCCCTGCAACATGGGCTCCTCTGCTCCAGCTACCCACAGTGAAAATTTCACAGTAGACTCAAAGGTTAATGGTTTGCTGTCTCTCCCTGTCTTTGCCTACCTCATTCTTCAGTGTCTAGGACTCAGTTTGTCTTAAGACATTATTGATAAAAGAAGACATTGGATCAAAAAAATATCTAAAGAACAAATCCAACAGGGGAAAAATACACAAAAAAACTAACAAGCAAAAACACAAAACCTTACATTTTGGATTATTTAGATAGGATTGTGATAAAGAAAACATCTAATGACACCAAATGTATAGACATCAAGTTTCCGCTGCATGCAATGTGCCGTGTGTGCAGTTGTGAGGCATGAAACACACAACTAAAAAAAGTTCCGTTCAAGGAATTCATATTTCTTATCAAAACCAAATATAGAATAATCTGGTTTGGCACTACAGAGAGAATATTTATGTAGGGGAAGGCAGTAGGATGAAGCAGTGTTTACTATATGTCTATAATCAGACATATACTCACCTAAAATAGTTCTATGATCATCACAGCAAATTACAGAAGGCAAAGTACAAAAGCAAAACTTCTCTTGGGTCTTGTCTCTTGCTTAATGAGACAAGTTACGGCATTCAGAAAGACTACCAACTACTAAAGAATGTCATATGGAAAACAAACATGGGGAGTACCAGTGGCCTAAACCCACAGATTCAAAGTTAAGAATTGAGATCTTTCTATTGAAAGATTACTAACAAAGAGCGGCTGCAGATGCTCGTCCATTACCCACATTGCCTGAGAAATCTCTAATTCTTAAGAGCCAAAATGACTTGTCAGGCAATCTTTTCAGGCTTGTTAGCTGATCTAAATCTCAATTCATTAAAGAAGGGAGAGAGGCCAAGGCATAATGTGATATCATCACTAAAGACACATTCAGGTATATGTAGTTGCTACATGATAGCTGTGTTTAATAGGAGGAGAATTTGAACTTTTTTTCTAGGAAAGCACCACCCCTTCCCCTGCTTTTATTTTAAAGAAATATACGGCTTATTGTTGGGGGTACTACTTCATCCTTAAACACACACATGCATGCACACCTATGAGAGATCTATTTGTCTAGGAAAAAAACAAACAAACAAAAATCTTTGTTTTGGTGAGGTTTTCTTTTTCCTTGATTGATTACATTCCATTGGAGAAAGTTGCTTAGCTGTTGGCTATTCTACACTGAAATCATGTTTTCTGGTCTTTAATTTTTTTGTACCCACTAAAATCTCTAAAACTGAAAAAGAAGAGCAAACTGAAATACAGATGTAATAAAATGTTATTTGATCAAAAAGATGAGAATAATCTTCAAAATAAATTAAATGTCATTCATACAAAGAGGTTTATTACTATCAGGTGTTGAACTAACTATGTATTACCGAAACTGATATGTTTTAGAGATTTTATTTTTAAGAAGAACTGACCATACTAGAGAGGGGGAAACATGATATTAGAGAAGATGCTGTATTTCTTAGTGCAAATCAAGTAAGTGAAAATCTTCATTTTATTATTTTTATTTTGCATTTTTTGGTTTACATGGAACTGTTTTTAAGGAGCCTAATCATTTGCTGTTTTCTAATTTGTTTCCCAAGTCCCCTTTCTTGGGTTAAGCACTGTCTCCCCAGGCCTTTAAAATGAAATGCTAACAGACCATTAACTGCAGTGGCACTCAGAGGCCTCTCCATTAGACCTTCTGCTTTGTTAATTAAAGACACACCATCAAGGCTGCAAGGGTCTGAATCATGACCTACCTTTTGAGATCAGTATGAAAATGTCTCTTGCCTACTTTATGTGCAACTTAACTTTCAAATAAAATCCAAGAAAAAATGAAAACCCTTCTCTTTCCCCAAATCTATAAGAATGTATAGTTTATAGGAAAATGTAACAGAGAGGAGCCCCATTTATCTCAGGTGATTAAGGAAGATAATGCTATAAGATAAATGGTTCTAGAAAAAACAAACAAACAAAAACAAAACAAACAAAAAAAAAAAACTGCCTTTTTCCAGTTAATTATCTGAATGGAAATAGGCCATACTATGGCATACCATATGTTTCCTGGATTTTTCATTACTTTATTTCTGTTGTGAAATAAAACAGAGTATGAATACAACACAAATGTACAGTTCAATATTATACTATAAGCATATTCTCCTCTAACAAGCCTTTCCCCTGCAATTCAGGAGAGTAAACAATGCCAGCAAAACTACTGAAACAAACATTACCCTGATTTTTACTGTAATCACTTTCTTGCTGTTGTTTTTTAATCACTTATTCATGCATGGAAAAAAAAGCATGGTCTAGTTTGCCAATTTATTTAGTATTTTATAAAAGTATTCAGAGGTTAAGTATTCCTTTGTGTCTAATTTCTGTCAGTCAACATTATAATTTTAGAACTCATTCTTGTATATAACTGTACTTTATTCTTTTTTATTGCTGCATAATGTTCCATTATATGAATATATCAAATATATTTATTCATAATACCACCGATAAACACTTTTGTTGTTTCCAAGTTAAAAATACTGCTCTTATGGGGACTTCCTCAGTGGTCCAATGAGTAAGAATCCATGCTCCCAATACAGGGAGTCCAGGTTCGATCCCTGGTTGGGGAACTAGATCCTGCATACATGCTGCAACTAAGGTCCCACATGCCACAACTAAAAATGCTGCAGCGAAGATCCCACATGCCACAACTAAGACCCAGAGCAGCCAAAATGAATATAAAAATAAATAAATATTCAAAATTAATCCACAACTAAGTCTCATAAGTTAGGCATTTGTTTTAAAAAAAATACTGTTCTTATGAACATTCTTGTTTATGTACCCTGGTGTGTATTCATAGATGTTATTCTAGTGTTTACACCTATGGGTGGAATTGCTCGTTCACAGGATAGATACTGACAAATAGTTTTCCAAAGAAGTTATAATAATTTTCACTCCTACTAACAGAGTATGACTTTCCCATTGTAATATATTCTAGTCAACATTTGGCATTTTCACACTTCTTCATTGTAGCCAATCTGGATGGTAGGTAGTGGTAACTCACTGTGATTTAACTTGAACTCCCTTATTATTAAATTGAAACAGCTTTAAAAATATTTATTGATCAATCAGATCTTTTCTTTTGTAGAGTGTCTGTTCAAGTCTTTGCTCATTTTTGTATTAGTTTGCCAATCTCTTTTTTATCCTAAAAAGAAGGCATTCTTCTTATATTTGAGTGAGACCTTGGTAAGTTATATGTATTGCAAATATCCTTTCAATTTATGTGGCTTGTCCTTTCTAAAGTTATCTTTTGGAAAACTATAGTTTAATGCAATAAAATTTATTAATAATTTTCTACAAGTTCAGGGCTATTGGTATGTTATTTATGATTTTTTTTCATCCTGAAGTCATGAAGATATGTTACTTACTGGAACATTTATTTTCTTATTTTCTTATGTTATTTCTTACAACATTTTCTAAAAGCTTCATTGTTACATCTTACATGGTTAGGTCTATAATATGTAAGGTAGTGATATTTTATTGGTGTGAAATTGAAATTGAATTTCTGAGTTTTTCATATACAAGTATTCAATTTTTCTAGAAACTTTTATTGAAAATATTACTCTTTCTATTGCTCTCACATGTCACTTTGTCAAAAATCCATATGTGCATGGGTCTTTTCTGGGCATACTCTATTATCTGTCTCTACACTAATATCACACTCTCTTAATTACAATACATCAAATCTATCTACATTATTCTCCCAAAATGTCTTGGCCCTTCACATTTTTCATATTTATTTCAAAATCAATCTTTTCTGTTCCAAAAAATTCATATTGGAATTTTGATTAGGAATTGCATTGAATTTAAAGAAAATCAGCATTTGGATAGCATTAGTCTTCTAATGCATGGTCATATCATATTTCTCCACTTATTTAGTTTTTTGCTAATGTCTCTCATTTTCAGGGATTCTCAGGAGAAGTCTTGCACATATTTTGTTAGACTTATTCCTAGGTAATTTAAATTTTTGAGCTATAAAAATGGCATATGTAAATATAAGTATAGATATAGATAAATAGGTACAATTTAATTTTATTTTTCCAAATATTTTCATTGATATTCAGAAATAAAATTGATTTTTGTGTTTTGAATTTGTATGTAGCAACCATGTAATATTATTGTTTGAATCCCAGTAGTTCATCTATAGGTTCTTTTGAATTTTCTATGTATGACATATCATTTATAAATATCCCTTGTGAATAATGGCAATTTTCCTCTTACTCCAGAATCCAATTTTTATATCATCTTTCTCTCTTTCTTTCTTTCTTTCTTTCTTTCTTTCTTTCATCATCTAGCTAATCTATCTGCTAATGTACTACCATATGTATTTGCTAAGGTGTATCTACACTTGCATTGAATAAAAGTGGTAGAAATAGACATGATTTGTTTAACCTCAAGCTCCAGAGTAAAGCTTTCATCATTTTACCAGAAACTATGGAGTCGGCATTTTTTTTTTTTTTGGTTACCCGTTATTAGATTATGTTAGTTCCCATCTTTCTCTTCTAGTCCTAGTTTTCTATGCATTTTAAGCATGACTGAATGTTGAATTTTATTTAAAACTTATTTTTTCACGTATTTACATAGCTATTTTACTGTTCTGCCATAAACTGCTAATGTAGGGAATAACTTAGATTGCTTATTTAATGTTAAACCACAATTAGCTTCCTGGTTAAACCTAGCTAGGTGATGATAAGAATCAATTTTTTTCTTGCTACACTCAGTTTATTACATGAACCTAGAATTTTTGCATCTATGTTCATATAATTTTCCTCTTTTATACTGTTCCTGTCCAGTTTTGCTATCAAGGGTATGCTAGACTCACATAATTTGTTGGGAAGTATAACCACTTTTTCTATATTCTGAAGAATGCAGGAAAAAATGAAATTAATTATTTCTTAAAAGCCTGTTAGAAACTACTTGTGAAGCCATGTAGACAATCATTTTCTTTAGGAGAATATTTTTAATTACTGGGTCAATTGTTTTAATGGTCATAGGACTATTCATATAGCTATTCTTTGTTCAAATATGCTGCTTATTTTTCTAGAAATTCGTCCCATTTTAACTAGATTTCTAAGATTTTTTTGTTTTTTTTTTTTTGCAATACACGGGCCTCTCACTGTTGTGGCCTCTCCCGTTGTGGAGCACAGGCTCTGTACGTGCAGGCTCAGCAGCCATGGTTCACAGGCCCAGCCACTCCACGGCATGTGGGATCTTCCCAGACTGGGACATGAACCCATGTTCCCTGCATCGGCAGGTGGACTCTCAATCACTGCGCCACCAGGGAAGCCATGGCATAACTTTTTTCAAAAAATTTCCTAATTATTTAATAGTCAGCAGGATGTGTGGTGACTTTTTCAGTCCTGATATTTATTTTATGCCTTTTTTCCCCTTGAAGTTTGTCAATTATGTCTTTGCAAAGAACCGACTTTTGCTTTGTTAATTCAGTCTTTTTATGATTTCTTTCTATTTTATAAATTTGTTATTAGTTTTATTATCTATTTTGCTCAAATTTATGTAAGTTGTTTTCCTATTCTCTTTCTAATTTTCGAGATGGACATTTAGCACATTAACTCACAACATTTTTTTTTTCTTTTTCATGAATGGATTTGAGGCTTACTCATCTTAGCCAGACAATGGAAACAATTAAAATGTCCATAAATAGGTGATTCAATAAGAATACCCTGGTATATTGATACAATGAACAATTGCTCAGCAGAAAAAAGAAAAAAGCTAATGATACCTGAAACAACATGGATGAATCTTAACTAAATCATATTGACTAAAAGAAGCTAGACAAAACAGAATGGATATGCGTGCTTTTATTCATGTGAGGAGCAGGAACAAGCTAAATTACTCTCTTGTCTTAGGAATTAAAGCAAGATTTGCCCAAGATGGAAGTGTTCTATTATCTTGATTGTGGTGGTGGTTGCATGGCTTTATACACTTATCAAAACTCATTGAATTTCTCACTTAAAGTCTGTGCCTGGTAGTGTAAAACAAATTTACCCCAATAAAAAATATTTGTCAAAAGGAACATGAAGTACATAATATATTTTATTAATGTGATGCCCATAGGAATTACTCAGATATATAATGCTGTCTGCTCTCACTTGTAAATTTTCACTGATATTAATGCACTGTCTTATATTTTAATTTGTCCTTATGATCAGTGATGCAGTGGGAAACAGAAACCTAAGCATGGGAACATAGGTAAGTGAGTTTTAGGCTCTGAATGGTTTTCTTGCATGTAAAATAATGGATTTAATAAATGAATGATTTTTAGTATGTATTTAGTGAATTACAGTTCTTACTTGTAAAATAAACACACTTTATTGTGACCCAGAAAAGCATGGATGCCTAATAAGACAGACAACAATCAATACAAGAGATTGGTTCAAGATGATGGAGTAGAATGACATGTGCTCACTCCCTTTTGCGAGAGCACCAAAATCACAACTAACTGCAAAACAATCATTGACAGGAAGACACTGGATCTCACCAAAAATGATACCCTACATCCAAAGGCAAAGGAGAAGCTGCAATGAGATGGGAAGAGGAGTGCAACCACAATAAAAATAAATCTCATAACTGCTGGGTGGGTGATTCACAGTCTGGAGAACAATTATACCACAGAAGTCCACCCACTGGAGTGAAGGTTCTGAGTCCCAAGTCAGGCTTCTCAACCTTGGGGTCCAGCAATGAGAGGGGGAATTCTCAGAGAATCAGACTTTGAAGGCTAGTGAGGTTTGATTTCAGGACTTCAACAGGACTAGGGGAAACAGAGACTCTACATTTAAAGGTCACACACAAAGTAGTGTGTGCATCAAGAGCCAAGGGGAAGGAGCAGTGACCCCATAGGAGACTGAACCAGACCTACCTGCTAGTGTTGGGAGGAATCCTGCAGAGGTGGGGGGGTGGCTGTGGCTTATGGCAGGGACAAGGACACTGGCAGCAGAAGTTCTAGAAGTGCTCCTTGGCATGAGCCCTCCCTGAGTCCACCATTAGCCATACAAAAGAGCCTGTAGCCTCCAGTACTGGGTTGCCTCAGGCCAAACAACCAACAGGGAGGGAACTCAGCTCCACCCATCAGCAGAAAAGTGGATTAAAGTTTTATTGAGCTCTGCCCACCAGAGCAACACCCAGCTCTACCACCACAAGTCCCTCCCATGTGGAAGCTTGCACAAGCTCTTAGATAGCCTCATCCATCAGAGAGCAGACAGCAGAAGCAAGAAGAACTACAATCTGCAGCCTGTGGAACAAAAACCACATTCAAAGAAAGATATACAAAATGAAAAGGCAAAAGGCTATGCACCAGATGAAGGAAAAGATAAAACCCAAGGAAAACAACAAAATGAAGTGGATAAAGGCAACATTCCAGAAAAAGAATTTAGAATAATAAGAGTAAAGATGATCAAGGGCCTTGGAAAAAGAATGGAGGCAAAGATCAAGAAGATGCAAGAAATGTTTAACAAAGACCTAGAAGAATTAAAAACAAACAGAGATGAACAATACAATAACTGAAATGAAAAATACACTAGAAGGAACCAATAGCAGAATAACTGAGGCAGAAGAACGGATAAGTGACCTGGAAGACAGAATGGTGGAATTCACTGCTACAGAAAATAATAAAGAAAAAAGAATGAAAAGAAATGAAGACAGCCTAAGAGACCTCTGAGAAAACATTAAATGCAAAGACATTCACATTATAGGGGTCCCAGAAGGAGAAGAGGGAGAGAAAGGACCCAAGAAAATATTTGAAGAGATTATAGTCGAAAAATTCCCTAACATGGGAAGGGAAGTAGCCACCCGAGTTCAGGAAGTACAGAGAGTACCAGACAGGATAAACCCATGGAGAAACATGCCAAGACACATAGTAATCAAATTGACAAAAATTAAAGGCAAATAAAAATTATTAAAATCAACAAGGGATAAATGACAAATAACATACAAAGGAAGTCCCATGAGGTTAACAGCAGATTTCTCAGCAGAAACTCTACAAATCAGAAGGGAGGGGCAAGATATGTTTAAAGTGATGAAAGGGAAGAATCTACAACCAAGATTACTCTAACTGGCAAGGATCTCATTCAAACCCGATGGAGAAATCAAAAGCTTTTCAGACAAGCAAAGGCTAAGAGAATTCTGGAACACCAAACCAGCTCTACAACAAATGCTAAAGGAACTTCTCTAAGTGGGAAACACAAGAGAAAAAAAGGACCCGCAAAAACAAACCCAAAACAATTAAGAAAATGGTAATAGGAATATACATATTGATAATTACCTTAAATGTGAATGGATTAAGTTATCCAACCAAAAGACAAAAGCTCGCTGAATGGATACAAAAACAAGACCCATATATATACTGTCTACAAGAGACCCACTTCAGACCTAGGCATACATACAGACTGAAAATGAGAGGATGGAAAAAGTAATTTCATAAAAATGGAAATCAAAAGAAAGCTGGAGTAGCAATTCTCATATCACAAAAAAATAAATTTAAACTAAAGAATGTTACAAGACCAAGGAAGGACACTACATAATGATCAAAGGATCAATACAAGAAGAAGATATTACAATTATAAATATATATGCATCCAACATAGGAACTCTCATTATATAAGGCAAAAGCTAACAGTTATAAAAGAGGAAATTGACAGTAACACAATAATAGTGGGAGACATTAACACCTCACTTACACCAATGGATAGGTCATCCAGACAGAAAATTAAGAAACACAAGCTTGAAATGACACAGTAGACCCTTTAGATTTGATTGATATTTATAGGACATTCCATCCAAAAACAGCACATTACACTTGCTTCTCAAGTGCACATGGAACATTCTCCGGGATAGATCACATCTCAGGTCACAAATAAAGCCTCTGTAAATTTAAGAA
Organism: Hyperoodon ampullatus; assembly: GCF_949752795.1. Lineage (NCBI taxonomy): Eukaryota > Metazoa > Chordata > Mammalia > Artiodactyla > Ziphiidae > Hyperoodon > Hyperoodon ampullatus. Next base: position 54,128,145 of record NC_136926.1, on the reverse strand, counting down.
TATTGAAATCATATCAAGCATCTTTTCCGACCACAATGCTATGAGATTAGAAATCAATTATGGGGGGAAAAAGTAGAAAAACACAAACACATGGAGGCTAAACAATATGTTACTAAATAACGAAGAGATCACTGAATATATCAAAGAGGAAATTGAAAAATACCTAGAGACAAATGGCAACAAAAACACAATGATCCAAAACCTATGGGATGCAGCAAGAGCATTTCTAAGAGGGAAGTTTGTAGCAATGCAATCCTACTGCAAGAAACAAGAAAAATCTCAAATAAACAATCTAACCTTATACCTAAAGGAACTAGTGAAAGAAGAACAAATAAACCCCAAAGTTAGTAGAAGGAAAGAAATCATAAAAATCACAGCAGAAATAAATGAAATAGAAACAAAGAAAACAGTAGCAAAGATCAATATAACTAAAAGCTGGTTCTTTGAGAAGGTTAAAAAAAACTGATAAAACTTTAGCCAGAATCATCAAGAAAATGAGAGAGAGGACGCAACTCTATAACGTTAGAAATGAAAAAGAAGTTACAATGATCACTGAAGAAATTCAAAGCATCATAAGAGACTACTACAAGCAACTCTATGCCAATAAAATGGACAACCTGGCAGCAATGGAAAAAGTTGTAGAAAGGTAGAAACTTCCAAGACTGAACCAGGAAGAAATAGAAAATATAAACAGACCAATCACAAGAAATGAGATTGAAACTATGATTAAAAATTTTCCAACAAACAAAAGTCCAGGACCAGATGACTTCACAGGTGAACTCTATCAAACATTTAGAGAAGAGTTAACACGCATCTTTCTCAAACTCCTCCAAAAAATTGCAGAGGTAGGAACACTCCCAAACTCATTCTATGAGGCCACCATCACCCTGATACCGAAACGAGAAAAAGATGCCACAAAAACTGAAAACTACATGTCAATATCACTTTTAAACATAGTGGCAAAAATCCTCAACAAAATACTAGCAAACAGAATCCAACAACACATTAAAAGGAGCATACACCATGATCAAGTGGGATTATCCCAGAGATGTAAGGATTCTTTGATATATGAAAATCAATCAATGTGATACACCAAATTAACAAATTGAGGAAGAAAAACCATATGATCATCTCAATAGATGCAGAAAAAGCTTTTGACAAAATTCAACACCTATTTATGATAAAAATTTCCTAGAAAGTGGGCATTGAAGGAACCTACCTCAGCATAATAAAGGCCAAATACCACAAACCCACAGCAAACGTCATTCTCAATGGTGAAAAACAGAAAGCATTTCCCCTATGATCAGAAACAAGACAAGGATGTCCACTCTTGCTACTCTTATTTAACATAGTTTTGGAAGCCCTTGCCACAGAAATCATTGAAGAAAAAGAAATAAAAAGAAAACAAATTGGAAAAGAAGCAAAACTCACTGTTTTCAGACGACATGATAGTATACATAGATGATCCTAAAGCTGCCACCAGAAAAATTGAACTAGCCAATGAATTATTGATTAATTGTTAAATTAATCTGCAGGTAAATCTGCAGGATACAAAATTAATGAACAGAAATCTCTTGCTTTCCTATACACTAACAATGAAATATCGGAAAGAGAAATTAAGGAAACAATCCCATTTACCACTGCAACAAAAAGAATAAAATACCTAGGAATAAACCTACCAAAGGAGGTAAAATAACTGTACTCAGAAAACTAAAAGACACCGATGAAAGAAAACAAGGATGACACAAACAGATCGAGAGCTATACCATGTTCTTGGAATTTAAGAATCAATATTGTGAAAATGACTATACTACCCAAAGCAATCTAAGATTCGATGAAATCCCTAACAAATTACCAATTTTTTTTTTACAGAACTAGAAAGAAAAATCTTAAAATTTGTATGGAAACACAAAAGACCCAGAATAACCACCGCAATCTTGAAGGAAAAAAACAAAGCTGGAGGAATCAGACTCCCTGACTTCAGACTATACTGCAAGGCTACAGTAATGAAGATGATATGGTACTGGCACAAAAACTGAAATATAGCTCAATGGAACAGGATAGAAAGTGCAGATATAAACCCACATACCTGTGGTCAACTAATCTATGACAAAAGAGGCAAGGATATACAATGGAGAAAAGACAGTCTCTTCAGTAAGTGGTGCTGGGACAACTGGACAGCTGCATGTAAAGGAATGAAATTAGAACATTCCCAAACACCATACACAAAAATAAACTCCAAATTGATTAAAGACCTAAATGCAAGACTGGACACTATAAAACTCTTAGAGGAAAACATAGGAAGAACACTCTTTGACATAAATCACAGCAAGATCTTTTTTGAACCACCTCCTAGAGTAGTGGAAGTAAAACCAAAAATAAACAAATGGGACCTAATGAAACTCAAAAGTTTTGCAAAGCAAAGGAAACTATAAACAAGACAAAAAGACAACCATTAGAATGGGAGAAAATATTTTCAAATGAATCAATGGACAAAGGATTAATCTTCCGAATACATAAACAGCCCATGCAGCTCAATATTAAAAAAAACAAAAAAATGAATTAAAAAATGGGCAGACGACCTTAATAGACATTTCTCAAAAGAAGACACACAGGTAGCCAAGAGGAACATGAAAAGCTGCTCAACATCACTAACTATTAGAGAAATTCAAATCAAAACTTCAGTGAGGTATCACCTCACACCAGTTAGAATGGGTATCATCAGAAAATCTACAAACAACAAATGTTGGAGAGGGTGTGGAGAAAAGGACACCCTCTTGCACTGTTGGTGGGAATGTAAATTGATACAACCACTATGGAGAACAGTATGGAGGTGCCTTAAGAAACTAAAAATAGAATTACCATATGACCCAGCAATTCCACTACTGAGCATATACCCAGAGAAAACCATAATCCAAAAAGACACACACACACACACCCATGTTCATTGCAACACTATTTGCAATAGCCAGCTCATGGAAGCAACCTAAATGCCAATCAACAGACAAATGGGTGAAGAAGATGTGGTACATATATACAATAGAATATTACTCAGCCATAAAAATGAATGAAATTGGGTCATTTGTGGAGATGTGGATGGACCTAGAGACTGTCATACAGAGTGAAATAAGTCAGGAAGAGAAAAGCAAATATCATATATTAACACATATATGTGGAATCTAGAAAAATGATGCAGATGAACTGATTTGCAAGGTAGAAATAGAGACACAGATATAGAGAACAAATGTATGGACACCAAGGGTGGGAGCAGGGGGGAGTGTGGTGGTGGTGGGATGAATTGGGATATTGGGATTCACATATATACACTGATATGTATAAAATAGATAACTAATAAGAACCTTCTTTATAAAAAATGAAATAAAATTCAAAAAGAATAGAATCAATACACATCTGTCAATGTGAACATATGAAATGCTTTGTTTAACAAAAGCAAAAACAGCATAAATAAAGCTGAGTATTGTGTGCCTAAGATGGTTTGAAAACATTTAGCAGACTGATAGATTTAGTTTTCTCATCTGACACTTTCAACACAATTTTCTAGTTTCTTTGGGTTCAATAGTGTTTGTACCTCAATTCCCAACTCCCTAGAATTCAACTGGAGAAAGTTTATGTTTAGTCCTGAAGTTACCATCACATATGACTGGATACTTATTCTCATCTTAAGGTACTTGTCTTCTTCAAGGTATTTAAGCAGTTTTATTCTCTACCTAGGAGGAGATGTTTTTGTTGGGGGGTCTCTGAGATTACACAGAAGGCTGGAACAGAGTCTTTGTTTTATATTTTCCCACTCACCAGTGCCAAAGTATCATTATTGTGACTCTGGTTTCATGAGGTAGGTTAGTACTCTTTGGGTCTGTTGACTGGCTAGTTTGTTTTTGACAGGCTTCTTTGTGTAGAGTGCTCTGAGTTTGAACTTGCTTAACAACACCTTTGCCCAACATTGGAGTCCAATTCTTGTCTTCAACCCTGGTGTTGCAGTAGATAAGACTCCTCTCTCCCAATGCAGGAGGCCTGGGTTCGATTCCTGGTCAGGGAACTAGATACCACATGCATGCCACAACTAAGAGTTCACATGTCACAACTAAGGAGCCTGTGTGCCACACTAAGGAGCTGGCAAGCCACAACTAAGGAGGCCAGGAGCTGCAAATAAGGAGCCTGCCTGCCGCACTAAGACACACTGCAACCAAAAAAAAAAAAGAATGTCATTCATAACCAGCCCTGCATAATAAATCAGCAAATCATTAATTTATACTATATCCCAAGTGTTGATGTGATCTTGCAATTTTTCTTCTCTGAGACAAGATTTCCAAGTGAGGAAATTGAACAAGATCATTGCCATGGTAACTGTTTTCATACCTGTTGGGTTACACCCTGCAGGCCTGCAGGCCTGCAGGCCCTGTGCTTGTCCAGCTTCAAGACCGAAGAAAGAGCCCAGAGTCAGCAAAAGAGACATCAATGGTTTAATGGATGGGGGACCTTACACATCTAAAGCAAGGTTCTGGAATGACACCTCATGCGTGCAGTGGAAGGACAGGGGGAAGGACAGTAATAAAGGGATTGACATCAGGTGGGCTCATTAGTTACCAGGGTAATCAGTAGAGGTGCATGCCCCTCACTGCCCCTTTGATAAGAACAGTCACTAGCTGGGGCCTGGGGCAATTATTTAGGAACTTCAGACATGTGCATATGGTGTAGGGGAAGCAGGCACTGGTCAAGCAGAGGATGTAAAGAGAGTAAGAGAACAGCCAACTTGAGTGTACCTTTTCCACACCAAAAGTTCTTGCAGGTAGAATGGGTCCTCAGAAGCTCTCTTGTCCAGACCCGACTTAAAGTTAGAACAGGCTCAGAAAACTAGAAATTATATTCATTTGCTGTTGAAGGGATTTCCACATGTCAGCATTTTCTATTACTTTGTCATTGACTTATAATGCATTCCCAGAATTATTTGATTTTTTCATGAGCAAAAAAGAAAACTGAAAATGGGGGTGGGGGGAGAGAAACCTTGATATTTATTATTATGCAGCTTTTGCTTTGCAAATCACAATTTATAGCCGAAAGTTTTGTGTGTGTGTGTGTGTGTGTGTGTGTGTGTGTTATGTGCCACTTCAGATGTCCAATGCTAAGCAGAAAGTGCTATAAAAATGTCTATCCTCATTCGGAAAGATTCAAATGCTAGACAATAAAGTGAAAAACTGTTACACATGTAACCTTGGTGGCACTTTCATGGAATATTTGTCAATGATTTTATTCTTAGCCCAGTTTTGTGGTTGACTTGTTTCAAATTGTGAATTCTAGGGCTCTGGTAACCACATCTTCCTGTAGAAGCTTACATTCCATCAACACTTCTTTAGGTCCTATCTCTCCTTTCATCAATTCTGCTTTCTCTTTGGTTCAAGACTCATCTTGAGTCTCTTTTATATCATATGTAATGGGTTATGTTAGATGATTTAAATATTTGTAAACCATGGTCTTTTTTTAAAATCTGGATGATCAAATGGCTCTTGATTTGTTCTGATTTTTCAGAAAGATGGCTGAAAAACTAAAATGATTTGGGGGACAATAGGAGAAATTTGAAATACAAACTGAATATTAGACCACATGAGGATATTGTCAATTTTGTTAGGTGGTTGTGGTATTATAATTATTTAAGAGAATGTCTTAAGTTTTTTTTTATTGTTGTTATTGATGTTGTTTTCTTTAACTTTTTAATTTTATTTTGGAGTATAAGTAATTAACAATGTTGGGTTAGTTTCAGGTGTACAGAAAAGGGATTTACTTATACATATACATGTATTTATTCTTTTTCAAATCCTTTTCCCATTTAGGTTGTTACATAACATTGAAAAGAGTTCCCTGTGCTATACAGTAGGTCCTTGTTGGTTATCAATTTTAAATATAGCAGCGTGTACATGTCAATCCCTAACTATCCCTCCTCCCCCATCCTTCACCCCAGATAACCATATGTTCACTCTCTAAGTCTTTGTCTTTAGTTTTTGAAAGTGAGGCATGCTGAAATATATATTGGTAGAATGTTAGGATTTCTGAAATATGCCTGAACATTGCTTATAAAGAGAAAGAGAAAAGAACAAATATGGCCAAGTGTTAATAACTAGAATCAAGCTGTTAGATATGTCAGCTTATGATACTATTCTTTCCATTTATCTATATTTGAAAATATCCACCAAAAAAATCAGGGGAAAGAGTGACATAACTGAATTATTTATTCTATTATGACATCTTGAGAATTTCTCTGTACACTTGAAAAGTGTATGTATTTTGTAGTAGTTGTGTGTGATGTTTTATAAATGTCAAATAGCATAATTTGTTCGAAAGTATTATTAATATCTCTTATATTCTTTTGATATTTTGTCTGTATTTTCTACTAATTTCTGATGAAGATGTGTTAAGCTGTTCAGTTATTGTGACCTTTCTCTTGTTAGTTCTCTCAGTTTTTGCTTCATACATTTTAAAGCTTTGTTCTTAAGTACATATACGTTTGTGATTGCTACGTTTTTTTAATGAATTGTTCCATTTATTATTATGAAATCCCCTCCTTCACTCTACTAATTATCTGTCTTCTATTTTATTTTGTCTGATATTAATTTGGTCATGTCAACTTTATTGTGATCACTATTTGCATTGTATATATTTTTTTCAACTTTTTTTTTTTTAGCAATATGTGTGTCTAACTATTACCTACTTGGGGCTTTACATTTAAAGTACGCTTCTTGTAGGTAGCATGTAATTGGGTCTTGCATTTCTATCCAATGTGACCATTTCTGCCTTTTCATTAGCGTGTTTAGTACAGTTAAAGTTAACATGCTTGTCAACATGCTTGATTTTATGACAATTTGTCACTTATGGATTTTCTGTTGTTGTTGTTATTGTCTATCTGTTCTGCATATACCAACTTCTTTTTGTTTAATTGACTTTTGGTTCATTCTTTATTGATTTTGTATTAGTATTCAATTTTTTCCTCTATTTAATTTTTAACTGGTTACTCTAGATCAGAAGTTGGCACACTTTTTCTTCAAAGGGTCAGATAGTAAATATTTTAGTATTGGGGGGACTGTATATGGCCTCTGATGAGTCTTTTGTTTATTTTATGGTTTATTTTCTGACAATTTAAAAATTTGAAAATATAATCCTTTTTCATGGACCATACAGAAGCAGGCCAAACTTGGACTGTGGGCAGTAGTTTGTTTAACCAAATTCTAGTGGTAAAAACATTCATTGTTATTTTATAAAAACTACTTATAGTCAATATTGTACAACTTCATACTTAACACTTCCAAATTTACACTTTCCATTTGGGACATCCCATGTCCCAAATGCAATAATATTACTACAAAAATGTTTCCATTTACCTACCCCCCCACTTTACAAATAGCTCTTTATGCTCTTCACGTCATTTCATTTACATCTGCATGTTTTATAAACCTTACCTTATAATATTATTATTCTTGGTCTACATACTAGTTGTCTTTTTAGGAAATTATAAGAAATAAAATGAAAATCACTTGTGTCTATTTTCATACCTCATATTTCTGGTGTTCTTCTTTTTTCCCTATAGGTGAGAGCTTCCATTTGGTATCATTTTCCTTCAGCTTAAAGAATATTCATCACCTTTTCTGCAGTGCATGGTAGTTGGCAACAAATTTCCCAGATTTTCTTTTCTTGAAAATATATTTATTTTACTCTTGCTTTTTTCTTTGTTTTGTTTTTGTATTTTGTTTGTTTGTTTGTTTTTGTGGTATGTGGGCCTCTCACTGTTGTGGCCTCTCCCAGTGCAAAGCACAGGCTCTGGACATGCAGGCTCAGTGCCCATGGCTCACGGGCACAGCCGCTCCACGGCATGTGGGATTTTCACAGACCAGGGCATGAACCCATGTCCCTTGTATCGGCAGGCAGACTCTCAACTACTGCACCACCAGGGAAGCCCTAGTCTTGTTTTTAAAAACAATTTTTTTTCTGATAATGAATTCTGGCTGAACAATTATCTTTTCTTTTTAATCCTCCTAAAATATAATTTTATTTTATTCTGTCCTGGATATTTCTGATAAAAAAGTAAAACAGAATCATTTTATTTTTTTTCTTTGCCTATAGGTAATTAGTCTTATTTTCCCTATACCTACTGTCAAGATTTTTGCTGGTTTCCAGCAATTTGACCGTAATGGGCTTAGGTGTGATCTTTCTTTGCATTTATCCTGCTTGGGTTTCTCTCTATCTCTCAGTTGTGGAAGTCAACACGTTTATCAAATTTGGAAATATTTCAGCTATAATTTTGTTATTATTATTATTTTTTTCTGTTCCATTCTCTTTTTTTTTTTCCTTTTGGGATTACAATTGCATGTTAGATTGTTTAATATTATACCACTCATTCAGAAAGTTCTGTTCACTTTTTAAAATTTTCTTCTTTATTTTTAGAATGAATAAATCCATTGATCTGTCTTTAAGTTTGCTGATTTTTATGATATCTTCAAACAATTATACCATAGATTATGTTCTTCCTTTCAATTTTTGTGCTTTATCATGTAGTTCTTTTTAAACTTGCCATTTCTCTCGTAAGATCTCTTGTCTATCCACTCATTATCACCAAATTTACCTGTAAGTCTTAGATAATCATTCTAATAACACTTTAAAGTCATGATCTACTAAATACAAGGTATGAGATAGCTGACAGCTTGGGATTGGTATCCTCTGACAGCTTTTATTTTTTTCTCAACTCTAGTCCACATATTCTTGTTTCTTTGCATATCTAATATTTTTTTCATATACTGAATACTATGACATGCAATTTGGAGACTCTGGATTTTGTTTTCTTTATCTTAAGTGTGTTCTCTTCTAGCAGGCAGTTCAGTTACTGGCTCATTACCTTCAAATAATCTCCTCTGTGGGTCATGTTATATTTGGTTTTAATCTATAGAACAATCTACAATAGGCTCTACTGTAGTATATGGAATTTACTCCTAAGGTGTGAATTTGCAATTCTCAGCTGGATGTCTCAGATATTAAATTTTTTTCTCTATTCTAGAAAGGCCAGACTTAATTCTGACAGCATTTCTTGACTTCAAATACCTGTGTTCACTGTTAAACCCAGAGCAGCCTCTGGAATTTCTCTCACAGTCTTCCCTATAGAGGTGCAGTCCAGCTGTCAGTCAAACATTTATAGAGAACTTCCACTTAAATATCTGCCCTCCCTCATGCAACTATCTTATTTCCCTTGTCATGGCCCCTCAGACCTAGCTAGTGCAGCAATCTTAAAATGTGGTCTTTGCTTCTTCAGCTCCCTGTGGACTCTGTGCAGGTCCCTGTATCACAGTCAGGATATTTTCAGAAGGTAGAAAGCTGGAGTGATTATGAGGCTAACCTAGTGAGTTTCCCACCCCTCAGGAATTTTAGAGTTGTACTGTCTGTTGTCTAATTCCTGAAAACTAATTTCTTTTTTTAAATTAATTAATTAATTAATTAAATTTTTGGCTGCATTGGGTTTTCATTGCTGCACGTGGGCTTTCTCTAGTTGTGGCGAGTGGGGAATACTCTTAATTGTGGTGTGAGGGCTTCTCATTGCAATGGCTTCTCTTGTTGTGGAGCACGGGCTCTAGGCACACGGGCTTCAGGAGTTGTGGCTCCTAGGCTCTAGAGTGCAGGCTTAGTAGTTGTGGCAAAGGGGCTTAGTCGCTCCACAGCACATGGGATCTTCCCAGACCAGGGCTTGAACCCATGTCCCCTGCATTGGCAGGTGGATTCTTAACCACTCTGCCACCAGGGAAGCCCCCTGAAAACTACTGACATAAATTATGTCCAATTTTATATTTGTTCATGGCAGGAGGGATAGTATGTTATCAGTTATCCCATCAGGGCTAGATGCAGAATTATTTCTACTTACTCTTATTTTATCTGTCTATTCCCTTTAAGTATTTGAATTTGTGAGCCATGAAAAAAAAAAGGTAATCTGAGATTTATGTGAAGCATGAGTTCAGGGTATTTGTACAAAAGGATACTGACGGGCTTCCCTGGTGGCGCAGTGGTTAAGATTCTGCCTCCCGATGCAGGGGACATGGGTTCATGCCCCGGTCCGGGAAGATCCCACATGCCATGGAGTGGCTGGACCTGTGAGCCATGGCCACTGAGCCTGCACGTCCAGAGCCTGTGCTCCACAACGGGAGAGGCCACAACAGTGAGAAGCCCACGTACCACCAAAAAAAAAAAAAAAAAAGATACTGAATACTAGGACTTAGATCTTAGAAAAAGGCTATGAAAGGCTATTGAATTTTCTTGATCAGGAGTGACATTTACAAATAATGAAACACACTATGAGATTTTTGTTATGAGAACTTTGTTTGTAAACAGCTGAGAATGAGTTGTGAGCCATGGAGTAAACTGGGTCTTCACAAAACCCAAAGCACTATAAGTTTATATCCAGGTTCATGGCTTGTTAATTTGTTTCAATTTTGTATTACTTTTTAAATACTTGTTTGATGATGTGGTTTAACTTCTTTAGGCTCTAAATGTAAGCCTAGTTTAGAGATCCATGGCACAAAATCCTGGATTATTTTATGGGCATTTTATACTCTTCTAATGTTAATCTTCACCTGAGGAAATATCTCCACTGGCAATGACTCCTCAACTGCCAATTTGTACATAGCCTACACTGTATTAGAAAGAAATATCAACAAAAGGGGGATGAATATATTATTGTGTTAAAAAAACTATCTTTCCTTATTGAATTGATGTGCACCTTTGTCAAAATTCAGTTTGGCATATTTGTGTGAGTCTTTTTCTGGGTTCTCTATTCTGTTCCATTGATCAATGTTTCAGTCCCTTTATCAATATGACACCATGTTGATTACTATAGTAAGTATTGAAAATGGGTAGACTAATTCCTCCCAATTTAACCTTCTTTTTCAAAGTTGATATAGCTATTCCAGTTGTTTCATTTTTCCATATACATTTTAGAATTATCTTGCCTACATCTACAAAAATCTTTCTGGAATTTTGATAGGAATTGCATTAAACTTGTACATCAATTTGGGAAGAATTGGTATCTTTCCTATGTTGAATCTTCTATAATATGAACATGGTATGTCTCTACATTTTAGATCTTTTATTTCTTTCATCAACATTTTGAAGTTTTCAACATATAAGGCTTGTCCCTCTTTTGTTTGATTTACATCTAAGTATTTTTTAAGAACTGTATATAATACTGTTTTTCATTTTGATATCAACATGCTCATCACTACTATATAGAAATACAATTGATTTTTGTGTGTTTTTCTTGTATTTTGTGACCTTTATGAAATTGCTTATTAATTTTAAAGGGTATTCTGTTTGTTAGAGTTCTTTTTTTTTCTTTTTCTCATTGTCCTAGCTATAACTTTCCAGTACTATGCTGAATAAGAGTGGTGAAGTGGACATCTGTTCCTGCTCCCACTCCCATTTCTTATATTTATAAATCATAATTTTTTTCTATTTTATTTGGTTTGCATACTTTTTTTTGATCTAGCTTCAACTTCACTTACCATTTCTTCTGTAATCTTCATCTGTTGTTAAGCTCTTCTGTTGGAGATTTCCTTTCACTTACTGTAATTTTCAGCTTTACAATATTTATTTAGTTGTTTTTTTATAGTTTTCAAGGTTTTCTATTCATTTATTGAGCCTATTTTACTTTAAGTACTTAAATATATTTATGATAGGTGATATAAAGTATTTGTGTGGGCTATCCTGAGATGAGTTTCTATCAGCTGTTTTGTCCCTTCCTCTGGGGAGATTTTTAGTTGGGATTTTTTTTTACTTTTTGTTTTTTGGTGGTATGGTGTGTCTTTCATTCATTCTTTCTTTCTTTCTTTCTTTCTTCCTTTTTGTATGTCCAGTATGTTTCATTAACTACTTGACCTTATGAATGTTATATTTAGAGACTCTGGATTCTGTAATATTTAGGAGTGTTGTTTGTTCTCTCAGAGAGCTAACTTGGCTAGACTCAAACTTTAACCATTTTTATTCCCTGTGAAAGGCCACTGCTGAAGTTTCAGTTTTTATCTTTCAGACATCCAGGTATTAAGTTTTAGCTGGGTTTTCTGGAACCTCCATTTTATAAGCATAGTTAAGGGGCTGTCTAAGGATTTAGTGCCTCTCTCTCTATGACTCCCTGTTCGATTTCCTTCTCACTTCCCTGATGCACTTTCAGTTTTGAACTTTGTTCTTTGTCTTCTCAAGCTTTAAGCCTCCTTCATGGACTGGAGAGTGTCTTCAGTTGAAACATCATACATAATAGATCTCAGCTGATACAGTTTACATCTCTCAAGGATTGACTCCACTATAATTTCTGCTTATTTTTGTTCTCTCTCTGGTACCTTCAAATAGCTTTTTACACTTTTTTATCAAAAATTTATAGTTGTTATTTTTTGGAGGTTGAGTCCATCATGAACTACTCTGTCAATACAACAATGAGTTAAATTTTGACTTATCTTCTTTTTCTTGAAAACATCCCTTCTGGAGCTCTCTGTTCCAAAATGGGCTGAAATTTTTGTTCAAAATTCCTTTCCCTACATTCACCTAAGTTATCCTCTCACCATAGATGACATATCTGTCTCTTTCTTCATTTACTCTGTCATTTTGGAAGAGGACACCTTCTAGTAACCTCTTTCTAGGAGGTAATTTTTGAAAACTTGTGAGTTTCCCCACCCCCAAAAAAAATCTTTATTTTTTCAGGTGTGTTTGATATTTATTGGGACATATAAGACATTAATTTGTATCTGAAATTTTTCTCCACTCTCTGATTTCTCCTCAGTGATTTTCTTTTTAATTAAATTATTTTCCTTTTCATTTATGTTGGAGAGCTTTTAAAAAAATGTCTGATGTTATTTTTACACAGATATTTATATTTAAGAGCAAGATAACAAAAAAGCTGTGGAAGTCCTGTGTGGAGTGATGGTAAGATTTTGTTTACTGTGAGCCTTATTCTAAGGCTATTGGACAGGAAATTGTCCATTTTATTGGAAACCCACAAATGGCAGTATCTGTGTTTATTTCTCCAAAGAGGAAAACTTGATACCTGATGTTGGTCAAGAGATGATAATCATGGCTGCCAGTACTCTGAGAATCAAGTGAAAGAATGAACCATGGAGACTTCATCATTCAAGAAGCAGATTTTCACCTGATGCCTGGATTTTTAGCACCTTGTCTGAATATCAACCCAGCCTCCAAACTCCAGCTTCCTAACTTGAACTGAAGATGTCTCTCATCTGTTATCATCTCCTCTCACATCATCTTTATATTGGTTTACATCATTTTTAATTCATCTGTTGTCATTTTTATTAATAACAGAATAACTAACAACCATTTTTAACTAGAAGAGTATTTTAAATTTAATTCAATTTTAACATCTATTCTTATTAATTTGAATTCAAATGTTAATATTAAGTCATATTTAAGTCAAGTACTTAAGTAAACTTAAATCTAATTGAATCAAAATTTTTAAGTTGGGGCTTCCCTGGTGGCGCAGTGGTTGAGAGTCTGCCTGCCGACGCAGGGGACACTGGTTCGTGCCCTGGTCCAGGAAGATCCCACATGCCATGGAGTGGCTGGGCCCGTGAGCCATGGCCGCTGGGTCTGCACGTCCAGAGCCTGTGCTCCGCACGGGAGAGGCCACAACAGTGAGAGGCCCGCGTACGGCAAAAAATAAAATAAAAAAAAAATTTTTTAAGTTGAACATGATTCAATTAAAAAATTTAGGGGTTGGTGACAGAGTGTTAAAGATTCTTAACATTTGAGAAGATACTAAGTACCATTCAAAAGCTTTGTTAAAGATTATAAAACATGTGTGTATTAGTTTGTTAAAATCAATTCTTCTTTTTAGAATATTTGGCAAATTCTTCTTTTAGTGAATTGGCTGTCATGGGCTAGGCTTTTAGAGACTGATTCTTTTTTTGTCAATTATCTTGCATCTATAAGAAAAGCTGAAAGGGGGGAGGCTGTGTTCCCACCCTTCACTTGGAATTCAGGGAGAAAAATATGGTGCAAGGAGTCTTGCCAGTACAGGAGTGCCCCAACAAATGAAAAGTAATAGCAGAACATGGTTAGACTGAGAAAGGAGTATTTAATGTCCTGAAACTCTCTTGGCTTCAGTATGATGTAGAGGGATGCATAGTTTCCTGCACCTCTTATAGTAGACATGGAAGGATGCTGATGCAAGATGCGAAATGGACCTACCATAAATGAGGGGTATGTAGCCAGAACTAGGATATGAGTGAAGGTTAATCTGGGAATTAGAGTGGTTTGCATCTAAGACAGAGCTGAGACTGCACCAGAGCAATGAAATAAGATCAGGAAGCTCTTACTTAACTGAGCAAGCAGACCTGGTTTGGGTCACAGATGTCATCGCTTGCAACACAAGCTTGGGCCCCTATCCCATACACCTGGATGCCATCTAGGGGAGGGTTATGAAAAGAAGAGAAAAATATATAAAAGCTGAGCTTAGTTCCAAAAGAAACTGTTTTTTTTTAATATTCATTTATTGATTCATTGATTTATTCACTGATGAATTCATTCATTCAAGAAACATGTATCAAGCACCTGCAGTATAACAGGCCCCATTCTCTGCAACAAGAAATAGACAAAAGTCCATTATCTCTTGGACCTTCCTTATCTAAAAGAGACTGATTAAACCAGACATGACTAGATATTTAGTTGTTAGTTACTCTTTGGGGTACCGGGGCAGGTATGGCTTTATTAGGAAGCTTAGAAGGGTTAGGGAAAAAAAAATCTAAGTTTTTTTCATATTTGTTGCATTGTTGTACCAACTATAAACCAGATTTCAAATTATTTTATAGTATTTAAAGTCAGGTTTTGTTTTATTTATTTAATACGTATTTATAAAGCATCCATGCTAGTTCTAGGGCTAAGGATATAACTGTGAACAATTTAATGTGTATCACTTTTGCCTGCTACATGGTATATACAAAATGTTTGAAAAAAAAAAAGAAAACAGATGTAACCATTTTTGTCCTAGTGACCCTGTGGAATTCTTGCTCAAGGAAATGAGGTATGGTGAGGATGTGGTGAGAATGACTTCACCATCAGTCAGTGAGAACATTCTACATGAGGACCTCCATGGGTCCAGGATCTGAGGTCTTCCATGTTTCCTCTGACACCCATGTTGATCCACTCTCATCTTAGGATGTGCCAGGAAAGAAAGGATTTTTAGTACTGTGAAATCCTGGGTCTTGTCTGACACATCTATTATAACATCCAATGCATATTTCTGTTTAGTTTGGATACATCATAGTTATTTGAATCTATGTGCATGTATATGCACATGTGTGATGTGTCTTAGGAAGAATTCTTAGTTTTCAAGTCTATATACTTCATGAGAAAACTGCTGGGTTATTCATATTACTGAATATAGTGAGATTAAATCAGAAAAAAATGGAATATTGAGGTGCAAAACATTATAAACTGAGCCCTTGAGACTTGACCAAGTCTTTAAATAGTAACGGGTATACTTTTTATGGACGTTTGGCTAATCGGTGAGTCATTAGCCCCTTGATAAAACTTTTTTTCAAATCCTAATATGTGCATGACCTTGAAGTTCTGTAATGCATTAAGGAATATTTACATTTTTATATTGATAAAATTGTGTGATAATGATTTCCATAAGGTTACTTCTTTTCAAAATTTTTTTCTGGGTTTATTTCTTTTAAATTTCTAGGGTAACTTATTGCTCCCTTAATTCTGGCATTCTTGGATTTAATAGAACACTTTCATGATTTCATGATTTACTTCCTTTATTATATCTTTTGTACTCTTTTGTCATTTCTCTTCTCAGGTTTTGCCTTTTCAGACTAAAGGCTTCCCCTTTAGAGTCTATTTTAGTTTATTAAATTCACTTTTAATCGTTATTGTGAAGTGGTTACCTTACCATTTTTCACTCCTCTTTTTGTCTTCTCTTTCCTTTTCTTCCTCTTCCTCCTCTAGTATACTTCCACCTTGGGAGAATTTGTAGGCTCTGGCCATGCTGCAGTTCACATCTATCACTAGTACTGCAGCCTCCAGCAACTTTTTATTAAATCCAGTGATGTAGTGGGCACTTTGGCCAAAGCTGTCCACATGATGGATAGGAGCACGTCTCCAGGGGCCTTTCCCTTGCAATGAGATGAGATTGGCTGATGTTGGGAGATGAAGCCTTTCCCCTCTAGGTCAGTGCTTGCAATCCATTCCAAGTCAGTGGGGAGAGGAAGTTATTACCAGCCAGTGGCTGTTTCGTGGTCACTGGGAATTCTATGACTGGGAGAGTCTCATCCCTCTTTTCTCTCTATAGGACCACAGTTCCTATCAGCTAATACTAGTGACCATGGTATCGGTCTCAGAGGAGATGCCCTGGGCAAAATGAACTGGAGTCAATTAACTAAATCTTGACCTGCAGTGGAAAGTGAGACAGATAATTATATTATTTGGTTTCCCTAGTTATAAAATACAGTAGCACCATTGCCTTACAAGAAGACATCCAGCCATATAAACTATAGAAGCATAACTGAACCCAGAAATAAGTAAGGATGGTCCCATAGCAGTAAGAAAAAGAGAATCACAAAGACCATGTACTTTAATCCACATACACAGATGGGAAACCATTCTTTTTTAGAGAAAAGAAAATGAACTAATAGTTATTGAGCACTTACTACATACCAATAAGTTATGTCCATTGTCTCAGTGAAGATAATATCAATATTAAGTACCATTTACTAAGTTTTTACCATGTCACAAGCATGTGTAAAATGCTTTATATTTATTACCTCACTTAATCCTTAAAAATGTCCTGTGATATAAGTTTTTGTTTTATAATTTTCTCTATTTAACTGATGAATAAGCTCATTGTGAAAAAGTTCAGGAAACTTCAAAGAAATGAGGAAAGTGAAGTTCAGTAAATTTGAGCAAATTGTTCAACGCCATTCTCTTACCAGTCATGCTGTTCAATGTCAAAACTCATGGTTTGTTTTTTTTTTTCTATTTCACCAAAAATTCAGAGTGTATTAAAAGGTACATGTTGCAGGCAAGATGCCCATACAGAGATACATAACAGGGAGAAAAAGTAGAACTAAGGGTAAGGGAGAAGACAACAGAAGCAGGAAAACCATAATTTAAAACTTTTATTTGGAAAGCACATACTGGGAGCATTATTCTATTGGATCATTGTAGCAAACTGATATTTATGATGATGAATATGAGGTATACAGAAATGGTTAACTTTTCCAACATAATTTCGTCAAGGAAGATAGGAAAATTGCAAAAAACATTTGCATGAAGAAAAATGTTGCACTCTAAATTGTACTAGTAATTAAATACACATTCTGGGGAATTTTCCACACAGAGGATGTTTAAAGAGAACTGTAATCCCACAAAAATGTGTCTTTACAGAAAATCCAGGCATTTCCCAGATTTATGGTTGACTTAACTGAACTTAGAGGGAAGCTTGGACTCTATGATATACACCGTATTATTATTTTTTAAATTTATTTATTTTTTACATAACGGATTATTTACAAAGCCACAAAGGATAGTTACTCTTAATTGATGTGCTGCTAATTATAAATCGAAAATAGTTGTTCCAGAGATTAGAATAATTTCTGTTGTCCCCATAAAAAGTCAGCCTACACAAAGGTATCTGTCGCTGCTCCAATTATATTGCTACTGCTAATTTCCTCCAAAATGAAATACTACAGTCAAAATTGTGAATGTACCATGTTATAATTCTTCTTGAAAATAATAGATACTCAGTAAATGCTTGTTGAACTAATTCATTGATGAATGGTATATATACTCACACATGGTCATCCTTATTACAAAGAGTTCTCTTTGGCTAAAAAGATGACCAAAATCCAGAGGGAAGATGAAATGAGTGTAAAATCTCTGAACTTGTTCTCATTAGCAATTTGGTATCACTAGTGAAGTGAGGTCATTGAGGACAACATCACTGTGATCAAAGCTGCCACAGGTATCTCTGTCTAGAAAAGCAGGGTCCAAATTGAGAACCAACATAATCCTGGGCCTCTGGAAGCCCATGACCAATGATGGAAATATTGTTATAAATGAAACTCGGGCATTTCAGCTAACTAGACATGTAGCTTACTAAAATTATCCTACAGGTAAAAGGATAAATATTCCCAAATGTATTGCAATAATTTAGTGTTATGTTCATGATGTATCATATGATTTTCATGATAGTTGAGGTTTGAATTACTACATTTCCAGTCAGTCAATGGACAAGCAGTCTGTCTAAGGGAAAGAGCTTGCAATGTATTCTTGACATTATATCTTCCAAACAGACATTTAAATAAGGTTTTTGTAAATGTACTAAAGACACAATTAAGTGCTTTTATATCTCATCCACTTTTCGCAATGCACAGAATAAGTTTGATTCTGTGTTCAACTCTTTAAATCTATGTTCAAATAACCTTGTTTAAATTTTTATTAAAATGCTTTATTCAGGACCATAAATAATTTTAAATATCAATTATAAAAATGACCCTGTTAAGCCTCTATAGAAGTCATGATCATTTCTAAGGAATCATTGGAAGTTCATGACAGTGAAGATCTAACCAATATTAGGTCAACTTGCCCACACCTCCACTGGAAGTACAAACTCAATTTTGAGAACATTGTGTTTCCAATCATCTCTTAATTGAGGAAAGACTTTCCTTCTCTTATGGCACCAAGCTTTCTCTAGACATTGGAAAGACTCTTTCTCCCCTACAGGGTTTGTGATGGTTAATAGTTTCCCATATTTTCTAGTCTCTAGGAGTTTCACTCTCCTTAGTTCATTTCTTTAACCTGGACCACAATGCTATAAATAGTTCTTCTTCAATTAAACACTTTGGATATGTTATCTCTTTCCTGCCAGTACCCTGACTGACACACAGTTGCTATGTACCAGTCACTGAGGACACAAAAAAACTCTTCTTGTGCTCCTCAACAAGATGTTAATCTCAGTACTGTGATTTGTTTATCTGAAAATGGGGATGGTGATTATCACATAAGGCTTTATAAAGGTAAAAATCAGATGGCATATTTGAAGTGTTTAGAAACAGTTTCTGGCTTTCCAATAAACTAGAACTATTATTATTGTCATTATTAGCATAATTAACATTATCAGCCTCACCCTCATTAACTTTATTATTATTGATGATCAGTGTTATTGGTAAGAATCCTTACCCCACATTTTCATCAGCAGGCCTGAGGAACATAATCCTTTACAATAATACTGTTACCAGACATCTTTGAATAAGTTCTTATATTTGGTAGAGCTTTCAATATTATCCACTTTGAGAGAATCTTTACAAAGCAGAAGAATCTGAGTCTATTTTTTCCAAGAAAATGGGTGTCAAGGCTATGACCCACTAGGGCAGAATTGAAATGAAACGGGAACAAATAACAAATCCCAAATGGTCCTACATAGACTGTTTTTATCAACCTTATCAACATCCTTTATTATATATGTATACACATATAAGTATATATAATATTTATAAATATATTATTTAACATAATATATTTTTCTCCCATTTCTTAGGATATCCTCAGAGATAGCAGGGGGTTATTGAATTTTAAAAATAGACTATTGAGGTATAATTTATATAGAGTAAACTGTATTATTTAAAGTATATAATTTGCCATTTTGAAGTATGTATACACTTAGGAAACCATCACCACAATCAAGATAATGAACTTATCCATCACTTTCAAAACTTCCCTTATCCGTTTATAACCTGTCACTTCCACTCTTCCTTCCTCCCAACCGTCATCCACAGGCAATCACTGATCTGCTTTCTGTTACTATGGATTAATTTGAATTCTATGTAATTTATATAAATTGAAGCATACAGCATGTCCTCTCTCACTTTTTTTTTTTTTTTTTTTTGCGTTACTTGGGCCTCTCACTGCTGTGGCCTCCCCCGCCGTGGAGCACAGGCTCCGGACGTGCAGGCTCAGCAGCCATGGCTCACGGGCCTAGCTGCTCCATGGCATGTGGGATCCTCCCGGACTGGGGCATGAACCCGCACCCCCTGCATCGGCAGGCGGCATCTCAATCACTGCGCCACCAAGGAAGCCCCCCACTTTTTTTTCTTTTTGGTCTGGATTCTTTTACTCTTGCATAATCATTTTGAAAATCATCAAGTCTTTCTGCACATATCAATGGTTCACTCCTTTTTATTGCTGAGTAGTATTCTGTTTTATAGATATACTACAATTTATTTTTACATTTAATTATTGATGGATATTTGAGTTGTTTCCAGTTTAGGGTGATATCAAATAAATTTCAAATAAAACTACTTTGAACATTCTTTTTATAAGTCTTTGCATGGTCATATGTATTAATTTCTCTTTCATAAATACCTAGGAATAGAATGGCTGGATCATATGGTACTTGTATGATTAACTTTTCAAGAATTTGTTCAACTGTTCTCCAAAGTGGTTTTACGAAATTATATTACCATGACCAGTGTATGTGAATTCTAATTTCTCCATATCTTTGCAACATTCTAGCCATTCTAACAGGTATATAGTGATGTCTTATTGTAGCTAGATTTTCAATGAAGATTTTATGATTTTCATAAGCTTTTTAGCCACCCATACATCATATATGTCTGTTCAAATATTATATATATATATATATATATATATATATATATATATATATATGTATTTGAGAATTTTGGTTTTCTTTATATGTTTTGAATAAAAATCATTTCTCATGTAAATGGCTCACAAATATTTTCTTCTAATCTGTGGTTTAGATTTCCTTTTTCTTTCCAGTATATTTAAAGAGATTAATTTTTTTTTTTTTACAAATTCTAGTTTATCTTTCTATTTTAATGGACTTTACTTTAGGTATCATATTAAAAAAACAGTTACCTGACCAAAGTCACAAAGATTTTGCCCTAAATTTTTGTCTAGACATTGTATAATTTTAAGTTCTATGTTGATTTCAATGATCTATTTTTAGTTAAAAGTTTTATGTCTTGTTGGAGGTATGAATCAAAGTTTAGTTTGCTTTGCATATTGATACCCAATTGTAGGCTAATCTGGGAAAAGACCATTCATTCTTTGTGAATTTCATTTGCAATTTTATTGAAATTCAGTTTTCTCTATATTGGTATATTTCTGAACAGTCTATTCTATTCCATTGATCTATTTGTCTATCATTGTACAAATATCACATTCCTTTCTTAGGGTTTTGAATAAGCCGTGAAAGCAAGTAGTGTTAATCTTCATGTATTGTTCCTTTTCAAAGATAGTTTTGGCTGTTCTAGGTCCTTTGCATTTCTGTTTGAATTTAAGAATCAGCTTGCCAATTTCTACAGAAGAGCCCACTGAAAGATTTATTGGGATAGTACTGAATAAAAAGATCGACTTGGAGAGAATTGACATCAATATTATTGAGGTTTCTGAACATTATAAACATTATATATATATATATATATATATTCATTTATTTATATAATATATATCCATTTGGTCTGTGAATTCTGTTCTCTGGTGAGTTTAGGAAAAATAATTCATTTGCTGTTCATCCAGATATTTTCTTTATTCTTTTTTCATGTGTGAGAGTGATGCTCTTTCCCATCCTCTACATCTCTGAGCTGAAACTGAAAGTTCCAAAGTTACATTATATATCATCTGATATATAAAAAGTATGTATGCAACTTTTGTATGTGTTTTTAAGTATAAAACATAAACATTTATAAACCCACCACTTAATCTAAGGACTGGAAATTATTAATATCCTCACATGTAGGGAAGAGATAAGACAGGAATGAAACACAAAAGTAAGTGAAATGACGTTCATCTTTCTCTGAGAGGAGTTAACAGTATTGATAATTGGCATATGCAAAGACCTGAATTCAAATATGGTATTTGGAATAGCATGTAAACTGGGCATAATTATACCAGAGCTGCTCAATGGCCAGTGCTTGCTTAAAGCTCTTCATTTTGTCATATTTTGTGCCAAAAGACCTAAGGGTTTAGAATCTGAATCCCGTTTTAACTTCACCACCCCATCAACAGTCAATGAGCTTGGAAAAGCAGCAAATTTCGAGCGATACCAAGTATCCTTGTAATAGTTCAGTAGCATACTTCTTTGTGAAGAGAATTAGTGTCTTTGGTAACTATGTTACTACCTACACTATGTCATTATGTGAAATTGTACCCTGGGTACAATGTCTAATTGGTAAAGTATGCCAGCTTCTTTATTAGTTTTTTTGTTGTTGTTCTTCAGCTTAATTTTTGAGTGGTATAATTTTGTCTAGTCCATTGAATAAATAATTCCCTATTTACAATCTTATTGATTAATAAATCATTTCACCCTGACTAGGAAAGCACTACCTCCTTTCAAGAAAAAAAAAAAAAACAGATAGAGCCTTTTATTGTCTTTCAAAATCTCTAGAAGAGTAACATGGCTCCTCTCTTAGCTTCCTTCCCATTATATTAGTACATTTTATTTTCTCTAATAGGCTACAGAAACCAGTAATATGGTAGGGAGTCATTAATGCAATATAATCACAGCAGAAGATCAAGCTCATCTCTTTCTCTCTGCATTGTCAAGTGCTTCAATATTTTATTTTATAATGTGATGACCAGAACTGATCATGGTAATCTAAGTGTGGAACTGACTAATGCATTTTTTAATCAAAGATTTCCTTTTAGATTATGATTCATTTGCATTTCGTTTCTTGCCCCATGTCACAGTCAGGCCCAGTAGAATTGCCACTCTAGGATCTTATTCCAGAAGGAAATTGGGTAATGGGGCTACCGTGGGAGAGTGATAATAACGTGGGTCAGGAAAACACGAGTTCCAGCTTCATTACATGGGGTGGCTTCATTCAGTTGCATGGACCTCAGTTTCCTGATGGGTGCCACAAACTCACCTGCCTACAGCGTTGAGACAGAGGGTGGAAATGATCAAGCAGCAGCAGGTAGAATTTGAAAGGAGCTCTGAGAACTGACTAAACATCCTGTCTAGAAGAGCAGTGGCCACTCAGCTCCAGCTAATTGTTGACATGCAGGAATGCAGGCCAGCCTTTCCTGAAAAAAAAAAAAAATTCAACATCTCAACAAGGTTGGAAGTACAGATTTTCATAGGAAAACTTTCATTTTTTAAATGTGGAAACTCTTTCAAAACCTTGCTACTCAAGAGGCTATAGAACAAACAAAACAGTCTGCAAACAAAATGCCTCAACTCAACTACTTTTTTTGTGTCGATATTATTAGTATGTCTCCAGGGATAGCTTCCAGCTCTATTATTCTATATTTAAAGATCGTGGGTCAGTATGGTTTTGAGAGGAATCAACCAAATTAATTGTTTAGTCTGACACCATTTATGGAAGCAGCAGCAGCCTTATACAAAGGTACTAATTAAGCATCAAATTTATGTTCGGGATCCTTGAAAAGTTAAAAGACATAGTCTTCCTTTCAGGTACATACAAGGTATTCATTGGTTCAACAAATATTTACTGAATAATGAAGGTCAATTGGAGTGAAATAATTCCATTTACCTTCCATTCTTCTCCAAATTATCTATATTTTTCCAAATCCTTGGTGATCTCAGACCTCGACAGGGTGAACGCTAATTTTTAAAATTGTTACATCAATGTTTTCTGCCTCCTCTGGACTTTTCTCTATTAATTACTCCCTTAGCCTTTTGGTTAAGTCCTTCAGTCTCTATTTGTTCCTTTTTCTCAATGAAAACTATGTCCAGTATTTATCACACATGAAATAATACCACATCTTCCAACACACTAACCTCCCCCACCCAGTCATGTCCCCAGTAAACGTCTCAGAAGAGTATCATAGGATGGTTCCAATTAGAGTCCCAGGGCAGCCTGTGACAAGCAACGTTCACTCTTCACTCGCCTTCTTGAAGGTGTTAAGAGCACGAGGGAGGGGCACATCACTGCCCGATTGCAGTCAGTGAGCAGTAAACTCATGTAACTCCCTCCCCTCCAAGAATGCAGGTGGACCAGAGAGCAGACTGGAGTCACACTTCCAGGATTTGGAATTTGACACTGCTACTCTCTAGCTTTGTGATCTTGGGTAAGTTATTTCATCTCTTATGCCTCAGTTTCCTCATCTGTGAAATAGTGGAGCTATTGATAAAATTAATAGGGCCACTCTGAGAATTAAATCTGTTAAAATTTGTAAAAGTCCTTAGACCATACATGACTCATAGTCAACTCTATATAAATGCTGAGAAATAATAATAGAAGTTCTTCTCAAGTGAGAACACTGAGGTAAAGAGGGATTTAGAAACCTGCCAGCATTCACACAGTTAATGCGTGGCTGAGCTGAGAGTTAAACCCAGACTGCAAAGCCCAGGCCTTCAACCACCCTGCTCTTCTGTTTACCAAATGTGCTGTGTTGCCCCATAACAAAGGAAAAACAACATTTCAGTATAAAAGGTCATATCAGTGGCATTCTACACATCTTAAATTATAAATAATGGGCACTGTATTATTGATTTCCATTCTCTATCACTTGCTCAATAGAAACTTTTCATTATTTCCCTCCCCAGCAGTTTCATTAAGATGTTTGAGAATTTGTTTTGCTTTGCTGCAGATAATATGCTTAATAAGAGGCATTGTTTTCTTTATAGGGCCAGATCTCCTTGTAAATGTTCAATGCCTTTCTGATTTTATGACTCAGAGTCATTGATTGTTGACTCTTAACTCTTCCTTCCCACTTTATATGCCCCACCTCCTGCCTTCCAGCTTCCACAGTATTTATTTCCAGAGAGGCTAACATAGATTCTTGAGACAGAAAATGCTTTGAGTAACTTGTAGTTAACTTATACTTCCCTCTCACACTCCCAAATTGCCTTTGTTACAGTCTTATAATTCTTGAACAATAATATGGTTTTCTGGAGACTCAGAGAAGATGGCGGAAGAGTAAGAAGTGGAGATCACCTTCCACCCCACAGATACATCAGAACTACATCTACACGTGGAACTGCTCCCATAGAACACCCACTGAACGCTGGCAGAAGACCTCAGACTCCCCAAAAGGCAAGAAACTCCCCACATACATGGGTAGGGCAAAAGAAAAATGAATAAACAGAGACAAAAGAATAGGGATGGGGCCTGCACCAGTGGAAGGGAGCTGTGAAGGAGGAAAGGTTTCCACATACCAGGAAGCCCCTTTGTGGGCAGGGACTGTGGGTGGTGGAGGGGGAGCCATGGAGGAGAGCACAGCAACAGAGGTGCAGAGGGCAAAGCGGAGAGATTCCCGCACAGAGGATCAGTGCCAACCAGCACTCACCAGCCCGAGAGGCTTGTCAGCTCACCTGCCGGGGTGGGCAGGGGCTGGGAGCTGAGGCTCAGGCTTCGGTTGGATTGCAGGGAGAGGACTGGGGTTGGCAGCGTGAACAAAGACTGAAGGGGGCTAGTATGCCATGGTTAGCTGGGAGGGAGTCCGGGAAAATGTCTGGACCTGCCAAAGAGACAAGAGACTTTTTCTTGCCTCTTCGTTTCCTGGTGTGCAAGGAGAGGGTATTTAGAGCACTGCTTAAAGGAACTCCAGAGATGGGAGCCAGCCATGGCTATCAGCACAGAGCACAAAGAAGGGCATGAGATTTTAAGGCTCCTGCTGCAGCCACCAGGAAGCCTGTGTGCAAGCATAGGTCACTATCCACACCTCCCCACCTGGGAGCCTGTGCAGCCCGTCACTGCCAGGGTCCCATGATCCAGGGACAGCTTCCCCGGGAGAACACATGGCATGCCTCTGGCTGGTGCAATATCATTCTGGCCTCTGCCACTGCAGGCTTGCCCCACATGCCATACCCCTCCCTTTCCCCTGTCCTGAGTGAGCCAGAGCCACCAAATCAGCTGCTCTTTAATCCCATCTTGTATGAGCAAAGAAGAGATGCCCTCAGGCCACCTACACACAGAGGCGGGGCCAAATCCAAAACTGAACCCTTGGAGCTGTGGGAACAAAGAAGAGAAAGGGAAATTACTCCCAGCAGCCTCAGAAGCAGCAGATTAAAGCTCCACAATAAACTTGATGTACTCTGCATCTGTGGAATACCTGAATAGACAATGAATCATCCCAAATTGTGGAGGTGGACTTGGGGAGCAAGATATATTATTTATTCCCCATTTCCTCTTTTAGTGAGTGTGTATGTGTAGGCTTCTGTGTGAGACTTTGCCTGTATATCTTTGCTTTCACCATTTTTCCTAGGGTTGTGTCCATCCTTTTTTTCTTTTTTTTCTTTTAAAAATATTTTTCTTAATAATTATTTTTTTTATTTTTTATTTGAATAACTTTATTTTATTTTATCTTACTTTATTCTATTTTATTTTGTTTTATTCTCTTTCTTTCTTTCTATTTTTTCTCCCTTGTATTCTGAACCGTGTGGAAAAATGTTCTTGGTGCTCCAACCAGGAGTCAGTGCTGTGCCTCTGAGGTGGGAAAGCCAACTTCAGGACACTGGTCCACAAGCGACCTCCCACCTCCACATAATATCAAATGGTGAAAATCTCCCACAGATCTCCATCTCAACACCAAGACCCAGGTTCACTCAATGACGAGCAAGCTACAGTGCTGGACACCCTATGCCAAACAACTAGCAAGACAGGAGCACAGCCCCATCCATTAGCAGAGAGGCTGCCTAAAATCATAATAAGGCCACAGACACCCCAAAACACACTACCAGACGTGGACCTGCCCAACAGAAAGACAAGATCCAGCCTCATCCCCCAGAACATAGGCACTATCCCCTCCACCTGGAAGCCTACAAAACCCACTGAACCAAACTTAGCCACTGGGGACAGACACCAGAAAACAATGGGAAATGTGAACCAGCAGCCTGCGAAAATGAGACCACAAACACAGTAAGATAAGTAAAATTAGAAGACAGAAAAACACACAGCAGATGAAGGAGCAAGGTAAAAACCCACCAGACCAAACAAATGAAGAGGAAATAGGCAGTCTACCTGAAAAATGATTCAGAGTAATGATAGTAAAGATGATCCAAAATCTTGGAAATAGAATAGAGAAAATTCATGAAGCATTTAACAAGGACCTAGAAGAACTAAAGAGGAAACAAGCAATGATGAACAACAAAATAAATGAAATTAAAAATACTCTAGAAGGGATCAATCGCAGAGTAACTGAGGGAGAAGAAGGGATAAGTGACCTGGAAGATAAAATAGTGGAAATAACTACTGCAGAACAGAATAAAGAGAAAATAACTGAGGACAGTCTCAGAGACCACTGGGACAACATTAAAAGCACCAACATTTGAATTATAAGGGTCCCAGAAGAAGAAAAGAAAAAGAAAGAGACTGAGAAATTATTTGAAGAGATTAGAGTTGAAAACTTCCTTAATATGGGAAAGGAAATAGTTAAACAAGTCCAGGAAACACAGAGAGTCCCATGCAGGATAAATCCAAGGAGAAACACGCCAAGACACATATTAATCAAACTATCAAAAATTAAATACAAAGAAAACATATTAAAAGCAGCAAGGGGGATTTCCCTGGTGGTGCAGTGGTTGAGAGACTGCCTGCGGATGCAAGGGACACGGGTTCATGCCCCGGTCTGGGAAGATCCCACATACCGTGGAGCAGCTGGGCTCGTGAGCCATGGCCACTGAGCCTGCGCATCTGGAGCCTGTGCTCTGCAATGGGAGAGGCCACAACAGTGAGAGGCCTACATACCACAAAAAAAAAAAAAGAAAGAAAGAAAAGCAGCAAGGGAAAAACAACAAACAACACACAAGGGAATACCCGTAAGGTTAACAGCTGATCTTTCAGCAGAAACTCTGCAAGCCAGAAAGGAGTGGCAGGACATATTTAAAGAAATGAAGGAGAAAAACCTACAGCCAAGATTACTCTAACCAGCAAGGATCTCATTCAAATTTGATGGAGAGATTAAAAACCTTACAGAGAAGCAAAACATGAGAGAGTTCAGCAACACCAAACCAGCATTACAACAAATGCTAAAGGAACTTCTCTAGGCAAGAAAAACAAGAGAAGGAAAACACGTACAATAACAAACTCAAAACAATTAAGAAAATGGGAATAAGAACATACATATCGATAAGTACCGTAAATGTAAATGGATTTAATGCTCCCACCAAAAGACACAGACTGGCTGAACTGATACAAAAACAACAACTGTATATATCCTGTGTACAAGAGATGCACGTCAGACCTAGGGACACATACAGACTGAAAGAGAGGGATTGGAAAAAGATATTCCATGCAAATGGAAATCAAAAGAAAGCTGGAGTAGCAATTCTCATATCAGACAAAATAGACTTTAAAATAAAGGCTATTACAAGAGACAAAGTAGGACACAACATATTGATCAAGGGATCAAGCCAAGAAGAAGATATAACAA
Organism: Hyperoodon ampullatus; assembly: GCF_949752795.1. Lineage (NCBI taxonomy): Eukaryota > Metazoa > Chordata > Mammalia > Artiodactyla > Ziphiidae > Hyperoodon > Hyperoodon ampullatus. Next base: position 54,099,735 of record NC_136926.1, on the reverse strand, counting down.
TTGTAAATAGTTATGAACCCAACATAGGAGCATCTCAATATATAAGGCACATCCTAACAGCCATAAAAGGGGAAATTGACAGTAGCACAATCATAGTAGGGGACTTTAACATCCCACTTTCACCAATGGACAGATCATCCAAAATGAAAATAAATAAGGAAACACAAGATTTAAATGATACATTAAACAAGATGGACTTAATTGATATATATAGGACATTCCATCCAAAAACAACAAAATACACATTTTTCTCAAATACTCATGGAATATTCTCCAAGATAGATCATATCTTGCATCACAAAGCAAGCCTTGGTAAATTTAAGAAAATAGAAATCATATCAACTATCTTTCCGGACCACAAAGCTAGAAGACTAGATATCAATTACAGGAAAAGATCTGTAAGAAATACAAACACATTGAGGCTAAACAATACACTACTTAATAACCAAGTGATCACTGAAGAAATCAAAGAGGAAATCAAAATATACCTAGAAATAACTGACAATGGACACACAATGACCCAAAACCTATGGGATACAGCAAAAGCAGTTCTAAGAGGGAAGTTTAGAGCAATACAATCCGACCTTAAGAAACAGGAAACATCTAAAATAAACAACCTAACGTTGCACTTAAAGCAATTAGATAAAGAAGAACAACAAAAAAAAAAAACCCAAAGTTAACAGAAAGAAAGAAATCATAAAGATCAGATCAGAAATAAATGAAAAAGAAATGAAGGAAATGATAGCAAAGATCAGTAAAACTAAAAGCTGGTTTTTTGAGAAGATAAAAAATAATTGATAAACCATTAGCCAGACTCATCAAGAAAAAAAGGGAGAAGACTCAAATCAATAGAATTAGAAATGAAAAAGGAGAAGTAACAACTGGCACTGCAGAAATACAAAGGACCATGAGAGATTACTATAAGCAACTATAAGCTAATAAAATGGACAACCTGAAAGAAATGGACAGATTCTTAGAATTGCACAACATGCTGAGACTGAACCAGGAAGAAATATAAAATATGAACAGAACAATCACAAGTACTGAAATTGAAACTGTGATTAAAAATCTTCAAGGTCTTCCCTGGTGGCACTGTGGTTGACAGTCCGCCTGCCAATGAGAGGACATGGGTTCGTGCCCCAGTCCAGGAAGATCCCACATGCTGCAGAGAGGCTGGGCCCGTGAGCCATGGCTGCTGAACCTGTGCGTCCAGAACCTGTGCTCCACAACGGGAGAAGACACAACAGTGAGAGGCCCGTGTACCACAAGAAAAAAAAAAAAAATCTTCCAACAGACAAAAACCTAGGATCAGATGGCTTCACAGGCGAATTCTATCAAACATTTAGAGAAGAGTTAACACCTATCCTTCTCAAACTCTTCCAAAATATAGCAGAAGGTGGAACACTCCCAAACTCATTCTATGAGGCCACCATCACCCTGATACCAAAACCAGACAAAGATGTCACAAAGAAAGAAAACTACAGGCCAATATCACTGATGAACGTAGATGCAAAAATCCTCAAAAAAATACTAGCAAGCAGAATCCAAGAGCACATTAAAAGGATCATACACCATGATCAAGTGGGGTTTAGTCCAGGAATGCAACGATTCTTCAATATATGCAAATCAATCAATGTGATACACCATATTAACAAACTGAAGGAGAAAAACCATATGATCATCTCAATTGATGCAGAGAAAGCTTTCGACAAAATTCAACACCAATTTAAGATAATAAACCTCTAGAAAGTAGGCATAGAGGGAACTTTCCTCAACATAATAAAGGCCACATATGACAAACCCACAGCCAACATCGTCCTCAATGGTGAAAAACTGAAACCATTTCCACTAAGATCAGGAACAAGACAAGGTTGCCCACTCTTACCACTATTACTCAACATATTTTGGAAGTTTTAGCCACAACAATCAGAGAAGAAAAAGAAATAAAAGGAATCCAAATAGGAAAAGAAGAATTAAAGCTGTCACTGTTTGCATATGGCATGATAGTATACATAGATAATCCTAAATATGCTACCAGGAAAATACTAGAGCTAATCAATGAATTTGGTAAAGTAGCAGGATACAAAATTAATGCACAGAAATCTCTTGCATTCCTATACACTAATGATGAAAAATCTGAAAGTGAAATCAAGAAAACACTTCCATTTGCCATTGCAACAAAAAGAATAACATATCTAGGAATAAATCTACCTAAGAAGACAAAAGACCTGTATGCAGAAAATTATAGGACACTGATGAAAGAAATTAAATATGATACAAAGAGATGGAGAGATATACCATGTTCTTTGATTGGAAGAATCAACTTTGTGAAATGGGATAGGGAGGGTGGAGGGAGGGAGATGCAAGAGGGAAGAGATATGGGAACATATGTATATGTGTAACTGATTCACTTTGTTATAAAGCAGAAACTAACACACCATTGTAAAGCAATTATAGTCCAATAAAGATGTTAAAAAATTAAATAGAACAACTGGAGAAAGGAGAATAAAGAAAACCCCAAAAAATAAAAAATAATAATAATATGGTTTCCTTCTGCACTTCTCAATAGCCCCAATGCAGGCAGATGGGTGAATTGACCCAAGATTTGGATTTTGCAGAAGGAAAAGGAAACTCTTGAAGGGCTGGCAATAAATGGGTTAAAGTTATTCCTCATTGGTTCTGGGCTTAGCAGGCAAGGAAAGGAAAAATAAAGCCCAGAGCAAATGGGAAATGGGGATTGGGGAGAGACTTTGGATTGGGTTGGGTTGGGTTCCTTCTCACTATTAAAATGAGAGTAAGTGACAAAAGAGAGAGTTGGAGGATGTGACCAGGACTGGAGTCTTGGGCTGTGAGAAGTCAGGGGCAGAGCTATTCAGAGTTGTAATGTTCCAGGTGTAGCTGTGGGAGTACATTTCTGAAGTGGTCCCTGTCATCTACCTTTTCACACTGTAAGGGCAAGTCCAGCCCAAGGCTGCAGGTCCAATGTCCCTTCACTAATTAGTTCTAACAATTCTTTCGGGTTGTGCTTTTCTCTCTCTTGTTTCATCTGTAATTTTCAGTTTTGTCTAATCATCACTATCAGGGTAGGAAGAGTCTCTTTTACTTTATCATATTGTTTTTGAAACAACATGGATCATTAATCTTTTTGATCAACTTCTTCCCAAGATTCTGATTCTCACTAATATCTCACTACTATTCACAAATCGTGACCCACACTTGCTTATCTAAAAGGAGTGATTAGGCAGACATGTATGTCAGGTGGTAGACCCTGGAGTTTATGACATAAAAAGAGCTGGGAAGGCAAAGACATCCACTGGATCTACCACATGTGTGTTTTAATTTTTTAATCTAATAGAAGATAGGGTACCGAGGAAGCCTGGAACCAGGTTCTAAAGTCTTCACTGAATGTGGGTGAATACCTGAGTTTTGCAGAGGACATTGAAGAAGTTGGTAGTCATGTGGCTGGAGTCTCAAAAGAGGAATCGTTTTGCATAAGAATAAAAGAATACTGTCTGGACATGGTCATCGGGCCTTGTGGGGCTTGTGATGCAGGTAAAAATGAACTGTCTCTGCTTAGGGTTTGATACATCCAGAGCAGCATTTCCCAAAGCTTGGACAAATGAAACAGAACCTCCAGGAATATTTGGAGATTACAGCTAATGGGACAATCTGATCACAATGAGAAGTAAGAAGAAGCAAAGTTCTTTAGTGATGCTGAAAATGTAGAAATGTTTACTTACAAAGTAAGGAGATTTCTAGAGAATCAGTTGGAAAAATATGGAAAGGAAGAACCACAGAAAGTGGCAATTTTGAAAGACACAGAGAAGGATGGCAGGGCCAATAATATGAAAGAAGAGGAACTCTTAGTGATATGCAGAAGAATTGGCTTGACTTTTCTCTGGATAGCAAACTAGCACTGGCTGAGTTTCCTAGAGGTATGAGCATTTTCATGAGTTTAAAAGGTTGTAGCATTTGCTCCATAGTAAAATAAAATTTTGCAGAACTTTTTTTTTTTCCTGTGGTCTATGCAAAGAGCTCTCCCTGCAGGGATAGGTCAGCCTTCTTGCCTTGTTGCCTTGGGATGAAATCCCAACAACAGGCAGAGGTAAAGCAGTTCAAAAGTTCTCATGCTGAAATGGGAAAGACCTACAGTGGGTTTGGAAATCTATGTTTGAATTGGGTTTTGTTCCATAAATTGCTAAGAAAAAGGGCTGGTCCTTGGGTTCTAACTGCCCAGGAGAGAGACACCCAGTCATCCTTGAAGGAAGTGCCAAGTTTAATGGAAAGGAGCTGGTGCATCTATGCTGGTTTAGGGACAAGGAGCCTGGAGTAAGATGTTCCCGGTTATTGGGAGGAAGTTAGACACATTCCCACGTGCTTTACCTCTCAGCGCCTATGTTGGTTAAAAGGCATCAGACAAAAATACTTGGGTGATATCTTTCACACCCTCGCCCTACTCCCATTCTAAAATGTCATGAATAATTCCTGTCCCATTTTCAATTATATAAAATCCAAGTTTTGCTTTGGAAAATGATAACAGAAAACAAACGAGCAAAGCCAAACAGGCATTTAAGCTTTCCTTGGGTTGATCCAAGAAAAACCTACAAACTTTCCTTTTTTTCCTATTTTTTCCCTTTATAAGTCTTTTTGTTTGTTTGTTTTACCTCTGAAGTCACCCCATATTCTAATATGTCATTAGACAGATATTTTTATGCAGTTTCAGAGCTTCTTATTTTGGGTGCTATTAATCCCTCACCACCCCCTTACTGGTGAAAACTTACTAATACTTCAAGGTCAAAGTTATACATCATATTCTTCTCAAACTTTCTTTTATACTCTTGAGTGTGAGTCAGTTACTCTCTATTCAAGTTCTGTACCTCAACCGAGAGTACTTCTTACAGTCAGTAACAGTCCTGCTTTATGTTCCTTGTTTTCTCGTTAGATTAAAAACCCTCCAAGGGAAAGATTGTGCTTTAGTACCGTATTATTTTCCAGAGCACCTATCTTAATACCTTCACTACAGAGTGTACTTGACAAAATGCTGGCTGATTGAATATCCATTTCCAGTGAATAAAATAGGCCTTTTCAAGTCTTATAAGCAGATTTAAGCTACAAAGAAACATTGTACAGAAATCAAGTAGCAATTTATCAGTAGTCACCCAGTGGCTTTAATGAGCAAATGACCTTTTCCAAACCAACCACAGAAACTTCTTCATTTCCTATTGTTTAAGAAGAATCTTGAATAATAGATTCATAGACTTATTCCTGTGTAGTCTGTGGCCAACACATGTAGGCTTTGGGTGACTTGGAGACAAAGTTCCTCTTCACTTTCAGAATGACAGAGGAAGATCTTCCTCCTAGTTCTGGAATGTTTTGTAGGATGGAGTGAAAAGCTTGGAATCTGGCACCATCAAGCACAGTTGCTGACTCACATTATAGCCTAATGGAACGTGAACAGGCTGGAACCAGTAAACCCTCAATAACCATGTCTCTGGACAAGCAACTTTGATCCTCTGCAACTCTGTCTTTCCTTTATAAAATGTGGCTACAAACACCTGCCCTGAATTTAAGTACTTATATCAGATGCCTCTAATTCACCATTTTAGAATCTCTCAGCCTCATCTGTCTCTTTTCTCCATCCATGACTACAGTAGACAGTTCTGCTGGCTCCAAGAAGTTTCCTGCTGATACAATCTGATCACCCGACTTCAGGACTGTATCTCAGGACTCAAACATGGTGTTAAAAGCCATAAGAACCCACTCAGCTTGCAGTCTATGCAAGCATATCCCAGATGTTTAGGGCAGTTAGGTTAACAACCCACGGAGTGAACTATGACCAGCAAAGTTTAGGGACTCATAGAAAATTCTTCCCCATCTCTGACCCCAGAGAGTTAGTCCTGAAATACACCTTCATAGAACTGAGCCAACAGTTGCCTACATTTGTGGTCAACTCATAATGCATCCTGATATTTGACTCTTTCTATCCATGTCTTACTTCTATTAGACCTGATCTCTTAGTTCTATTCCCTGGGTCTATACTCCCCATATAGCATCATCACACACATGTCTTTGTCTCAGGCTCTGCTTTCTGGGGAACCTAGAATGAGTCTTAACCTTATTGTTACAACATGGGCAGAAAAGCACAAAGGAGAAAAAATCTCTGACACAAAATATAAGGTGATAGCAAATTTTCTTTTCTCTAGGAAGGTAAATATGGAAAAGATAAGTATGTGGTAGTAGCACCTTAAGATCTGAAAATTACAGAGGACTTTATTTGATGTGGAATCTTCTAGCAATGCTTATGGATGATTCTGACTTTTCTTTTGATCACCATTGTTCTGTATTCCTTTGGGATGCTGGCCTGGTCCTACTGGGTAAAACTGCATAGGGATCACACCAGGGATCATAGTCACAACAGTCAATTCATCCGAGCTGATGACATTGCTCTGTGCCCTGGGAAAGGAGCTGGAAGCTGGAAAAGAAACACTCACTAATGGAAAAGAACAAACAGGCTAAGGAGAGAGATGTTATTTTTGAACTGTTAAAGATAGCATTATAAATAGCAGAGAAAATGGAAAAGCAGAAATTAAAATCAAAAGCAAGTTGACAGCAGCACTTTTAATATGACAATTTTGGTGCTTCGAAGGCCCAGGTTGATGGATGTAATACCTGAGTCCCCTCAAAATAGCCAAAGACCATGGGGTTTGAGCACTTAGTCACAATAGCATTTTGGGTTAAACAATCATTGACTCAACAGTGAAATATGAGATGAATTAAAATTATTTTCTTCACAACGGCCAAGGGGCTTGGCAAGTAATATATTGAAGAAATTTCCTGGACATAATAGGTTACATTAATTTTCAATGGCAAAACAATTCCTTCAGCATTATTTTTCAAGGAGAGAAAAGAAGAAGGGGGAGAAAACAACCCTGTTACTTGTGCTATTTACTTCTCGCCTAAATGAGAAAACATGTTTCAAAGGGAAGATTAAAAAAAGTGTACCTAGACATAGAGCAAATCCTGACTGTAAAGAATTCAAGCTAATCCGTTACCCATTTTCCTGTTCAAATGTGGTCATTATTAATCCAAGAAAAACAGAAGCATAAGTGATGAAAATCATTACATGGAGAAGCAGGATATTAAGTCCTCTGCTAGCTAAAAAGCAACTTTGTTTGGAATATGGAACAAAAATAGGAGCAAATCTTTCCATCCAGATGTGCTTACCAGTCATGGTAGAAGAGCTTAGTGATTGCAGCCTCTTTATCCCTGATGTTGAATCAATGAATGAGCACCTCGGGCTCCAAGCCTTGTGGTTTCATGTGCTGCTTGGGGAGTAAGGTAAGTGGAGTTGCGTAGGGTGGTGAGAAGAAGATGATGCCATCAGCTGATACCAAATAGGAGGAGAGGCCAGTGTTCCTGCGATCAGCATGCATGCTTCTCTCCTCCCTGCTCCCCCCTAAGACCTGTGTTACTATCCTCAGATTGTTGACCATCTGGCCCAGTGGTGTCCCGGTGAATGTTTAAGAACTGACTCTAAATGTAGTTCTGACATGAATTTTGGTTGATATTTTCATTTTATAGCAGTGGTTGGAAAACTTTTTCTGTAAAGAGCCAGACGGTAAATATTTTAAGCTTTGCCGGGCACAGTCCCTGTCACAACTACTCTACTCTGCCACTGGAACAAGAAAGCAGTCATAGAAAATACGTAAACAAACGAACACAGTGGTGTTCCAATAAAACCTCACGTAAGGATACTTTCAACTTCCTGTAACTTTCATGTGTCATGAAATATTCCTTTTGTTTTTCTTTATTTTCAACCACTTAAAAATATTAAAAACATTATTATTCTCAGGCTGTACCAAAAATGGAGGCAGCCTGGATTTGGCCTAGAGGCTGTAATTTGCCACTCTTGTTTTACAGTAATGATTAAGTCGGACAATGGTGAAACAACTAAGATGTATGATGGACCTTCATGTGCTTGTCGATGAGTTGTGAGTGACTTCTTTGCTCAGATAATTGTTTTAAAATACTGGAAGTGTTTCCTCAATTTCTTTGTGCTATTCACAGTGTAATGGCTATAGACATGACATACTTTTAAGTTCAGTCTGTATTATAAACACTTTCTATAACTTTCTTATGTCTGGGAGCCCTGATTTGTAGTATTTGCCAATTTCCATGTTATAAACATTCCCACTATGGCTGATTTCAAGTTACTAATGTGACATCGGTTATACTATGTGGATGCCTTTTATAAAGAAACTACAAGAGCAAGGACTTCCTTCTTTATTATTTTTACTTCCAGGCAGTGTCTTGCACTGAACTAAGCACACACTAGGTGCTCGATAAAGATAAGTTTATGGAGCAGTGTGTCCACTGGGTAACTCCACTTGGCTCTCACCTCAAGCCATTTTAAGTGATGGACATGGGTTTGTGGGAGCCAGACAAGCCATCACTTTCTATCCTCAGGTTGGGTTACTGGTCTCTAGCAGCTGTGACTAGGCTTCAAAAGAGTAGAGAAGAAAATCACGTTGGTCTCAGGTGCTCCTAACTCTCTCTCCTTCTCTGCTCTCTTCCTGTCTCTCCCTTCCTGACGGCTTCTCTGCTTCCTGCATTGCACAGGCTCCTAGATGCCTCCTCTGGCCCTGTTACTACTCTACACTTCCCATGCCAGTTAAATGCCTCTAATAGTGTTTATTTGGAGAGAGAGAGAAGCTTTATTTACAAATAGGAACGAAACTTTGATCTACAAGTATAGGCCTCCTTTAGCTAAAATTTTAGGAATGTAACTAACACACCACTTAATGATTAAGAAGATGTCGATATGTATATATGTATGTGTTTATATGTGTATATTTCTTTCAATGAAAAACACTGAACAAAAATTACCCACATTCCTACTACCTTTAGAACTGTATAAAGTAAGAAATGAAAAAAATTTCCTTCAGTCCATCTAATCTCTTAACCCCCAAAATAAACCATTATGAAAAATTTGGGGAGTGTCATTTCTGATTTTTCCTAATTTTGAGAGTATAAAAATCTTTCCTTCTCTCACTCACTCTCTCTACTCTCTCTCTCGTTTTTGGCTCCTCATCCTCTGTTCCCCACCCCTTCTCTGGAATCCTCATTGTCTATGCTACACTTCAGCCAGTCCCTCTTGTTCTGGTCTGAGTCCACCTTCCCCTGTAAGTCCATGTCTCAGTGCAGCCCCCTTGAGTTCTTACAGCTAAGCAGGCTTAGGGCCCACATTTCCACACTGACATAAAGCTGACATTTGCTTTACTGGGTACACTTATTCCCCTGGACTTTATTTGATCGGTATCCACCCGTTGCACTCAGTCTTTTTGTACAATGACTCTGTAACTGACACCCACAGCCACAAAACTATTTAGACTTCCTGGAACCAAATTGCTTTCCAGAACTCCAGTGGCATGAAGCTAATGTGGATATTGATTTCTCGTTTGTTTGTGGCTAGTAATGAGGAGCCCAGAACGGGCAATAGGCTGGTGGAGAGAGCACCTCTTCTGTGAGCTGCTGGCCAGGAGACAGCCCCCTTCAGCTGCTGCCACAGCTGGGCCCCCTGCTCTGTCCTGTGTCCTCTGCAGACTTCCAGGCTTGAGGCTGATGACAAACACCGCCCTGGGCTCCTGTGCTTGCAGCAGAGATCGCCTGCACCCACTGCTGCCCTCCAAACCCATTCTGCCTTTTGTCTGCTGAGGCCCTGAAGCGGCAGGGTCCCCAGTTCACAGCCATCTAGGTTCCCGTGGCCATGTCTGCTGAGACAAAATTGCACGTAGTGTCTGTCTGCAGGAAAAGCACTGCCCCAGACAAATGTGTCAGACACCTAGCCAGCTAGACACCCAATTATTTGTCTTTGCTTTTATTATCTTTTAATTTTTAAAGTCTGACAACAGCACCTTGCACAAAACAGTAGTGTGGCTGGCCATCCTTTTTCCCTCTGCTGATTTAGTTTTTCAGCTGTGGAGGGAAAGACCTGGAAGTCCAGTGCCTAATCCCTGCTAGTGGGCTCCAGGTAAACACACCTCTTTGTGGAAAACTTTGCCGGTTCCCTAGGATAAATGATGAGTGGTAATATTACTGTTGTTTTAAATGAATACCAGGGTTAGTCTCTGATACAAAATAGCTAAACCTCATCCCATAGACAATTCTCCTGATTTTAGTAATGTACCTAATATAAGAAAAACTCTCCACAGTTCTTCAACCAGATGTTGCCTTCTCAGGGAGGCTTACTCTGACCTCTCTACTTGGGATTGCATTGACCACACTCTGTGCTACCTCCCTTCCTTATCTTTCTCTTTTTCTTCTCTCATCACCTTCAACACACTACCTAGATCTTCCTGCTTCTGTCAGTCTCCTCTTAGTAGAACCTAAGCTCCTCAAGGCAGGAATGTATGTCTGTTTTACTCACTGGTGTTTTTCTAGTGCCTAGAAGAGTGCCCAGCACATCTGAAATGTGCAATAAGTATTTGTTGAGTGAATGTAACAAAATCAGATCAGCCATGAGCTTCCCAGTCCTATATCCTCTCTCCCTCTGTGTGACGTCCTCCGATCTCCTTTCTCCTCCTTCTTCAAGTCTTTCCCCTTTACCTCATCCTCCATCCCCTGAAAATACAGTAAGTACCTCCTGGGTTCTTCAGCCCCAGTGTAAGGTTATATTCATTCATGTAGGTTGTGAATGATTGATAAGACCTAAATGTCACTACTCCAAGAATGCAAGGGAAAAAGGCAAAAGAAAACTTTTTAAATGTTTAATTGTGGCCAAATACACATAACAAAACTTACTGTTTTAACCATTATTTTAACCAACAAATAGAATTATAAGACATTCAAAGTGTACATTGCAACAACCCAATACACATATACATTGTGAAAGGATTCTTCTCATATACTTAATTAACACATCTGTAAGAAATCCTTTTACAATACTTACATACATCACATCACCACTATGCATACCCTAAATATCTCACAACCCTACTCGTCAACCATATATATACATTTTTGGTGAGAACACTTAAGTTCTACTCTCTTAGCAAATTTCAATTATTCAGTACAGTGTTGTCAACTATATTCATCATGTTTAACATTGAATCTTCAGACCTTATGTGTCTTATAGCTGAAAGGTTGTACCCTTTTAGCAATCTCTTCCCATTTCCCCAAATCCCCAGCCCCTGGAGACCAGTTTTCTATCTCTTGATTATGGATATATGAATTTGTAATTATTCCTTTTTTTCTCCTTTTATTTATAGATGTTATAGTTTAATAAATAACATTTATCTTAAAATACTGATAAGGTTTCTAGATGTATAATATATGATTGATTAACTGATTTTCTTATTTTTGTTCTTTTTTTGTTTTCTATTTTCTACAGTAATTGGGTATTACTTTTAAAAAAACATATTTTGTTTGTTTTTTTAATTAATTTATTTATTTTTGTCTGCATTGGGTCTTCTTTGCTGCACACGGGCTTTCTCTAGTTGCGGTGAGCAGGGCTTACTCTTTGTTGTGGTGTGCGGGCTTCTCACTGCAGTGACTTCTCTTGTTGTGGAACATGGGCTCTAGGTGTGCGGGCTTCAGTAATTTTGGCACATGGGCTCAGTGGTTGTTGTTCATGGGCTCTAGAGAGCAGGCTCAGTAGTTGTGGCTCACGGGCTTAGTTACTCCACGGCATGTGGGATCTTTCTGGACCAACGCTGGAACCCATGTCCTCTGCATTGGCAGGCAGATTCTTAACAACTGTGCCACCAGGGAAGTCCTGAGTGTTACTTTTATAATACTTCTATAATATTAAAAGTATTCTTATTTAGTTAGAGCATTTTTGAACACTATTAAAATCTCATGTTATCAGAGAAAATACAGCACACTCAAATCAGGTGGTTGTGGAAGGTTATTTTTTTTTCTATTTAATAAATGTATGACCCCTTTGCCCATTTCTCCCATCCACCCACTTCCTGTCTCTGGAAACCACCAATCTGTTCTCTGTATCTATGAGATTTTGTTTTTAGTGTTGTTTCTTTTTTTTATTTTTCAGATTCCACATATGAGAGATCATAGCATATTTGTCTTTCTCTGTCTGACATTTCATTTAGCATAATGCCCTTGAGATCCATCTACATTATCACAAATGGCAAGATTTCACTCTTTTTATGACTGAATTATATAATTACATGTATATACATTATTTATATGTACATTATATATACACATATGTACACATATATACATATTTTAATATATGTATATATGTGTGTGTGTATATATATATTTTATATATATATTTATATATATTATTTATCCACTAATGGACACTTAGGTTGTTTCCATATCCTGGCTCTTGTAAATAATGTTGCAATGAACATTGGGGTGCATATGTCTTTTTGAGTTAGTGCTTTCATTTTATTGAATATATAGCCAGAAGTGGAATTAATGTAATTATATTTTTAATTTTTTGAGGAACCTCCATACTGTTTTCCATAGTGCCTGAACCAATTTGCATTCCCACTAACAGTGCATAATTTTTCCCTTTTCTCCACATCCTTACGAACACTTGTTATTTGTTGTCTTTTTGATAATAGGTGTGAAGTGATACCTCATTATGGTTTTGATTTGCATTTCCCTGATGATTAGTGATGGTGAACATATTTTCATGCACCTACTGCCGACCTCTATGTTTTCTTTGGAAAAATGTATATTCACATCTTCTGCCCATCTTTTAATGATTTGTTGTTGTTGTTGTTGTTTTTTGCTATTGAGTTGTATAAGTTCTTTATGTATTTTGGATATTAGCTCCTTATCAGATATATGATTTGCAAATATTTTCTCCCATTCAGCAGGTTGCCTTTTAATTTTGTTGATAATTTCTTTTGCTGTGCAGAAGCGTTTTAGTATGATATGGTCCCACGTATTTATTTGTGCTTAAAAAAAATCATTACCAAGACCTATGTCAAGGAGTGTACTGTTTGTTTTCTTCTAGGACTTTATGGTTTTAGGTCTTACATTAAAGTGTTTAATACATTTTGAGTTAATTATTTTGTAATGTGTAAGATAGTGGTCCAGTTTCATTCCTTTGTGTGTGGCTGTCCAGTTTTCCCAACACCATGTATTTAAGAGACTGTCATTTTTCCATTGTATCTTCTTGGCTTCTTTGTCATATATTAATTGACCATGTATGCATGGGAATATTTTGAGGCTCTCTATTTTGTTCCATTGATTTATGTAGCTATTTTTTTGCCAATACCTTACTGTTTTAATTACTATAGTTTTGTAATATAGTTTGAAATCAGGAAACATAATGCCTCCAGCTTTCTTATTCTCAAGACTGCTTTGGTTATTTGGGGCCTTCTGTGGTTCCATACAAATTTTAGGATTATTTGTTCTATTTATTTGAAAAATGCCAAATAAATATTTGTTGTATTTATATTAAAAATGCCAGTTAAAATTTTGATAGGGATTGCACTGAGTCTGTAGATTGCTTTAGGTAGAATGGACATTTTAATAGCAATGATTCTTCTAATCATGAGCACGGAATATTTTTTCATTTATTTGTGTCTGATTTCTTTTATCAATATCTTCTAGCTTTCCATGCACAGGTTTTTCACTTCCTTGATTAAATTTATTCCTAGGTGTTTTATTCTTTTGATGCAATTGTGAATGGGATTATTTTACTAATTTTTCTTTCTGTTAACTCATTATTAATTTATAGAAGCACAACAGATTTTTTGTGTATCGATTTTGTATCCTGCAACATTACTGAATTTGTTTATTAGTTTTAACAGTTTTTTGGAGTCTAGGTTTTTCTGTATATAATATTGTGTCATCTGCAAATAGTGGCAGTTTTACTTCCTCCTTTGCAATTCGGATGCCTTTTTTTTTTTCTTGCCATCTTGAGCATTTTTTTTTTTTTTTTTTTGTGGTACACAGGCCTCTCACTGTTGTGGCCTCTCCCATTGCGGAGCACAGGCTCTGGACGGGCAGGCTCAGCAGCCATGGCTCACAGGCCCAGCCACTCCGCGGCATTTGGGATCTTCCTGGACTGGGGCATGAACCCGTGTCCCCTGCATCGGCAGGTGGACTCTCAACCACTGTGCCACCAGGGAAGCCCTTGAGCATTTTTAAGTGTGCAGATCAGTAGTATTAAGTGCATTCATATTGTTGTACAAACGTCACCACTATCAATCTCCAGAAGTCTTTCCATCTTTCAAAACTGAAACTCTGTACCCATTAAACTATAACTTCCCATTCCCCCCTAATCTTAGCCTCTAGCAATAATCTACTTTCTGTCTATAAATTTGACTACTCTAGGTAGTCAAATTTATAGACACAACATTTATCATAAAAGGAAAATATTTAATTGTAGGTACATCAGGCATCAATGGATATAAATATTTGGGGAGAAACCGAACATTCTAAGGGCCCCTAAAATTACATGCACATATAACCAGCTATTTGATATATGAACATATAGACTTCACCTTCGCCAAATATGCATGAAGGGAAGAATTTTATCTAAATTGCCAGTGTGTTCTACAATAAGCAAAAAAAAAAAAAAAAAAAAAAAAAGGAAAAAAAAAGAAAATCTAGATTTATGTATGATGTAATAAAACTGATGTTTAAATGTAAAATGATTAAATCTTGATGATTAGCAATAATTTCTGAAGTGCTTTATGTTTAAAATAGTTTAACATTCTTGGTCTTATCCTTTTGTTTCTATAACAGGTCCATAAAATGGAAAGGTGGAGTATCATTATTCTTCTTACAGTTGCCATGGTCTTAAACTGGGTTCACCACCAGGTTCTGGGGAGCATTTCACCTATTACAATTGTATTAAATTGTCACCAGCATGGCATTACCCAAAACTTAGGGGTGAAGATGGATAAAGCCCACATGTACTGAGGGCTTGCCCTGGTCCAGGAACTGTGCTCAGTGTTGCCATAGATATTCTTACCACATGAACACACATTGTAAATTCACTACTTACTAGCTGGGGTACCATGAGTAGATTATAGAAACTCATCAAGTCTCTGTGTCCCTACCTGAAAAATGGGCATGATACTCCAACCTCCCACTTTCCTTTTGTCTTTCCATAACCTGTAATAGAGGTATAAACAAATCAGTCCCTAAGTGCTATTATGAGCATGAAACAGCCTGAAGATTTGGATGTACTGTGTTAAAATAGGCACATGTCTGCAAAGACAACCACACTACGACTCTGAAGAGTCAAAGAATATACATCACCTCACTTCCTCTAAAACTGCAGTGGTGTTCCTCCTCAGTCAGCCCACTCATCTGGTGAGGTGGGGGAGGGGACAATGTTTACTTGAATCTGAGTATTTTAACATCACTCCATAATTTTAGGAGTCTCTTTAGGCAAAGCAGCTTCTGGATGGATTCCACATCTTTCAGAACTCTGCCTCAGTTCTTTTCCTGTGGAGCCTGGGAAGATGTGTATAAAGCCACATGGCCTTGGTGGGGAGAAACCCAACTTCTATGGGTTCTGCTTGTGCCTTTGCAGACACCAAAACATGACAAATTTTGGCTCTGTCATTCTTGTTCCAACAGGGAGCAGCGATTCTTTCCAGCTAACATAGCTTCTCCTTGCCATTTGATGGTGTTCAGATCTTCTGATCTCCTGTAATATTCCTTCATGTCAGAGCTCAGACCACCCAGAGGCTTCAGGGGCACCCAACCCTGTCTTCATCTTGTCTCCCTGAGTATTCTTCTTCCCATCCCACCCTTACAAATGGTCCTATGACCTAACCATCGTCTTACAAGTTAGTGTCCATGTTACATGGGAGCTGGGGCAGGACAAAGGTGCAAAATAGCTACTCACTCCCTGTCCACACAATTTCATCCTCCTGATTGCATTATGAATGTCTTATGTTGGCTCTGGAGGTTCCTATCTGGTGGTTCCACTTAAAGTTCTTAAAAATATTTAGTTAAAGTCTTCTCGGTCTTAGGTGTTTTCCCTCTACCTAAGTAACACATCTCCTCCCACTTTTCATCTCAAAGCTCCTAAGCAGGAAGGTTAGGGTTCATACCTGACCACACCTATTCCTAATTGTTTCTTCCTAATCTCAGTGATACTTTGTCAGGGAAAGAATGGGCTTTTTTTTTTTTTGGTAACTCTTCCAGGTTATATTCTCCTTCTAGTTGAGCATAATTTACCATCTCTCTTTTCCTGAAATTAAATGCCAGTTAAAATTTTGGACACAAGCAGCACAACTCTGCTAAATAATAAGAGAACAAAAATCCATAGGGACCTTAGAAATGACATAACAATTTCACCCATGTACGACTTAGGCATTGTATTAGTCTGCTAGAGCTGCTATTACAAAATATCATGGGAAAGGACTGTAGTCAGACTTTGTTAATCTCACGGGAGGAACCCAAGGCCTAGAGTGAATTGCCTAAGTACACAATTACTGTTGGCAGAGGTTGAATGGAACTCAGGTATTGCATCTCAATTCCTTGGTTTCTCCTTTGTATCATTTTGATCATGGAGAATTATTTTCCATATACTGCAGTATACAGTTATACAGATAAGTGCCTTACTTGAAGATTTTGTTAATGTAGCAAATGGGGTCGGTGCACAATTAGATGCATGAAGGAAGTTCATTTAATTGTTTTGCAAAGAATAAAAATGAAAAAAAATGTTGTTTGTTTCTAGTCTGGCATCATATGTTGATGAAAGGAGAAAATTAAGAAATGGTAAGAGAAGATCTCTCCAAATATTTTACTTTTTTTCTGCTCAGATTTGTTTGATTCATCCAAATTAGTGTCCATTAATAAGGGGGCATAAATAAAGGGCAATTTATCAATCTTTCATTGAAGAATTCTAGTCATATTTTGCTTTTGACTATATTATTTCAGAATCAATAATAAACATTAGACATATATCTATCTCTTCTCTTTGGATCAACTAAAACATAAAAGTCTTACACACATTGTGTTCTTTGTCCAATGACCTTGAATAACAGAAAAGCTAAGATTAGAGAAAATATTTTTAAAACCTGACTTACCAATGGATCATGATATTACCTTTGCCTTTGAGCCTTATTTGAGGGTTTAGATTGTAGGAGCTGGAAGGTCCCTTAGAGTTCACCTAGGCCAACACCCTCATTTTCCAGATGAGGAACCTGCACCTGGGAGAAATGAAGTCAATTACTCAAGGTCACACAGAAATTCACTCTCTTAGTCCAGCTAACATTCATGTATTTTGACATCAGTTCACTTTCCATTATGCCAAGGTGTCTCAAAATTAATAAAACAGGGTAGTGTTTTGTCAATATTCTCCAATGGATTTTAATTTACCCTTTAATTTCTATTTATCTCTAAGACTTAGCTTCAAGGTTAATGGAACTAGGGAAATGTGGGTGTGATTTCCCAGAAGACAAAGAATCCCATAAATTAGCTTTCTCTCAAGTATGACTTTTTTACCTTCCTTTGTGAAAGATAATCTTTAAAGCAAGGCTTTATGAAAGACTAAAGGATTAACAAAATTTGTTTTCTTCTTCTTTAATATACCAAGAAGTAGGCCCAGAGACCCAGGTCCTAGAGACTTCTCATGAAGCTATGTTAGATGGGATGAGGAGAATGCCCAAGATAGACAGGTTTCCTCTGCATGTAATCTAGAGCTCAGTCAGCCTTGGGTCTTCTATATGGCCTGGTGCTTTTGCAGAGGGATCATTTAAAATTAATTAGAACAATGGAAGATTCCAAGGATATTTCAACAGGATCCAGAAGTTCTCGAATGTCCCTGGAGGATGATCTTGGAGTTAACTGAGGACTTAGGGAGCTTGTCAGAAAAGACCACCAACAGGAGCAAAGTGGTCATTCCACTGAGATGTTCAGGGCTGGCTGCCAAAGCCAGACACTGAGTGAGGTTCATAGCCATGTATCAGAGGCACAAGGTGCTAGAAGGACAGAGAGATTTCATTTGTTGTAAGAAAGAGATTGATTAAAGATCTAGAGCAACAGATGAAGCTGTAAGAATGGACTGCACTCACTCACCCTCTCTGTTCTTTGAGTACTCCACTCCCTCAGTGATTTTCTCCCTCTCACTTCCCCAACCCTCATCCACAGTCCTACTCTCCAGTGTTGTATCCCTCTGTTTACCACCTTCTATCTCTCCAGCTCACTTCACAAGTACTCTCCCTGCAACTATAAATAATTCAAAACCAATGACACTTTTTTCCTCTTGCACCTACTACATTTTTCTCTATCACTTCCTCCTTTCTATAGCTTTATTCCAGGGGCACATTGCTATAATCACTCCTTGCATATTCTTGACTTCCTTATCCCTTCTTGCTCTGTCATAATCTCCTGGCCCAAACCCAACCCTCGGTTAATCCAACTCCTCTCCCCTCCAGGAAAGCAGTAGTGTGGCTGAAGGAAAACTTCTCTTAAGCTGAGGTCAATCAGCGATAACTAACATCAAGCAGATCTCATTGTATACAGGAAATAGTGCTCCATTTCCCCTTATCAGCTAATTCACGCCTTTTTCTTACTCATTTTCAATACTCCTCCCCTAAATCACACAGGTGATTTCCTCTTTGCCTCTTATTTTACTGATAAAATAAATTCCCATTGGTGAAGAAATATGTGTGATATCTTCCATCTTCCTGAGCTGCATGTCCCCTTCCTGCTGTCAATGTCTTTGTTCCTCTTTGTTGATGAAATCTTTGAGGAGTTTCTGTGAAAACTGGCTCATTACCTGACCTCATGGTCTTCACAATTTAGCAGGAAAATGGTACAGTTTAATAATGAAGACATAGTGGAAATGAGGAGAACCCTATTGGTCCTTCTAGGGACAGATGCTTGGTCCGTATACTCTGCTGGAGTTCCTCTCTGAAGTACCCAGACAAGAGTATCTCGTGCACATTTCCCGAGTTTTTTTTTTATGCTAAATCTCACCACCAAATGGAAAAAATTAAGTACCTAATGATCATGAGCAGTAGCCCCCAGACCTCTGGCACCTAAGGATTGATAATGTTAATGATCCTGTTATCTCAGCATCAACTAGTCAGAGAATTGGGCATGAGCTGATCATATACCCATACCTTACAGCCCTCCTCCTCTATCTTGCTTTTAAAAATGTTTTGCTGAAACCCTTTGGCAAACATTTTTGGAGCACAAGTCAGCCGTTCTCTTTGCTTGGCCCTGCAATAAAGTTTTATTTGCTCTAAATTCCAAGTTTCCCTTTGTTTGGCCTCATTGTGCATAGGGCACACAAACTTACATTTGGTAAACAGCAGAATAACATGTAATTACAAATTATCTGTATGTGAATGGAGAGATGATAGATGATAAATAGATTTATACTTACATACATACATATATGGAAAGAGAGAAATTTAAAGTGCAAAATTTTGAAGATTAGGTTGAAAGCAACAGATATGCTCAGGATAGAAAGTATCTGGAAGCATATCGCACAGACACTTTTTTTCTTGTCCTCCAACACATTTTAAGGTCTCCCATAGCCTTTCATATCTTTGTAGAATAATTTTTAATTGTAGTAAAAGGAGCAACACGAACACTGTGAAGTCTCACCTGGGCTGTCCCTCGCTGCAGGTGCCACAGTCGAGCATACTGTGACCTGAAGGAAAGCCAGGCATCTTTTTGTGGTTTATTTATTTATTTATTTACTTACTTATTTATTTATTTTTCAAATTTATGTTGGAAGAGTTGGAACTTTTTTTTAAACATCTTTATTGGAGTATAATTGCTTTACAATGGTGTGTTAGTTTCTGTTTATAACAAAGTGAATCAGCTATACATATACATATATCCCGATATCTCCTCCCTCTTACGTCTCCCTCCCACCCTCCCTATCCCAGTCCTCTAGGTGGTCACAAAGCACGAAGCTGATCTCCCTGTACTATGCGGCTACTTTCCACTAGCTAGCTATTTTACATTTGGTAGTATATATAAGTCCATGTCACTCTCTCACATCTTTCCAGCTTACCCTTCCCACTCCCCATGTCCTCAAGTCAATTCTCTACATCTGTGTCTTTTTTCCTGTCCTGCCCATAGGTTCTTCAGAACAACTTTTTGTTTTTAGATTCTATATACATGTGTTAACATACAGTATTTGATTTTCTCTTTCTATCTTACTTCACTCTGCATGACAGTCTCTAGGTCCATCCATCTCACTACAAAAAACTCAATTTCATTTCTTTTTATGGCTGAGTAATATTCCATTGCATATATGTGCCACATCTTATTTATCCATTCATCTGACGATGGACAGGTAAGTTGCTTCCATGTCCTGGCTATTGTAAATATAGCTGCAATGAATATTTTGATACATGAATCATTTTGAATTATGGTTTTCTCAAGGAATATGCTCAGTAGTGGGATTGCTGTGTCGTATGGCAGTTCTAGTTTTAGGTTTTTAAGGAACCTACATACAATTCTCCATAGTGGCTGTAACAATTTACCTTCCCACCAACAGTGCAACAGGGTTTCCTTTTCTCCACACCCTTTTCAGCATTTATTGTTTGTAGATTTTTTGATGATGGCCATTCTGACTGGTGTGAGGTGATGCCTCATGGTAGTTTTGATTTCCATTTTTCTAATGATTAGTGATGTTTAGCATTCTTTCATGTGTTTGTTGGCAATCTGTATATGTTCTTTGAAGGAATGTCTATTTAGATGTTCTGCTTATTTTTGGAGTGAGTTGTTTGTTTTTGTGATACTGAGTTACATGTGTTGCTTGTAAATTCTGGAGGTTAATCCTTTGTCAGTTGCTTCATTTGCAAATATGTTCTCCCATTCTGAGGGGTGTCTTTTCACCTTGATTATGCTTTCCTTTGCTGTGCAAAAGCTTTGAAGCTTGATTAGGTCACATTTGTTTATTTTGGTTTTTATTTCCATTTCTCTAGGAGGTGGGTCAAAAGGATCTTGCCGTGATTTATGTCATAGAGTGTTCTGCCTATGATTTCTTCTAAGAGTTTTATAGTGTCTGGCCTTACATTTAGGTCTTTAATCTATTTGGAGTTTATTTTTGTGTATGGTGTTAAGGAGTGTTCTAATTTCATTCTTTTACATGTAGCTGTCCAGTTTCTGAAAAGGCTGTCCACTTATTGAGAAGGCTGTGTTTTCTCCATTGTATATTTTACCTCCTTTATCAAAGATGAGGTGACCATACGTATGTGGGTTTATCTCTAGGCTGTCTATCCTGTTTCATTGATCTATGTTTCTGTTTTTGTGCCAGTACCATACTGTCTTGATTACTGTACCTTTGTAGTATAGTCTGAAGTCAGGGAGCCTGATTCCTCCAGCTCCATTTTTCTTTCTCAAGGTTGCTTGGACTATTCGGGGTCTTTTGTGTTTCCATACCAATTGTGAATTTTTTTTGTTCTAGTTCTGTGAAAAATGCCATTGGTAGTTTGACAGAGATTGCATTGAATCTGCAGATTGCTTTAGGTAGAATAGTATAGTATAATCATTTTCACAGTGTTGATTCTTCCAATCCAAGAACATGATATATCTCTCCAACTATTTATGTCATCTTTAATTTCTTTTATCAGTGTCTTATAGTTTTCTACCTACAGGTTTTTTGTCCACCTAGGTAGGTTTATCCCTAGGTATTTTATTCTTTTTTTTTTGTAATGGTAAATGGGAGTGTTTCCTTAATTTCTCTTTCAGATTTTTGTCATATCTGTCTAGGAATGCAAGAGATTTATGTGCATTAATTTGGTATTCTGCTACTTTACCAAATACTTTCGTTAGCTCTAGCAGTTTTCTGGTAGTATCTTTAGGATTGCCTATGTATAGTATCATATCTTCTGCAAACAGTGACAGCTTTACTTCTTTTCCGATTTAGATTCCTTTTATTTATTTTTCTTCTCTGATTGCCTTGGCTAAAACTTCCAAAATCATGCTGAATAACAGTGGTGAGAGTGGAAAACCTTGTCTTGTTCCTGATCTTGTGGAAATGGTTTCAGTTTTTCACCTTTGTGAAAGATGTTGGCTGTGGGCTTGTCATACATGACCTTTACTATGTTGAGGTAAGTTTCCTCTAAGCCTACTTTCTGGAGGGGTTTTATTATAAATGGGTGTTGAAATTTGTAGAAAGCTTTTTCTGTATCTATTGAGATGATCATATTTTTCCCTTTCAATTTGTTAATATGGCTTATCACATTGATTGATTTGTGTATATTGAAGAATTCTTGCATTCTTGGGATAGACCCCATTTGATCATGGTGTAAGATCCTTTTAGTGTGCTGTTGGGTTTTGTTACCTAGTATTTGGATGAGGATTTTTGCATCTATGTCCATCAGTGATATTGGCCTGTAGTTTTCTTTTTTGTTACTTGTTTGTCTGGTTTTGGTGTCAGGATGATAGTGACCTTGTAGAATGAGTTTGGGTGTGTTCCTTCTTTTGCTATATTTTGGAAGAGTTTGAAGAGGATAGGTGTTAGCTCTTCTCTAAATGTTTGATCGAATTTGCCTGTGAAGCCCTCTGGTCCTGGGCTTTTGTTTTATTTGAAGCTTTTTTATCACATTTTCAATTTCACTGCTTGTGATTGGTCTGTTTATATTTTCTATCTTTTCCTATTTCAGTCTCGGAAGGTTGTACTTTTCTAAGAATTTTTCCATTTCTTCCAGGTTGTCCATTTTATTGGCATATAGTTGCTTGTAATAATCTCTCATAATCCTTTATATTTCTGCAATGTCAGTTGTTAATTCTCCTTTTTCATTTCAAATTCTATTGATTTGAGCCCTCTCCCTTATTTATTTATTTTTTCTTTTTTCTTTTTAAATTCATGTTTAATTTGCTTACAGTCAGTTGCAGGAGTTCTAAATATACAGCTTGATGAATTTTTATACAACAATACACCATAGACTCAACTAAGCTTTTTTTTTTTTTTTTAACATCTTCATTGGAGTAAAATTGCTTTACAATGGTGTGTTACTTTCTGCTGTATCACAAAGTGGATCAGCTATATGTATACATATATCACCCTATCTCCTCCCTCTTGAGTCTCCCTCCCACCGTCCCTATTCCACCACTCTAGGTGGACACAAAGCACCAAGCTGATCTCCCCATGTGATGCGGCTTCTTCCAAATAGCTTGCTATTTTACATTTGGTAGTATATATAAGATGTAGAGAATGAATTTGAGGACATAGGGAGGGGGAAGAGTAAACTGGGAAAAAGTGAGAGAGTTGCATGGATTTATATATACCCCCTTTTTTTCTTGGTGAGCCTGGCTAATGGTTTATCAATCTTGTTTATCTTTGTAAAGAACCAGCTTTAGTTTTATTGATCTTTGTTATTGTTTCCTTCATTTATTTTTCATTTATTTCTGTTCTGATATTTATGATTTCTTTCCTTCTGCTAATGTTGGGTTTTTTCTTCTTTCTATAATTATTTTAGGCATAAATAAAGCTATTTATTTGAGATGTTTCTTGTTTCTTTAGGTAGGATTGTATTGCTAAAAACTTCACTCATAGAACTGCTTTTGCTGCATTCCATTGGTATTGGGTCATCATGTTTTCATTGTCATTCATTTTCTATGTATTTTTTGATTTCCTCTTTGATTTCTTCAGTGATCTCTTGGTTATTTAGTAGTGTTTTGTTTAGCCTCAATGTGTTTGTATTTTTTACAGATTTTTCCTGTAACTAATATCTAGTCTCATAGCATTGCAGTTGGAAAAGATACTTGATACAATTTCAATTTTCTTAAATTTACCAAGGCTTGCTTTGTGACCCAAGATATGATCTGTCTTGGAGAATGTTCCATGAGCACTTGAGAAGAAAGTGCATTCTGTTGCTTTTGGATGGAATGTCCTATAAATATCTATTAAGTCCATTTTATTTAAGGTATCATTTGAAGCATGTGCTTTCAAATTTATTTTCATTTTGGATGATCTGCCCATTGGTGAAAGTGAGGTGTTAAATTTCCCTACTATGATTGTGTTACTGTCAATTTCCTCTTTTATGGCTGTTAGCATTTGCCTTATGTATTGAGATGCTCCTATGCTGGATGCATAAATATTTACAGTTGTTATATCTTTTTCTTGGATGGATAACTTGATTATTATGTAGTGTCCTTCTTTGTCTCTTGTAATAGTCTTTGTTTTAAAGTCTATTTTTTCTGATATGAGAATTGCTACTCCAGCTTTCTTTTGATTTCTTTTTTTCATGGAATATCTTTTTCTGTCTCCTCCCTTTTAGTCTGTATGTGTTCTTAGGTCTGAGGTGGGTTTCTTGTAGACAGCATATATAAAGGTCCTGTTTTTGTATCCATTCAGCCAGTCTATGTCATTTCATTGAAGCATTTAATCCATTCACATTTAAGGTAATTATCAATATGCATGTTTCTATTACCATTTTCTTAATTGTTTTGGGTTTGTTATTGTAGATCTTTTCCTTCTCTCGTGTTTCATTCTTAGAGAAGTTTCCATAGCATTTGTTGTAAAGGGGGTTTGGTGATGGTGAATTCTCTTAGCTTTTGCTTGTCTGTAAAGGTTTTATTCCTCTGTCTAATCTGAATGAGATCCTTGCTTGGTAGAGTAATCTTGGTTGTAGGTTTTCCTCTTTCATCACTTTAAATATGTCTTCCCACTCCCTTCTGGCTTGCAGAATTTCTGCTGAAAGATCAGCTGTTAATCTTAAGAGGATTCCCTTGTACATTATTTCTTATTTTTCTCATGTTGCTTTTAATATTTTTCTTAGTATTTAATTATTGATAGTTTGATTAATATATGTCTTGGCATGTTTCTCCTTAGATTTATGCTGTATGGGTCTCTCTGTGCTTCCTGGAGTTGATTGTCTATTCCCTTTCCCATATTAGGGAAGTTTTCAACTATAATCTCTTCAAATATTTTCTCAGTCCCTTTCTTTTTCTCTTCTTCTTCTGGGACCCTTATAATTCGAATGTTGTGTGTTTAATGTTGTCCCAGAGGCCTCTTAGACTGTCCTTAATTATTTTCATTCTTTTTCCTTTATTCTGCTCTGCTGTAGTTATTTCCACTATTTTATCTTCTAGGTCATTCTTCTGCCTCAGTTATTCTGCTATTGATTCCTTCTAGAGAATTTTTAATTTCATTTATTGTGTTGTTCCTCATTGTTTGTTTGGTCTTTAATACTTCAAGGTGATTGTTAGACATTTCTTATATTTTCTCACTTCTGTTTCAAATATTTTGATCATCTTTACTGTCATTACTCTGAATTCTTTTTCAGGTAGGCTGCCAATTTCCTTTTCATATTTTTTTGGTCTGGTGGGTTTTTATTTTGCTCCCTCCTCTGCTGCATATTCCTGTCTTCTAATTTTACTTAACTTACTGTGTTTGGCCTCTCCTTTTTGGAGACTGCAAGTTCGTAGTTCCCATTATTTTTGGTGTCTTTCCCCAGTGGCTTAGGTTTGTTCAGTGAGTTGTTTAGGCTTGCTGGTGGAGGGAACTAGTGCCTGCGTTCTGGTATATGAGGCTGTATCTTGTCTTTCTGGTAGGCAGGACCATGTCCAGTGGTGTGTTTTGGTGTGTCTTTGACCTTTTAATGATTTTAGGCAGCCTTTCTAATGGGTGAGAGTGTGTTCTTGTCTTACTAGTTGTTTGGCATATGGTGTCCAGCACTGGAGCTTGCTGGTCTTTGAGTGGAGCTGGGTCTTAGCAGTGAGATAGAGATCTCTGGGAGAGCTATTACCATTTGTTATAATGTGGAGCCAGAAGGTCTCTGGTGGACCAATGGCCTGAACTCGGCTCTCCCACCTCAGAGACACTGGCCTGACACCTGGCCAGAGCACCAAGACCCTGTCAGCCATACAGCTCAGAAGAAAATGAAGAAAAAAAAAAGAAAGAAAGGAAAAAATAAATTAATATAAAATAATTAAAATAAAATATAAATAATAGTTATTAATTTTTTTAAAAAATAAAGTAATTTAATAAAAAGAAGTAACAAAGAGAGCAGCCAAACCAAAACACAAGTCCACCAATGATAACAAGTGCTAAAAACTATACAAAAAGAAAAAAGATACAGACAGAACCCTAGGACAAATGTTAAAGCAAAGTTGTACAGACAAAATCACACAAAAAAACATACACACTCACAAAAAGAGAAAAGTGAATAATATATATATATATATATATATATATATATATATATATATATATATATATAAACAAAAAGGAGGAAGAGAGCAACCAAATCAATAAACAAATCTATCAATGATAATAAACTCTAAATAGTAAACTAAGATAAACATAAAGCCAGGAACAAATTAGATGCAGAAAGCAAACCCCAAGTCTACAGTTTTTCCCAAACTCCACCGCCTCAATTTTGGGATGATTTGTTGTCTATTCACGTATTCCAGAGAAGCAGGATACATCCAGTTGATTCTGGAAATAAAATCCGCTCCTCCTGAGGCTGCTGGGAGCAATTTCCCTTTTTCTTCTTTCTTCGCCCAGCTCTTGACATTCAGCTTTGGATTTGGCTCTGTCTCTGCGTGTAGGTCACGTTGGGGTTCCTGGTCTTCACTCGGACAGGACAAGGTTAAAGTAACAACTGATTACGGGTTTCTGGCTCACTCAGGCAGGGGAGTGGGCGAGAGAGTTACGGAATGCATGGCTAGTCTGAGGTGTCAGAGGCAGGCATGATGTTGCAACAGCCTGAGGTATGCCGTGTGTTCTCCCAGGGAAGTTGTTCCTGGATCATGGGGCCCTGACAGTGGCGGGCTGCACAGGCTCCCTGGAGAGGCGGTGTGGATAGTGAACTTTGCTTGCACACAGGCTTCTTGGTGGCTGCAGCAGCAGCCTTAGCATTTCATGCCCCTCTCTGGCATCCGCGCTGATAGCCACGACTCGCACCTGTCTCTGGAACTCGTTTAGGCGGTGTTCTGCATCCCCTCTCCTCACGCACCTCAAAACAATGGTCTCTTGACTCTTAGGCATATCCAGACATTTTCCTGGTCTCCGTCCAGGCTAGCTGTGGCACACTAGCCCCCTTCGGGCTGTGTTCACACAGCCAACCCCAGTCCTCTCCCTGGGATCTGACCTCTAAAGCCTGAGCCCCGGCTCCCTGCCCCCACCTGCCCCAGCACATAAGTCAACAAGCCTCTTGGGCTGGTGAGTGCTGGTCGGCACTGATCCTCTGTATGGGAATCTCTCTGTTTTGCCAACTGCATCCCTCTTGCTGCTCTCTCCTCTGGGACGCCAAAGCTTTCCCCCTACTCACCCCCTGTCTCCACCAGTGAAGTGTTTTCCTACTGTGTGGAAAATTTTCCTTCTTCCCAGTTCCCTCCCAGGTGTGCAGGTCCCATCCCTATTCTTTTGTCTCTGTTTTTTTTTTCTTTTTCTTTTTCTTTTTCCTTACCCAGGTAAGTGGGGAGTTTCTTGCCTTTTGGGAAGTCTGAGGTCTTCTGCCAGCATTCAGTAGGTGTTCTGTAGGAAGTGTTCCACATGTAGATGTATTTCTGATGTATTTGTGGGGAGGAAGGTGATCTCCATGTCTTACTCCTCCACCATCTTGAAAGTCTCCTCAGACACACTTCTTAACAAGCTCTTATTCCCCTTCCTCTCCCTTCAAAAGAAAAGAGAGAGAGAGAGAGAGAGAACAGACAAAATTTAGTCACAAGCGATTACTCAACATAAAAAACTAACTACTAAAGAGGTTGTGTGACAGGAGACCAGCAGTAAGAATTGAAACAATCTCATCATGGATTTAAATCTAAGTAACTATCATGAAATTCAAGCATTATACCTATGGAGGAAAGATACTAATGTGAAAAACAATCATTTTGATACAATATTTGTAGACAGAAATTGCAGTGCATGCTAATTGTGAGATACGGCAGTGGGCAGGGGGAAAGGTAAGGCTGCCTAAGTAAGAGAAATAGGGACTGTTTCATTTCTGATTATGCTAATTTGATAAGTAAGTATAAATACGATTTTGAAAATAAGAAGAGAAGAAACTCTGAGGGATTACCAAAAAATGTAGTCTTCTATCATGTATTTGAGATTGAGGACATACTTTATTTTGTAATAAAAATTGACTTTAGGGATTCCCTGGTGGCACAGTGGTTGAGAGTCCAGGGACACAGGTTCATGCCCCAGTCTGGGAAGATCCCACATGCCACGGAGCGGCTGGGCCCATGAGCCATGTCTGCTGAGCCTGCACGTCCGGAGCCTGTGCTCCACAATGGGAGAGGCCACAGCAGTGAGACACCTGTGTACTGCAAAAAAAAAAAAAAAAAAATTGACTTTATTTTAATTAAAACACCAACAACATACAAACATTAATTGGGCTAGATGCTCTTTGAAACAAAACTTTGAAGAAAGTATGTAGATAAGAGTTTTCTGTTGATCTTGTTTTCTGTCACTTGCAGTTATTTATTTATTTATTTATTTATTTATTTATTTATTTATTTGTTATTATTATTTTACCTCCCATTTCATGCCTTCAAAAGTAAATGTTTAATTTTCACTCATGTTGTCTTGTTTGGAATCAACACCACCCTGTGTCCTTTATGGACTCACACTCTATTACTAGTAATAGCACTGGATTTACTGGGTCATAAACTTTAGCAGAGCTTTTTCAAACAGAGTTCTGTGTTTCACTTAGAGTTTCTGACAAGATTCCAGGCAATGACAATGTCGCTGGCCTGGATCACTCTTGGAGAACACTTGCTCTAGAAAATGTAGTCCCAAGTTTTTCTTCCCAAATATAAACTAGGTCTGTATTCTTGGCTCTGAAATTAACTTCCTGATCCCATCAACTGAAGAAAATTTTTATTAGTGAGGTAGCATGGAGAGTGGAAAACAGTGTATTAATTATATTTACTGGTCTTAGCTTTGCTGTTCTTCCTACATGTGAAAAAATCAGAAAAAGACAGAAATACGTGTTGCTTTGTTTTCTTTGACATTGGAGATATACAACAAAGCTTACTCTCCCATTAGAAAGTCATTTTACAGTTTTTCTCTGGCTATGTTTGTAGAAAACTGAGAATCACCCAGTCCCTTTCTTCCATATCCCTTACTATGGGTGATTGGGCATTTCTGTGTAATGGAATTTAAATACAGAGTTTCCCTCAGCCCTGGCTCTAACTCACACACCTGGGTCAAATAGAAAATACATTCTGATATGAAGATTTTGTTTACAAATCCAGGCTTATGCTAAAAAAATACAATTTAAAGGAAGAATTTAAACAGGATTTTATTTCATGTCCTTAACTTTGTACATTAAATCCTGTTGTTGATATGGAGGATAAAGGCATAAGTTGGCTTCAGTGTATGGTACTCAGCCACCTGCATCTAAATCTCATTGTTTAAAATGTAGTTTCTGACCTGTAAATTGAGAACCACTGGGGATGAAGCTGTTTGCTAAGCAGTCTCCACACCACTGTGTGGAAACTCTAAAAGGAATTCCCTGCCTCCTTCTACCCTCTCTATGGAGTCTTCTCTGATTCAGAACTAGGACCTGCATCCTATTCCTTCCACTCTTTCCCCCATTCTACATACTCAATCCTAGTCTTACCTAGTAACTATTATAGTAACATATTTGTAAGATATGTTTGCATGTCCAGTTTTCCTGCCAGATTTTGCATTCTCTGTGTGTTGTAACATGTTCATTTTGAATCTCCAGTGTCCAGCAGAGTTCTAGACACACAGAAGTGCCCATAAATATTTATAAAACAACTAAGTAAATGGAGGATAATATGAATGAATCAGTGAATGTGAGAGCAACGTGAACAAGACAATTGTGTGATGTGTGTGGTAGAGATCATCACAGGGGCAGGAAAAGCAATATTAAAAGGGAAGCAATCCATCTAAAAATATTTGGATACTTGCAGGAATGTTCACTGAAGAACTATTTGTAATAGCCAATCCTAAAAAAAAATATAAAACATGTCTTTGGAGAAACAGATTGTGGTATATTTTTAAAATGGAATGCTACACAGCAATAAAAATGAACAAACTATTGATACACATAAGCACATGGATAAATCTCAAAAAAATCACGTTGAGGGAAAAGTTAGAGGCAAACAATTACATACTGAACAATACCATTTATAAGAAGTTCAAGGACAAAAGCAAAACTAATCTATGATGATAAAAGTCAAAATAGTAGTGGTTACCTTAGAGGTAGTACACTGATTAGGAAAGAGAATAAGGGAATTTTCTGAGGATTTCTAAATGTTCTAAGTCTTGATCTGACTGGTGGTTACACAGTTATATATATAAGTGAAAATTCCTCTAGCTATGCACTTAAGATTTGTACACTTACTGTGTGTAAGTTATACTTCAGTTAAAGGAAGATCATTCAAAACCCCAGTGGCAGGACCATGGAAGATGCAGGTTGCTCCAGACACATCAAACTGGGGAGGTGCAATCACCTCAGACCTGCTTAGATGAGCCTGAAGGAAGTAACAGCTCTCCCTGGGGTCCATATTTACCATTGTATATCAGTATGGCTCATTCTGTCAGTCCATTCAGCCTTCCCTGACCAATCCATGTAAAATAGAATGAATCCTTCAGTCTGAAACAGCTCCTGACACCCTTAGCCTGAGCTAGACAGATTAGTTCCCCTGAGACCCACAACCTCAAAGGAGCACTGAAGTTATAAAGGAAATGGAAAGCTTATCATGAAATGGCAAAGGAGGGATGGCAAAGGCATTGAGAAACATCTATCATGTATTAAAATGTCACCTCTCCTTACCCTGTCACCCTACTACAATTGCTCTAAAAGAGAGGTTACCAAGAACTGAGGATCTGTGGATTTCTCTGACAAAGGAAGCAAGCATGATTTTGTTTCATTAAGTAATAATTTGTTGCACACAATGACGTGCCAAAATAAATATTAGCACCACCATCCAAATGGAGATATAGAACATTTCTAGATACCCAGGAACTTCCTGCATACCTCTTCCTCATCTATACCCACTCCCAGATCATCACTATTCTACTTTCCATCACTATACAGGGTGTTGTCGGTTCTTGAACATTAAATAAATTGATCCTACAGTATATCATCTTTTGTATCTGGATTCTTTTGTTCAACATAATATTTTTAAGCTTCATCTATAAGATTTATATATCAGTATTTTTTTCATTTTAACTGCTGCATAGTTATCATATTTTGTTTATTCAACCCTCCTTGTAAACATTTGGGTTGTTTCCATTTGGGGATATTATGAGTAGTGCTGCTGTGAACATTCTTGTACTGATAGAAACACTTTTGTAGAAACATATACACAGTTCTATAGGATAAATACCCATAAGAGAAATTTCTAGGAGATAGAATAAGCATATGTTTAACTCTGCTAGCCATTCTGTTAGTCAGGACTCACTAGAGAAGAAAAAAATCAATGTATACAGTTGACCCTTGAACAACATGGTTTTGAACTGTGCAAATCCACTTATATCCATATTTTTTCAGTAAATATGTACTACAGTGATACACGATTCAAAGTTGGTTGAATCCATGGATGTGGAACCGTGGATATGGAGGACCAACTGTAAAGTTATACAAGGATTTTCAGCTGTGTGGAGTGGAAGACAGGGGGCAGTCAATGTCCCTAATCCCCATGTTGTTCAAGGGTCAATTGTATGTACTATTGATATATAATAGTTTATATATAGATATATATAGATATATAGAGATATATAGAGATATATATATTTACTTATCTATCTATGTATTGATCTATCTATTACCTATCTATCTAGAGAGTTATTAATTAAAGAAATTGGCTCATGTGATTATGGAAGATTAGTCCCAAGATATTCCATCTGTAAGCTGGAGAAGCAGGAAAGCCAGTGGTGGTATAACTCAGTCCTAGTCCAAAGCCCTGAGAACTGAGATGTGTGAGGTGTGAGGGTGTATGGATGGTGCTGTAAGTCTTGGTCCAAAGGCCCAAGAACCAAGACCACCAATATCTAAGAATGAGAGAAAATGAATGGACGCCCCAATTCAAACAGAAGAGAGAATTTACACTTCCTCTGCCTTTTTGATCCACTCATGCCCTCAATAGATTCGATGATGCCTATCCACACTGGGGAGGGCCATATCTTTACTTAGTTCACCAATTCAAATGCTAATATCTTCTGGAATCATCCTCTCAGACACATCCAGAAATAATATTTATTAGCTATCTGGGCATTCTTTAGCCCAGTCAAGTTGACACATAAAAGTACTATTACAACATTGAAAAACTTTTTTTCCAGAATGGTTGTACCCATTTTGCATGCGTCCATCAGTGTTTGACAGTTCCACTTTGAATTCTCATATATTAACACTTGGTGTTACCACATTAATGATTTTATAATATTATATAACTAAAATTCCCACAGATTAGTTTTTTTTTTTTTTTTTTTTTTTCTGAGCAAAGGTGGATTATGCTCATTTTGAGAAATGTTCAAGGCTTTACAGAAGAAAAATTAGGTCACTATATTTCTCTTAATGAAAAAGTTAACTCACTTGGGAAACACAAGAAGTGAGGCATTATCTTTGTTAATTTCCTTATACAGAACCACTTGTGGGAAATTCTAAAATCTACCAAGGGTCAAACACCTATGAAAGCCAAGGTAGAGTCTTCTACAAGGAAGCAGACTCTGTGGCTGGGCCAGCCCTCATAAGAGTGGGAGGGAGCAAAGCTTTCCTCCTGTGTCCCTTTCCTGCCCAAGTGCCTGGCATTTCCTCCCAGGTGGCCTGGACTCACACAGTCTGCTTGCTGTAGATCGTGACCACTCATTGCATGGACTTGTATTTGGACCTGGAATTCCAAAACTCTTTGTTTTTAAATCTCATCCCAGGCACTGCTTGTGATGTTTCCATACTGGGTCTTTGTTGCGATTCCAAGAATATTACCAGCTCCTTGGCGTTTCTACTGCCACAGTGGCAATCTTAATACCTGGAGTCCTAGTACATGGTACTGAGTGACCTAGAACTTGGAGAGCTAGAATTACATAGAAGAGGCTTATTTTTTCCAGTAGATACAAACAATGATGGACTATTTATACATGAAATATGACTACATAAATTCTAACTATTTGTTCTCTCTAACATATATTTAAACATAAGAATTAGAACATTCATAATACATGAATAGGTAAATATATGATTTGGTTAAGAATAAATATATAATAAAAATGAGATGATCAAACACCCAACAAAATAATAAAAATCCCACTCTAATAAGCAGTTTTACCGAAGACAAAAATGTGCTTAAGCCCATCACTTTTTGCCATGTTTTCAGGCCCACTGAAACCTTTCTCTGACAGGATTCTGTCAACACTGATGCCATTTAGACCTTAATACCTCATTAAAGTCTCTTTTATTTTCTTTACAGTTCATTTTTCTTTGACAGTCTGCATCAGTGTTCCTCAGATGGGCCCCCACCCCTCCCCACACTATAGAACACCTGCTTCACCTACATTCTTAATCCGAAAAACATAAGGCTTGGTTTATGGCTAGTATATTTGGTTCACGTAATTAAAACACATATTTACTGCACAGTATTTTTTTGGAGCCTGGTTTCAGTAAACATGTATAATTATACTACTTATATATTCAACTTTTGTTTCAACTGAGGGCTACCTCTTCTGTGGCCTAACCTATGTACAATGTTTGAGAATGGAACAGCATCACACAATCTCCTAGGAAAAAAAACAAAGAGAGAGTTTCGTTTTTCTCAATCCAAAAAAAAAAAACAGTTAAAAATTATAGCTTTTAAGTAACTCCTTGATATTATATCAAATATTTCTGTGTTCTATCCCTAAGCAGCAAATCTACTATGTCCTAAGGCTTGCAGATACATATTAATGACAGTGTATTTTGAGTTTTAACATACACACACACACACACAAAACTTTTCCCAGAAAATGCTTATTTTTTCCTAATTCTCTTTTGCATTGGTTATGTAAAATTCCCATATGACCACTAGATTATAACCCCCATTTGAGAGAAAGAACATAATTACTCCTAGTTTTCCCCCATAATGCTGAAGACATGAGGTCCATATAATAAGTACTTAATTTATATTTAGTGAACTCAAGTGCCAAAGTGCTTTAAGAGAGTTGAAACCACTATACTAGAATACCTGTAGAATTGCTACTCTGATAGGTATAAAAGAGCCCACTATATATTGCAAGATAAAACTTTCATACTAAGGTAAAAATTATAAAAATTATGACATTTATCATTTTTAAAATAACCTACTTTTTATGATGCATAGAAACACATTAGATGTCAATGAATTTTCTAAATGATTAAGGGAAAATTGATTAAGAATTCAGCTCTAAACCAGTGTCTGTCACATAGGAAGTACTCAATAAACTTTTGTTGAATGAACAATTTTTGGTATCTGCGTGGCTGTGTATTTTTTACATATGAAAAATCAAAACTAAGAAAACTAGAAAATAGATGAATTATTAGTAACACTGATTGAATTTTAGTAAATACTTTACAAATCATATTTATCTGTTTCATATTAATCTGCAAGTGCTAATCTAAAATGAGTATGAAGTTTTTCAGGTTCTAACGTTCATTTAATCTTTCTTTGAGCATACTCCAAAGCAACTTTCAAGGAATGCCTCCAAAACTCTATGGAAGAACATATGTTTCCACTACTGTATCTACATTGTAGTAGGTCTTGTTAGTACCCCTGCCAGATCCTGTGGTAATAACTCACTACTACTTCTTCTCCTAAAAAGTGCCCTTGTCTAAATGGGAGCCACCTTGTCTCAGAGGTTACACTCACTTTTCTCTGTACAGCCAGCAGTCAATGTCTAAGTGAATGGAGTACCAAAGGCTAGCCCTTGCCTCAAAATGAGACCAAATCTCTCTACAAAGATGGCTAGTGAAATATAATGACTTTTTTCTTTTCATTACTCAACAGAAGAGGATCAGAAGAAGCTTCTAATCAGATGGGAATGGCAATAGTGTACTTTGCTCCAAGCCTATATAAATCATCCTGCTTTATTTTACAGTCTGAGGGAACTTGACTGTCTGGACCTTCTGGAGAACAATGCAGTAGTCCACTGTATCGATGACACAATGTCAATTAAACCAGAAGAGCATGAAACAGTAAATGTGCTAGGTTTTTTGAAAAGGCATATGTATTCCGCATGGTGGGACCTAAAACCTACCAAGAGGCCTGATGTATCAATGACATTTTTAGGGGTGCAGTAATATTGGACATATTGTAGCAACCCTTCCAAAGTATTGGCACCTTTCAACTTGCACCTTCTACCACCAAGAAAGAAGCACAATATTTGGCACTCCTCTTTGAGTTCTGGAAGCAGCACATTTCACACTTGTTATCCTGCTCTGACCTTGTTAGTGCATTGCATGGAAGTTTGCCAGTTTTGAGCAGAGTAGAGAGCGAGAGAGAATTGTGTAGTAGATCCAGACTTTGTAAAGATTTGTCACTTGAGCCACATGACCCATAGCCAGAAGAACCCATATGACTAGAGGTATACACAGTCAAGAAATATGCCTGGTTAATCCTCTGGCAAGCTCCAAAAATAGAATCACAGGACAAACTCTTTGGATTCTGAAGCAAAGCCATGCCACCAGCAGCAGAGAGATATACACCATTAGAAAAACAGTTCTTCGTATGTATCTGTGTCCTGGTAGAAACTGAACATGTATTTATTTATTATTTATTTTTATTGAAGTATTGTTGACTTACAATATTATATTAGTTTCCAGTGTAGTTTCACAAGTGAGTTGATATTTTTATAGATTATGCATGATACAAAGTTATTATAATAATATTGACTATATTCCTTGTGCTCTACCTCACATCCCCATGACATAATTTATAACTGGTAGTTTGAACCCCTTAATCTCCTTCACTTATTTCACTCATCCTCCTAAACCCCTCCCCTTTGGCAACTGATATCTGTGAGTCTGTTTCTCTTTTATCATATTTGTCCATTTGTTTTGTTTTTTAAATTCCATATATAAGTGCAAATATACAGTATTTCTCTTTCTCTGTCTGACTTATTTCACTTAGCATAAAACCCTTTAGGTCCATCCATATTGTCACAAATGGAAAGATTTCATTATTTTTTATGGTGAGTATTACTACATTTTATACACACACACACACACACACACATATATTGGGTTTGTCAAAAAGCTTGTTCAGGTTTTGATGTAAGATTATATATATGTATATATATATGTATATATATATACATATATATATTTGCATTTTCTTTATATATTTATCGGTCAATAGACAAGTTGCTTCCATATTTTTGCTATTATAAATATTACTGTGATGAACATTGGGGAGCATATATCTTTTCAAATCTTGTTTTCTTTAAACAAATACCCAGAAGTGGAATTCTTGGTTCGTGTGGTAGTTCTATTCTTAATTTTTTGAGGAATATCCATATCCATAGTGCTGTACCAACTTACATTCTCACTAACAATACATAGTGTTCCCACATTCTTGCCAACACTTGTTATTTCTTGTCTTTTTGTTAATAGCTATTTTAACAGATGTGAGGTTGTATTGTGATTTTGATGTTCATTTTCCTGATGATTAGTCATGTTGAGCACCTTTTCATGTGCCTGTTGCCCAACTGTATGTCTTATTTGGAAACATTTATATTTGGGTTCTCTGCCTATTTTTAAATTAGATTATATTCCAGGATACACTTTAAACCAATGGCGATTATACAATACTATGTCCCTGATAGAGGAATGTATTG
The DNA here is from genome assembly GCF_949752795.1 of Hyperoodon ampullatus. Lineage (NCBI taxonomy): Eukaryota > Metazoa > Chordata > Mammalia > Artiodactyla > Ziphiidae > Hyperoodon > Hyperoodon ampullatus. The sequence continues at coordinate 54,063,050 of NC_136926.1, read as the reverse complement.
GTCTGGAATTCAAGGGGAGAAAGTAAGGTGCTGCTGCTTCATATGACCTTCAGTGACCCACTTTGGGAATTTGGGCCTTCAGTCCCTGCGACTGTGGGCCCTGGGGTCCAGAGGCAAAGTGTTTCCATCAGGAAATACACTAAGAATTTTATTAAATTTAAAGCTGTAGTTGTCCCAAACCCACTGTTCTCCTGTCAGTAGACCAACAAGCATAAAAAGGGATACTTGACTCCAATCATCATGAGGAGGTGGGCTGCTGCTGCATAAAGGGAAAAAGAGAAGCATGCATGGCATGCAAGTGATCCATTGGACAGTATTTCAGTACTCTGTGTCTGTCACTATAAATAGATAGGTACTGTAACATGAGAAAGGCAAGGTATCACGGGGTCACATACCTCTAGGGTAAGGGTCTGAATCACCCCACCAGACAGCCCACCTGGCCCAGTAGAAGTGCTGGTTGAGAATGTGTGGAATCTAGATGGGCAGAAAAGATGCCATTGCTAGAGCTCAGAACCAGCAGCAGCAGCAATTCTTTCTCTGAAATTATGAACAATCAGAATCATGAATTAGGTTTTCCTGGCTAATGTGAACTCAACGTGAGAAGTAAGTGAATCTGAGTGATCTAAGAGAAGGATTTGAATATATGCTGTTTTTATGCCACCAAAATTGCCTTTACTGACAGTACACTCATCTCTCAGTATATTCATCTCCCAGCAACTGTGGTATCTACTGATAACTGCTCATAGCTTCCACCTTTTTTTTTTTTTAAACTTGCCTCTCTACTGAATGGGAGCCACTTCTCACCTGGGAACCTTATCTGGATGTAATCCCCCAATTCCACCCTCACCAGGCTGCATTCAACAGGCAATGACCTACTGACATGGTGGCAGAATAAATTAGTTCTCCTGCACCAACACTGTGGTGCCAGTCACCTTCCAGGGTTTGCCATGAGTCAAGCTGGAGCAAATCTCCACTAAAGAGAGCATCCCTGCTTAGCTTTCTTTCCCTCCTCTATCCTTTGTCTTATAGTCCTCATCTTAGATTCCACTCTTAACAAAACTCTTTCACTAGAATTCCCATCTAGGCATTGCTTCTTGTGAACTGAAGCTAAGAGATTCTTTTATTGCAGTAAACAGAAAGAGAGGAATTGAATGTTGACCATACTTTTCTCTCTTAGCCTAAATATGGTCTCCAACCACCAAACATGTAAAAAGGAATCCACCGTTTTGTTACATATGAAATAAATGTCAATTACATATCCATTCTTATGTCACACACTTTGAGAAAAATACTCCTTTTGTCCTTGAGAAATAGGCTGTCTCCTTGAGCAGCTAAACCTATGTCCAGAAATTACTAAGATTAATGAACATAATTGACATAAACCTTTACTCTTTAGATATACATTATTCAAAAAGTCTAGAAAGTAAATTTTCTAGATTACAGAGGGTTTATTCATGAAAAGTTAACATTAAAATTATAACCGGTTTGGATGGGAGTCTATAAATTTTTATTACAGATTTGCATGCTTTCTTAGACAGATGATATTCAATATTATTTCAACTGTTCCTAATGACTCAAAGTTATTGTTTTTAATAGCTAATACTACTGGAATGTACTATAACAGCGATGCCTCTGATTTTGCTGAGATGTGTTTGGATCTGTACCAAATGAATAATTATTGCTTTGTTTTGAGTTCTTATGTCTGATTTTGATTATGTTTCTAGCTCTTTCCATTACTTGACAGTGTCACTGATCTCAATTTTGAGTGTATCCACTCATACCAGTTCCTCTCTCCCTTTCAGTTTGTTATTGTTAGGATTTTATTGGCATGGAAAATAAATAATAATTATTATTATTTAATGCTTACTATGTACCAGGCAATTTCTAAGTGTCCTATGTACTTTAACTCATTTAATCTTTACAAACTCATTAGTATGTTTTGTAAATTAAGAGTAAATTGGTCCTACAAAACATCATAGCATAGCTCTCTTTTGTACCATTTATATAAGCTTTAGTGCATGAATTTACTGACATCTATTTATTTTATTTCCTCAGAAATTGAATTTTGTGTCCTCCTAGATTTTTAGCTATATGTTATATAAATAAGAGAGGTAAGAGACAGTTGAGTTCTAGCTATGATTATAAACATGGAAATTATGTGACTAAGACTAAGAATGCAAGGAATTTGGAGTATGAATCACATTTGGGTGAGATGTTGGAGATTTGCTAGTGCAATGTGAGAATGAAGGGCATTTTGAATAAGAAATCACTTTTACTGCTGCTACACACTAAATAACAAGTTTACAAAGTAAACCATTTAATAATCACAGACAACAGTTATCAAACAGTTCTCATTAATTCCATTAATTCTAAAAGGATGTTCTTCCTTGTGGGTCATGGTCATTGTAAAGTGAAGCTCTTCTGATTTTCACTAATTCTTATAGCTTTACCAGGAATTTCTTAAATTAACAACAACAAAATCAATCACGTTTCTGTGGATGGGTTATAAAGAGTGAATATTTTTAGACTTTTAGATGTGTCCTTTAGTATATATTCCAGCATTTGCAGGTTCCAGTTGGAACCTGTTATGATAGCCTGAGCCTCTCATTCTCATCCATCTTTGAAAACAGGGAGGAGGCCAACCCAGAGACATTGATTTTTTTTCTCCTTTTGTTAGTGTTCCAGTAAAAGTAATAGCACCTATATTATCTAATAAAATGTATCTAAGTTTCCTCTCTGGTTTAGTTCCTACCTCTTCCTCCAGGGGATGCTGGATTAGTGTCTTCTTGGCGTCCCATTAATTTAAGATATTCTTTTCATACACCTGTATAACACTCTCTAAAGTATTATTGGTTTATAAATCACACTTGTTGTTTCAGGGCAATAAATGGAATGATAAATGCATGTTTTGTTCAATCACCTTTTTATTCATGAAAGGCAAAACCAAATATTCTAAAAACATTTATCTACATCAGGAATAAGCTATAAACCTTTCAAAAATGATCCAAGTGATCCAGAAAGGAACCACTAATTACTGTCATAACAAGAAGGATTCAACAACACTAAATGCTCATAGAACCATAAAATGTCAGAGATGGAAAATCAAGTTCAGTACCCTCCTTTTACAGATGGGAAGCTAAAGCTTTTGAGAGGAGAATTGATTTACATAGTCACCCAAACAGTCATTGATGACATCAATCCTAGGCTCTGTGTCTCCTGACTCTGAATTCATTACAGCTTCATGAAGTCATAGATGTTGAGGTAGGAGCTATAAGAATAGCACAGGCGACTTTACCCTCTCCAGAGTTTATGCCCTGTGCAGATGTCTATTTGTTAGAATGGACTGGAACGTGGAAGGACAAGAAAATCTAAGACACCTTTTAAAGTTTCCAACTTTGTAAAAGTGTCCTGAAAAGTATTTCATCTAATGAAGCATGCCAATTTATCCAATGATCTGACTGAGCATGACTAAGCATTCTGTGACTCCTATGAGAAATGGATTTAAAGTTGGTAGTGGGAGAAGGAGGTTTTTTTGGTTTTTTTTTTTTTTTTTTACAATGTTGGAGGAGGAAAGGCCACCTTCCTCCTCAAAGCTGAATTCCAAAATACTGACTTTAGATCTTTACCAATTTCTCTGTCTATACAAGTACTAACATGTTACTGTCTCAGTTTATCTTTTAAAAAATCAAGAAGAGTAATCTTTTAACATTCCCACAGGCATAAGATTCCCTTTGTTTGAACAATGTAATATATATGTGATATAATCCAATAAAAAGTGTGGTTAATAGCACAGGGCTCTTGACATTTGACTCTATGAAATGTGCCACAGAATGTTACCATTATTCCATTTCCCGTCTCTGACTAGCAAATATTCATCTTTTGTTTAACCCCTTATTTTGAAATAATTTCAAACTTATTAACAAGAACATACCAGAGATGCTACAAGAAAAACTACTCTTCTCCCTGGTTCCCCAACTGGTAATTTTTTCTAATCATTCTCTTTATATGTACATATATGTACACATTATTGTCATTTTTCAACCAAGTGAGAGTATGTTATAAGTATGATGCTCCATTACTCCTAAATACTTAAGTATGTATTTTCTCTATGAGTCACTTTCCTACAAATGATACTACACACACCTTAATCAAGAAATTAACATTTGTAAAAGACCAATATTTAGTATTCCCTCTCTCCTTAAGTGTCTTTCTTTCCTATTTGAAGAGCAGATATATAATTCCCTTATATAGCACTTAAGTGATTAAAAAAGTCTAGCTTATTAACCTGTATGTATCCATCAGTAGTGTATAATCTTTTTGAAAATAGTCTATGAACATCTTTTTAACTATGATATTATTAAGATTAGTTGTTCAATAAATATTTTTAATAAATCAATGGAACTTTAAAAAAAGTTTGCATTTAATATGAAGCTAGGAAGGATAGTCGATTGGTGGATGATGAAATGAACTTTGAAAATATGGGAGCAAATTAATAAGATGATATTTATCAAGTAGAAATGACAGTCTGGACAGCAAGCATGGGTTTGAGGAAACTTAACAACTTACATAAAATATGTTTTGGGGATTTCCTTGACTGATGCTTATTGTATCTTCCAGAAAGCAAGAGTGCTTTCAGGTTATATCTGATTAAGAAATAATGGACTTGATTTGTCCAAACACTGCTTAGTCTGTTGGGCAGAGCATATTTGGAGATGATATTCAACTGACAGTTTCATTGTATAGGCAGGATGAAGAGCTGAAAAAACAGAGGGACCAATGAAATGGCATGATGGTATGATGTGAGAAAATAAGGGAGGAATCCTGGATGTATCAGTAGAACATGGTGTACTGGACCTTCAGCATGCCTGCCCTAAAACATCTGAGCAATGCTGTATGATTGATTGATTTGCACTCCAAAAGGTAGAATTCATACCAGGTTTTAAAATATATAGCAAGGAAGACATTAGCACAACGGAAAGCTGAACCACCAACAGAGAATCTAAAAACAAGAATGGTCTACATGGTGAGCGTCAGTGGAAGGATTCCACTGGGTGGAGGGAAACTGATCTTCAGTCAACTTAGCAACTGAAGAAAGTTTAGGCAGAGTGGCACAAATAATATTTTATCCCATTCCTGCCACTTCCTTGCCATATGTAATAGATATCATCAATGATTTGCAGTGCTGCTCAAGCTCTGTGGTCCAATTCTATGTGTTCTCCTTCCAGCATTCCATCTCCTCTCTGAGAATTCATGTAGGAATAGAAAAGAGCAAATTCCCCTTAAGAAGCCACTCTCTGCCCTGGTTTCTCCTCTCCCTTTCTAGTAAACACATATGCCAGTAAACACATACTTGAAACATCAAATATATGCATTTCCAATTAAGATTGCCTCTTGGTTTCAAAATATTTGGTTGGATAGGCCATCAGTAAGGAAGGAAGGAGAACTAACATGTATTGGGTAGCTTTCATGTGCCAAGTAATTTAGGGTGCTTTACATATGCATTTTCACTTGATCATCAAATAAGCATTGATCTTATCCTTATTTTAAAAATGAGGATCAGAATTTAAAATGTCACATCCTCTTTGCCCTAACCTCAACATGATCCATCAAGAAGACAATATTACTTCTCATTTTATAGAAGTGGCAATGAGGTTCAGAAGTTAGTTTCTTTGTCAAAGACACACAGATACTACATGGTGAAACCAGGCTTCAAAGGTTTCCTGTTTCTAAAGATATGTTTCTAAAAATAAAGAGTAAAAGAGAGAGTTTTTCAAATGAAATGAACTAAAGTGTGCTTATAAAAGTCCCTCAATTATTTTACAAAAGTGCCCAAATTTCCACTGTTAGCAATTGTTTTCGGTTAAGACAAAATATTTTCTAATATAGTTACTGGGACACAGCCACATAGCCCAGGGAAATCAGCTCGGTGCTTTGTGTCCACCTAGAGGGGTGGGATAGGGAGGATAGGAGGGAGACGCAAAAGGAAGGAGATATGGGGATATATGTATATGTATAGCTGATTAACTTTGTTATACAGCAGAAACTAACACACCATTGGAAACCAATTATACTCCAATAAAGATGTAAAAAAAAACAACATACAAATGTCCCCAAGAGGTATTAATGCTTTTTGTTTGATGTTAAAGTTTAAAAAAAGAGAGAGAAATATAGAGTACACACCTAAACATAATGGTTGGAAAAGATGGTCAGCGAATCTGGATAGTCAGAAGTGGCTCAGAATGAGAATTTGGGATATGCCAGTGATTCCAAAATAAAGGAGTAAGAGAGTGCCAAAGGTGAATTTCCCATCCTTTATAGTTGTTAAAGATGGGTCTTTGCAGAACTGTGTACTGACAGACTCCAAAAAGCCTTTTTGATGCTGATGATATTGAAAAACATGATTTAACTCCTTGCATGTATCTTTAAAGGTGAAAACACATTAATAAATTGAAAATTTCATGAAAAAACTGTCTTTGGAATTACCTTCCTTATTTGTGTGAATACACTCAGTGAATTTATGAAGATTAATGGTAATATGATGAACAGCAAAGCACACAATGATTTGTTACTTATTATAAAACGTTGCCAATATTTTGTACAACCAAGCAGCACAACATGCAAGAAATTCAATGAAACTTTTTGAAACAAGCCATTGGGAAAGGGAAGAGCAGATCAAGCCACACACTATCTCTAGGGACAGAGGCCTCTCTTCCATCATAAATTGATAGCTCTGGCACCCATGAAAGGCAACCGGGACACTCAGAGGACTGCATAGAGATATGACTGTCACAAAGGAAGTAGAGACAGAAGTCTGCCTCAAAGGAATGTAGTATTTCTGAACCCTTGAGAATACAAAGACAAAACTTCCTTCCAATTAATAACTTGAGAATTCTGGATAGCTAAAAATAATACAGAAAAACCTTAAACCTTCAGGATAATTTGAAGATGTGGAATACCTTAACTTCGAAATAACTGTATTTTATTTAATGCAACAAATCTCAGCAAAAAATCTCTCACATTCACTTCCTACTGCAAGGTTTTTTTGGCAAGTGAGTGCAGGTCAGCAAAATTGTGGGAAAAGGAGAAAAGAGAGCTAATCATGGGAATAATGTTGACATAAAAGCAATGCAAGGAAGCTTAAGTCCATGCTATGTGTAAAAATAATAAACATTAAAAAGAATTGTGGTAGATCAGAACACAGTCTAACAGTATTTGGGAAAGAGACTTAAAATGCACATGACTTGAGTTACAGTCTTCAAAATACTTAACTTCAGGGGGATTAGAAACAAGCAGAAAGAGAGAGTAACTTTGGAAATTGAGTGGTGAAGAATAAAAGATATAAAAAAGAGAAATTCAGGGTCGTGTAAGACCAAGAGAACTAAAAAAATAATAAAATAAAATCAGAGGACACACATATCACCCCCACCACACACACACACACATACACACACACACAAATCCATTAAAGAATATGGACTTTGATACAGTTGAACAAACAAACAAAAATAAGGAATCCTCTAAACTACTTTAATACTAAATAAATGAACAGGAAAAAGAAGTTAATAAAGCCATATAGAATTATTATTTAAAAAAATCAGAAAATGAGGTTTAATACACCTCAAGTGATGAAAGTCTCCATGAACAAACAGCTATATATCACAAGAAATAATAAGACAACACTCAAATTAATTTATGTGCTCAAGCAAACATTTTGGGAGAGAGAAATTGCTTTGAATCAGAAATTCAAATTGAAGAAAAGAAATTAGCCCCCCCCCCCAAAAAAAAAGAGCTGAAGGAGAAAGAAATGAAAAAACAGTCAGCTGAACTCAGAAAAGAAATGGAAGGAAAAAAATTGACCCAGAAATAAAGGCTAACTTACAAGATGCCTAGAGACAAAAAGAGTCAAAATAATATTTTAAAAGAGTTATAAGTCATTGAAGAAAGCCAAGAAAACACCTGAAACAATGAAATTGACTTTAAAAAAATAAAAAGTTTCAGGAAAAAGAGTGGTTAAAATTAAAGACAGGCAAAGAAGGATAAAGGTCACATACTTGGAATCCCTAAAGAAAAAATGAAAAATAAAAATGTCACAGTACTAATATTTAAATGTATAACCCAAGAAAAGTTTTCATAAATGAAGGTCTGAATCTATACATTGAAAGGGCCCACAGGTACATTTAAAAATTATCCTGGAAGTATAAACTGTGGAGCATCTATATTGTGGAGAATTATTCAGCTATTACAAAAAAGAATGAAGATGATTTTTATGAACTGATATGGAGTGAATTCAGGTTACATACTTTTTTAACTGAAGCATAGTTGATTTATAATTTTATGTTAGTTTCAGGTGTATAAAACAGTTATTCAATGTTTTTATAGATTATGTTCCATTTAAAGTTCTTAGAAAATAATGGCTATATTTCCCTGTGCTGTACAATATATCCTTATAGTTTATTCATTTTACACATGCTAGTTTGTATCTTTTAGTTTGTGCCCTTTCCTCTTTCTACTGATAACCATTAGTCTGTTCTCTATAGCTGTGAAAATTTCTGTTTTGTTATATTCATTCCTTTTATTTTTTAGATTCCACATATGTGATAACATACTGACTATAATTTTAGTGAAAAAAAGCAAGGTGGAAGAAAGTTTTATCTATGGCCTGCTGTACTTCCTATAGCCCTTTATGCAAAAGTAAAATATGGAAAAGATAAGCCAGAGATTAAAGAGATTCATGACCTATGGAGTATGTGGAGGAACACGGTTGAACATTAATTTTCACATAGTCAACAAAAAAATAACTAAATGGTCAAGCAAGATTTGGAGGTATTCAAAAATGGAAAAAAAATCAAACTTTAATCCAAATAAACTGACCATACTGAAGGGGATGGGAAAAAAGAACTAACCTAAATATTTGTTAATATATTTTGATATATACTATAAAGCCTGAGACTAAAAAGATGGTAGAAAGAAGAGGGTCCATGGTCATCCTAATGGGAGGAGAAAACCAGAGTGATGAGGTGGGATGTGCCTTGTGGACTTAAGGAAGCTGATGTCAGGGACCTGACGGCAACTGTGATTGATTCATAGAGGGAGATGAAAAGTATTTCTCATCCAGTAAGAGTGAGGAGGCTATTGGATCCAGCTCTGTGAGGTAGAACTTGAGGATGGTAAGATTCTCCACTGATGGAAAGGCTGGATCATGAAGCAAGTCCATGGGTACTTGCCAGAGCACCAGTCTATGAGAATCACCAAGAAAAACACTATGTTAATTCAGAAATATGGTGCCAACGACCTTGAGTTTCTACTCCAGTATTTTTATACTTAGCTCCTTTATGGCTAAAAAAAATTAATTAGTCCAGTCTAGTTTTTACTAAAGTAAATAGTACTTTCAAATGAAAGTACAAAAAACTCTAATGCTAACCATTCTGTGCTGAGTATTTTTGCAATGCATATGGGCAAACAAGGCCTTTCTGAAACCAAAGAATGTGTGACATTACTATTTACAGGGGAAAAAATACTTATTTTATCTAAATTTCAAAACTTCTAATATGCTTCCCAAGGAGTTATCTGGTTTAGCAAACAACAACACGAGCACAAAAACAGGAGAAGAGACAATAAAGAGTAAACAGAAGACAATGTAGTATATGCAGCACTTGTTCACAGAACAAAAGAATCCTATGCACATTTTCTAAACCAAATTTTGAAAGCTTCCCAGAGTTTCCAATCTATAAAACAAAATAATACTGGAAGTTTCTCACTCATTCTCCCAGGTGTCAGGAACTGTAATTTTATTTATTTTTTTAATAATTCAATTTGATCTCTGCTCTGAGCCTCCTAATCCACTTGATCACAGAAAACATAGTAATATTTATTTCATGATCCAACTCATCTTTCTAGGTGTAAATTAAGTCAGTTCAGGGATTTCTTGTCTTCTGCTTAGTCCCTGGGGGGTCACCCACCCCTCAGGAGCAGGTATTTGGCCCAAAGGTCTCAGTGTTTATCCATGTTGGTATTCACTGGGGAGCCATCCCCTCTTCTGGGTCTCAGATGCCAACTCCCTTCAGTTGGCATTCCTGGAGACTCCCACTTCCTATCTGGTTTCTGGACCTTCTTCCATGTTGCTTTCCACTGTAGGCTTCCTCCATCATGACTGTGGTTATGTATTCTCAGAGGCATGAGGAAGGTTGACTCCTTTTTTGGGGTCGACAGGAAATTTAGGTACCATATTAGATATTCTTGCTCCCAGTCAATACCACAACTCAATGTCATGGTGGCACAGGGACTAGAGTGTAGCTCCAGCTTCCCAGAATTTCAGCCAGAAAGCAGATCCTTGTTGCCCTCTGCTCTCAGATCCTGGAACACATCATTCACATTTGTCCCTGGACTGCAAGCAAGATCATGCATATCTCAAGAACATTCATTTTAACTCTTTGTTTTCCAATTCACATTCTCTTTTTCCAGTCAGTGGGCTCAGCATCAATCCCAAAGTAGGCAAAACTGGCTCTCAAGTCACTGTCCATTTTCACTGTATATTTCAATTATAAGTAAAATGTTTGGGTTTTGTCCTCAAAAGCAGGGCTTTAACCTTCAAGTGTTCTTTCTTACTAACTAATGTTTATATTAGAAAAATAAAAACTCTGTTTCCTTTAGGTTTGCTGAGGCATTCCATTTCCTGAACCACGAAATGGTAAAATATGGCCTGATGTGGCTGAGAACTATGGAGACAGGATAATATACAGGTAAATATGTAATTACTCACTCAGTGTGTAATACAGTATGACAGTGCAAAAGTTTACCCTCTACACCAGTTCTAACTCTAAAATCATAATCTTATCAGTCAGGAGTTGAGTGATAACAGGCAAAATACGCACAGAGAGCCACTTAGAGTAGCTTGGAAAAAATAGCTGCTTAAAACCTATTCAGATTCAGATGAGTGCATTGGACATTGATGCACAGGTTTGGTTATGATACTGATAAACAAGGTGACAGGAAAGAGACACACAATTGGTTACAGTGCAAACACAGACCAAGATCAGGAGACTAAAGGTAGGAAACCAGCCCTGAGGTGGAAGCTGCAGGGTCAGCTTGGAAGCCCAGGCATTGGGGATTGGAGAGCACAGTCAGAGCCTTGATATTGAGTTACTGAACTGCACACTGGGCTGCTTAGAGACTCTCTGCTCAGAGCCTGGATGCACCCCAAAGTCTGATTCCAACTGCAATCACAATATATAATTTTACCTGATAAGGGTCTACAGATCATCAAAATATCCTCTCCAATGCCTAAGTTCTTATTGTCACATAACAAATAGTATTCTTTCACAATTGAAACATTAGTTTAAAATGGAATTCCCTCTAGAAAGCAGACTGTGTGACTTATTGCACACTAAGTTATCCATGCTGATGCTAGGAACATTCTTTACTTAAAAAAACTTTTTTTAAAGACCATTTTTTGGTAACAGCTTTACTGACTCATAGTTAACATGCTATACAATTTTCCCACTTAAATTATACAAGTCAATGTTTTCTAGTATATTCCAAGAGTTGTGTAACCACCACTGTCATAAATTTTCGAACATTTTCGTCACACTGAAAACGAAACCTAGTGTCCTTTAGCCATCATCCCCAATATTCTTATCCACGAGTCAGAGGCAACCTCTAATCTACTTTCTGTCTCTATGGGTTTACCTGTTCTGCATAATTCAAGTAAATTATGTCATTCACTATGTGACTTCTTTCACTTAGCATAATGGTTTCAAGCTTCATCCACAATATAGCATGTATCAGCATTTCATTCCTTTATATTGTCAAGCAATACTAAATGGTATGGATATACTATACTTGATTTATTCATTCATAAAACTTTATCATTAAAACATTGAAACATATATTAAAGGACAGATAATATATTAATGATACCCAAAGACCTATTACTCAGTGTCAATGATTATTAACACATGGCTAATTTTATTTATTCTCTCCCCATCATTTTCCTTCCCTACATCATTTTAATATGTTTTTCTTTCATAAATAGTTCCATATATACTCATAAATAGATGCATATATACAAATTGTTTTTTAAAACAACCACAAAATCATCACTGCACTTAAAATTTGTATTCCTTAACATCATCAAGTACCAACAAGTGCTAAATTTAATCTATTTGTGTTTCTTTTAAAAAAAAAAACATTTTTAGTGGAGTATAATTGCTTTATAATGCTGTTACTTTCTGCTTTATAACAAAGTACATCAGTTATACATATACATATGTCCCCATGTCTCTTTCCGCTTGCACCTCCCTCCCTCACACCACCCTATCCCACCCCTCTAGGTGGTCACAAAGCACCGAGCTGATCTCCTTGTTCTATGCGGCTGCTTCCCACTAGCTATCTATTTTACATTTGGTACTGTATATATGTCCGTGGCACTCTCACACTGTGTCCAGCTTACCCTACGCCCTCTCTGTATCCTCAAGTCCATTCTCTAGTAGGTCTGTGTCATTATTCCCATCTTGCCCCTAGGTTCTTCATGACCACTTTATTTATTTATTTATTTATTAGATTCCATATATATGTGTTAGCATATGATATTTGTTTTTCTCTTTCTGACTTAATTCACTCTGTATGACAGGCTCTAGGTCCATCTACATCAGTACAAATAACTCAATTTCATTTATTTTTAATGGCTGAGTAATATTCCATTGTATATATGTGCCACATCTTTTTCCATTCACCTGTTGATGGACTGTTTGGTTGCTTCCATGTCCTGGATATTGTAAGTAGAGTTGCAATGAACATTTTGGTACATGACTCTTTCTGAATTATGGTTTTCTCAGGGTACATGCCCAGTAGTGGGAATGCTGGGTCATATGGTAGTTCTAATTTTAGTTTCTTAAAGAATCTCCATACTGTTCTCCATAGTGGCTGTATCAATTTACATTCCCACCAACAGTGCAAGAAGGTTCCCTTTTCTCCACACCCTGTCCAGCATTTATTGTTTATAGATATTTTGATGTTAGCTATTCTGACCAGTGTGAGATGATATCTCATTGCAGTTTTGATGTGCATTTCTCTAATGATTAAAGATGTTGAGCATTCTTTCATGTGTTCGTTGGCAATCAGTATATCTTCTTTGGGGACATGTCTATTTAGGTCTTCTGCCCATTTTTGAATTATGTTGCTTGTTTTTTGTGGAGGTTTTTTGTTTTTGTTGTTGTTGTTGTTTGCGGTATGTGGGCCTCTCACTGTTGTGGCCTTTCCAGTTGCAGAGCACAGGCTCCGGACGTGCAGGCTCAGCAGCCATGGCTCACAGGCCCAGCCACTCCGCAGCATGTGGGATCTTCCTGGACCGGGACAAGAACCCGTGTCCCCTGGATCGGCAGGTGGACTCTTAACTACTGCGCCACCAGGGAAACCCCAGGTTGTTTGGTTTTTTTTGATATTGAGCTTCATGAGCTGCTTGTAAATTTTGGAGATTAATCCTTAGACATGTGCTTCATTTTTAAATATTTTCTCCCATTCTGAGGGTTCTCTTTTCATCTTGTTTATGGTTTACTTTGCTGGACAAAACTTTTAAGTTTCATTAGGTCCCAAATGTTTATTTTTGGTTTTATTTTCATTTCTCTAGAAGGTGGGTCAAAAAGGATCTTGCTGTGATTTATGTCATATAGTGTCCTGCCTATGTTTTCCTCTAAGAGTTTTATAGAGTCAGGCCTTACATTTAGGTCTTTAATACATTTTGACTTTATTTTTGTGTATGGTGTTAGGGAGTGTTCTAATTTCATTATTTTACATGTAGCTGTCCAGTTTTCCCAGCACCACTTATTGAAGAGGCTGTCTTTTCTCCACTGTATATTCTTGCCTCCTTTATCAAAGATAAGGAGACCATATGTGCGTGGGTTTATCTCTGGGCTTTCTATCCTGTTCCATTGATCTATCTTTCTGTTTTTGTGCCAGTACCATACTGTCTTGATTACTGTAGCTTTGTAGTATAGTGTGAAGTCAGGGAGCCTGATTCCTCCAGCTCCATTTTACTTTCTTAAGATTGCTTTAGCTCTTTTGCAGTCTTTTGTGTTTCCATACAAATAGTGAACTTTTTGTTCTACTTCTGTGAAAAACATCAATGGTAGTTCGATAGGGATTGCATTGAGTCTGTAGATTGCTGTTGGTAGTAGAGTCATTTTCACAATGTTGATTCTTCCAATCCAAGAACATGGTATATCTCTTCATCTGTTTGTATCATCTTTAATTTATTTCATCAGTGTCTTATAATTTTCTAAAAACAGGTCTTTTGTCTCCTTAGGTAGGTTTATTCCTAAGTGTTTTATTATTTTCGTTGCAATGGTAAATGGGAGATTTTTCTTAATTTCACTTTCAGATTTTTCACCATTAGTATACAGGAATGCAAGAGACTTCTGTGTATTAAATTCTGAAAGGTGCTACTTTACCAAATTCATTGATTAGCTCTAGTAGTTTTCTGGTAGCATCTTTAGGATTCTCTATGTATAGTACCATATCATTTGCAAACAGTGACAGCTCTACTTCTTCTTTTCCGATTTGGATTCCTTTTATTTCTTTTTCTTCTCTGATTGTTGTAGCTAAAACCTCCAAAACTATGTTGAATAATAGTGGTGAGAGTGGGCAACCTTGTCTTGTTCCTGATCTTAGTGGAAATGGTTTCACTTTTTCACCATTAAGGATGGTGTTGGCTGTGTGTTTGTCATATGTGGCCCTTATTATGTTGAGGAAAGTTCCCTCTATGCCTACTTTCTGGAGGGTTTTTATCTTAAATGTGTGTTGAATTTTGTTGAAGGCTTTCTCTGCATCTATTGACATGATCATATGGTTTTTCTCCTTCAATTTTTTATTATGATGTATCACATTGATTGATTTGCGTATATTGAAGAATCCTGGCATTCCTGGGATAAACCCCACTTGACAATGGTGTATGATGTTTTTAATACGGTGTCAGATTATGTTTGCTAGTATTTTGTTGAGGATTTTTGTATCTACTTTCATCAGTGATTTTGGCCTGCAGTTGTCTTTCTTTGTAATGTCTTTGTCTGGTTTTGGTATCAGGGTGATGGTGGCCTCGTAGAATGAGTTTGGGCGTGTTCTACCTTCTGCTATATTTTGGAATAGTTTGAAAAGGGTGAGTGTTAGCTCTCCTCTAAATGTTTGATACAATTCGCCTGTGAAGCCATCTGGTCCTCGGCTTTTGTTTGTTGGAAGATATTTAATCACAGTTTCAATTTCAGTGCTTGTAATTTGTCTGTTCATATTTTCTATTTCTTCCTGGTTCAGTCTCAGAAGGTTGTGCATTTCTAAGACTTTGTCCATTTCTTCCAGGTTGTCCATTTTTTTGCCATATAGTTGCTTGTAGTAATCTCTCATGATCCTTTGTATTTTTGCAGTGCCAGTTGTTACTTCTCCTTTTTCATTTCTAATTCTGTTGATTTGAGTCTAGTCCCTTTTTTTCTTCATGAGTCTGGCTAATGGTTTATCCATTTTTCTTATCTTCTCAAAGAACCAGTGCTTAATTTTATTGATCTTTGCTTTCATATCCTTAATTTCTTTTCAATTTATTTCTGGTCTGATCTTTATGATTTCTTTCCTTCTGCTAACTTTGGGGATTTTTTGTTCCTCTTTCTCTAATTGCTTTAGGTGTAAGGTTAGGTTGTTTTACTGAGATGTTTCTTGTTTCTTAAGGTAGAATTGTACTGCTATAAACTTCCCTTTTAGAACTGCTTTTGCTGCACCCTATAGGTTTTGTGTCATCGTGTTTTCATTATCATTTGTTTCTAGGTATTTTTTTGATTTCCTCTTTGATTTCTTCCATGATTTGTCAGTTATGAAGTAGTGTATTGTTTAGCCTCAATGTGTTTGTATTTTTTACAGATTTTTTCCTGTAATTGATATCTAGTCTCATAGCATTGCAGTCGGGAAAGATACTTGATACAATTTTAATTTTCTTAAATTTACCAAGGCTTGATTTGTGACCCAAGATATGATCTATCCTGGTGAAGGTTCCATAAGCTCTTGAGAAGAATGTTTATTCTGTTGTTTTGGATGGAATGTCCTATAAATATCAATTAAATCCATCTTGTTTAATGTATCATTTAAAGCTTGTGTTTCCTTATTTATTTTCATTTTGGATGATCTGTCCATTGGTGAATGTGTGGTGTTAAAGTCCCCTACGAAGATTGTGTTACTGTCAGTTTCCCCTTTTATGGCTGTTAGTATGTGCCTTATACATTGAGGTGCTCCTATGTTGGGTGCATAAATATTTACAATTGTTATGTCTTCTCCTTGGATTGATCCCTTGATCTTTATGTAGTGTCCTTCTTTGTTTCATGCAATAGTCTTTATTTTAAAGTCCATTTTGTCTGATATGAGAATTGCTACTCCTGCTTTCTTTTGATTTCCATTTGCATGGAATATCTTTTTCTATCCTCTTACTTTCAACCTGTATATGTCCCTAGGTCTGAGGTTCGTCTCTTGTAGACAGCATATATATGGGTCTTCTTTTTGTATCTATTCAGCCAGTCTATGTCTTTTGATTGGAGCATTTAATCCTTTTATTTTTAAGGTAATAATCAATATGTATGTTCCTATTACCATTTTCATAATTGTTTGGGTGTGTTATTGTGGGTCTTTTCCTTCTCTTTTGTTTCCTGTCTAGAGAGCTTCCTTTAGCATTTGTTGTAAAGCTGGTTTGGTGGTGCTGAGTTCTCTTAGCTTTTGCTTGTCTGTGATTTTAACTTCTCCGTCAAATCTGAATGAGATCCTTGCTGGGTAGAGTAATCTCAGGTGTAGGTTTTTCTTCTTCACCATTTTAAATATATCTTGCCACTCCCTTCTGGTTTGCAGTGTTTCTGTTGAAAGATCAGGTGTTAACCTTACAGGGATTCCCTTGTGTGTTATTTGTTGTTTTCCCCTTGTTGTTTTTAATATTTTTTCTTTGTATTTAATTTTTGATAGTTTGATTAATACGTGTCTTAGCATGTTTCTCCTTGGATTTATACTGTATGGGACTCTCTGTGATTCCTGGACTTGATTAATTATTTCCTTTCCTATATTAGGGAAGTTTTCAACTATAATGTCTTCAAACATTTTCTCAGTCCCTTTCTTTTACTCTTCTTCTTCTGGAACCCTTATAATTCAAACGTTGTTGCATTTAATGTTGTCCCAGATGTCTCTGAGACTGTCCTCAATTATTTTCATTATTTTTCCTTTATTCTGCTCTGCCGTAGTTATTTCCATATTTTATCGTCCAGGTCACTTATCAGTTCTTCTGCCTCAGTTATTCTGCTACTGTTCCAATGTAGAGAACTTTTCATTTCATTTATTGTGTTGTTCATCACTGTTTATTTGCTCTTTAGTTCTTCTAGGCCCTTTTTTAATGTTTCTTGTATTTGCATTCTATTTCCTGGATTTTGGATCATCTTTACTATCATTATTCTGAGTTCTATTTCAGGTAGATTGCCTATTTCCTCTTCGTTTGTTAGGTCTGGTGGGTTTTTGCCTTGCTCCTTCATCTACTGTGTGCTTCTCTGTCTTCTCATTTTGCTTAACTTATGTGTTCAGGGTTTTCTTTTTGCAGGCTGCAGGTTCATAATTCCTGTTGTTTGTGGTGTCTGTCCCCAGTGTCTAAGGTTGGTTCAGTGTGTTTTCTAGGTTTCCTGGTGGAGGGGCCTAGCTCCTGTGCTTTCGTGAATGAGGCTGGACAGTGTCTTTCTGGTGCACGGGTCCACATCTGGTGGTGTGTTTTGAGGTGTCTGTGGCCTTATTATGATTTTAGGCAGCCTCTCTGCTAATGGATGGGGTTGTGTTCCTGTCTTGCTAGTTGTTTGACATACGGTGTCCAGCACTGTAGCTTGCTGGTCATTGAGTGGAGCTGGGTCTTCGCATTGAGATGGAGATCTCTGGGAGATTATCACCATTTGATATTATGTGGAGCTGGGAAGTCTTTTGTGCACCAGTGTCCTGAACATGGCTCTCCCACCTCCGAGGCAGAGCCCTGATGCCTGGCTGGAGCACCAAGAGCCTCTCATCCACACGGCTCAGAATAAAAGGGAGAAAAATAAAAGAAAGAAAAGAGAAGAATATAAAATAAAGTAAAGTAAAATAAAATAACATAAAATAAAGTAAAATAAAATAAAGTTATTAGAATAAAAAATATAAAATAATTTTAAAAATTTTTTAAATAATAAACAAAAGAAAGAAGAGAGCAAACAAATGAAAAAACAAATCAACCATTGATAACAAATGTTAAAATTTATACTTAAAAAAAGAAACAAACAATTAAAAAATGGCAGACAGAACCCTAAGACATATGGTAAAAGCAAAGCTATACAGACAAAGTGTCACACAGGAGCATACCCATACACACTCACACAAAGACAAAAAGGGAAAAATATATATATATATCGTTGCTCCCAAAGTCCATCTCCTCAATTTGGGATGATTTGTTGTCTATTCAGGTATTCCACAGATGCACCATACATGAATTTGATTGTGGGGATTTAATCCAGTGCTCCTGAGGCTGCTGGGAGAGATTTTCTTTTCTCTTCTTTGTCTCACAGCTCCTGGGGTTCAGCTTTGGATTTAGACCCACCTCTGTGTGTAGGTCGCCCAAGGGTGTCTGTTCTTCACTCAGAAAGGATGGGGTTAAAGGAGCATCTGATTCGGGGGCTCTGGCTCACTCAGGCTGGGGGACGGAGGGGTATGGATGCAGGGCAAGCCTGTGGCAGCAGAGGCCATCGTGACATTGCACCAGCCAGAGGCGTGTCCTGTGTTCTCCTGGGGAAGTTGTCCCTGGATAACAGGACCCTGGCAGTGGTGGGCTGCACATGTTCCCAGGTTGGGAGGTGTGGATAGTGACCTGTGCTTGCACACAGGCTTCCTGGTGGCTGCAGCAGCAGCCTTAGCATCTCATGCCCATCTCTGGTGTCTGCGCTGATAGCCACAGCTTGCGCCCATCTCTGGAGCTCCTTTAAGTGTCACTCTTAATCCCCTCTGCTCGTGCACCAGGAAACAAAAGGCAGGAAAATGTGTCTTACCTCTTTGGCAGTTCCAGACATTTTCCTGGACTCCCTCCCAGCCAGCTGTTGTGCACTAACCCCTTTCAGGCTGTGTTCATGCAGCCAAACCCAGTCCTCTCCCTGACATCCGACCTCTGAAACCTGAGCCTCAGCTCCCAGCCCCGACCCACCCTGGCAGTTGAGCAGACAAGCCTCTCAGGCTGGTGAGTGCTGGTCAACACTGATCCTGTATGTGGGAATCTCTCCACTTTGCCCTTTGCACCCTTATTGCTGTGCTCTTCTCCATGTCTCCGAAGTTTATCCACCGTCACTCCCCAGTATCCACCAGTGATGGGGTTTCCTAGTGTATGGAAAATTTTCCTCCTTCCCAGGCCCTCCCAGAGGTGAAGGTCCTGTCCCTATTCTTTTGTCTCTGTTTTTTTTCTTTTTTCTTTTGCCCTACCCTGGTACATGGGGAGTTTCTTTCCTTTGGGGAAATCTGAGGTTTTTCTGCCAACATTCAGTAGGTGTTCTGTAGGAGTTGTTCCACATGTAGATGTATTTCTGATGTATTTGTGGGGAGAAAGGTGATCTCCACATCTGACTCTTCTGCCATCTTGAAGTTCCCTCCTATGGATTATTTAATTCCTCCATTTTAGTTGACTAAAGATGAATGTTTCCAACTGGCTCCCTGCTGTCTGCCCACTGTGCCTCTATTTGTGTTTCTTTATATTTGGTTTATTTGAATTAGGATCTAAAATAGA
Organism: Hyperoodon ampullatus; assembly: GCF_949752795.1. Classification (NCBI taxonomy): domain Eukaryota; kingdom Metazoa; phylum Chordata; class Mammalia; order Artiodactyla; family Ziphiidae; genus Hyperoodon; species Hyperoodon ampullatus. Next base: position 54,043,267 of record NC_136926.1, on the reverse strand, counting down.
TCTCTCAAGTTCCTTGAATCTTTCTTTTTCATGGAAGTTCCTTCCTCCTTTTTTTTTTCATCTTTATAATCTATCTGTTGAAGAAACCAAGAAATATGCCCTACAGCATTATCCTATTCTGGATTTTGAGGATTGCAACCTTGTGGTGTTTGATATGCTGTTATTTCCATTGTATCCATAAATTGGAAGTCGAAGCAGAGCCTTTACCAAATACAGACAGGATACTTTGACAAGAATTCTTCATATGCGTGGTGTTTATTGCATCAGGAGGAACATAAAGTTTGTTTTTTTTTTCTTTTTGTTTTTCTTTTTTAAGATTTTGATGTTAAAATTGACCAGGGGTTCAGGTGCTCTCAACTCTACACGTTAGTTATAAACTTCCCAAACATGTGAAAAACACATGACTAGTGTCGAATGTTCCTGAGATTTTGTGGCTATTTGTTACAATAGCTGGGAGTATATCTGACTCTTTTGTTAATACGGTACATAAGGGTAACCAAATAATTGATTAGGGAATGTTTTTCTTTATACAACTATTCAAACTAAAAAATAAAAAGTGAATATTAGAATTAGATATTTACCATTTGGAATCCCTAATAAAATTGTGTACCTAGGCAGTAATCAACAATGGCTGACAAAATACTAAGTGTAAATCTAGTAGGCTGATGTTGCTTTAATGATATTGTACCTGGTGTGTTACATGCTCCATGTGTATTTCATCTTCTTCTTTGGACCAGCAGGCTAGTTGGGGCATGTTTTACTCATGGTCATGTCCCATGTGCAAGGGGACAAGATGTACATGTGAAGTCTCTTAACACCTCTGTTCAAAACTGGTACTTTGTTGCCCTTCCCCCAGATACATTCATCACATTGCTTAAGGCAAAATCAGAGGGTGGGGAGGTACACCCTGACTTTAATTGGGGGGAATTGCCATTACAAACAATACTCCAATCTACCACAGTGTTACAAATGTTTTCCTTACTTTATTTACTAGTCTCTAGAATAATGGACTGATTTCCTAAGATCTTTCTAAAGTGATTAATAACTTTTTAGTATCATTGGCAAATCATAGATTTAATAGTATTTTATATATCCAATTCATTTTAGTTATTTGTATGTCCAATTCATTGTTTTTATACAAATTGTCTCTTCTTACACAACCTCAGAGTCTTTGATATCTTCTTTGTTTTCTGGTATGAAACTATATCCCAGTTCATAATAAATATTTTCTGTCACAGATCTGAAATCTAGGAACCCTATTTTCTTTTAATGGGAATGGTTATTTTAAGAATATTATGTGAGTTCTAGATGTGCTTATTTCTAATGGTTTTGTTATTGTTTCCAGCCCTTTTAAATAGGTAGGAAAATATGTTTTAAAATCCATATATATATATATATATATATATATATATATATATATATATATATATATATATATATATATATATAGTACAAGTATTTCCAATTCAAGCTTTATATTACAAGTTTTCACTTAACTTTGTGTGTATATATATATATATATTCATATATATATGTGTATACATATATATTCATGTTTATCAGTATTTCTCTCCTATTATTATTGGATTTAGACTCATATAGGGAAGTTATAAAAGTAGGTTTCAACTGAGAAAGGCAGTATTAAAGTGAGTGGGTGACTAAAAGAAGTGAATGTGTGGGACCAAGAAGGAGAACCAGAGGTTACTGGAGACAAATTCTGCTATTTACCAGTATAGCTAATTGCTGACCCTCTTGATTCTGGGATATGAGGATTTAAGGGAAGATGTGGCCTGGGAATAAAGAATTTTTAAAAGCTTCTATGCAACTCCAATATTTAGCCCAAAGTTTAGAACTATTGACTTGCACCCCCATCTCGAAGCATGGTGCAATTACAGAGCAGTGGCCTAACTCAATCCATGGAGAACCAGGTTTCCTACCCTACAGATCTGACCCTTCACAAATCTGACCACTGGACTTTTGTAGTTGACATAAATTACATATACTCTTGTCTTGCAGGGTGGTAGTCAGTGAGGCAGCACATAAAATGGTAATGACACTGGTTTTGGAGTCAGAGACCTGGGTTGGAATTCTGCAATTAACTGTCTATATTCATTTCCTACTGCTGCTGTAGAAAATTACTATAAATTTAGTGGTTTAAAATAACACACTTATTATCTTATATTTCTGGAGGTCAGAAATTCAAATTGAGTCTCACAGGGCTAAAATTGGTGTCAGGAAGAATGTGATACTATATGGAGGCTCTAGGGGGAAATCTACTTTCTTGCCTTTTCCAGCTGCTAGAGGCTGTCCCCATGTCGTGGCTCACAGCCCACTTCATTCTTCAAATGTAGCAATGGCCAATCAGGCCTTTCTCACATCCCACCACTCAGATAATGTCTCTTCTGCCTTTATTCCATTTAAGGATCCTTGTGATTACACTGATCCCACCCACTTGGGTAATCCAGGATAATCTCTATATTTTAAAATCTGTTGATTAGTAAACTGAATTTCATCTTCTACCTTAATTCCCATTTTCTATGTATCATAGCATATTCCCATGTCCCAGGAATTAAAACGTAGATATTTGGGGGAGGAAATTATTATGCCTACCACACTAGCTGAGTCACTTTTGGGAAATACTTTATCCATTCTGAACCTTATTTTCCTCTTCTGTATAATAAGCATCTGAGGTTATGCTGTATCTTCCTGAATTAACTCATCCTAGTGATTCTCACAGGATGGAGAGCACTGGTGATTAAAACATCCAGAAAGATTTCTTATTGATAAGGTGTTCTCCAGGTGATGTCAATACACCACTCATCACTACATGTTTACCCATCTTGAAGAACAGCTCTGAAGATAAAGAAAGATAATTCATGAAAACACCTAGACACAGTAAGGGCCCAATATCTATTGGTTTCCTTCCTTTACTTTTTATTTCCCTTTCTTTGCTCCAGTCTATTAATAGAGAGGGACTGAGTACTCAAGATTCAGTTAAGAGTCCCCTTGATACCACGAATAAAATAACGAAGTTTTTGTCTTTTTCTTGGTTCCAGCTAGATATTTTATCTCCCTGCCAAAGCTGCTTACATACCAGATTGCTCTTTCCACATCTTATTGTCAAAAACCTGTAGATATAATCCTGGTGCCTGGAACTCTGTCTGCCATAGACCCAGCTTTCATATGCCACTGTCCTTCTCTGTTTAAGATACTGAAATACTTGTCTTATCTTCAAATGTTGATGGTGACCAGCACTTGACCCATTCCTGGAGACCGCTGTAACTCTCAAGTGCCAAGTGTTGTGCCTTATCATTTTACAATACATAGACATCTTCAGCTTTGCATTCCCAGTTCTCTACCTCATGCCCTGTCACACTGAGCACATCTGCTACCAAGATCCTGCCCCAACTGAAACCAGAGACAAACCATCACACCATATTCATGACTTCTAACGTGTCATGGTCTCAAAACTTTGAACATGGTACATATAGCAGTCTCTTACTAGCATTTACTAGGGATCTCAGCTTTTTTTTTTTTTGCTACAAAATGTATTACTTTCTTTATATTTTCCTTTTTTCATGTTACTTCCTGATATATTTTTCCTGATTTTCAATTACCAAATCATCTAACTCTCACACACTATAATGTATATACTTATTAATCATTATTTTTTCAGTCTTGTTCTACTATGGCCAAAAGATGACAGGAAAAGGAAGAATAAAGATGGTCTAGTCTTTGAAGTTGTCTTTGGACCTGAGGTCAATAAGAAAGGACAAAAACAAGAAGAACTTGGGTGATATCCATGCATTCATAGTAGAATGAATTCAAAGAATATTTATTGAGAATCTACCATGCACTTTGCAACATGCTCACTGTTGGGAGGCGAAGATATTGATATTATCCTTTGAACTGAGAAGGAACTCTGAGACTGAAAAATGAAGTAGACAATTCTATACAGTTTATTGTGGGTAACATATATATAGATAAGAAATATCTGGTGGACGATGATCCAGAGGCATTTACAACTTCACTCCATGTCACAAAAAGGGGTACAAGGGAATTTAAAGGGGTCAAAGCTAAAAATCGAATCTGACTACTAAGGAAAGCCTTGTTTACACCAACAGGACCTGGCAGTTTTTCCTTACAGCAGGGTTCTCATGACTTTAACGATGTGCATCAGCAAAAGGCACTCTTCCAGTTTTCAAATCAGATGAAGGCAAGGGTAAATGTTGACAGGGAACTTATCTGAATTCGACCCATTTCTGTGAGTGGTCTAAAGTTCAGTCATGCAGAAATGGGAGGGGGTGGAAATGTGAGCCTAAGATGGAGTTGACAAAATGGAGTCAGTGGGGTTCAGCCACACCCTAGCCATATATTTGAGGGGAAAAGAAAACTTACATGTTCTTGATGAAACAGTTGTCCAATGATTATAAATACATGTAAACATTTCAAGGGTGGATAATGCTATCAAAGATGTTCCATTGCATTATGAAAGTGTAATAGTAGGAGCAGACTTTATGGCTGAGAGGAGACTGGTTCATGGAAGTTGTAAGAAAAAGGAGTAAATAGTCTAAGAAATTATTTAATTTCAGCTGGTGATAAATGCTATGAAGAAAAGTTAAGCAGAATAAGGAAATAGACAGTGGTGGAGTGAAAGGAACTTCAGTGTGGCCAGGGAAGTCCTCTCTGGGGAGATATTTGAACAAAAACATGAATGTCATGAAGAATGAGCACCATAATTATATGAGGGAAAAGTATTCCAGGTAAGGGAACAGCAAATGAAAACACTGAGTTGGGAGGTAGATGGCTCTGCAGTAGGCAGACCTAGTAATCTTTAAGAAAGGTTAAAAAGATCTATGATAGTGTCACAAAATCAATGAAAGCCACAATGTACATAAACATTTATATGATGATAAAGATGTTGGTTTTAACCCTAAAAGCATTAGAAAATCATTATGACTCTTAATTAGGCTTGTGTACATGTGGGGGAAAAGAAAAACCTGATCTTACTTACATTTGGAAAAGAAATATGTAATATGTAAGTCATTTTCTTTTATATCTTGTTACAAATAATGGGACCCATACTTGCTGATCCTCATGTGATATATTGCCTCTAGGCATTTATTTAGGACTATAGTTGCTGGGCAAAAGATGTGTGTGGCATGATGCCCAACTGTATACCAAAGGAGTTTTGCTGCTGCTCCACATCTTTGTCAATATTAGTGCTATTGAATATTTTAATCTTTATAAATCAAGTGGTGTAAAATGATATCTCCTTCTGGTTTAATTTATAATTCTCTGCATTCTAATGAGGTTGAGTATGTGTTAATAAATCAGTTGTCCATTTATATTTCTTATTTTGTGAAAGCCTTTTCAAGTCTCTTGCCTGATTTCTATTGTTTTGTCTCTTCTTACCAATTGATAAGTAATTTATGTGTTCTAAATTTGATTCCTTTAGTTTTTGTCTTGCATGTCTTTCTGAACTTTATTCCTCTGTTTATTTTTTAAATTAATATCTCTATCATGTCTATTATGGACTGAATTTTGTCCATCCAAAATTCATATGGTGAATCTCTAATACCCCATGTGACTGTATTTGGAGATAGAGCTATTAAGGAGGTAATTAAAGTTAAATGAGGACATAAGAATGCAACCCTAATCCAATAGTACTGGTGTCCTTATAAAAAGAGGAAGAGGGCTTCCCTGGTGGTGTAGTGGTTGGGAGTCCGCCTGCCAATGCAGGGGACACGGGTTCGAGCCCCAGTCCAGGGAGATCCCACATGCCGCAGAGCAGCTGGGCCCGTGAGCCATGGCCGCTGAGCCTGCACATCCAGAGCCTGTGCTCCGCAACGGGAGAGGCCATGGCAGTGAGAGGCCCACGTACCGCAAAAAAAAAAAAAAAAAAAAAAAAGAGGAAGAGAGTTTGCTTTCTCCCTGCACATACAGACAGAGAAAAGACCAGGTAAGATTCCATCTTCAAGTCAAAGAAAGAGGTCATCCCAGAAACCACGTGGTACATTGATCATGGACTTCTAGCCTTCAGAACTGTGAGAAAATTAATTTCCATTTTTTAGGCCGGGGTTCCCAACCCCCAGGCCATGGACTGGTAACAGTTCCTGCTCTTAGGAACCAGGCCACACAGCAGGAGGTGAACAGCAGGCGAGCAAGCGGAGCTTCACCTATATTTACAGCTGCTCCACATTGCTCGCATTACTGTCTGAGCTCCGTCTCTTGTCAGCATTATGGTGAGTTATATAATTATTTCATTATATATTACAATGTAATAATAATAGAAATAAAGGGCACAATAAAAGGAATGTGCTTGAATCATCCCCAAACCATCCCCTCACCCCCTTCTGTGGAAAAATTGTCTTCCACAAAATCGGTCCCTGTTGCCAAAAATGTTGGGGACTGCTGGGTTAGGCCACCGATCTGTGATATCTTGTTATGGCAGCCCAAACAAACTAATACAGTATCTCTTCATGAATGGAAGTTTTTCAATTTAAGTTTGTCAAATTCATCAATGATTTTTTATATTAATATTCTTTGTTTTTGTCTTTAATTTCTCATGCCTTATCTCATAGGGATATGTTCTATATTTTATATTGAAGAATTTAAATTTTACCTTTTATGTTTAAGGATTTATTCCACCTAGAATTGTATTTTGTATAAGATAGTGTGATTACATTAGATAATATTGTATAGTGTATAATCATATATAGCACACTTTTTATAATATATAGTATATTCATTATTATATACATATGCATTTAGTATGAAGGACTAATTGCCTCAGCCTGTCTTAGTCAGCTGCTATAATAATATACCATAGACTGGGTGGCTTAAACAGCAGACATTTATTTCACACAGTTCTGGAGGTTAGGAAGTTCAAGACCAAGGTGCCAGAATATTTGGTTCCTGGTAAGATCCCTCTTCCTGGTTTGCAGATGGCCAACTTCTTGCTGTATCCACACATGGTGAAGAGAGAGAGTGCTCTGGGTTCTCTTTCTCTTAAAAGGACACTAATTCCATTGTACAGACCCCACCTCTCATGACATTACCTAAACCTAATTATCTCCCAAAGGCCCCACTTCCAAATATTATCACATTGGGGGTTAGGACTTCAAGATATTAATTTGGGGGGCACAAACATTCAGTCTATAATATAACCTTATGTGTTATCTAATTTATTCTTTAATCCAATTCTACACTGCCCTAGTTAATTCAGTTGGGTACTATGTCTTGGTATCTGGAATGTATAATTGTCTCAACATTTTCTTCAGGAAAGTCTTGTGATTTTTGTCATTTGCTTTTCCATAAATTTGGAAATCAGCTTAATAATTCCACTAAAATTCTATTGGAGTTTTGATTGTAATTAAATTGATGCACAGATCAATACAAAGAGAATAGTCACATTTTTATAGTGGCTATCAATAAACATTATTTAGCTCTCCTCTTATTTTGGCTTTCTTTTATAATTTTCTCTAGAAGTCTGTCACATCCTTTATTATATTAGTTCTCAGACACCTTCTATTTTTGGATGCTATTGTAAAGGGAAACATTTATTTAATTATATTTTTCTGAATTATGCTGGTATATAGAAATACAATTGATTGTGTATATTGATCTTACAGCTCACAGCTGTATTGCTGAACTCTCTTATTATTACTAATAATTTTTCTGTAAGTGCTTTCTGATTTTCTATGTAAACAATCATAATATCTGAAAATAAGTTGTTTTGTCTTTATATTTCTGATTCTATGCCTTTAATTTCTCTTTTATTATCTTACTTTGCTGGTCCAGGATATCTAGCATGATGTTGACTGAAAATGATGATAATGGGCATCTACGCCTTATTCTTGATTTTAAAGAAAATGCTTTAAAATATTTACCCATGTGGTAGATTATTGTCTCTGGTTTTTGTTTCCCTTGTTGCTTTTCTTTATCAGGTTAAGGAATTGTGTGATATTGTGATTTATAATATGCAAGATATATTTTGTCTTCATCACATTCCTGGTACAGAGATCCTAAAACTCTCGGAATTTTTTGTGATGAGAACAATAAAAATGTCTGTTAAAAGTTATGCTAATGAGGAGACTTGGAAAACACCTTAGGATGGGAGCTGGTTACCAGGAGAACACATCATGTGATTTAAAGTGTGGAACTTTCAGGCTTATCTCCCTGACCTCCCAGAGGGCAGAGGGGCTAGAAATTGTGTTCAATCATCAATGGCCAAAGATTTAATCAGCCATAGATATGTAATTAAACTTCCATAACACCCCCAAAGTATGGGTTTCATAGAGCTTCCAGTTGGTGAACATGTAGATATTTGGGGAGAGTGGCAGGCTTGTAGAGGATGTGGAAGCTCCACACCATTTCCTTACACCTTGCCCTATGACCCTCTTCCATCTAACTGTTCTTGAGTTATACCCTTTTACAATAAGCTAGTAATCTAATAAGTAGAATATTTATCTTAGTTCTGTGAGCTCCTCTAGCAAATTAAGCAAACCCAAGGAGGGAACTGAGGAATTTTTCAATCCATAGATGGTTGGTCAAGAGCACAGGTGATAAACTGGACTCACAATTGGCATCTGAAGAGGTGGGAGGGGAAGTCTTGTATGACTGAGCCTTTAAACTGTAGGATTAGGTGCCATCACAGTTTAATAATGTCTAGACATGACTTGAACTGTAGGACACAGAGCTGGTGTCTGATAATTGCATGGTGTAGGGAAGGAACCCACATATCAGATTTGGTGATCAGAATCAGAAAGTTTCATTCTGTTTCTTGTTTAACAGGACTTTTTGTTGTATGTTGATATCACATTCTACTAAATATTCTTTCTCTGTCTATCAAGATGGCTATTTTCTTTTTAATCTGTTTATGTAATAAAATACTTTAATAGACTGTTAACTGTTAAATTAAACATTCATTTCTGTGATAGACTCAATAGCATGATGAATTTGATTTACTAATATTTGAGTTAAAATACTTTGTCTGTAGTAAGAATGTATTTGCTGTAATTTTCCTTCTTTTTAGTAGTAAAGTTATGTTGGGGCAAGTGGAATAATCTGCTCCTTAAGTACTGGTTAGTTATAGCAGATGGTCTCAATACCCTACCCTCACCCTCAGTCTCAGACATATAGACTATTGTTTTTGTTTGTTTGTTTTTAGCTGCAAACACTAGCAACTATGTCTGAGGACTTCCTCTGCCCATTGGAAGCCAGTAGGTCCACTTCCAAGACAAGACAACAATGCTGGAGAGTAAGTGCCATTGGGAACAACCCTCAACTACTAACAGATGGATGTCAGTTTATGCATACCCCAGTTTCCTTTCTCCAAAATGGGAAAATTTGGAGTCAGTGATTATATAATCACTCAGAAGTCTCTCCTGGGATCAGGCTTAGTTGTCCACAGGCAAACTGTTCACCAGCTTTTCTTTTATTGGATTTCATCTCCTTCCTGTCTTACTTTCCTATGCCCTTCAGTGATTCTAAGGATCATTGCCCAAAGAAACTGCTTCACTTAAATCCTTACATCAAGGTCAGCTTTTAGGAAATTTTAAGACAAAAATAATCAAAATTTTAAAACTATCTAGATATGTTTTCTCTTTGGAAGGATTCTTAACCATTTCAAAATGTTAATGATTTTAATAATATTTTCTATTTATACTAGGGTCAGATTTGGTTATTTATATTTTATACAATTTTTAAAATTACGTGTAAGTTTTCAAATGGCTTGGATTATCGCTCATAACGTTCTTCTATTCACTTTTTATTCTCTGCTATTATTCATTTTATGGCACTTCTTTCTAGCTTAACACTCATGTGTTGTTTTTATCTCATTTTCATTTTTTTAAAAACACCTTTATTGTAGTATAATTCCTTTACAATTCTGAGTTAGCTTCTGATTTATAACAAAATGAATCAGCTATACATATACATATATCCCTATATCTCCTCGCTCTTACATCTCCCTCCCAACCTCCATATCCCACCACTCTAGATGGTCAAAAAGCACGAAGCTGACATACCTGTGCTATGCAGCTGCTTCCCACTAGCTATCTATTTTACATTTGAGAGTGTATATGTGTTCACGCCACTCTCTTACTTCGTTCCAGCTTACCCTTCCCCCTTCCGTGTTCTCAAGTCCATTCTTTACATCTGTTACTTTATTCCTGTCCTGTCCTTAGGTTTTTCAGAACCTCTTTTTTCTTTTTTAGATTCCATATATATGTGTTAACAATCAGTATTTGTTTTTCTCTTTCTGACTTACATCGCTCTGTATAATAGTCTTTAGGTCCATCCACCTCACTACAAATAACTCAATTTCGTTTCTTTTTATGGTTGAGTAGTATCCCATTGTATATATGTGCCACATATTCTTTATCTATTCATCTGTCGATGGACACTTAAGTTGCTTCTGTGTCCTGGCTATTGTAAATAGAGCTGCAATGAACATTGTGGTATATGACTGTTTTGGAATTATGGTTTCCTCGGGGTATATGCCCATTAGTGGAATTGCTGAGTCATATGGTAGTACTATTATTAGTTTTTTAAGGAACCTTCATACTGTTCTCCATAGTGGCTGTATCAATTTACATTCCCACCAACAGTGCAAGAGGGTTCCCTTTTCTCCACGCCCTCTCCAGCATTTACTGTTTGTAGATTTTTTGATGATGGCCATCCTGACTGGTGCGAGGTGATACCACATTGTAATTTTGATTTGCATTTCTCCAGTGATTAGTGATGTTGAACATGCTTTCATGTGTTTGTTGGCAATCTGTATATCTTCTTTGGAGAAATGTCTATTTAGGTCTTCTGCCCATTTTTGGGTTAGTTTTTTTTTTTTTTTTTTTTTTGATATTGAGATGCAGGAGTTGCTTGCAAATTTTGGAGGTTAATCCTTTGTCAGTTGCTTCATTTGCAAATTTTTTCTCCCATTCTGAGGTTTGCCTTCTTGTCTTGTTTATGGTTTCCTTTGCTGGTCAAAAGCTTTTAAGTTTCATTAGGTCCCATTTGTTTATTTTTGTTTTTATTTCCATTTCTCTAAGATGTGGATCAAAATCGATCTTCCCTTGATTTATGTCATGGAGTGTTTTGCTTATGTTTTCCTCTAAAAGTTTTATAGTGTCTGACCTTACCTTTAGATCTTTAATCCATTTTGAGTTTATTTTTGTGTATGTGTTAGGGAGTGTTCTAATTTCATTCTTTTACATGTAGCAGTCCAGTTATCCCAGCACCAGTTATTGAAGAAGCTGTGTTTTCTCTATTATATATTCTTGTCTGCTTTATCAAAAATAAGGTGACCCTGTGTGAAGGGCTTATCTCTGGGCCTTCTATCCTGTTCCATTGATTTATATTTCTGCTTTTGTGCCTGTACTATGTTGTCTTGATTACTGTAGCTTTGTAGTATAGTCTGAAGTCAGGGAGCCTCATTCCTCCAGCTCCTTTTTTCATTGTCAAGATTGCTTTGACTCTTCAGGGTCTTTTGTATTTCCATACAAATTGTGAATTTTTTTGTTCTAGTTCTGTGAAAAATGCCATTGGTAGTTTGATAGGGATTGCATTGAATCTGTACATTGCTTTGTTTAGCAGGGTCATTTTCACAATATTGATTCTTCCAATCCAAGAACATGGTATATGTCTCTATCTGTTTGTATCATCTTTAATTTCTTTCAGCAATGTCTTATAGTTTTCTGCATACAGGTCTTTTGTCTCCTTATGTAGGTTTATTCCTAGGTATTTTATTATTTTTGTTGCAATGGTAAATGGAGTGTTTCCTCAATTTTGCTTTCATAGTTTTTGTCATTACTGTTTAGGGATGCAAGATATTTCTATGCATTTATTTTTTATGCTGCTACTTTACCAAATCCATTGGTTAGCTCTAGCAGTTTTCTGGTAGCATCTTCAGGATTCTCTATGTATAGTATGATGTCAGCTGCAAACAGTGATAGTTTTACTTCTTCCTTTCTCATTTGGATTCCTTTTATTTCTTTTTTCTTCTTTGATTGCTGTGGCTAAAACTTCCAACACTACGTTAATAAAAGTAGTGAGAGTGGGCAACCTTGTCTTGTTTCTGATCTTAGTGGAAATGGTTTCAGTTTTTCACCTTTGAGAACGATGTTGGCTCTGGGTTTGTCATATATGGCCTTTATTATGTTAAGGTAAGTTCCCTCTATGCCTACTTTCTGAAAGGTTTTTATCATCAATTGGTTTTGAATTTCTTCAAAAGCTTTTTCTGCATCTATTGAGATGATCATATGTTTTTTCTCCTTCAATTTTTTCCTATGGTGTATCACATTGTTTGATTTGCAAATATTGAAGAATCCTTGCATTCCTGGGATAAATCCCCCTTGATCATGGTGTATGGTCCTTATAATGTGTTGTTGGATTCTGTTTGCTGTTATTTTTTTGAGGATTTTTGCATCTATATTCATCAGTGATATTAGTCTGTAATATTCTTGTTTTGTAGTATCTTTGTCTTGTTTTGGTATCAGGGTGTTGGTGGGCTCATAGAATGAGTTTGGGAGTGTTCCTTCCTCTGCAAGTTTTTGGAAGAGTTTGAGAAGGATGGGTGTTAGCTCTTCTCTAAATGTTTGGTGGAGTTCACCTGTGAAGCCATCTGGTCCTGGGTTTTTGTTTGTTGGAAGATTTTTAATCAAAGTCTCAATTTTATTACTTGTTATTTGTCTGTTTATATTTTTTTCCTGGTTCAGTCTTGGAAGGTTGTGTTTTTTAAGAATTTGTCTATTTCTTCCAGGTTGTCCATTTTATTGGCATATAGTTGTTTGTAGTAATCTCTCATGATCATTTGTATTTCTGTAATGTCACTTGTTACTTCTCCTTTTACATTTCTAATTCTATTGATTTGAGTCTTCTCCCTTTTTTCTTTTTTTTTAATTTATTTTTCTTTTTTTATTTAACATCTTTATTGGAGTATAATTGCTTTACAATGTTGTGTTAGTTTCTGCTTTATAACAAAGTGAAACAACTATACATATACATATGTTCTCATACCTTTTCCCTCTTGCGTCTCCCTCCTACCCTCTCTATCCCACCCCTCTATGTGGTCACAAAACACTGAACAAATCTACCTGTGCTATGCAGCTGCTTCCCACTAGCAATGATTTTACATTTGGTAGTATATATAAGATGTAGAGAATGGACTTGAAGACATGGGGAGGGGTAGGGTAAGCTGTGATGAAGTGAGAGAGTGACATGGACTTATATATACTCCCTTTTTTTTTTTTTTGATTAATCTGGTTATTTGTTTATCAATTTTGTTTATCTTCTCAAAAAATCAGCTTTTAGTTGTATTCATCTGTGCTATTGTTTCCTTCATTTCTTTTTCATTTATTTATGATCTGATCCTTATGATTTATTTCTTTCTGCTAAATTTAGGGATTTTTTTCTTCTTTCTCTAATTGTTTTAAGTGTAGGGTTAGGTTGTTTATTTGAGATGTTTCTTGTTTCTTGAGGTAAGATTGTATTGCTACAATCTTCCCTCTTAAAACTGCTTTTGCTGCAGCCCATAGATATTGGGTCATCGTGTTTTCATTGTCACTTGGTGGGTATTTTCTGATTTCCTCTTTGATTTGTTATGTGATCTCTTGGTTATTTGGTAGTGTATTATTTAGCTTCCATGTGTTTGTATTTTTTATAGATTTGTTCTGTAATTGATATCTAGTCTCATAGCATTGTGGTTGGAAAAGATAACTGATATGATTTCAATATTCTTAAATTTACCAACGCTTGATTTGTGACCCAAGATATGATCTATCCTGGAAAATGTTCCATGAGCACTTGAGAAGAAATTGCATTCTGTTGTTTTGGGATGCAATGTCCCATAAATGTCATATAAATATCAATTAAGCCCATCTTATTTAATGTCATTTAAAGTTTGTGTTTCCTTATTTATTTTCATTTTGGATGATCTGTCCATTGGTGAAAGTGGGCTGTTAAAGTCTCCTACTATTATTGTATTACTGTCGATATCCCCTTTTATGGCTGTTAGCAGTTGCCTTTTTTATTGTGGTGCTCCTATGTTGCATGCATAAATATTTACAATTTTTATATCTTCTTAGATTGATCCCTTGATCATTTTGTAGTGTCCTTCTTTGTCTCTTGTAGTAGTCTTTATTTTAAAGTCTATTTTGTCTGTTATGAGAGTTGCTACTCCAGCTTTCTTCTGATTTCCATTTGCATGGAATATCTTTTTCCATCCCCTCACTTTCAGTCTGTATGTGTCCCTAGGTCTGAGGTTTGTCTCTTGTATTCAGCATATATACAGGTTTTATTTGTTTTTTATCCATTCAGCCACTCTATGTCTTTCAGTTGGAGCATTTAATCCATTTACATGTAAGGTAGTTATCAATATGTATGTTCCTATTACCATTTTCTGACTTGTTTTGAGTTTGTTATTGTAGGTCTTGTCCTTCTCTTGTGTTTCTTGCCTAGAGAATTTCCTTTAGCATTTGTTGTAAAGCTGGTTTGGTAGTGCTGAATTCTCTTAGCTTTGGCTTGTCTGTAAAGATTTTAATTTCTCAGTCGAATCTGAATGAGATCCTTACTGGGTAGAGTAATCTTGGTTGTAGGTTTTTCCCTTTCATCACTTTAAATATGTCCTGCCAGTCCCTTCTGTCTTTGCAGAGTTTCTGCTGAAAGATCAGCTGTTAACCTTATGGGGATTCCCTTGTTTGTTATTTGTTGTTTATCCCTTGTTGCTTTTAATATTTTTTCTTTGTATTTAATTTTTGATAGTTTGATTAATATGTTTATTGGTGTGTTTCTCCATGGATTTATACTGTATGGGATTCTCTGTGCTTCCTGGACTTGATTCACTCTTTAATGATATTAGGGACATTTTCAAATATAATATCTTCAAATATTTTCTCAATCCCTTTCTTTTTCTCCTCGTCTTCTGAGACCCCCATAATTTGAATGTTGGTGTGTTTAATGTTGTCCCAGAATTCTCTGAGAGTGTCCTCAGTTATTTTCATTTTTTTTTTAAATTCTGCTCTGCAGTAATTATTTCCATTATTTTATCTTCCAGATCACTTATCCATTCTTCTGCCTCAGTTATTCTGCTATTGATTCCTTCTAGAGAATTTTTCATTTCATTTATTGTGTTGTTCATCACTGTTTGCTTCCTCTTTAGTTCTTCTAGGTCTTTGTTAAACGTTTCTTGTATTTACTCCATTCTCTTTCCAAGATTTTGGATCATCTTTACTATCATTACTCTGAATTCCTTTTCAGGTATACTGCCTATTTCTTCTTAATTTGTTTGTGTTAGTGGGTTTTTACCTTGCTCCTTCATCAGTTGTGTGTTTCTCTGTATTTCCATTTTGGTTAATTTACTTTGTTTGGGGTCTCCTTTTCATAGGCTGCAGTTTTGTAGTTCCCATTATTTTTGGTGTCTGCCCCTAGTGGTTAATTTTGTTCAGTGGGTTTTGCAAGCTTCCTGGTAGAGGGGACTGGTGCCTGTGTTCTTGTGGATGAGGCTATCTTGTCCCTCTGGTTTGCAGCAATGCACTCTGTGGTGTGTTTTGGGGTGTCTCTGACCTTATTATGATTTTAGGTTGCCTCTTTTTTAATGGGTGGGGTTGAGCTCCTGTCTTGCTAGATTTTTTGCATAGGGTATCCAGCTGTGTAGTTTTCTGGTAATTAAGTCGATTTGGGTTTTAACTTTGAGATGGAGATCTCTGGGAGAGCTTTTGCCGTTTGATATTCCATGGAGACAGGAGGTCTCTGGTGGACCAATATCCTGAACTCGGTTCTCCTACCTCAGAGGCACAGGTATGACATGCGCCTGGAGAATGAAGATCCTGTCAGGCACATAGCTCAGAAGAAAATGGAGAAAAAAGAAAGAAAGAAAGAAAGAAAGAAAGAAAGAAAAAGTTTTCTAATAAAAAATTTTAAAAAGTTATTAAAAATTAAAAAATATTAAAAAGTAATAAAAATAAATAAATAAAGAAGAGAGCAACCAAATCCAAAAACAAATGCACCAATGATAACAAGTGCTAAATACTATACTAAAAGAAAAAAAAGAAAAAATGGGAAAAAATGGAGAGACTGAATGCCAGGACAAATTGTAGAAGCAAAGCTGTACAGACAAAATCACACAAAGAAGTATATATATGCACTCTCACAAAAAGAGAAAATGGAAATATATATATATATATATTAAAAAAAGGAAGAGAGCAACCAAATCAATAAACAAATCTACCAATGATAATATATTCTAAATGCTAAAATAAGGTAAACATAAGACCAGAAACAAATGAGATACAGAAAGCAAACCCCAAGTCTGCAGTTGCTCTCAAATTCCAGTGCCTCAATTTTGGTCTATTCAGGTTCCACAGATGCAGGGTACATCAAGTTGATTGTGGAGATTTAATCCTCTGCTCCTGAGGCTGCTGAGAGAGATTTCCCTTTCTCTTCTTTGTTCACACAGCTCCCGGGGTTAGCTGTGGATTTGGCTCCACCTCTGACTGTAGGTGGACTGAGGGCGTCTATTCCGTGCCCAGACAGGAGGGGGTTAAAAGAGTGGCTTATTGGGGGGGAGGGCTCCGGCTCACTCAGTCCTGGGCAGAGGAAGCAGTAAGGAATGCGGGGCGAGCCTGTGGTGGCAGAGGCCAACGTGACTTTGCAAGAGCCTGAGGCATGCCGTGTATTCTCCCAGGGAAGTTGTCCCTGGATCACAGGACACTGGTAGTGGCAGGCTGTACAGGCTCTCATGAGGGGAGGTGTGGATAGTTACCTGTGCTTGTACACAGGCTTCTTGGTGGCTGCACCTGCAGCATTAGCATTTCATGCCAGTCTCTGGTGTACACAATGGTAGCTGTAGTTTATGCCCATCTCTGGAGCTCGTTTAGGCAGTGCTCTGAATTCCCTCTCCTCGCTCACCCCAAAACAATCGTCTCTTGCCTCTTAGGCAGTTCCAGACTTTTTCCTGGACTCCCTCCTGGCTAGCTGTGGGGCACTAGCTCCCTTCAGGCTGTATTCACACAGCCAAACCCAGTCTTCTCCTTGGGATCTGACCTCCGAAGCTTGAAACTCAGCTCCCAGCCTTGACCCACCCTGGCAGTTGAGCAGACAAGCCTCTCAGGCTGGTGAGTGCTGGTCAACACTGATCCTCTATGTGGGAATCTCTCCACTTTGCCCTTTTCACTCCTATTGCTGTGCTCTCCTCCATGTCTCTGAAACTTACCCAGTGTCACTCCCCAGTATCCGCCAGTGACGGGGTTTCCTAGTGTGTGGAAACTTTTCCTCCTTCCCAGCTCCCTCCCAGAGGTGCAGGTCCTGGCCCTATTCTTTTGTCTCTGTTTTTTCTTTTTTCTTTTGCCCTACGCTGGTACATGGGGAGTTTTTTGCCTTTTGGGAAATCTGAGGTTTTCTGCCAGCATTCAGTAGGTGTTCTGTAGGATTTGTTCCACATATAGATGTATTTTTCAATTTGCTTTTTTTTCTTTTTTTGCGGTATGTGGGCCTCTCACTGTTGTGGTCTCTCCCATTGCGGAGCACAGACTCTGGACGTGCAGGCTCAGCAGCCTATGGATCACGGGTCCAGCCACTCCACAGCATGTAGGATCTTCCCAGACCAGGGCATGAACCCATGTCCCCTGCATCGGCAGGCGGACTCTCAATCACTGCACCACCAGGGAAGCCCTAGATGTATTTTTTATGTATTTGTGGGGAAGAAGGTGATCTCCACATCTTACTCCTCTGCCATCTTGAAGGTCTCCTCTATCTTATTTTCTTGATCACCATTACCAGAAGTTTGTCAATTGTATTAGTTTTTTTAATGAGTTAGTTGTTAGTTTTATGATTTTTCTTGGTTGTGTCTTTATTTTTATGTTATTAGTTTCTGCTTTCTTTAAAAAAATATTTCCTTTCTTTAATTTCCTTATGTTTATTCTAAAGGTTAGTTTTTCTAATATGTATAATGTATTATTTATATTTAGCCCTTTTATTTTTAATATAATCATTTAGAATTATTTTTCTTTAATTATCAATTACTTGTCTTACAAGTTTTGGGTTGTAGTTTTTTCATAGCTTTTTCTGAGTAATTTAAATATTCACTATGCTTTCTACCTTGAATTTTTCATCATTTAGAATTTTATTTTAATATTTATAGATAATCCTGTATATTTTTCTGTCCTGATTTTAGTTTTCTTTCATTACTGATTTTTAACTAATTGTATTACCATCAAAGAATATGTCAGATTTTTTTATGTATGTTCAGATATGTTTTAAGGCATATTTTAGTATCAGTTTTAATAAACGTTTCAAATAAATTGGAAGGAAACCTGTGTTCTTCACTTTCTGGGTTCATTGTTTGTATGTCTATTTAGTCAGTCCAGTTTGGAAGAGTTTTGTTCAAATAGCATGTATTCTTATTGCCTATTTTTTCTCCTTTTTCTATGATTGTTAACATGTTAACTCTTAAATTTTGATGGTAGATTTATTAATATCCTTTGCAGCTTTTTAAATTTATATTTTGTATATTTTAAAACCATAAAAGTAGTGGCATACAAATTTAGAATTATTATATCACCCTGGAAAACTGAAACCTTTATGTAGTGGCACACTTTACAACATATTTTTTTATATTAGTATAGCCAAATCAGCTACATTTTAGTTAATATTTTCATGATGTATCTTGTTCAATCTTCCTCTTCTTTTCTGGGTGTTTATATCTTAAATAGGACTTATTGTAGAAAATGTATAATTGTATTTTTCATATAATCAGGCAATCTTTTATTTTAACCTGAGTGTATAGTCCATTTATATTTATTGTAATAAATTATATATTTGGATTTATTTTACTTTGTAATACTTTCAACTTTCTGTTTCTTTTTCCTGTTTTCTTGCCACTTTTATTGACTTATTTTTTCTTTTGTGGTTTTTACACTCTATTTCTGCTTACACCAGGGAAAAATTGAAGTTTATATAGAGTAACAAAGGTAAAAGTTTATACATTAAAATAAAATCTCTGGTCACAGTGCATTAGTAGAGCACTTGCTGATAGTTTCAATGGTAGCTTACACCTATGGATTTCTGTTCCTATTTTATTTTAGTGTTCTGAGGATTTTTACTCAGGAATACTCCCACAAGTCAATAATAAAAAGCTAAATACCATTAAAAGAGGTCAAAAACAAACACTTTGCAGAGGAAAATATAGTCATATCTATTCGGCAAATGAAAAAGTGCTCATCATTGTTAGTCATCAGAATGTAACCACCATGAGACACATTTACACTCTCATCAGAATGGCTAAACATTTTTAAATGACTAAAACACCAAATATTGGTGAGAATGCAGAGCAACTAGAACTTGTAACCATTGTTGTAAACATTCTGACAGTTTATCATAAAACTAAATTTACACCTTTCTACCCTCTAGCCCAGTAATTTACTCCTCCATGTATACTCAAAATAAATGAAAATACATGTTCACAAAAATTCTTATATAAAAATGTTTTAGCAACATTATTCACAATAGTAAAAACTGGAAATAGCCCAGGTGTCCATCAACAGGAGAATGAGTAAACAAAAGGTGATTTATTCACTTAATGAAATATTATTTAACAATAAAAAGGAACATATTACTAATAAATGCAAAAATGAATGAATTTCAAAAACATACCCAGTGTTAAAAAACCTCACAGATATTAATACACACTGTATGTCTCTACGTATGGACCTCTAGATTAGATATAAGTAATTTATAATGGAAAAATGTCAGGATAATGATTGCCACTGGAGGATGGGAACAGGCTTTCACTGGAAAGGGATATAAGGGGGTTTGCTGGGATGATTGCACTGTTTTATATTTTGATACAGGTTTATATATATGGATGTATGCTTTTGTCAAAACTCAATACAAGTTAATTTAACATTTGTGCATTTCTTTGTATACAAAGAAGAAAAAAATGACAGAAATGAGTGGAACTCTGGTTGATGACGTGTGCTGGAATATCAAAACAAAGAGAGATTTTTCCCATACTTTGCTTTGAGTCCCATCAAAGAAATGAAATGAATACATGAATGGATGAATGGATGGATGAATAGTGGAGTATAATGAAATGTTTGTGATGTAGTCTGAGTGATGAACACATAGATGTGTAATTCTTTCACCTTTGCTTTATGGGATGCATGGGAGAATTGGGGGGGGGCGAGTTTCTAGAGCTTATTCCTCTACTTCTACCTTCCTTTTTTTTTTCTTTTTTCTTTTAATATATTGTCCTTCTATAACATAGTTTGAATTTTCTTTGCCTCAGCTAATTATTTAAAAAAAACAGAAATGGAAAATCCACTCAGATGATTAACAAAAAATTCTATCATTATCTCTGAATCTGGGGACAGAATTTGTATAATCACTATGAAAGGTCTAAGGATCAAACCTTGGACCTACCCTTTTATAATTGTATGATTAGAACACTTTGTGCTTCAATTTCTTCACATGAAAAAGAAGGATGGGATTAAAGCAGAATCTATGTAACAAGGTGTATTTTGCTTTTTGTTTGTTTGTCGTTTTGAGACAGAATCACATGAGATCATCCATATAAAGCACTTAACATCATGGTGGGCACATACTAAATGTTTAATAACTGTTTGTCTTTACGTTTTTAACTTATTTCAGGGTCCCTAATATAACTTGCCTATGAAGTCTAAAGGTTGTTCTTCAAATAATCCATTTAATTATATATTATAAAGAGACAAAGAGAATTATGTTTTCCATCTTCCAAAATATAAGTAGAGACGAGTTTTAAAAAAAGACACAATCAGTTGCAAACTTCCTCCTTGCTTGCTTCCCACACTTCCCTCCTGCCCCTCCAGCCACTACTGAGTATATCTCATCACCAGGCTCACATATGTGACAATGATAAAAAGGTCTGTGCTGGGAACAATATAGTGGGTAATAAATCAAGGCTGGGAGGGAGGTTACTAAGCAGGATGGGAGGAGGGGAGATGGCATTGTGAATAATCAATGCAACAGACTCTGTAAGAACATGGCAAAACATCTTACTTAACATGCTTAATAATGCTGGAGAGGGGAAATCAGTGATAATATGGAAACAGGCTGTCAGATTGCTGGAAAGACCTCTGTCCACATAGCTGGAGAAGGGAGAGGAAGAGAGTGGCTTCCACTGTGCTGGACCCAGCTCTGAACACCCACCCCACATGGTGCTCATTGCCTGGGATACTACATATTTTTCCTCCTGACTATGCCAGCAGTTTCAGGAATAAAGAGAGAGAAAAGAATAATTGAGAGGTTTCCAATTGTGGTTAAATCCAGGAACACACAGCAATATGGCTGCAGAGCAAAAGGACCCCTCCCCACTTGGAGTAACAAGTTGAAAAGAAAATTCAAAGTGTACTTAGATGCTTGAACTGAGAGATGGCTGACTCTTGCTCCAGAATGATAGTGCAAAGAATTCCTGAAGTACTCTAGTCTAGGCCTCTTGATTACAAGAGGGAGGAAAACAAAGTTCATGTAGAACCAGGGCACAAAGTCACATAGATAAGTTGGTGTCAGAGTATAGACTAGGGCCTTGGTATCCAGCGTAAGATATTAAATTGTATAAAATACCTTGCACTCAGGAGTTACTCCACAAACAGGGAATCACTTTCTTTTTCCTTTAGTCTGGAATTTGTTCACTTCTCTTTTCTGCATCCAGAGTTTAAAAAGAGAAGGAAAAATGAGTACTGAACTTGGTGTCTAAAGACATTAGTTAGAAAGCTGATTCTTTTACAGACTGGTATCATTTAGGGCAAATTACTGTTTTGGGACCTCAGTGTCCTCATTTCTAAGTTGAGAAATTAGTTCTGTAGGATTACAAGTCCTTTTACAGGTCTAACATTCGTAATTTGAATCATTCCCATTTTAAAATTGAATATGAGAGGGAGAAAAAAACACAAGGAAAAAAAGTGCTTGTCCCTTGGTAGCTTTGGAATAAATGTGTTATTGTTAAATTCTGTGGTACCATCTTAACAAGGCAAACAGAAACATAATGTTTGCTAATTGAACTATAAAAGTAATAATTACCTTTGGTGTAAAATGCAAAGTCCTCAGCAGTGAGCTAGGATTGTATAAGTGGAAGCAGTTATCAGAGGCCAAATCAGATTAGAAGGGAGCCACTCCAATCACATCTTGGTGGTGTTGAATCTGCACCGGGCATGGAGCACCTTCAGTACATGTAACGATATCCTATTCCAATGCTGCAGGAGAATGGGAAGAACATGACAACTCACTGTTGTGAGTAACCTGTGTCTGGTAAGAAAGGTAGAATCTCTTTTAATCAACATCCTAGCCTGGGGAGAAGGGTGGTATGTGGAGATGCTGTCCAAGAGATGCTCTTACCACATTCACAAGGTAAGATGATCTTACTATCTTCAGTACTTGATTCAGTAGATCAAGCTTTTCTCTAGGAAGCTTTTCTGCCCCTAAAATTTGTACCAACTACCCTAGTTGAGGACATGAAATTTACCTTCAGTGATTAAGGATGCTGAGGACGGGGTACAGACAGTTCCCATATGCTGGCTCAGCACAAAGAACAGTGAGGTACTTCTCAGGCCAGCAAAGTCACCTGGGGAGAATGGACACTGCCTCAGCACCTTTGGTGCCTGCAGAACAGGTAGAACAGTAGGTATTTTGCTTTCTCTCCAATGCTGAGCAATGTTAAGAAGTCAGAGTAAGACAGAAGTAGACTGAGCTGTGGAACAACAGGCCAGCCGTGTCCCAGAGAAATAGTAGCTGGGATGGATCTGTACTGTCTCCTCTGGCTCACCCCTTTTGCATGTATATTATCCCCGTTTCCCACCCCTACAATGAGCAACTCCTGGACTTCATCTAAGATGTGTTTATTTGTTTTGTTTGTTTGTTTGTGTTTCTCTTGATTCCCCTGATTCAAGCCTAACAAGTGATCAGGATGAAAAATGATGCTCAGGAGATGATTGCTGATTGAGGAGTTGATTGAGGACTTGATTGTTTGACTCATTTGGAATAACTTGTTCAATTCTAGCTTACCACAGATTCACATACAAACTTAAGAGAGAAACCATTTTATTATCTAGCCAAAGATATGTGAGAATTTTGTTAGGGCTCCCTGTCAGAATATTTTCAATGAGTATTTTATTATACAACAAATTTTCTTTGGAGACCCCCTTCCTCCTGCTTACAGTTCTCACTTGGCTTCTAATTTCAGCTCAAGCTGTGTCTCCACCAGCGATTTTATTCCCCATCTCTCTCTAGCCCCCTCCCCAACCAAATCATATCCATATTTTTTCCAGAATGCAAAATATAGAAACAAGCATCTGTTTGGACAAAATCAGTTTTCACTTGTGAAAAGTGGATGCTTTGTAAAATCACAGGCAACAAGAAAAATGTCAGAGAATGGAACCAAATGTTGGAGGGATAATAAAACCTTCAGTCTGCAGTTGGATGAGCTGAGGAAGAGGCCTGCTAAAAATTAAATAGTCAAGACATATACTGAATTCATTTGGTCACTGAGTTTCAACACCCCACCCTGAATCCCCTGAGGCTTGATTTCTCACAGTAAAAATAGGACTAAGAGACTCCTGTCTCTACTCTGTGTTTTGAGCAGACAGGCAGGATCAACCATGCAACAAAGGATGTCTGTTTCCTTGTTTTCACGTAGTGGTATTCGAAAAGCTATTTTTTCTTTAATAAGAAAAGTCCAGACTCTCACTGGCAAATAATAATGCTTTGAAAAATTCTCAATTTGTTTAACTCTAATTATGTCTCTAATCCATAGAAAGAATGTTGTATCAACAGGTCTTTCCATCTTTATAATTTATTTGTGTAAATGTCTTGGGCAATTAAGTCTTGGAGGACCTAGAATTCATGTTTGGCATGAGGTTTGAATTATCTTATCTGTTATTAATTGAAAGGATGTGAGGTAAAAATCCTGGTGCATGACAACTGAGTTCAACAAACTTTTATTGGTTACCAACTTCTTATGTACCAGACCCCAGATAAAGCGAAAAAGACACTGACCTCACCGATCATCTGTAGTCTTGAAGGACAGGCAGGAAATTTCACATACTGCAATAACTGGTTAAAAGGAATGATGTACAAGAGGCAGTTGGAACAAGAGCATAGACTCTGCAGGTTGCAAAGCTTTCTAAACTCTTTGCAGTACATCCTCTTACTACCCATGGCGCCTAGCCCAACATCCCCAGATAGTAGGATTTCAATACATGTTGAACAAACAGTCAATTTTTCAAAAGTTTAGGCACTTTTTGTCAAAGCTGATAATTATTTTACAAACTCTTTGAATTCACAAAATTAGATTTTGTGTCTTAAGAAAATTGTTTTGAAATGTCTCAAATTATTTTCAACTTTCTTTTTAAAAGTAGTTTTAGGAATAAAGCATGTTATAATCTGCCATGTATTCCATTGCCTCCATCACTTCTGAAACAGAAATTGAATGAGAAATTATACAGCAATTATTTTATATTTTGTATTTTTAGAGTTATTAGTGTTATATCTCAATAAGTTTACCAGTATAAACACAATGCCTCCTCCTTACTAACTGTTTTTCTTCAATTCAAGTCAACATAATTCTCTCTATTATGAGCTCCAGCCTGTACTTTGAAAGAACAGAGATATAAATGATGTTCTTTGACCTTAAGGAGTTTACAGTTTAACAGTGTTTTTAAGTGTACAGAGTTATGTGGTTCACACAGGAATAACAGATAACATTATGGAAACATACCTAATCAAACATGTAAGTGGAAGGTTATGGAATTTATGTATAACTGTTGCATAAATTGAAGAAGCTTTCCTGGAAGAGGTGCAATTTGGACTGAGCTTTGAAAATCATTAGAGTTGATATGAGAAAGATAATTAAGGTGTGAATAGCATCAAAAAACAAAGACAGGAATGTAAATAAGCATGATATTATAAGGTCAGGAGGACAGGTTGGAATTAAAGTATTCTTTGATAAAGTGCCTCTTAATTGTGCAGGATAAAGACAAAACTTCTTAGCCAGCAATTCAAATACCTTCAGAATCTGGATCCATCCTGCCTTTCCTGTTTTATTTCTGCATGTTCCTCAATGACAAAATCAGCATTGGACTTTCCAATCTCTATGGATTTTTCTTACTTTCCCCTTCTCTTCGGATGAGAGACTAATCTCTACTTTTTATTTCATTCCTACCAATCAATAATAATTCACCTGTGATAGCACTTACATGAAGGTTTATTTTCCTCCTCTGAGCTCAGTTATCATTTATTGCATATATATTGATTTTTCTTGTTACGTACATTACTCTGATATGTTATTTTTTTCAGAACTACTCCAAATTGGAATTGTAAACATCCTGAGGCCAGTGAACTTCTTTTAACACTTCCCATATTTGCCTGTATATTCCTATACATTATTAGTGTTTAATAAAGTCATGATAATTAATTAGTAGGCAAAGGGACATATGGAAAGTAGATATCCTTTCCAGCACCTCTGAAATCTTACCATGTAATTTCGTTTCTGACCTTGTTTCAAGTCCCAATTTGGTATCTAGTCCTGGTTCTACCATTATTTCACAATAGAACCTCCAACAATTGCTTATGCTTTTGGCTCTCCAGAATATTTTCAAATAGTTAATACGAGTCACCTTGCTCAATATATTGAAAGGAAGAAGACTTGAAGAAAAAAGATGTGTTGTAAATACTGACCTATTTTTTCAGATTTTCTTTTTCAAATGTCCAAAGCCAGCACTGTGGGCAAAATGGTACAGGTCCTTTTGATGCAAATACAAGCAGACAAGTGGACTGAGAAAATGGACCTCAGCAAGGGAGGAAGCAATGACAAGAAGAAGACTATTTTATCACATGAAACATTAAGTGACTAAATTTTTTTTTCTTGGCAGCTGGATCTTGATGCAACTGAGTAATGCTGAAGGCTACTTAAAATAATTCATCTTCCAGAGCAGATGTGATCTTCCAGAGCAGATGTCATTTTTTTAGTTTCTTATGGACTGAATTTGGATATGACCCATCCCATAGAACTCTAATTCCTTCTCATTATTATAAAGCTTTTGTAATTGTATTCTTAGAGACCCACAATGAGAATCCTCACAGCTATAGAAGTGGGTGTGTGGCTAGACCTAGGAGGTAATGAAGTTCAACCAAGGAAATAAAGTTTGCAGCCCACGACTAGTAGTCAGAACTTTTATTTTATGCTTGTGGCTGATTGTGGACACCAGTGCCCCATGCCAAGACAGCATTTAAATACCAAGGGATGAGATACATCACTACACAGGCATGATGCCTGGCACCCACGCTATCTCCAGATGGCTTGGTGTACAGAAATAGCCTTTGAGATCAAACTCAGTGTGGAGAAGTCCAAACTCGTGATCTGTCCCTCGGGACTTCTCTGTAGTAAAGGGTACCCTCTGCTGCTTAGAGGCAGAGCTCAGAGTCTTTTAGGGTGCAATTGAATATCAGAAATTATCCTCCTCACCAAATATTGATTGAGGTCTTACCATCTGCAGGACATGGTACTAATCATTTAGAATGCAGAGGAATATGGCATGATCACTGCCCTCAAGAACTTCCAGTGTAGTAGGGAATAAAGGCATATACAGTAATCCCCCCTTATCCATGGGGAATATGTTTCAAGAACCCTAGGGGGTGCCTGAAACCACAGATAGTACTTAACCCTATATATACTACTACTTTCCTGTATACCTATGATAAAAGTTTAATTTGTAAATTAGGCACTGTAAGATATTAATAATAATAACTAATAATAAAATATAACTATTTTAACAATATACTGTAATAAAAGTTATGTGAATGTAGTCTCACTCTCTCTTTCTCCCCAAATATCTCATTATACAGATTAAATGTCTTTTCCATTCTAACTAAGCACTTATCACACACTGTGGCCACTTTTGCAGCTTGAGGTCCACAGCAAAACTAGCGTCAATTTCCTTTTCTTCTTTACAATTTCACGGCTAAAAGATTCATTCTTACCATAGATCTTAGTAACCTCAGCATATGATTTTTATCTTTCCATGTTAATTCAGAAACTTCGGCCTTTTCACTTGGAGCACTTTGAGGCTTCTCTTTGGCAGATCCGAATTGCCAGCATCACTAATTTTGCACTTTGGGACCATTATAAGTAAAATAAGGATTACTTGGACACAAGCACTACAATACCATGACAGCTGATCTGACCGAGAGGGCTACTAAGTGACCAACAGGAGGATATGCTAGACAATGGATGATTCATCTCCAGGATAGGACAGAGTGGGACCGTGTGAGATTTCATCACGCTACACAGAACAGTGTGCAATTTAAAACTTATGAATTATTTTTGGAGTTTTTTTATTTAATATTTTCAGACCACAGTTGACCACATGTAACTGAAACCACAGACAGCAAAGCCACAAATAAAGGAGGAGTACTGTGCAAGTAAACATAAACATTTACATGAGTTTGCATAATAATGCTATGTAATTTATGTGTAGGAAGATGATGTAGAATTTCATAGCAGGGAGCTACATGTTGAATTCTGCAGCCAAACATCCCAAAGACAAATAAACATCATAGTTATTAACACCAGAAGTTATCTTCTAAAGCAGTGCTGTCCAAGAGAACTTTCTATGGTGGTGAAAATGTTCTGTTCTGCACTGTTCAACATGGTAGCTATTAGCCACAGGTGGATATGAGTACTTGAAATAGGCTAGATTGACTAAGAAAGTAAAATTTAAATAATATTTAATATGAATGCAATTTAACTTACTTTTAATAGCCACATGAGGCTAGTGACTTTCACATTGTTCAAGGCAGTTCTTGAATATCTATGACTCATTTTGCACATGAAAACATAGGGACAGAGATGTTGCATTGACTGTGCTCAGGGGATAAATTATTTAGAAGCTGTTCTAATTCCTCGTCAAGGAGGATGCCAACATTCATCAGGAAGAATAACACTATTCTCATTACATTGGATAGGTGCAATCACTCTCAAGTGAACTTTGTGTTGCCTTCATAAAAAACTGAGGGTCTCTGAATGGATAAAGAAGATGTGGTATAAATACATACATATTACTCAGACATAAAAAGGAATGAAATAATGGCATTTGCAGCAACATGGATGGATTATCATACTAAGTGAATTAAGTCAGACAGAGAAAGACAAATATCATAAGACATTGCTAATATGTGAAATCTAAGAAAATGATACAAATGAATTTATTTATGAAACAGAAAGAAACTCGGACATAAAAGAAAAATATATGGTTACCAAAGGGGAAAGGTAAGGCAGAGGGTTAAATTAGGAGTTTGGCATTAACATATACACACTACTGTATATAAAATACTGTATATAACATATACACCTACTATATAACACAGGGAACTATACTCAATATCTTATAATAACTTATAATGGACACGAATCTGAAAAAGAATAGATTTATATATATATATATATATATATATATATATATATATATATATGTATAGCTGAATCACTTTGCTGTACACCTGAAACTAACACAATGTTGTAAATCAACTATACTTCAATTAAAAAATAAAGAAAGAAAAATAAATTTAAAAAAACAAAAACAAAAAACTGAGGGTCTCTAGACTGTGTGCTCCATGAGGGCAGGAGCTTCATTTGTCTTGTTCATGGTCATAATCCCAGCATTTAAAATAGTAAATGATGTATAGTAAATGAACAGAAAATATGTAAATGAATTAGTAAATGAATGGGCAAAACACTCTATGTATTGTTGTAAATATCTTGACTGGATGTACTGAGATAGTATTTGTGGTAAAACTTCTGTTATCTAGATGAGGAACCCTGCCTATCTGCAGGATGGGCATGAGTTACGCTGCTTCCAGCATGGGGACTTGCACATTTCACATGCTCAATCAATACTTATTGGATAAACATGTTGTATTTATTTGAGTAATTGCTTCTCCCAGTTAACTATTTGTAACAGGGATTTTGTCCACTTATTTATTTTTTTTTTCTTATCCCAAGGAATTCCTAATACTGGAACCAGCACATACAAGACTCCAAACTTTGTTGATTGGGTTATATGGAAAGGCATAAAGACATTTTTGAGCAGTCACTACTCTTTTAGAGGGAACGAGGTGGAAAGGACTAGAAATTTTTGCTTTTTTTCCATGTCTTTATTCTACATGGAGATTTAGCAGAGGTAAGTTTACAATATAAAGAACATAAATATCCACCTTGCACAGTGAGAATTTGGGGGGATAAGCTGTGGGAAGTCCCCATTTCTATTTTTGTAAATTGTAAAAATCTATTTCTGACATACCTATCCTCCTGTCTTCCTATCACTTTTCTGTTGGCTTAATAACTTCTCACATACATCTTTTATAAAGATAAGTCAAAATATATTTCTGTGAAAATCAAGAATAAGAAAAGAAAAGCTTTCTGCTTCCCAGTGATATGAACACACACTGATACACTTGATCTTTCCCAGTGGAACGGGCACGGAAATTAACCCACATACTGGCACATGAACTTCTTGTTTCTGCCAAATGTGTCAGCTGAGATTGGGTTGCTAATTTATTTATGGGGGCATATGTCAATGTCACTCTGAGAAAATGGTTCCAGGACACATTAAAAAAAAAAAAAAAACCTACTGCTGTAAGGGCTGACCTTATGTGTGGGTGGAATAGCCACCTGCTTGCTCACTTCCTAGTAGATTAGGAGATCCAGAGGGCCCTGCTTCTTCTCAGTCTTTGCTCAGAGTCTTTCTAAGTGAAATTCCCCTGGCTTCCATCTGAGTAAAGTCAGTGCCCCTATGAAAGAAATGTGCCCCATGTGCTCCCATAGGCACTCTCCATTAAATGTAATCAAAGAGCAGGTTTTGATAGGGGTTGGAAGGAAGTATAAGAGTAAGTGGATAATACTTAATGCTAGGCCATAAGTGAAGGGAGGGGGCATAAAATAATGAAGTTGGAGGTCATAAAACATCGCTGTCTCTTGAGATTTCTATAGACACATAATGAAGTATAAGCAATGCAAAAGGTGCATCTATTCATGTCTTAAACCCAGTCCTGTCTGCATCAACCAATATAAAATTTAGCTCCTTTGCAGCACTAACCACAGTCAAACAATTTCCACATCTCTGTTTTATGCTCCAGAAGAGGCACCGTTTTCCTGCATGTATCTGAGATCCTTCTAACTTTTCTTTAATGCCTAGGATGCAAAGCTGCTCATACTCAGCAGGCAACAAAAGAAGTGCCTGTCCTAGGATCTTTGCTTGCCTTCATGTCTCTCTTTCAATAGAACCATTGTCCCTGCCTCTGTGATCACTGAGTCTCTGGACCCTGACTGTTTGGGCTTTTGATATCTATCTGCCTTACTGACTTCCCTGGAAAGTAGTCTCTGACCTGTCAACTTCCTGCATTTTCCAACCAACACTTGTGTGATCGAGCCCTTGGCCCTGTCTCCTCCTGGTCTGCCTGAGACCATTGTTGTCCTCTCCTCAGCACAGCACCCATGGTCCTTCCTTAAATCACAAAGGGGCATCAAAGCTTTACTACAAGGCTGAAAAAACTCTTAAGACTGCTTTTTTTACTGAGAGTCTGGTGGCAGTGGTCCTTGCAGGAAAGGAGGTAGAAATCAAGTTGCTATTAGAAACAGTGGCAGAGAGAAAGAATCTAGTCTCTGCTGTTATCAGTTGCATGACCTTGGGTGATAGGCTTAAACTCTCAGAGCTTCAGTTTCCCAGTCTATAATTGGGTGATACCAATATCCACCTTGATGGCTCTTGGGAGAATTAAATGTTTGAATGTGCCCAGGACAAGTCTTCGTACATAGTACATAATCAATATGCAGGGGATTCTTTTCTTCCCTCCTTAAAATAACTGAGCATGAGCCCAAGGTGAAAGTTGAGATTAGCTAATATCAATTTAATCTTTTGTATAAATCCATTTTTATACTTCAGTTCTGAAGGTATTGCCCTTCTATGTCAGAGGTTCCCCTTACACAGTTTGGGCAGAAGATCCATAAAGTTCTTTGATGTTTGGCAACCCAAACATTAGTTTCCCAGGATTTTTCCCGTTGAATTCATTGGTACATTCTTTAGTTCACAAATGGCAATGCAACATCAGAGAAGTAGAGAAATATGATTAAAGGGAGACAAACCAGTCATGAAAAACACAAAATATAGGAAATATGTGTCAAAGGCCTTGGAGGTAAGGGGGGGGGGGGAAAGTACAAGAAGCCAGGGAGTAGTGGAAGGAGAGAAGAAGTCATGCATTAGGAAGGAAAGCAGAATGGGAAAAATGTGGAAAACTCAGAGAAGTTAGGGGATCCTAATATGATTGGGGAGGTTATCAGATACAGGTCATTTAACTTTGAGATCTCTCTTTAAGTAAGTTTTCCAATGGAAATGACAATTGAAAACAAGAATCTGAGAAACCAGATTAATTCTCACTTCTTTCAGGAATTCATTTTTCTCTCTCTGTTCATGGTCATTTTGTCTTTCTTCATCCTTCAGCTTCCAAGCCAACTCTAGAGCCTAGACATATATTGCATTAGGTTTCACATGTTTTATCTATTCTCCCTGTGCAGATATAAAACTATCCAAGGTCAAAGATCAGGGACTACATGATCATTGTACTCTTCAAATGACCTAGACCACTGCTGTCAATACAGTCAGGCTTAATAAAACAGTCATTGTGTTGACTTTTCACCCAAGCATCCATTTATCCTCTGGGAGATTTGGTGAGTGATCTCAGCAACTGTTCAAAGAGGCTGGTTTGCATAAGGTAGTAGCTTTGCATGGATGAAGAGCTTTCTCTAGGACTGGCGGAGCCACACAAAATGGAAAGGAGGTTGTATGCTAATAGGGTGAGAACTATCTAACTAGTCATCAATGAATAGTTTAAAAGGAGACTAGCCTTAGCACCTCAGTTTCTTCCCCCACAATCCTTACAAATGAGTTTGTGTCTGTGCATATGTGCTTGTTGTTTGTTTTGTTTAAAAAATTTTACTCAGAAGCCTGTCTCCTGGGGAAGATAATCAACCAGAAAAAAAAAAAAAAAAAAAAAAAAAAAAAACATAGCTAGTATCCTTTACAAGTAAAGTAACCAGGAGATTACAAAGTTTCTGGGTGTGTTAATTTCTGCTTTATAACAAAGTGAATCAGCTATACATATACATATATCCCCATATCTCTTCCCTCTTGCATCTCCCTCCCTACCACCCTCCCTATCCCAACCTTCTAGGTGGTCACAAATCACTGAGCTGATATCCCTGTGCAATGCAGCTGCTTCCCACTAGTTGTCGGTTTTATATTTGGTAGGGTATATATGTCCACTGTAAAGGAATTATACTCCAATAAAGATGTAATAAATAAATAAATAAATAAATAAATAAATAAAGGCAGAGAAGGAAGGTTTGTATTACAAACAAATGTAATTGGAGTTGGAGGCAGAAGTTAGTCTTGGATAAATATTATTCAGTCTTAAGGCTATCACTAGAAGCAAGTAAAATTCATTACAGTGGAAAAAAAAAGTTGTCTGAGACTTCCTAGGTAGTCCAGTGGTTAAGACTCCACATTTTGGAGGAGCTTCAAGATAGTGGAAGAGTAAGAATTGGAGATCACCTCCCTCCTCAAAAATACATCAGAAATACATCTACATGTGGAACAACTCCTACAGGATACCTACTGAATTCTGGCAGAAGAATTCAGACCTCCTAAAAGGCAAGAAACTCCCCACATACCTGGGTAGGGCAAAAGAAAAAAGAAAAAACAGAGACAAAACAATAGGGACGGGACCTGCACCAGTGGGAGGGAGCTGTGAAGGAGGGAAATTTTCCACACACTAGGAAGCCCATTCATGGGTGGAAACTGTGGGTGGTGGAGGGGGAAAGCTTTGGAGCCACAGAGAAGAGTGCAGCAACAGGGATGCAGAGGACAAAGTAGACAGATTCCCACATTGAGGATTGGTGCTGGCCAGCACTCACTAGCCTGAAAGACTTGCCTGCTCACCCCAGGGAGGGTGGGGGCTGGGAGCTGAGTTTCTGACTTTGGCCGGATCCCAGGGAGAGAACTGGGGTTGGCAGTGTGAACACAGCCTGAAAGGATCTAGTGCATCACAGCTATCAGGGAGGGAATCCGGGAAAAGGTCTGGAACTACTGAAGAGGAAAGAGACGTTTTCTTGCCTCTTTGTTTCACAGTGCACGAGGAAAGGGGATTCAGAGCACAACCTAAACAAGCTCCACAGATCTTCACAAGCTGTGGCTATCAGTGCAAACCCCAGGGACAGGCATGAGATGTTAAGGCTGCTGCTGCAGCAACCAAGAAACCTGTGTGTAAGCACAGGTCACTATCCACATCTCCCCTCTTGGGAGACTGTGCAGCCTACCACTGCCAGGGTCCCATGATCCATGAACAACTTTTCCAGGAGAACACACAGTGTGCCTTAGTCTGTAGCAAAGTTAAGCTGGCCTCTGCCACGGCGGGCTCACCCCCCATACTGTACCCCTCCCTCCCCCCGGCCTAAGTGAACCAGAGGCCCCAAATCAGCTGCTCCTTTAACACCATCCTGTCTGGGTAGGGAACAGAGGCCCTCAGGTGACCTACATGCAGGGGCAGGAACAAATCAAAAACTGAACCTCAGGAGCTCTGCGAACAAAGAAGAGAAAGGAAAATTTATCCCAGCAGCCTCAGGAGCAGCAGATTAAATCTCCACAATCAACTTGATGTACGCTTCATCTGTGGAATACCTGAAGAGACAACAAATCATCCCAAACTGAGGCGATGACATTGGGAGCAATGAAATATATATATATTTTTTTTTCTTTTTCTCAGTGTGTGATTTTGTCTCTTTAGCTTTTCTTTTATCACTTGTCCTAGGGTTTTATCTGTTCGTTTTCTTTTCTTTCTTTTAGTATAGTTTTTTAGTGCTTGTTATCATTGGTGGACTTGTTTTTCACTTTGGTTGCTCTCTTCTTTCTTTCATTCTTTTTTTAAATTATTTTTTAATATTTTATTTTTAATAATTATTTTTATTTTAATAACTTTATTTCTTTTTCTCTTTCTTTCTTTCCTTTTTTCTCCCTTTTATTCTGAGCCAGGTGGATGACAGAGTCTTGATGCTCTGGCTGGGCATCAGGCCTGTGCCTCTGAGGTGGGAGTGCCGAGTTCAGGACATTGGTCCACCAGAGACCTCCCAGCTCCACATAATAACAAACAGCAAAAATTTCCAGTAGATCTCCATCTCAATACCAAGACCCATCTCCATGCAACAACCAGCAAACTACAGTGCTGGACAACCTATGACAAACAAGTAGCAATACAGGAAAACAACATGATCCAGTAGCAGAGAGGCTGCCTAAAATCATAATAAGGTAACAGACACCCCAGAACACACAACCGGATGTGGACCTGCCCACTAGAAAATAAAAGATCCAGCCACAACCACCAGATCACAGGCACTAATGCCCTCAACCAGGAAGCCTACAAAACCCACTGAACCAACCTTAGCCACTGCGGGCAGACACTGAAAACAATGGGAACTACAAACCTACAGCTGGCTAAAAGGAAACACCAAACACAGTAAGGTAAGCAAAATGAGAAGACAGAGAAACACACAACAGATGAAGGAGCAAGGTAAAAACCACCACCAGGCAAAACAAATGAAGAGGAAATAGGCAGTCTACATTAAAAAAGAATTCAGAATAATGATAGTAAAGATGATCCAAAACCTTGGAAATAGAATGGAGAAAATAAAAGAACTGTTTAACAAGGACCTAAAAGAAATAAAGAGCAAAGAAACAATGACTAACAACACAATACTGAAATTAAAACTTCTCTAGAAGGAAACAATAACAGAAAAAACTAAGGCAGAAGAAAGAATAAGTGACCTGGAAGATAAAATAGTGGAAATAATTACTGCAGAGGTGAATAAAGAAAAATAATGCAAAGAATTGAGGGCAGTCTCAGAGACATCTGGGACAACATTAAACACAGCAACATTCAAACTATAAGTGTCCCAGAAGAAGAAGAGAGAAAGAAGGGGACTGAGAAAATATCTGAAGAGATTATAGTTGAAAGCTTCCCTAATATGGGAAAGGAAATACTCAATCAACTTCAGGAAGTGCAGAAAGTCCCATATAGGATAAATCCAAGGAGAAACACACCCAGACACATATTAATCAAACTATCAAAATTTTTTAATTTTTTAATTTTTTAATTTAAAAAATTTATATTTTTAATTTTTTTATTAAAAAATTAAAAGAAAAAATTTTAAAAGCAGCTACAGAAAAACAACAAATAACATACAAGGGAATCCCCATAAGTTTAAAAGCAGACCTTTCAGCAGAAACTCTGCAAACCACAAGGGAGTGTCAAGACATACTTAAAGTGATGAAAGGGGAAAACCTGCAACCAAAATTACTCTACACAGCAAGGATCTCACTCAGATTTGAAAGAGAATTTAAAACCTTAACAGACAAGCAAAAGCTAAGAGAATTTAGCACCATCAAACTAGCTTTACAACAAATGCTAAAGGAATTCCTTTAGGAAGAAAACGCAAGAGAAGGAAAAGACCTACAAAAACAAACCCAAAACAATTAAGAAAATGGTAATAGGAACATATGTATCAATAATTACTTTAAATGTAAATGGATTAAATGCTTCAGCCAAAAGACATAGATTGTCTGAATGGATACAAAAATAAGACCTGTATATATGCGGTCCACAAGACACCCACTGCAGACCTAGGGACACATACAGACTGAAAGTGAGGGGATGGAAAAAGATATTCCATGCAAATGAAAATCAAAAGAAAGCTGGAGTAGCAATTCTCATATCAGACAAAATAGAGTTTAAAACAAAGACTATTACAAGAGACAAAGAAGGACACTACATAATGATCAAGGGATCAATCCAAGAAGAAGATATAAAAATTAAAAATATTTATGCACCCAACATGGGAGCACCTCAATACATAAGGCAAATGCTAGCAGACATAAAAGGGGAAATCAACAGTAATGCACTCATAGCAGAGGACTTTAACACTACACTTTCACATATAGACAGATCATCCAAAATGAAAAAAATTAGGACACACAAGCTTTAAACGATACATTAAACAAGATGGACTTAACTGATATTTATAGGACATTCCATCCAAAAACAACAGAACACACTTTCTTCTCAACTGCTAATAGAACATTCTCCAGGATAGACCATATTTGGGTCACAAATCAATCTTTGGTAAATTTAAGAAACTTGAAATTGTATCAAGTAACTTTTCTGACCACAATGCTATGAGACTAGACATCAATTACAGGAAAAAATCTGTAAAACATACAAACACATGGAGGCTAAACAATTCACTACTTAATAACCATGAGATAACTGAAGAAATCAAAGAGGAAATCAAAAAATACCTAAAACCAAAGGACAATAAAAACCTGATGACAAAAACCTATTGGATGTAGCAAAAACAGTTCTAAGATGAAAGTTATAGCAATACAATGCTAACTTAAGAAACAAGAAACATCTTAAATAAACAACCTAAAGTTACTCCTAAAGCAATTAGAGAAAGAAGAACAAACAAACAAAAAAAAAACCAAAGTAGGCAGAAGGAAAGAAATCATAAAGATCAGATCACAAATAAATGAAAAAGAAATGAAGGAAATAATAGCAAAGATCAAAAAAACTAAAAGCTGGTTCTTTGAGAAGAAAAACAAAATTGATAAACCATTAGCCAGACTCATAAAAAAAAAAAAGAGGGAGAAGACTCAAATCAATAGAATTAGAAACGAAATAGGAGAAGTAAAAACTGACACTGCAGAAATACTAACGATCATGAGATACTACTGCAAGAAACTCTGTGCCAGTAAAATGGAGAATCTGGAAGAAATGGACAAATTCTTAGAAAAGCACAACACTCCGAGACTGAACCAGGAAGAAACACAAAATATAAAGAGACCAATGACAAGCACTGAAACTGAAACTGTGATTAAAAATATTCCGAGAAGCTAAAGCACAGGACCAGAAACTTTCACAGGCGAATTCTATTGGACATTTAGAGGAGAGCTAACACCTATCCTTCTCAAACTCTTCTAAAATATAGCAGAGAGAGGAATACTCCCAAAGTCATTTTGCCACACCACCATCACCCTGATACCAAAACCAGACAAAGATGTCACAAAGAAAGAAAACTACAGGTCAATATCACTGATGAACATAGATGCAAATATCCTCAAGAAAATATTAGCAGACAGAATCCAACAGCACATTGAAAGTATCGTGCACCATGATCAAGTGGAGTTTATCCCAGAAATGCAAGTATTCTTCCATATATGCAAATCAATATGATACACAATAGTAACAGATTGAAGGAGAAAAACCATATAATCATGTCAATTGATGCAGAAAAAGTTTTTGGCAAAATTCAACACCGATTTATGAAAAAAACCCTCCAGAAAGTAGACATAGAGGGAACTTACCTCAACATAATAAAGGCCATATACAACAAACCCACAGCTAACATCAGCCTCAATGGTGAAAAACTGAAACCATTTCCACTAAGATCAGGAACAAGACAAGGTTGTCCACTCTCACCACTATTGTTCAACTTTGTTGTGAAAGTTTTAGCCACAGCAATCAGAGAAGAAAAAGAAATAAAATAAATCCAAAACGGAAAAGAAGAAATAAAGCTGTCATTATTTGCAGATGATATGATACTATACAGAGAGAATCCTAAAGATACTACCAGAAAAATCCTAGAGCTAATCAATGAATTTGATAAAGTGAAAGGATAAAAAATTAATGTACAGAAATCTCTTGCATTCCTATACAATAATGATTAAAAATCTGAAATTTTCTTTAAGGAAAACTGCCATTTACCACTGCAACCAAAAGAATAAAATACCTAGGAATAAACCTACCTAAGGAGACAAAATACCTGTATGCAGAAAACTATAAGACACTGATGAAAGAAATTAAGGATAATACAAACATATGGAGAGATATACCATGTTCTTGGATTGGAAGAATCAACATTGTGAAAATGACTGTACTACTCAAAGCAATCTGCAGATCCAATGCAATCCCTATCAAACTATCACTGGCATTTTTCACAGAACTATTACAAAAATATTCACAATTTGTATGGAGACACAGAAGACTCTGAGTAGTCAAAAAAATCTTTAGAAAGAAAAACAGAGCTGGAGGAAACAGCCTCCATGACTTCAGAATATACTACAGTAATCAAGACATTATGGTACTGGCACAAAACCATAAAAAATAGATCAATGGAACAGGATAGAAAGCCTAGAGATAAACTCACACACATATGGTCACCTTATTTTTGATAAAGGAGGCAAGAATATACAATGGAAAAAATACAGCCTCTTCAATAAATGATGCTGTGAAAACTGGACAGCTACATGTAAAAGAATGAAATTAGAACACTTACTAACACTAAATACAAAAAGAAACTCATAATGGATTAAAGACCTAAATGTAAGGCCAGACACTCTAAAACTCTTAGAGGAAACATAAGCAGAACACTCTATGACATAAATCACAGCAAGATCCTTTTTGAACCCCCTCTTAGAGAAATAGAAATAAAAAACTAAACAAATGGGACCTAATGAAACTTAAAAGCTTTTGCACAACAAAGGAAACCATAAACAAGATGAAAAGACAGTCCTCAAATTGGGAGAAAATATTTGCAAATAAAGCAACTGACAAAGGATTACTGTCCAAAATATATAAGCAGCTCATGCAGCTCAGTATAAAAACAAACAAACAACCCAATCCAATAATGGGCAGAAGAACTAAGTAGACATTTCTCCAAAGAAGGTATACAGATTGCCAACAAACACATGAAAGGATGCTCAACGTCATTAATCATTAGATAAATTCAAATCAAAACTACAATGAGATATCACCTCACATCAGTCAGAATGGCCATCATTAAAAAATCTACACACAGTAAATGCTGGAGAAGGTGTGGAGAAAAGGGAACCCTCTTTCACTGTCGGTGGGAATGTAAATTGATACAGCCACTATGGAGAACAGTATGGAGGTTCCTCAGAAAACTCAAAATAGAACTACCATACGACCCAGCGATCCCACTACTGGGCATATACCCCGAGAAAACCATAATTCAAAGAGAGTCATGTACCAGAATGTTCATTGCAGCTCTATTTACAATAGCCAGGACATGAAAGCAGCCTAAGTGTCCATAACAGATGAATGCGTATAGAAGATGTGACACATATATACAATGCAATATTACTCAGCCACAAAAAGAAATGAAATTGAGTTATATGTAGTGCAGTGTATGGACTTAGTGTCTGTCATACAGAATGAAGTAAGCCAGAAAGAGAAAAACAAATACCGTATGCTAACACATATATATGGAATCTAAAAAAAAAAAAACAAGGTCATGAAGAAGCTAGGGCAGGACAGGAATAAAGATGCACACCTACTAGAGAGTGGACTTAAGGACACGGGGAGGGGGAAGGGTAAGTTGGGATGAAGTGAGAGAGTGGCATGTACATACATACACTACCAAATGTAAAGCCTATAGCTAGTAAGGTGCAGCCACATAGCACAGGGAGTTCAGCTCAGTGGTTTGTGAACACCTAGATGGGTGGGATAGCGAGAGTGGGAGGTAGAGAGATGCAAGAAGGAAGAGATATAGAGATATATGTATATATATAGCTGATTAACTTTGTTATATAGCAGAAACTAGCACACCATTGTAAAAAATTTATACTCCAATAAAGATGTAAAAAAAAAATAAAATGACTCCACACTTCTACTGCAGGTTACAAGTGTTTGATTCCTGGTTGGGGAACTAAGATCTCCCATGCCATGCAGTGCAGCCAGAAAAGAAAATTTGTTCCCTGATCTGTCATCTTGTAACTCCTGTGCACTCCCTTTTTAAAAATCCCCTGGCAACAGAAACACAGGTACTTATAGTATTACCACAGGAATTTGAATTTGACTGGCCCTGATTTCTACTGCCCTTGAAAAGAATCTCATGGCTAGAATGGGATAAGCAGTGAATCAAAAGACCTATCTATGTGAATTTGGGTAACCTGGGTAACCTTGCTAAAGCTTCAGTTGTCTGAGCAGCAGGATAGCAAGAATTTTATGAACTGAGAAATATAAAATCACAGAACACAATGCCAAGTTTGTGATAAGAGCTCTGTGAATATTCATTTATGCACTCTGGATTACTTTGAGTATGTAACTTTTATCTTGTAGGTGTTGTTAAATATGGCGTTGCTG
This sequence comes from Hyperoodon ampullatus, assembly GCF_949752795.1. Lineage (NCBI taxonomy): Eukaryota > Metazoa > Chordata > Mammalia > Artiodactyla > Ziphiidae > Hyperoodon > Hyperoodon ampullatus. The sequence continues at coordinate 54,002,980 of NC_136926.1, read as the reverse complement.
GGACTGACTTGCAATCTGATTCCTATTTAATCCAAGTTTCTCAGAAAACAATCAACTTCTGAGTTTGGTAGTGAGGGTGGTAGAGGTGAGGGAGACCCAGAAAAAAACTCTAAGGGCACAAAATAAGGTTCTTCAGTAAACAGAATTTGTGCATCTCCTCATCAAGAAAAGAAGCCAGACTTTAATCAAAATATTTGAGATCGCCATTGACTGAATAATACAACCAGAACAAAACCCATTTTTTGTAGAAATATCATGAGTTGGATTTTGTGTGTGTAAAACCAAGGGTCTATGTGATATCTGCCTGGGATATCAATTATGCAGTTGGGTATAAAAGTCTGTGGTTGAGAGGAGCTGTCTGAGCTAGAGATAACAAATGAGGTGTCACTGTATTACATGTAAATTCTGGAATCAATATGAATTTACCTAAGGAAAAAGTTGAGGGTGAAAAGAGAAGAGAGTCTAGAAAATTATACTTGATATTTAAAAGTTAGGTTAATATTGATATTTAAAAATTAGATAGAGGAGAAGAAGTTAGAGAAGACCAAGAAAGAACAATTAGTAAGATACGAGGAAAACTGGTGGAGTGTGGTATCACAGAATTGAAAGGAAGAGAATGTATGAGAATGGCCAAATATGTGGAATTCTGCTGATAAGTCAAGAAAAATAAGGAGGTGAGTGTTCATAGCAGCACTGTTTACAGTAGTCAAGATATGGAAGCAACCCCATATCCATAAACAGATAAATGGGCAAAGAAGATGTGGTATATTTATACAATGGAATACTACTCAGCCATAAAAAGGAAGGAAATTTTGCCCTTTGCAGCAACATGGATGGACTTGGAGGGCATTATGCTAAGTGAAAATAAGTCAGACAGATAAAGACATACTGTATGCTTTGACTTATATGTGAAACCTAAAAAATACAACAAACTAGTGAATATAACAAAAAAGAAGCAGACTCACAGATATAGAGAAGAAACTAGTGATTACTAGTGGGGAGAGAGAAGGGGGAAGGGAAAATATAAGGGCAGAGGAGAAAGAGGTACCAACTATTATGTATAAAATAAACTACAAGGCTATATTGTACAACACAGGTTGTATAGCCAATATTTTATAATAGCTATAAATGGAGTATAAACTTTAAAAATTGTGAATCACTATATTGTATAACTCTAACTTGTACATAAACTATACTTCAATAAAAAAATCATAAGAGTAAAAAACAAAATTTGAGATCGAAATTTTTCATATACAAAGTGACTATATCGTTAACACATTATTCCCCTATGGCCCTTTATTTTGTTTTAAGCTCTCCCAATTATTCTTTTTTTTAACATCTTTATTGGCATATAATTTCTTTACAATGGTGTGTTATTTTCTGCTGTACAAGAAAGTGAATCAGCTATACATACACATACATCCCCATAACTCCTCCCTCTTACAGTTCCCTCCCACCCTCCATATCCCACCCCTCTAAGTGGACACAAAGCACAGAGCTAATCTCCCTGTACTATGTGGCTGCTTACCCCTAGCTACCTATTTTACATTTGGTAGTGTAAATAGGTCCATGTCAGTCTCTCACTTTGTTCCAGTTTACCCTTCCCCCTCCCCATGTCCTCAAGTCCATTCTCTACATATGCGTGTTTAGCTTCTTCAGAACCACTTTTTTTTTTCTTTAGATTCCATATACATGTGTTAGCATATGGTATTTGTTTTTCTCTTTCTGACTTACTTCACTCTGTTTGACAGTCTCTAGTTCCATCCACCTCACTACAAATAATTTAATTTCAGTTCTTTTTATGGCTGAGTAATATTCCACTGTATATATGTGTCACATCTTCTTTATCTATTCATCTGTCAGTGGACAATTAGGTTGTTTCCATGTCCTAGATATTTTAAATAGAGTTTCAGTGAATGTTGTGGTACATGACCCTTTTTGAATTATGGTTTTCTCAGGGTATATGCCCAGTAGTGGGATGCTGGGTTGTATGGTAGTTCTATTTTGAGTTTTCTGAGAAACCTCCATAACGTTCTCCATAGTGGCTGTATCAATTTACATTCCCACTGACAGTGAAAGAGGGTTCCCTTTTCTCCACACCCTCCCCATCATTTACTGTGTATAGATTTTTTGATGATGGCCGTTCTGACTGGTGTGAGATGTTATCTCATTGTAGTTTTGATTTGTATTTCTCTAATGATTAGTGATGTTGAGCATCCTTTCATGTGTTTGCTGGCAATCTGTATATATTCTTCGGAGAAATGTCTACTTAGTTCTTCTGCCCAGTTTTGGATTGGCTTGTTTGTTTTTTTGATATTGAGCTGCATGAGCTGCTTGTACATTTTGGAGATTAATGTTTTGTCATTTGCTTTTTTTGCAAATATTTTCTCGCATTCTGAGGGTTATCTTTTCATCTTGTTTATGGTTTCCTTTGCTGTGCAAAAGCTTTTAAGTTTCATTACACATCATTTGTTTATTTTTGTTTTTATTTCCATTTCCCTAGGGGGTGGTTCACCAAGGATCTTGTTGTGATTTATGTTATAGAGTGTTCTGCCTCTGTTTTTCTCTAAGAGTTTTAGAGTGTCTGGCCTTACATTTAGGTCTTTAATCCATTTTGAGTTTATTTTTGTGTATGGTGTTGAGGAGTGTTCTAATTTCATTCTTTTTTTTTTCACATCTTTTTTGGAGTATAATTGCTTTAAAATGGTGTGTTAGTTTCTGCTTTATAACAAAGTGAATTCTTACATGATATAACAAAAGAAAACTGGATTGAATCAATAGGTCTATATTTAATCCCATCTGCTGTTTAGTAGTGAGTTGAACTAGTCCTGGTGACTCAACAGACTTAAGTGTCAGGTTCCTCATGTGCAATATTAGGACCCTCTGCTGTAGGCTCATGTTTAAAGCCAGATGAGTGTAGACCTACCTGGTTACCTTGTATGTAGCAGCTATTAAATAACTGTCTATGGAAGCCAATAGTAATCCCTAGATAGAGGAAAGGGAAGCAAGTAGGATCGTTTCCATTTTCAGATGAGGAAAATAACAATCTCCTAAGTCAAGTCTCACAAGTTAACAACAGAAGTGTGATTGGCACTCAGGATGCCTGATGTCTAATTTACAGCTGTCACCTCTAAACGGTATTGTACAGATTGTTTTTTTAGTAATTATTTTGTAACTGTGCAGGTACAGTCTTTAAATAATGGGGTAGACCTGGTCCTGGGTTATTATATACAATTATTCATTTTTAGTTTACTCTCCCATTTCCACCACTGTATCAGCCCCAGAGAGTGCAGAAAAGTCATCTCCAATCCCACAACTATCCAAGGAAGGACCTGCACTCTTTTGCTATATTTGCTGGGCTCCTGGTTTTACGCCACTCTTTAAGCCCTGACTACAGGTTCATTTCCTATTTCCATATAATCATAGACAACCAAAATTAATTTGTCTCACCATATTTTACACCTCTGAGATCACAAAATAACAACAGTTACTATTGTAGCAATCATACTTAAGTTAACTTCAAGAGTGATTCACAGCAGTTTCAAAACAAAAAAACCCAAAACCCAATAACCAAAACCCAAAAAACTCCTGGAGGCAACACTAGAACACCCTTTTAAGGAATGCTGACTTGTCAATTCTCTTCATGGCTCAGAAGACAATATTGCTTGCAAATACATGAGCGTCAATGTCCAAGTACAGAAGTCATTGAGAAAACTCAGAGTTAGAAAAGACTGAGGACCTCCAAAACCAGTGTATCTGACATAGTTTTTTTTCATGCATATACAACAGAGGTTTTCCTAAAAATCTATGTCTAAAGAAGTGTAAAAGAATTATTTCAATTAAAATAAATTGAAAATAAGAACACTATATCCAATTATTTTCCACTTCTTTGTTTTTCATTCACAAAATAATTTTTCTATTATATCTGACAATGAATGTCTTCCAAGATGACATGATGTGTGGTGTCTTCCACTAACTATTCATTCAGATTTCCTCCTCCAGCAGCTGCCTTGAGCACATTCTCAAGTTTTGATTCTGCTTACAAACCTGATGACAGTGCTTTCTGTGGTTTGGGGGGCAAGAGTCACGTTCCACAATTTTTTTTTTTCTCACACAGATATCTAGTTAGATCAGTCTTCTGTCCCAGAGTAGGGTGATTTGGATAAATAATATGCAAAACTGATTTTATAATTGCTTCTTCAAATAAGATAGTTTCCTTGTACTTCTTATCTATAAAATAAGTTTTAGAATGTTTTCATTCATGAGCATGCCCAAAAGATTATATGGACTAATATACATGAATATACACATGAATATACTTTTAAAAAATTTAAAAAATGATGCATTCAAAATTTACTCCTCACTTTTGTTATTCTTCTTTATTATTTGTGTCTGAAGATATTTTTGCTAAAAGTTCTAACACCAAAATGAGGCCAGCAGACTTTAAAATCAGTTAAATCAAATAAAAAGTTGATGAAGAACAGCTGGCCATGATGCCTTTGCTAAACTGGAAAGTTATGAGGAAAGTATAATGAGATTATATGGAGGACACATGCCCAGAACCCCAACCCCATATAGCCTCCATGTTTGAGTGACCACAATCTCATATAGATGGGAAACAACTCCATTTGAACTTGCAAGGACTAAAGAGAAAGGAAACTCAAAACCTCAGTCATGGACTGCTAAGGTTTTGAAATATTATTAGACCCTTGGATCATAAATCTGAAGTCACAAATGAATCAATCAATTCAGCTTTTATGTACAAATCACTCTGCTAAAACCAACAAAAAATATCTTGATCTTTATACACCAAATGACTGAAAGCAAATATGATTGGAGGTAGGCATAATAAAATCAATACCTTGTGTTCATGTAGCACTTTAAAATTTACAAAAGAATTTCACACTTTCTTATTTTGTTCTCACAGCAATTTGTGGAGGAGGTATTATTTCCATGGCAGGTGAGAGTGATTAATCATTTTCTCAAAGTCACACAGGCTAGTTAGGTGGCAGAACATAAGGACTATGGATAATTCACTGGTGCATCCCCAACACCTAGCTAGCAGTGTGATACTATATTTTATGTGACAAAGAAGTGTTTCAAAGGCATGTGGTATCATAGTTCAGATTAGTAAAAGAACATACAAAGATAGTTGGTTAGGAGACGCTCCATAGGAATCATGAAGATTACTTAGAAACAGAGAGGGTAGGACAAATTTAAACATCCCAAGGGAGTGGCATATAGATATTCTAGGTGGAAGGAATTGAGAAAACAAACTGAAAGAAGCAAGAAATTGTGTAGAATATTCCAGAGGATTCATGCATTGGTTTCATGGATTGACCTCCAGAGATCAAATTCACACATGTCCCTTAACTATTATAAGTTCAGAAGGAATCATATGACTTGACCAGGAAACAATTGGTTCAATAATGAGTTACAAGGGACAGGGATGAAATGGTGACATTGCCAGTAGGGACATATTTTTGGATGCCTATGGTATAGCTGTAATGCCTCTGAGTGGAAGTCAAATTAATAAGTGGGATGTAGAAACTAGTTAATCTGTAGGAAAAAAGAAATAATGAAACTAGAGACCCTGAACATGCCAAACCAGTGCAGGGCTGCAGGGCTTGGCACCTGCCTGCCCCTGCTGTACATATATAGTTGTCAGCTTCCACAGCTAATAAGCAAGCAGAGGGAATGACAGGCTTTACCTAATGAAAATGGCAGCTATCAGTCTGTGACTCAAAATGTCTGGATCCAATTCCTCTTACAGTTGATGATTTGATCCTTGGCAAATTAGTGGGATTGTAACAAGGAGGCTGAATGTGAAAGCTGCCAAGTGTTCTTTTAAATCCTCTCCAACTTTTCCCTTTTCACGCTTCCCGCAGAAGATTGTGGCTACTTTGAAGAGTGTGTGTTCTTTATTTTCTCCCCCAGAAGAGTGTTATTCTTTACTGAATACCTGTCACCAATAGCACATTAGAAAAGCCTCAGAAATATTTAATTCGGTCAATATCTGGCTCAAGAATGCAATGATTTTCATCGAGTATCACATTTACCTTTATAAATTTCGTTCATCATCCAAATGCAAAACCACAATATGTGCTCATCATTTATGGTCTCTTGGTAGCCCATGTGGCTTCTAGTCTTGACCTGATTGATACTCAAATAAATAAAACTCAGATGGTTGCTTATGGTGACATATTTCCTCCCACATCAGGGCTTGGAAAGCAATAGTGAACATACTCACTTAGCTAATCTGACTTAGATAGGACAGCATGGAGTTTAATTTACAAATTACCCATATGCTCTGAAATGTACCAGTCGCACTGGCCACCTCAGTCCCCTTCTCCTCACGGTGTCATAATCTTCCCCATTTGCTCATCTCTAGCTTTCACAATCAGAAATGTATCCTTTTAACAGACATTTTTCAATATTTTTACAGATTCCTCAAAATGTTCAGTAGAGGTAGATAGAACAGGAAGTTTCATGTCATTTTAGAGACAACAAAAGTGAGATTCAGTGAGGCAAAGGGGTTTGAAAGGTGTTTGGAGACCAGATCCCTCCACCTGGATCTGAATCCAGTCCTCTTTCTCTCACTAATATTCTCTATATGATTCTTTTCTGTAATCACAAGACTGAAAACCTGGTCAGAGAAAGCTATAAAAGAAAGGAGTATAAGGGATCACATTTAAAAATAACTGGGCTCAGAACAATTAGGCAAGTTTCCCAAAGCCACACAGCTAGTAATCAAGGGCAAAAGCACTACAGCTCAGGACATTCAAATTTAAGCACAATGAAGTGCCCTTTCTACTCACTATAATGTCTCATCAGAAACAGGTAACAAAATAGCCTTAAATCATAGTCCATTCAGACTTTTGAGAGTACCCCAGCTGAAATCAGACAACAAGCAGCTAAATGGTCATCTCATCCACTCTGGATTCCTGAACAACAGCTTCTGCTCGAAACAACCAGCAGAAGCATGACGTGCTCACAAAGAAATCAAATCAAATCAAATCAAATCAATATTTGACTCCTTAAGGAAATATTCCCCAAGACAGCAGCCAGCATGGCTGTCATGCAGGGATGTGTGTTGTGCAGGCAGCAATCCATTCAGGCCACTGGCTACCAACAGCTGACTCTATGAGTAGTATTTGAATCTACCCTGAGGGGGGCCAGGGCCCACAGACAGTTGGGCCATCTGTTCCGATAATACCACATTACTCTCTACACTCAGTAATGAAGGCTCCTGAGTAATCTTTCATCAGAATGACTTCACGGCATTAAAAATGTATTTCAACACATAGCTTGTTTAAATATTTAACCCTCTTTGGCTTTGAGAGATTGATTCAGAGCTGCAGTGTTTATACGGGCAGGAAACATTGATTTTCATATGCACGCATGCATTAATTCAGGAAGACTTGGGCACACACCAAAGGTTTTGATAAATGGATCTTTAAATCTCAAACTTTAATGGAGAATATTGGTTTGCCGCCCAGATCACATCCCTCTGCCAATATTTAAATATTTTCAATTCTCATTTCCCAGTAGTGAGGGGAAAGTCAGTAGATTAACAGATTTTGGAAAATTATTTGGGGTAATGTTTGTTTATAAAACACACACACATACACACAGAGAGATCTGATTCATTTTGCATTTTGCTGGCCTTCAGTGGGAGCTATTTGTGCACAGCACTGTCCAACTTTTATCAGATATGTCTATAGCTCACCTTTTGCTGATATCTTGTCAATAAACCCTAAGACCTCACTGTGTATTCAGCACATGCAGAGGCCAGGGACAGAAATCCCTCCTATGCATTTCTTTATGTGATGGCATTATTTAAACTCAATCCTGTACTCAGAACTAGCTTATTTAAGTCCCAATCTTTGTCACTTTTTTGAGCCTACCACGCTGGGGGTTCTGGTTAACTTTGGACCATCTTTGCAAATTTAAACACTTCACTGAGTTTGGAAGACCAGCCTTGCCATGCAGGAAGGACCATAAGACTTGTAAGGAGTCATTAGCTTTAAGCTCCTAGGTGCTGGATAGATTTTTCTCAATATCACCTCCTTCATCTTCTCTCTGGGTATTAGCAAGAGTCCCATGAGACGTTTAGCTAACATATTACCAACACCACTGAGTAAATGAGGAAACAAGCCTCCAAGAGTGTAAACTTTTCCAAGAGCATTCAGCTAGTGAGTGGTAATCTGGAGGTATGACTTGGCTTTTAAATTGCCCACTATTTTTGGCGGAGACACTTCAGTCTTCTAAAATACATACACATGGATTAATTAGCAAAACTAAATCAAGATCTATGAGTCATATATTAAGTATCAGACAATGTTTTGGCACTTGATAAGTAGGATATAGTTCTGCCTTTAAGGAAACTAGAGAAAGAAACAGGTTTTGGAGCAGAAAATTGGAAAGCAGAAAGTTAGTGTAGGAAGAATGATAAAAATATCATGGATATAATGGGATGAGGTACTATGCAGAGATAATCAAAACAATGAGTTAAGTGTTAACAGAGCCCAAGTGCAGATTTTCTCCACCTTTTCAGCAAGAGAATTGTCTTAATGGCCTAAGGTATCCATTGAATATAATGAATCAACTTCTTTCCCATGTATCTAAGATGGCACTAGTTATGTACCATTCTTGGGAGAAGTGAGAAAATGGTTGCTCATCATTTTCTGTGTTTTGTGGTTGACTCTAGGGGCAAATAAATGAACTGGATGGATGGTGGCAAACTTCATGGAAAAGACAGGGAGAGAAAGAGAGAGAGGCAAGAGAGCATTGAAGCTTTTTTGGGTTTGGTTTAGGTTTTACGTTTATCTACAGAATGCATACACATAGTTTGAAAGCACAAATAGTTCTTAATGACAATCCCATGTCCCAATATACCTTTTATACAGCTCCTTTTGTTGTGTCTTCTAGTAATCACCTTCGTATTTCTAAAGATGAAAATAATGCATTATTTTGTATTGACTTAGACATTATTCCTCATACAACACCTGCATCTCATCTTCCACATATTTGCAAATAGTAAGTCACTCAGTTAAAGCCATAGTTATATTAAACTTATAATAATTATATAAGTATTGTTCACTGCTGAGCCAAGTAATATATTGTTATTGCATTCCCTTTCTTCACAGCAGCTTGCTTTCCATTAGTTTTCTATTTGCTTTTCCTTTTCTCTCTTGTTCTATCCAGTAAACAGAAACCCCACATTTTTCCTGAATATGCTACCATATCAGATATTCTGTTATCATTTCCTATTCCCTGAGGACTTTCCTACCAGAACTTTCTATCATCTTCTAACTACAATCTAGACTTGAATGCTTTCTCTAAGAATGCTTCTTCATTATAGTCTAAAGAATTCTCTTAAATGTTCTCCTACTATGAGTACTTTCTTTCTTCCTGGATATGAAATCTTAATCTGTCTTGGTTGACTAACTGCATATTTCTAGACCACATCATCATGTTGCTTCTCACAAAAATGTGACTGATAGTTAAATTTTTATGAGTCTTCTTTGTCTTTATTTTGTCCTCACATTCAGTTGATAGTTTGGTTACTAAATTCTAGGTTGAATATAATGTTTACTCAGAGTGTTGAAGTTATTAGGACCTAACATTCATTCTTGGTGTTTTGAAACTATAATCCATACAAATCATTATTTTTTGTGTGACTACTTATTCCATCAAAGCCCCACATACTGAAATATCATGATAATTTATTTTATGATGGATATATTTTTCACTATGCTGGGCACTAGATGGACATTCATCTTTCAATGCAGAGTTCCATGTCCCTGATTTTTAAAAATGGTTAATATTTCTCCAAAATACGTATTTCTTATATTTGCTCTGGACTCTATATCAGCTGTTTAGGTCTTGGGTTGATTATGTTAGTCTTTTGTCTTTTCTGTTATAGCTTTAATTTCCACTGTTTTTAAGTTACACTTTATGGAAAATTTTGAAATTATGTTCTAATTTTACTTGATTCCTAATAGTTTACATTTCCAGAAATATTTTTCTTTTTTATTTTTTTTATTTTTTTTATTTTTTTTTTTTTTTTTTTTTTTGTTGTGGTATGCGGGCCTCTCACTGTTGTGGCCTCTCCCGTTGCGGAGCACAGGCTCCGGACGCGCAGGCCCAGCAGCCATGGCTCACGGGCCCAGCCGCTCCGCGGCATATGGGATCCTCCCAGACCGGGGCACGAACCCGTATCCCCTGCATCGGCAGGCGGACTCTCAACCACTGCGCCACCAGGGAGGCCCTATTTTTCTTTTTTAAAAAAAATTCTTAAATAGCATTATTTTTGGTCTTATCTGTGGATTTTGCTCTTGGTATATCTGAAGATAATTATAAGAAGGGTATTTATTTAATTTTGTCTGTTCCCTACATTATATGTCTCTATCAGATAAATATTTTTTTTCTGCCATTGAATTCTTCTTATGTATTTAGTGACCCTTTGGTCTGTAACCACACTTAAGTGTGAAGCATATTAAGAGTCAAAATTAGAAATTAGGGTCTTCTGAGAGGAGAGACAGCAGAAGAAAGAAGAATGACAATCCTGCAGCCTGTGGAATAAAAACACATTCAAAGAAAGAGAGACAAGATGAAAAGACAGAGAGCTATGTACCAGATGAAGGAACAAGATAAAACCCCAGAAAAACAACTAAATGAAGTAAAGATAGGCAACCTTTCAGAAAAAGAATTCAGAATAATGATAGTGAAGGTGATCCAGGACCTCAGAAATAGAATGGAGGCAAAGATCGAGAAGATGCAATAAATGATTAACAAAGACCTAGAAGAATTAAAGAACAAACCAACAGAGGTGAACAATAACTGAAACGAAAACTACACTAGAGGGAATCAATAGTAGAATAACTGAGGCAGAAGGGCATTCCATCCAAAAGCAGTAGAATACACTTTCTTCTCAAGTGTGCATGGAATATTCTCCATGATAGTTCACATCTTGAGTCACAAATCAAACCTCAGTAAATTTAAGAAAATTGAAATCATATCAGGCATCTTTTCTGACCACAACACTATGAGATTAGAAGTGAATTACAGGGAAAGAAACATAAAAAACAAAAACACATGGATGCTAAACAATACGGATAAGGGACCTGGAAGACAGAATGGTGGAATTCACTACTGTGGAACAGAATAAAGAAAAAAGAAATAAAAGAAATGAAGACAGACTAAGAGACCTCTGTGAAAACATTAAACACAACAACATGTGCATTATAGGGGTCCCAGAAGGAGAGGAGAGAGAGAAAAGAGCAGAGAAAATAATTGAAGAGATTATAGTCAAAAACTTCCCTAACATGAGAAAGGAAATACCCACCTAAGTCCAGGAAGTGCAGTGAGTCCCATACAGGGTAAACCAAAGGAGAAACATGCCAAGACACATAGTAACCAAATAGGCAAAATTTAAAGACCAAGAAAAATTATTGAAAGCAACAAGGGAAAAATGAGAAATAACATACAAGTAAACTCCCATAAGGTTAATAGCTGATTCCACAGCAGAAACTCTACAATCCAGAAGGGAGTGGCACGATATGCTTAAACTGATGAAAGGGAAGAAACTACAACCAAGATTACTCTACCTGGCAAGTATCTCATTCAGATTCAATGGAGAAATTAAAAGCCTTACAGACAAGCAAAAGCTGAGAGAATTCAGCACCACCAAATCAGCTCTAAAACAAATGCTAAAGGAACTTCTATAAGTGGGAAACACAAGAGAAGGAAAGGAACACAAAAACTAACAGAAAACAATTAAGAAAATGGTCATAGGAACATACATATTGATAATTACCTTAAATGTGAATGGATTAAATGCCCCAACCAAAAGTCACAGGCACGCTGAATGGATACAAAAACAAGACCCATATATATGCTGTCTACAAGAGACCCACTTGAGACATAGGGCCATATTCAGACTGAAAATGAGGGGATGGAAAAAGATATTCCATGCAAATGGAAATCAAAAGAAAGCTACAATAGCAATATTCATATCAGATAAAATAGACTTTAAAATAAAGAACGTTACAAGAGACAAGGAAGGACACTACATAATGATCAAGGGATCAATCCAACAAGAAGATACAACAATTATAAATATATATGCACCCAACATAGGAGAACCTCAATACATAAGGCAACTGGTAACAGCTATAAAAGAGGAAATCAACAGTAACACAATAATACTGGGGGATTTTAACACCTCACTTACACCAATGGACAGATCATGGAAAATGAAAATAAATAAGGAAACAGAAGCTTTAAATGACACAATAGACGAGATAGATTTAATTGATGTTTATAGGGCATTCCATTCAAAAACTGCAGATTACACTTTCTTCTCAAGTGTGCATGGAACATTCTCCACAATAGATCACATCTTGAGTCACAATCAACCCTCAGTATACTTAAGGAAATTGAAATCATATCAAGCATCTTTTCTCATCACAACGCTATGAGATTAGAAATGAATTACAGGGAAAGAAACATAAAAAAAAAAAAACACATGGAGGCTAAACAATACGGTACTAAATAACCAAGAGATCACTAAAGACATCAAAGAGGAAATCAAAAAATACCTAGAGACAAATGACAATGAAAACACGACAATCCAAAACCTATGAGATGAAGCAACAGCAGTTCTAAGAGGGAAGTTTATAGCTATACAAGCCTACCTCAAGAAAAAAGAAAAATCTCAAATAAACAATCTAACTTTACACCTAAAGGAACTAGAGAAAGAAGAACAAACAAAACCCAAAGTTAGCCGAAGGAAAGAAATCATGAAGATCAGAGCAGAAATAAATGAAACAGAAACAAAGAAAACAATAACAAAGAACAATAAAACTAAAAGCTAGTTCTTTGGGGAGATAAACCATTAGACAGACTCATCAAGAAAAAGAGGGAGAGGACTCAAATCAATAAAATTAGAAATGAAAAGGAGAAGTTACAATGGACACCACAGAAATACAAAGCATCCTAACAGACTACTACAAGCATCTCTACTACCAATAAAATTGACAACCTGGACAAAACGGACAAATTCTTACAAAGGTATAATGTTCCAAAGCTGAACCAGGAAGAAATAGAAAATATGAGCTGACAAATCACAAGTAATTAACTTGAAACTGTGATTAAAAAAATCTTCCAACAAACAAAACTCCAGAACCAGATGGCTTCACAGGTGAATTCTATCAAACATTTAGTGAAGAGCTAACACCCATCCTTCTCAAACTCTTCCAAAAATTTGCAGAGGAAGGAACATTCCCAAGCACATTATGTGAAGCCACCATCACCCTTATACCCAAACCAGACAATGATACTACAAAAAAAGAAAATTACAGACCAATATCACTGATGAATATAGATGAAAAAATCCTCAACAAAATATTAGCAAACACAATCCAATGACACATTAAAAAGATCATACAACATGATCAAGTGGGATTTATCTCAGGGCTACAAGGATTCTTCAATATAAGCAAATCAATCAATGTGATACACCATAATAACAAATTGAAGAATAAAAACCATATGATCAACTCAATAGATGCAGAAAAACCTTTCGACAAAATTCAACACCCATTCAGGATAAAAACCCTCTACAAACTGGGCATAGAGGGAACATACCTCAACATAATAAAGGCCATATATGACAAACCCACAGCAAACATCATTCTCAATGGTGAAAAACTGAAAGCATTTCCTCTAAGGTCAGGAACAAGACAAGGATGTCCACTCTCGCCACTACTATTCAAAATAGTTTTGGAAGTCCTAGCCAGGGCACTCAGAGAAGAAAAGGTAATAAAAAGAATACAAATTGGAGATCTTCCCTGGTGGCGCAGTGGTTGAGAGTCTACCTGCAGATGCAGGGTACATGGGTTCGTGCCCCAGTCCGGGAAGATACCACATGCCGCACAGTGGCTAGACCCGTGAGCCATGGCCACTGAGCCTGCGTGTCCGGAGCCTGTGCTCTGCAATGGGAGAGGCCACAACAGTGAAAGGCTCGTGTACCAAAAAAAAAAAAAAAAATTGGAAAAGAATAAGTAAAAATGTCACTGTTTCCAGATGACATGAAACTATACATAGAGAATCCTAAAGATGCCACTAGGAAACTACTAGAGCTAATCAATGAATTTGGTACACTTGCAGGATACAAAATTAATGCACAGAAATCTCTTGCATTCCTATACACTAATGATGGAAAATCGGAAAGTGAAATTAAGGAAACACTCCCATTTACTACTGCAACAAAAAGAATAAAATAACTAGGAATAAACCTACCTAGGGTGACAAAAGACCTGTATTTAGAAAACTATAAGACAATAATGAAATAAATTAAAGATGATACAAACAGATGGAGACATATACCATGTTCTTGGATTGGAAGATTCAACATTGTTAACATTACTATACTTCCCAAAGCAATCTACATATTCAATGCAATCCCTAACAGATTACCAATGGCATTTTTCATGGAACGAGAACAAAAAAATCTTAAAATTTGTATTGAGACAAAAAAGACCCTGAAGAGCCAAAGCAGTCTTGAGGGGAAAAAAAACGAAGCTGGAGGAATCAGGCTCCCTGACTTCAGACTATACTATAAAGCTACAGTAATCAAGACAACATGGTACTGGCACAAAAACAGAAACATAGGTCAATGGAACAAGGTAGAAAGCCCAGAGATAAACCCATGCACTTATTGTCAACTAATCTATGACAAAGGAGGCATGGATATACAGTGGCAAAAAGACAGTCTCTTAAATAAGTGGTGCTGGGAAAACTGGACAGCTACATGTAAAAGACTGAAATTAGAACACTCCCTAACACCATACACAAAAATAAACTCAAAAAAATTAGAGACCTAAATGTAAGACCGGACACTATAAAACTCTTAGAGGAAAACATAGGAAGAACACTCTTTGACGTAAATCACAGCAAGATCTTTTTTGATCCACCTCCTAGAGTAATGGAAATAAAGACAGAAATAAACAAATGGGACCTAATGAAACTTCAAGGCTTTTGAACAGCAAAGGAAACCATAAATAAGATGAAAAGACAACCCTCAGAATGCGAGAAAATATTTGCAAATGAAGCAACTGACAAAGGATTAATCTCCAAAATTTAGAAGCAGCTCTGCAGCTCAATATCAAAAACACAAACAAGACAAACCAAAAATGGGCACAAGGCCTAAATAGACATTTCTCCAAAGGAGACATACAGATAGACAAGAAACACATGAAAAGCTGCTCAACATCACTAATTATTAGAGAAATGCAAATCAAAACTACAATGAGGTATCACCTCACACCAGTTAGAATGGGCATCATCTGAAAATCTAAAAACAACAAATGCTGGAGACATTGTGGAGAAAAGGCAACCCTCTTGCACTGTTGGTGGGAATGTAAATTGATACAGCCACTATGGAGAACAGGATGGAGGTTCCTTAAAAACTAAAAATAGAATTACCCATATGATCCAGCAATCCCACTACTGGGCATATACCCAGAGAAAACCATAATTGAAAAAGACACATGCATCCTAATGTTCATTGCAGCACTATTTACAATAGCCAGGTCATGGAAGTAACCTAAATGTCCATCGACAGATGAATGGATAAAGAAGATGTGGTACATATATTTAATGGAATATTATTCAGCCATAAAAAGGAACGAAATTGTGTCATTTGTAGAGACGTGGATGGATGTGGAGACTGTCATACAGAGTGAAGTAAGTCAGAAAGAGAAAAACAAATATTGTATATTAATGCATATATGTGGAACCTAGAAAAATGGTACAGATGAACCATTTTGCAGGGCAGAAAATGAGACACAGATGTAGAGAACAAATGTATGGACACCAAGTGGGGAAAGTGGTGGGGGTGTGGGTGTGGTGGTGTGATGAATTGGGCTATTGGGATTGACATGTATACACTGATGTGTATAAAATTGATGACTAATAAGATCCTGCAGTATAAAAATAAAATAAAATTCAAAAAAAAAACTCAGCCAATTAAAACAATTCTTTAAAATTTAAATTGTTTCTACATATGGCATATATATATGAAGAAGATCCATTGATTTTTGTTGAATTTTTTTTAAATCTCTGAATAATAGCTTTTCATCCTATATAACTTTATTTCTTCCTATGTTTTAAAAATAAATCGCATATATTTACTGGCTGTAAAAAAAAGAAAAGAAAGAAAGAAATTAGGGTCTTCCAATAGAAAAGATGGCATAAATTTATTTTTCAATAAATCCCTTATCCCTCAAACTTGTGGAATGACTAATACAATATTTTAAACGATACCTGAACTTTAAAATAATATCAATATCACTGTGAATGAGAAGTTGTCCAAAAATACTATAATATGTGAGGATAAAGTTCTTTGTTCTGAGCGTGTATGCAGGAAATGGCACATCTTGTGGGCAAAGGGAAGGAAAATGGCCATATGAGTTGGGAGACCTGAGCCCAAAGTTCATGCCTTGAGTGGGCTCCCTCACTCATGAAAGAAAGGAAGCTTAGAGAAGTTCTGCCAAGTATTTCTAAGTTTATAGCTTCACCTCATGACCAGGTATTTAATAAATCTGTTAGCTGAGTTTGCATAGGTAGGTGATAGCTCTGACTTCTCCATAGGATGAGAGATCAAGACTGCCTTCTTAAGACTCAGTACCTAACGAGAGCTCTCAGACAAATTAAATGCACTCATGGGACCTCTGCATTGGGGAAGATAACTGGAAAGGGAGGGAAAGAGAGAGAGAGAGAAAACTAAAGTAAATCCACAATAGAAATATATAAACATAAATTAAACCTAATACTAACAGAGTCAACAAAATACAAAATCAACAGAATAAACTCCAGATGAAGTTATTGTTATAGAAGAGTATGGAAAAGCTTTATAAACAAATATAGTTACAATGCTTAAAAAGAAAATGGAAGGAATTACATCCATTAAAGCACACACACAAGATACTATGAAACAAAGCAGCAATGAAAAAAAAAACTGACCTAGAAATTTTGGAAATAGAATATGGGGAAATTGAAATTAAATAAAATGTTACAGATAAGATAAATTGTAGACTGAATAAAGTCACAGAAAGATTGCACAGGAAAATAGTACTCAGGAATTCACTCAGAAAAGCAATTGAGACAACCTTAATTCCATGAAATGAATTCAGGCATCCTTTCCCAAAGTGAAATCTACATGAAGATGTTCCATGATAAAAAAAGGGATTCTGTGCTCCTTTATAAATTTTAGAAGGATTGCATACTATATATACCACCATTGGAGATTCATAATTCACATAAATATATCAAAGTCTATGTAAAATCTTTCATTTAAAAGCAAAAAAATTAATTTTATATTCTTTTTTCCCAAAACCATTGGATATTAAAATCCATTTCCAAATACACAATGTATTTTTTTAAAAGAGATAATGCCTTGGTACACCAAGAAAATGTTGTAATATAGTGAGAAAAAAACATCCAGACTGGGAATGATAAAACTAAGATTTTAATTTGAGTTCTTTCACTAAACAATTATGTGATACCTGTTACTTTTTTCTAAAAAAAGAACAATAATTATTTATATTTTATAGCTTTAAGATCAACTTTTATGAAAAGAATATGTCATGTCAATGATATATGACAATCTAGAATGAGTGATGCTCTGTTGGAGGGTAAGGAAGTGCTTTCCCTGTTCTCTACAAGTGACACGTGCAGGCAAGTGCCCTCCTGGTATCCAGGTGTGCTAGACCTTGTGCTCAGAGGTGGCTAGGATGAGCATGAGAGGACTTAGGTTTCAAAAAGGAATCCTGAATGGGAGGAATCTTGTTTGTCAAGGACACTAAAAAACAAAAAGACATTGAGAAGCCATTGCTGAAGGGGCAGGGGCAGCATTCAGGATGGTTGTTCTTACAAAGTCTCTAAAGTCAGTATGAAACTTACAAACATGCAAATAGACCCATGCCTTGTTTCCACAAAGAAGAGGGATCCCCTGCATCTTGAGAACCTGTTAGGAAAATTTCAGTTTCCTTTTTGTGTCACTCAGAGTGGTATAACTACCACAAAGGTGATAGTTCTTGGAGCTAGGACCTGGCATCTGAATAGGCACAATCTAGGGTCATTATATAGATTGGCTATTAAAGCAAAGAAGCTTCATCATGACAAAGAGGGGAAGGGACATGACAGGGTACATGTAAATATTTTAGGAGTGTAGGTCAATTATAGTCATTCAACAGAGCAAGATAAATATAGTGTCCTAGAAGGTTATGTTCCAGTCTTCAGTCACAATTTAAAGAAGTAATAGACATTGTCCAGGCTGAAGTAAAGGGGATTCCCAACAATGGATAAAACACAGAAATGGTATAAGATTCAAATTCCAAGAAGAACAATCAAGGACTATTCATTGGATTAGAGGTTCAGTCTCTTAAGTTTTGCTTATAGAAAAGCTCCACGGGATGGTATTTTAGCATACCGTCCCATTTCAGAACTGCTGAAAAGGTATTAGGATACTAAAGTAGAATTATCAAGTACTGGAAATATCAGATGGAAAAGATAGCATGGGTCCAGTGAATACTCAAACATTGAGCTTATTTAAAACAGTCAGATGCCATTTGAAGATCTTGGCATCTATCTTCCTTCATGATCTGCTCTTTATGCATTTTGTTTTATGCTTTACAGTTTGGGGATCATTCTCCTTGATAGATAAAATGGGAGTAAAATAAGAGAGGAATGAATCATTCTGCCTTTGCCATCATTTTTAATAGTATCTTATCTACCCTAAGCCATGTTCTTCTTCCAGCTCTGTACAGAGTAAAAATTACCATTTACATGAATCTAGTGTTGGTTCTTGCTTTTCAACTCTTTCTGGTTTTTAACTTTCCAAGTGAGATTCTTAAATGTGCAAAGGCTATTTTCAACATATCTCTTCGTTTGCATGTCCCTCTTTCTATCTTTTGTGCATGTCCTTTAGAACATGACTTCATCACGTAATTCCCATTTTAGTCACTCTGCTCCAGTAGAGGAGAGTTGAAAATACAGAGGGGAAGTAAGAATATGTGTAATCGGCTAGTATTTTTCTCTTTCAGAAAATGAATACACATATCAAGCCCCAGAAAACCATATACAAATTAACCAGTATGATATCTGGCATAGAGAATATGGGATCAGTATGGAACTGAGAAACATGAAAGTAATTATTTTCATCATTGTTGCCTCTATGAAGGTTTCTAGAAACACAACCTATAACAAATAGGAAGCACAGAAAAAGAGGAAAGAGTCTGAATACTGATGGAGTTAGGCAAAATCTACATGATAAGCTGTAGTGTCCATATTGCATGCTTAATGATGTCCTCACCAGACAGATCAGGGGGACTAGGTTAACTTTTAAAGACTGCATATTTCTTTCTCAAAGTTATTTATCCAAGATGATATGGTCATACTTCCCCAAGATTCCTGTCACAGTAACTCTACTTATCAACTTCTCTTGTTTATCATAGTCAATTATGGAAGCTTATATTTTCCTCATGCTTATGAAAGCTAAATTTATCAGCAAGGAGAATCATTAAAATGCCATACACTGCCTTTTGCAGATGTAGAATTCTAATAGATTATTTAAGTATCTGTTTAGTCATTCAATTATTCAACAAGTGGTATCTGTGTGTTAAATTCCTTTAGTGACAACAGTGACAATATAATTGTCCTCACTTAGCTTATCATCTAAGAATAAAAAAATATATTACACAAATACTTGTGCAATGATTACAATTGTGATAAAGTCTTTGAGGAAAAGGTAATTATGCTATGAGTACATTTGATAGGAGGATTCAAGCTTAGCTGAGGGAATTTTAGCTGACTCAGCTGATGGATTAATAGAATTAGCTGGGAAAAGGGAAGAGAGGACACTATAGTAAGAAAGATTAGTTATGATAAGGTCCAGAAGCAGGAAGGAACACAGAATACTTCAGAACTGATAGAATTCATGCAGTAATAGAATAAGGATGAGTTGTAGAACAATACATGAGAAAGTCTCAAAAACTCGGAAGTCTCATATTATGGAAGGTCTTTCAGCTTATGTGAGAGTATTTGGAATTAGCTCTGATAGCAACTGGAAGTTATTTAAGAGTTTTAAGCAAGAAACGTGTCTTGAATGGATTTATTTCAAAAAAATATTTTATTGGTTACTGTGCAAACAAAGATGTCAGAGAGATCAACTAAGAAGCAATTGCAATTCCTATAAAACTACCACTGGCAAAAATCACAGAACTAGTACAAAAAAATTTCACAATTTGTATGGAAACACAAAAGACCCCGAATAGCCAAAGTAATCTTGAGAACGAAAAATGGAGCTGGAGGAATCAGACTCCCTGACTTCAGACTATACTACAAAGCTACAGTAATCAAGACAGTATGGTACTGGCACAAAAACAGAAAGATAGATCAATGGAACAGGATAGAAGGCCCAGAGGTAAATGCACGCACATATGGTCACCTTATCTTTGATAAAGGAAGCAGGAATGTACAGTGGGGAAAGGACAGCCTCTTCAATAAGTGCTGCTGGGAAAACTGGACAGGTACATATGAAAGTATGAGATTACATCACTCCCTAACAACATACACAAAAATAAGCTCAAAAAGGATTAAAGACCTAAATGTAAGGCCAGAAGCTATCAAGCTCTTAGAGGAAAACATAGGCAGAACACTCTATGACATAAATCACAGCAAGATCCTTTTTGACCCACCTCCTAGAGAAATGGAAATAAAAACAAAAATAAACAAATGGGACCTAATGAAACTTCAAAGCTTTTGAACAGCAAAGGAAACCATAAACAAGACCAAAAGACAACCCTCAGAATGGGAGAAAATATTTGCAAATGAAGCAACTGACAAAGGATTAATCTACAAAATTTATAAGTAGCACATGCAGCTCAATAACAAAACAACAAACAACCCAATCCAAAAATGGGCAGAAGACTCAAATAGATATTTCTCCAAAGAAGATATACAGACTGGTAACAAACACATGAAAGAATGCTCAACATCATTAATCATTAGAGAAATGCAAATCAAAACTACAATGAGATATCATCTCACACCAGTCAGAATGGCCATAATCAAAAAATCTAGAAACAATAAATGCTGGAAAGGGTGTGGAGAAAAGGGAACACTCTTGCACTGCTGGTGGGAATGTAAATTGATACAGCCACTATGGAGAACATTATGGACGTTCCTTAAAAAACTAAAAATAGACCTACCATATGACCCAGCAATCCTACTACTGGGCATATACCCTGAGGAAACCATAATTCAAAATGAGACATGTACCAAAATGTTCATTGCAGCTCTATTTACAATAGCTCAGAGATGGAAAGAACCTAAGTGTCCATCATCAGATGAATTGATAAAGAAGATGTGGCACATATATACAATGGAATATTACTCAACCATAAAAAGAAACGAAATTGAGCTATTTGTAATGAGGTGGATAGACCTAGAGTCTGTCATACAGAGTGAAGTAAGTCAGAAAGAGAAAGACAGATATCTTATGCTAACACATATATATGGAATTTAAGAAAAAAATGTCATGAAGAACCTAAGGGCAAAACAGGAATAAAGATACAGACCTACTTGAGAATGGACTTGAGGATATGGGGAGGGGGAAGGGTAAGCTGTGACAAAGCGTGAGAGAGGCATGGACATATATACAATACCAAACGTAAGGTAGATAGCTAGTGGGAAGCAGCCGCATAGCACAGGGAGATCAGCTCGGTGCTTTGTGACCGCCTGGAGGAGTGGGATAGGGAAGGTGGGAGGGAGGGAGACACAAGAGGGAAACGATATGGGAACAGATGTATGTCTGATTCACTTTATTATAAAGCAGAAACTAACACACCATTGTAAAGCAATTATACTCCAATAAAGTTGTAAAAAATAAAAAAGTAGCAATTGCAAGAAGCCAGAGGAGATAGGTTGCTAAGACATACATAGTATCATAGTAAGGGCACTGTTAATATTTTGACTGCAAGGTTGAAGGGGTGACAGAGAGGATAGCTATTACTGGAATGTGAGTAAGAAGGAGAAGTGAGAAGATCTTAGATCTGCTTAATTATATTTACATTGGGTTGGCTAAAGAGCTACTAGTAGAAGAAAAGATGATAGAACAAAAGTGTGGTTGGGCAGAGAATAGTGAACATGGATTGGGCAAAAGAGAAGAGAAAGGTTGAGAAAGTGTAAATAGAAGAATGAAATAAATATTTTGAGGTAAGTACTGTGTGTGAGACTCACAAATCTCTCTCTTCCTCTCTCACACTCTCTATCTCTCTCATGCACACACATACATATTCCATGAGCAAAAAAAAAATGATTTTAAAAATATTTTTCATGTTTTTTGGTGTGGTTTTGAAAAATTTTAGTAAAGACTTAAGTTGACTAAGGTTTTTTAGCTGTTTTTTTTGTTTGTTTGTTTTTAATAAAATGTGCTAAGACCGAACTGTTTAGGCAACTCAGTTTTATTCAGGTTACAGATAGGACTGAGTGATTGATTTGATTTGAATTTTGCAGGAGAGAAGATCATCAAGTATAATACTCAGATTTCTTACTTAAATAATTGCAAAGATGGTAGTATCTTTGCTGGAAAAATAAGAAAACATTTAAAAAGCTCCCTGTCTGCCTCTCACTCCTACATTTTAACTTCGTTGTGTGTCATTGTTGTGATATATTTTAGAAGAACTATAACAATATATTTTATCTAGTGATTTTCTGTATAGTATCTTCTCACAATTGTTTCACTTTGTTTTTCTTTTTTACTTAATCACCGAAGTGCTTTTCACTGTACTACATCAGACAAGTTTGAGGATTTCTGTTCAGGCATAGAATAGTTTCTCTGATTACATTATTTCCTCATGTCTTTACTTAAACAGCTTTTTATTTTTTTAAGGCTTAACCTTCATTTGTTATCTCCTAATCATTTGTCTGGCCTCACTAAATTTCAGTGACAGTTTCATCACTGCATTTACATGTTATGTCAAATTTCAGATTCTTTCTCTAGACAATAAGAACTCAGTGTATTGGTATAGATGATCACTATTTTTCTGTTCCTTCTTTTCTTCTATTTTCTTTTTTTCTTTATTTCAACAAAATCTACTGAGTGTCTGCTATGTACTAAACATTGTGTAATCACTAGTATGAAAATGGACAAAGTTTCTTTTCATAAATTAACATCCTAACCAAAAGAGAAGAGATAGAAAGAAAATAAACATGAATAGAGTAGGTGAAGATGCATGCTCTTCAGATAAATAAAACAGGTTGATATCATGGTGACTTGAAAGCTAATTTAGTTCCCCTGGGAGGTGACGTTTAAGATGATAAGGGAATAAGAGGCCATATAAAGCCCTGTGAAGGTCAGGTGGGAAAACATTCTAGGCAGAGGAGATAGACCTAAGGTGGGATTGACATATATACACTAACATGTATAAAATTGTTGACTAATAAAAGAAAAATAAAAAGAAAATCTAAGATACTTTAAAGACATACTTTCAGACTTTTGGAAAGAAAGTTATTTTTTTCTCCAAATGAAAAATAAGTGAAAACATATCATTAAAAAAACAAAACAAAACAAAACAAAAAAAGAATGAGTTTGGGTTGTGTAAGGAAGAAAAAAAAAGGACCAAAATGACTGAGTCCTAATAGGAAGAGGAAGAATGATAAGAGATGAGGGTCACCACACTCAGAGCTTTGTGGGCCAGGGTCAGGGAGTGAGTATTTGCCCAAATGGAACGGCATATCCTGAGAACAGTTTGAGCAGATGAGTGGCAAAACCTGGATTACTCCTTTAAAAAGTCCATTTGCTGGCATTTTGGAGGATGACTTGAACATGGACATGTGGAGAAGCTGGCGGCCAGTAGATGTTTATTTTGAGAGTCCAGGTAAAAGATTATTAATCCTTGAATTAGAATGACAGTGGATATTTAGAGAAGTGAACCAATTTGAGAAATGTTTTGGAGGAACAATTGATGAGACTCATTAGAGGAGGCATAGTGGGTTGAGTAAAAGAGAGGCAGCAAGGATAACCCCTAGATTCCCTACTTGTACAATTGAGTAGATGGACGGTTTTTTTTCTCCAACAAAGATGAGGAAGTCTTGATCTGGGGAATTTTTTTTTTTCATGAAAAATTAGGAGTTGCCTTTTTCTGTTTTGGCCAGGTTTAATTTGAGATGGCTATTAGGCATTCATGTAGAATTTTAAAATATTAGTTGGATAATCTAAACTGGAGTTAGGGAAACCCAGGATAGAGATGAAGTATTTGCAGATTGTTGTAGAGATGCAAAGTGGAGCTCTGAGAATAAAGAAGATCACCCATGTCACCCAGGAAGAGTGAATGGAGATGAGGAGGGTACCAAGGAAAGATCCTGGAGTACACCAAACTTAAAGATCTAGAAGAGGCACAGAAGCCTGGGGAGATAGAGGCTAATGAAGCAAAAGAAAACCCTAGTAGGAGGACAATGTGCTCCCAATGTGGAAACTGAAGAAAAAATGGTATTTCGAAGAGGAGGGATCTTTTAATAGTTGACTGCTGCTGATAGATCAAATAATATACATCACTGCATGCCCCATGGGACATGAATGATATTCTAAATAGATCGTCTGGTATCATTATGGGAAAATTGCTCAGTATTTCCTCATGTATACTAAATATCTTTTTTTTTTTTCTGGTCTCAAGCTCTCTTCTATTGGTGGTTTAATTACTTTTTCTTTGTTCATCAAGATCAACTACAAGATAATCCTCAGGATAATAATTCTGCTCAAGGGAGTAATGACTTTTCCCAATTCCTCCTATTTCTTTGATTTGTGCTCCTAGGTAAATCAACAGAAATGAAAAGCAGCTGGTAGGACTGGCAAGTCAGTAGAGATTAGAGGTATCTTCTCAGGCCTCATGAAGATAACAAGGTTTGGAGTCAGATGGAATCAGGATTGAGTCTCACTTCTGACACTTACTATGAGCCCTGGGTTCAAACTACTATACCTCTCTAAGGTAAGCTTCTCAAGTGTGAAGTTAGGTCAATGAAACCTACCTCTCAGGGCACACATGAAGATACAACAAATAGCAAATGCTTAGCACAGTGCCTTGCACATGGTAAGTGCTTCATAAATGTTAACTACTCCCAATAAAAATTATGACTGCAATTTCAAAACTGGCCCATGAAAGGTGGGGAGAATAGGAATTGGATCAGAAAAGCACAAAGGTACTGTGGAAGCTGGAATAATATGGGCAAATAAAGGGGAACAGAATAGAAGAATCCATTTTGAATTGAACAGAGGTTACTCAAAGAGCCAAATAACAATCCTATTTAGTTACAACTTCGGTTCTCAGTGAAACCACAGAAGAGGCATATCTAGAAACTTTCAGAAAAAATGTCCTGGTAAAACTCATTTCTTGTGGGATTAAGGAATGCCTACTCAATAGCCAGCCCTCCCTGGGTTGTCTGTGCCATATTTACAGGTCAGCTTCAGCTCTCCAAGTTCTCTCACAATGTAGTTCATCCACAGTTTTAATTTAGCTCTCTTCATTCTCCTCTTTTCCTCTCCACATTGTCTAAGTGCTAATAATAATAATTCAATTTAATAACATCCATCCTCACAGAGTACTCAAGCCCATCCGGTCCTCAAGGACACCTAACCCTTCCTGGGCTCACCTCTCAGGTTCTTTATCACACTTGAAGCACATCATAAACTATATCTTCCCTAGACCTTGTCATAAAGGGTGGGGCCGACATTGCAGGAATGAAGTCAGGGAAATACAACCTTGAACTGGTTTATCTCCTCTCCTCCCTGCCCTTCTCCTCCCCCTGCCATTCCCTCTTCTTTTTAACCAGTACTTTTCCTTCACAGGCAGAAAGGAAAAATGTAAACGTGTGTTCCCATCAGGGCTTCCTGGAACAGCTCACTTTCTGTTTGGTAATTGAAAGCTGATCTAATATGAAGGATGCTCAGCCTTGATAGCTGCCTCAACAGTCATTAATTTGCTAATAGAAATTGCTTTTTGATGATGCAGGTCAGGATGATGGCCTCTAGTTTGTGGATAAAGAAATTGAAACATGAAAGGTTAAATGTCTTCTATGCAGTGACAGTGCTGAGAATAAGTGAGAGAAAGGATTGACTTATCTGGCATTCAGTTCCCTGAAAACTTTAGCTTCTTGAAATATAGGAAAAGAAAAGGAAAAGGTGAACATAACATTTGTGAACAGCCAAAATAATTATAAAAATATGTGCTTAGAAGCACTCATGAACTTGATTAACATAATTGTGCTAGATTCATTTATTCTCAGTTGACACAATTTAACAATATTGCATACTTTGCCTCCAAGTACATTAGAAAGAAATGTTAAGGCCAGAAATGGTTTTAAATAATAGTTGAAAATCATCAAGTACAAATTATAGAATGGACATTAGTGTTGTTAAATCTTTATTTTCATTATTTAGATAATTTTTTGCCACATTATGAACAAGAAAACTAAGACTCTGAGGGGCTGTATCATGTAAACAGTGTTACACAGTAGGTTAAAGGTAAAGACAAAATGTAACATCTGTATATATAACATCTTATCCCATGTGTCTGAAAAAAACAAAGATACTATCTACTACATGAAATTACTTTGAGATCATGTGTGCATGCTTGATAAAGAGCTATAGAAAGATAAATAGAAAAGACCATATTTTGCAGAAATTCCCAGGAAGTGGACATAACTTAAGCTGTCATCAGTGTCTCAGTGAAGGTTAACTGAGAGCCAGTGAGAGACTGGCCAAATTGAGCAGAGAACTGGGCTAATACGGGTAGCATTCCCAACCACCACAGGGCACTGAAGACTATGCTCTGAGAATTATGCATTTTCATTAGTTTCCTTTTTACCAGAGTCCAATCTGTAACACTAGATTGTAGACATTAGATTGTGTAATACTCCATCACTCTCTCTTAGCATCCTTCTTCAGTGTGGTACAGTGTTCTCGGTCCACGAGAACTGATGCACGAAGATGATCCTTCCAGGAATTTGGAAGAGGTACCACCGAATGGGTGTCAAACTGGGAACTAACTACTGGAGTCTTCAGTACTTTCACATTTTCTCCTCTCAATTGTACTGATCTCTCTATTAGTGATTTCTACCTCCAGAGATCTTACTTTGTTTTGTTTCCTACCATTACATCATATATGTACAACGTACCTGACAATTTTTGCTGAAAACTTATCTGTCCTCATTGAAAAGGAACTGATCATATTCATTTTATAGAGCAGGGAGGAAATATATCTATGTATTTTGTAGTGGAGGCTGTGATACTGTAGTATACAGCTCAGATCTTCTCACCCCTTTGAAAGAACAAAGAACTATTTCTTACAAGTTGTGGGAATGTTGGCAGCTGACAGCTCTCAGGTGAATTCTTCTATGGGAATCACCTTGACTTGAAGGGAGTCACCTTGACCAAAATCACACTCTTTCTCTAGAACATCCCACATTCAGCAACCTGTTCACATGAGTATATAAAACAATGGCTTCCTTGTCTCCAAGTGGAAGAATTCTAAAAGGCCATTCCAGGTCAAGAGCTCTCATAGAATTGTCCTAATGCCTTTGTTGTGTAAGTATCAAAGTTATCTTCATCCTCAACCCAATTCTGCATCCTTTAATCTCTCATAAGAGTAGTTTCTGGAACACTGGAATTGAAATATCTTCAGATATAGGTTTGCTTTTCTTGCCTGGCAGAACCGATATATAATTTATATCTCAGAACTTACTTCCTGAATTGTTCTTAGTACCACAACAAAGGACTGTATCCTGCAAAACTCTGCCTTAGGTCAAGGGGGCCTTTTTAGAACAAAGAAGGTGTGACAACATATACATGACCATAGATGGGATCTGTTGGTCCTATCATTTCCATGCCATCCAGATGATGCCAGACTGCTAGAACAAGTTGCAACTGAGGTACCAGCTGGGTAATAATACCCTGTGAAGGAGATGTGCCATCTTCTAGGACAAATCAAGGATTCAAGTAGTTTATATCATGGGTATAGAATTCAAGATGTAGAGCTAGGAGGGAACCACTTATTAACAGTTTCAGTGACTTGGGAAATTTGTGTTTCTCACCTTCAAAATGTGGGGCTCCATAAGATTAGAGGTCCTAGTTCCCAAAAAGGGAAGTCTTCTACCAGGGTAAAAAGCATAAAGACCATTAAACTTTAAGCTACAGTTTCCACCCCATCACTTCAGCTTCATTGTTTCATGAGACGAGCAGGAAAGCAGGCAAGGGTTATGGATCCTGATTATCAGGAATAGATAGGACTGCTGTTACACTATCCAGAAAAGAATGTGTTGGATACACAGATCATTCACTTAGAAACTTCTTGGTGTCACTTGGGTCAACTTTGACAAGTATCCATGGCAATTTAAGACCATTAGTAATGGACTTCCAGCACATCCCACTAAACTGTATCTTACATTTCCACAGGAAAAGGTTCCATCAGAATCCTAGAGGAGCTCATTGTACAAAATGTATCTGAGTGTAGCAAGGGCTTAATTAGCATAAATTATAGTGAATACTATGGTGTGCTGCCCACATCTCTACCATTTAAGACAGAGACCCTCATTTCTCCAGCTTCTGGGAGTGTTGGCTGTTGACAGTCCTCAGCTTATAGGTCTCTTGGAATTTCCCACTGCTGAAGAGAACCATCTCATGCAAGAGTACTTTCTCATCTCAGAGACATATCTAGTGACTGATTGATGTACATCCTACAACTGTATCTCCTGAAAGCACAATCCAATAAATTTCATGTTTGCCAATCATTGTCTCAGAGTTTATTTCCAGAGGATCCCAACCTTGGCATACCTATATATCTCTACCTATCCAGGGAGACTTGAATTAAAACCAAACCAAACAAACAGAACAAACAGAAAGCAATATCTTTGTCCTCCAAAAAGAAGTTTTAACATAGAAGGAGTTTCCAAGTATCTTTACTTTCCCAGAGGGAGAAATTGGGGGAAGGGATTACTCAAAGGAGGTCACTAAATCATACTTATGCTTTGTTATTCTAAGTGTAATCTAAGGAGTAGCAGCATCAGTGTCACCTGGGAGTATGTCAAAAACACAAATTTCCTAATCCCATTCCAGACCTACTGAATCTCAATATGCTTTTTACAAAATCCCCAGATGGTTTGTATATATATTCAAGTTTGAAAAGAACTGCTCTGGAACAGTTCTCTTGAAATGTTTTTGAATGACACATTCCTATCATTTAAAAAATGAGCATGTACTCCTACTATTTATATTATGTATAATAATATAACATTTTTATTGTTTATTATATATTTACTTGCTTATTATATGTGATAATATATAATATGAAATCTATACAATATTTATCAATTATAATGATATCATGTACAATTATTTTAATATGTCATAAACATTGAAAAAATATTCACAAATACAGAGAATTAAAAGAATAAGGCAAAAATATTAGGGGTAATTTTTGTAGTTTCCTCCCACTCCTCAATAGATTGTCACATCACTCCATCTTGGGTGTGTGCTCTCCATATTGGTGATTTGTGCTCTCTAGCAGACACAATCCTGTGCATTAGGTAGAGTCTTAGGAGAGGGATTAATGGGAATATCAAGGTTAGGAAAATTCAGAGATTATTTTCTCTCTGGACTGGGAATGGGAAGAAAATTAGAGTGGTTTGAATTGGCATAGTGGTGACAGAAATTAAAAATGCCCCTATCTCAAATAAACTAGCAGATTCTGGGGAGGGAGAAAGCTTCTCCTTTATTTTCCATTCTGTGTGATTCCAGTCCAAGATGTCCAAACCTGTCCACTTTTCACATGGGATGCTTACTACTTGCAGGTATCTGACTGAATTTTCAGCAGCTGCTTAGCATGTCATTTCATTTGTCAGGTAGATGAAGGTAATGAGAATTTATCAGCTCCCAGTTCAGATTCACAGCTGATCTGTCACCACACACTTCTATAAATATTGCTCTTATTTACCCAGGATGCATTTCAAATGTGCAGGATATTATACACATATTTTATGCACATATTTAGATACCTACATATATACATATCTTATATATAAATATTACACATATATACATATTTTATACACACACACATACAATGCATATCCAGACTAAGGTTTATAACTCTACTCTTCATTTTTCTGGCATGCCAAGATGAACCAGTGAAGATGTGAGTGTCTGAATTGACATCTTCAATGATAATTGTATTAATGCTTAGGTTTAGGATGTATGGAATCCTTTCAGGACTCTGGGTGTGGGAGCTGAACTCCATTGTTCCACAAAGAAGAAAGCGCCCTATAATTTCACTGAAAGTGGAAGGGCAGCAAAATGACATTGTTTAGAAACTGCTCAAAGTAATAACCATTGTGTCAGCTGCCTTGTCACCCTCTCTGTTAGCAATGGAATGTTTCATGGGAATGAGAAAAAAAGTCTCCCTCTAAATGCAAGATAATTTAAATATTTGAGTGTGTTAGGAACAGGGGATTTCAGGAAGAAGGGCAAGTAGCTTTATTTTCCAAAAAAGGAAGCGATGTAGGAAATGATACCAGTAATAGTCAAGATGGTTGAATATTCTGTGTGGTGGTCAGATGACATTGTTCCAGAATGTCTGAACTGGATGGCTCAGTTAGAAGTCACTGGTGAAACATTTCCTCAAACCAAGTTTTTATTCCAAAACCTGGTAGAGATGTGTGGAGGGAACAAAGTATTTCCATTCATGATGGCTCCTCAAGTTCACTCTGTCAGCCCTTTTCAACTCCATACATATAAAAAATGGTAATGAACTTACAGAAAGAGAACCCATGAGAATAAAAATGAAAAGCTATTAGTCAAATGTCCTTTCAGGTCTGCTGTTTCTGATGACAGAAACAAACTGTGGAATCCAAGTGTTCAGCTACCATGGCATAAAAGGGAGTAGAAGTACTCCAGACAGGATTGGGTGTGGGTCCATTCTTTGTGCTACAGTGGCATTTTTTTCCTGTAGATAGATTTAAAAAAATAATTCCTAGATTACTTTATGGAATTACTCTTTTGCCAAAGCTATAAGACTAGGACGATGGCAGAAAGTAATAGCTGTATGACACTGAACTGAATTGAGCTGATCTTTGGGTCTGTGAGTAAATATGCAAAATTATCAATACCGATGCAGAGCAAAACCACTGAAATATATGTAAATTACATAATTTTGCCTTATAAGCTTAAGGTGTAAATGTACCCAACTAACCAAAAACTTCTTGCTTTTTTTCAGAGAAACATCATACAATACAAAACAAATCTTGAGCAAACAAACCAAAATCTTCCACTCTAAATGAGCATACAAATCAAAATTCCAAAAACAGATTAAAAATTCAAACAGTAAATATGCCAATCAGCACAATTAATATTACAAAATATTCATTACAGATTAAAAGCATTTTACTATTTGATAAACATTTAAGTTTTTCAGTCTGCTGTTAGTCTTCGTTTAGTATGCTGAAGATGATCAAAACATAATGACACTATGCCATTTATTTGAAAAAAATTATGAAAGCACACAGAAACTGAAAATAAGATCAGAGGTATAGGAAAAAGAACTAGTTCATAAGTTTGGAAGTAAAAAATATAGTATTTTAAATAAAAATGCACCTGATATGATAATTGTAGACTAGACCTGGTAGAAGATAGAGTCAGTAGTTTCAAAAATAGCACTAAAGACAACATTCAGCATGTAGGATAGATAATTTGATAAATTATGTGAAAGAGTATGTAAAGAGAAAAATTTCATGATCTCAGGATAGACAAAGTTTCTTAAATGTGACACCAAAAGCACATTCCATAAGCAAACCCACCAGAAATATATAAAATGGATTTCATTACATTTAAACATATTGCTTTGAGAAAAACACTAATAAGAGAATGAGAAAGCAAATTAAAGATTAGGAGAAACTATTTGCAAATCTCATATGCAGAAAGGACTTGCATCTGGAATATATAAAGTACTCTCAAAACTTGACAGTCAGAAAACAAACAACCCAAAGAGAAACTGGGTAAAAGTCTTGAACAGACCTTTCACCAAGGAGTGTATACAAAAGGTGAGTAACCACATAAAAAGGTGTCAAACTCAATAGCTGTTAAAGACATGTAAATTAATACCATCATGAGATACCACTGCACATCTATTAGGAAGGTTTAAACAAAAAATACTGATAATAACAAGAGCTGGAAAGGATGTAAAGAAACTGGCAGCCATCATATGTTGTTGTGTGAATACAAAATAGAATATGACTCTGGAAAGCCATTTGGCATATGATCCAGCTATCGACTCCAGAGTATGTACCTAGAGATAAAGACTGCATGAATGTTTATAACAGCATTATTCATAATCACCTAAAACTGGAAACAACTCAAGTGCTCTTCAGTAAGTTAATGGATAGGCCAACTGTAGTATAATCACTAAAAATTACTATAGATATAGTATACAAACTACTGATATATTTAAAAGCTTGGACACAGCTCAAAGGCATCATATTGAATAAAATAAGTAAATCTCAAAAAGTTACATACTATATAATTCCATTTATGTGACATTCTGAAATAGGAAAGACCACAATGACAGAGAACAGAGCAATAGCAACCAGAAGTTACAGATTTGGAGAAGACATGACTATAAAGTGACAGCATGAGAGAGTTCTGAGGAACAATACAACTATTCTGCATCCTGATTCTGGTGGTATATGAATATGAATCTATACATAATTTAAAATCGTTGAATTTAACACCAAAAGATAACAAAACTTTCAGTATGTTAATTTGAAAAATAAAATTAAAAAATCAGCAGACAAGGTGACAGATATGTATGTGTGCATGTATCTGAAAGTGACAGATAAAGTATATGCATAGAACCCTTGGAACCACTCACCAGCTATTCAGTCAAACAAATAAGGCTAAAATTTTTCAAAGAATCAATAATATGCAAATTACATCCTCACTCCAAAAGGCAACTTAACTCAAAAAAACACAAAAACAAAAAGTTCACTTTAGACAAACCATGTATTTAGATATTTGGAAATAAATTAGTTCTTCCTATAGAAGAAAAAGGAAACGAAAATTAAAAAATACTTTAAAATGAATAACAATGTAATTTCAATAGTAATCTTCTAAAATGAGCAAGTATAAATAAATGGCTCAAGAATTTAACTAAGAAAAATAAAAAGGCAAACCAAGTAAGCTAGAGAGAAAAAATAACTAAATAGAAATCTAAGAAACATGAGAGTATGTCAGCAAAATCCAAAGCTCTTACTTTGAAAATTTTTGGGTATATACCCAATATTTTGTAATAACTGTAAATGGAGAGTAACCTATAAAACTTGTATAAAAATTAAAAGAATAACATTTAAAAGACTCCTAAAAAACAAAACAAAAAAATATGCAAACCTTTAACAAACACATGAAACCTAAATAATATGCTACTAAATAACTAAGAGATCACTGAAGAAATCAAAGAGGAAATGAAAAAATACCTAGAAAGCAATGAAAAGGAAAACACGAAGACTCAATACCTATGGGATGCAGCAAAAGCAGTTCTAAGGGGGAAGTATATAGCAATTCAATCTCACCTCAAGGAACAAGAAAAATCTCAAACACACAACCTAAGCTTACACCTAAAGTAATTAGAAAAAGAAAAACAACAAAACCCGAAAGTTAGCAGAAGGAAATAAATCATAAAAACCAGATCAGAAATAAATGAAAAAGAAATGAAGGAAATGATAGCAAAGATCAATAAAACTAAAAGCTGGTTCTTTGAGAAGATAAACAAAATTGATAAACAATTAGCCAGACTCATCAAGAAAAAAAGGGAGATGACTCAAATCAATAGAATTAGAAATGAAAAAGAAGTAACAACTGACACTGCAGAAATACGAAGGATCATGAGAGATTACTAAAAGCAATTATATGACAATAAAATGGACAACCTGGAAGAAATTGACAAATTCTTAGAAACGCACAGCCTTCCGAGACTGAACCATGAAGAAACAAAAAATATAAACAAATTACAAGTACTGAAACTGTGATTAAAAATTTTTTAAAAACTAAAGCCCAGGACCAGATGGCTATGCAGGCGAATTGTCAAACATTTAGAGAAAAGCTAAGACTATCCTTCTCAAACTCTTCCAAAATATAACAGAGGGAGGAACACTCCCAAACTCATTCTACAAGGCCACCATCACTCTGATAACAAAACCAGACAAAGATGTCACAAGAAAGAAAACTAAAGGCCAATATCACTGATGAATATAGATGCAGAAATCCTCAACAAAATACTAGCAAACAGAATCCAACAACACATCAAAAGGATCATACACTATGATCAAGTGGGGTTTATCCCAGGAATGCAAGGATTCTTCAATATACACAAATCAATCAATATGATACACCATATTAACAAATTGAAGGAGAAAAACCATATGATCATCTCAATAGATGCAGAGAAAGCTTTTGACAAAATTCAACACCCATTTAGGATAAAAACCTTCCAGAAAGTAGGTATAGAGGGAAATTTCCTCAACATAATAAACGCCATATATGACAAATGCACAGCCAACATTGTCCTCAATGGTGAAAAATTGAAACCATTTCCACTAAGATCAGGAACAAGACAAGGTTGCCCACTCTTACCACTATTATTCAACATAGTGTTTTAACCACAGCAATCAAAGTAAAAGAAATAAAAGGAATCCAAATTGGAAAAGAAGAAGTAAAGCTGTCACTCTTTGCAGATGACATGATACTATACATAGAGAATCCTAAAGACGTTACCAGAAAATGACTCGAGCTAATTAGTAAATTTGGTAAACTAGCAACATACAAAAATAATGCACAGAAATCTCTTGCATTCCTATACACTAATGATGAAAAAATCTGAAAGTGAAATTAAGAAAACACTCCCATTTACCATTGCAACAAAAATAATAAAATACCTAGGAATAAACCTACCTAAGGAGACAAAAGATCTGTATGCAGAAAACTGTAAGACACTAATGAAAAAAATTAAAGATGATAAAAACAGATAGAGATATATACCATGTTCTTGGATTGGAAGAAACAATATTGTGAAAATGACTCTACTACCCAAAGCAATCTACAGATTCAATGCAATTCCTATTAAACTACCACTGGCATTTTTCACAGAACTAGAACAAAAAAATTCACAATTTGTATGGAAACACAAAGACCCGGAATAGCCAAAGCAATCTTGAGAAAGAAAAATGGAGCTGGAGAAATCAGGCTCCCTGACTTCTGACTATAATACAAAGCTACAGTAATCAAGACAGTATGATTCGGGCACAAAAACAGAAATATAGATCAATGAAACAGGATAGAAAACTCCAAGATAAACCCACACATATATAGTCACCTTATCTTTGGTAAAGGAGGCAAGAATATTCAGTGGAGAAAACACAGCCTCTTCAATAACTGGTGCTGGGAAAACTGGACGGCTACGTGTAAAAGACTGAAATTAGAACACTCTCTAACACCATACACAAAAATAAACTCAAAATGGATTAAAGACCTAAATGTAAGACCTGACACTATCAAACTCTGAGAGGAAACATAGGCAGAACACTCTATGACATAAATCACAGCAAGATCCTTTTTGACCCACCTCCTAGAGAAATGGAAATAAAAACAAAAATAAACAAATGGGACCTAATGAAACTTCAAAGCTTTTGCACAGCAAAGGCAACCATAAACAAGATGAAAAGAGAACCCTCAGAATCGGAGAAAATATTTGCATATGAAGCAACTGACAAAGGATTAATCTCCAAAATTTACAAGCAGCTCATGCAGCTCAATATCAAAAAAAACAAACAAGCCAATCCAAAAATGGGCAGAAGAACTTAATAGACATTTTTCCAAAGAAGATATACAGATTGCCAACAAACACATGAAAGAACACTCAACATCATTAATCATTAGAGAAATGGAAATCAAAACTACAATGACATATCATCTCACACCTGTCAGAATGGTCATCATCAAAAAATTTACAAACAACAAATACTGGAGAGGGTGTGGAGAAAAGGGAACACTCTTACACTGTTGGTGGCAATGTAAATTGATACAACCACTATGGAGAACAGTATGGATGTTCCTTACAAAACTAAAAGTAGAACTACCATACCACCCGGCAATCCCACTACTGGGCATATACCCTGAGAAAACCATAATTCAAAAAGAGACATGTACCAAAATGTTCATTGCAGTTCTATTTACAATAGCCAGGTCATGGAAGCAACCTAAGTGTCCATCAACAGATGAATGTATAAAGAAGATATGGCACATATATACAGTGGAATATTACTCAGCCATTAAAAGAAATGAAATTGAGTTATGTGTAGGGAGGTGGATGGATTTAGAGTCTGTCATAGAGAGTGAAGTAAGTCAGAAAGAGAAAAACAAATACCGTATGCTAACACATATATATGGAATCTAAAAAAAAAACCAAAATGTCATGAAGACCCTAGGGGCAAGATGGGAATAAAGACACAGACCTAGTAGAGAATGGACTTGAGGAAACAGGGAGGGAGAAGAGTAAACTGGGACAAAGTGAGAGTGTGGCATGCACATATATACACTACCAAACATAAAATAGATAGCTAGTGGGAAGCAGCCGCATAACCCAGGGAGATCAACTCGGTGCTTTGTGACCACCTAGAGGGGTGGGATAGGGAGGGTGAGAGGAGGGGAGATGCAAGAGGGAAGAGATATGGGGGCATATGTATATGTATGATGCATTCACTTTGTTATAAAGCAGAAATTAACATACCATTGTAAAGCAATTATACTCCTATAAAGATGCTTAAAAAAATGATAAAGTGGGAGAAAAGGAACACAAAGGTACACATTCAAATTATTGATATAAATAAATAGGACACAATTGCATAGAATACAGAAAATCTTAAAATATTAAGATAATATTTTTAAAACCATGCACCTGAATTTAAAAACCTTAATGAAATGAATGATTTTCTGAAAACACACAATAAGCCAAATTGACTGAAGAAGAAATAGAAGGACTTCCCTGGTGGTCCAGTGGTTAAGGCTTTGCCTTCCAATGCAAGGGGTGTGGATTCGATCCCTGGTAGGGGAGCTAGGATTCTGCATGCCTCGCAGCCAAAAAAACAAAACATAAAACGGAAGCAATTTTGTTAACAAATTAAATAAAGACTTTTAAAATGGTCACATGAAAAAATATATATATCTTAATGAAAAGAAGAAATAGAAAGTCTTGATAAATCAGTAACAATTTTTGTAATTAAGTGTAACAATATGTTTTGCCTTCAAAGTTAACAGCCCCAGATATTTTATGGCAAATTTGGTAATATACTATATAATTTGATGAATTTGTTGTTTTAGAGCACAAGTATGTATTATGTTATTCTGTAATTCTTTTTTTTTTTTTTTTTTTTTTTTTTTTGCAGTATGCAGGCCCCTCACTGCTGTGGCCTCTCCCGTTGTGGAGCACAAGCTCTGGACGTGTAGGCTCAGCGGCCATGGCTCACGGGCCCAGATGCTCTGCGGCATGTGGGATATTCCCGGACCAGGGCACGAACCCGTGTCCCCTGCATCAGCAGGCGGACTCTCAACCACTGTGCCACCAGGGAATCCCTATTCTGTAATTCTTGTTTGAAATATTTCAAATTAAAATAAATTTAAAATAAATGAAGAAAAGCACAGAGATTAGAGCAGAAGATGTGCCTCCAGCTTCTGGCTTGACCTCTTGCTCACAATGATGTAAGACATTTAACATGACTGAGGCCTAGTTTTCTTTTTTATTGTGAGGGGAATATAAGGTCATCTGTATGAATGTGTCTAGGACATGCATGATTCATGTTCTATAAGTATTTCTGAATCTGATTTGATCATCTCAACTCAAAAAGCTTGGAATCTCTTAATGGATCTTATTGTAAGTCATCAACACAAGGCTTCCCTGGTGGCGCAGTGTTTAAGAACCTGCCTGCCAGTGCATGCAAGGAACACAGGTTTGAGCCCTTGTTTGGGAAGATCCCACATGCCGTGGTGCAACTAAGCCCATGCACCAAAACTACTGAGTCTGCACTCTAGAGCCCGTATGTCACAACTACTGAAACCTGTGTGCCTACAGCCCATGCTCCACAACAAGAGAAGCTACTGCAATGAGAAGCCTGTGCACAGCAACCAAGAGTAGCCCCCACTTGCCGCAACTAGAGAAAATCCACACACAAAACGGAAGACCCAATGTTGCCAAAATAAATAAATTTATATAAAAAAAAAAAGACACCAACACAGAGACAAGCAGTACTATAAGATTGGACCAAACAAAGGTCGCTTTTGAGTTTTTAAGAATATCAGTTGAGAGCTATATGTGGAAGATGAATGAGACAAAATGTGAAATAGTTGTCACTAGAATATGAACAAATAATAAATTCTGAAACTATAAAATTCAAATTTCAAAATTTGTGATTATGTGTGCATTAACAGAAGTGGGATATCTAGAAAGGCGGGTAATGCACCCTGGTTTGAATGACCCTGGATGTATGGAGCTCACTCCTTCAGGCCACACTCAAAACACTAACTGCAACAAGTTCAGATCAGGGAGCCCAAGATGCCAGGAAAACTGAACACCTTTTATTGTGAGGACCCAAAGAAAGATCCAGGAAATTACAATCTGAAGAAAGGAAGCCCCAAGAGAGACATGAATTGATGGCTTCAAATGTGTGAAGACAAGAAAGGCCAACAGCAAAAATCTGTGTGCTGCATTGTGAGAGGATGACATTTGTGTCACTTTAAGTCTCTATCTGAACTGTGCTATGCCCTACCTTGCCTTTCTCCACCCTGAGATTTTCACATGCAGGCTGGATAATCTCGCGAGAGGAATGCTCTATAAGTATCAGGACCAGATGAGCCCCGAGGTCCCTCTCAAACCTGACGCAGTACTTCTGAGCGGATCCTGTACTGCAGCCCACTCCCTTTATAGGTCAGAGACCTTGAGAAGTATGCAAAAACAGGACTTCCACCCCTAGATCATTGCACCTCCTGGCCACAAATTTCTCCCCCAGGCTTCGTGAGCCACTCTGTGAGCCAAACTGTTGATCACAGGGAGCAAAGCTTATAAATGTGTTTATAACCCCTTTATTACGATCTGAAAATTATTTGATGTTTTTGGTCCTCTGATGATGGATCCAGAATAGAATCCTCTGTGAAGATGAGGCCAAAATGGTGTTTAAATGTCTCAATGACATAGACTTTGGAAAAAATGTGATGTCAGGGGTTTGTGATTTGTGATAGTGAGTCTTAGAGGCAGGCTCTACAGTAATGGTGGAATGAGCCAGGCTTCACAGGTGTGACATTCCTGGTACAACAAATCCTTCTACTACCAACATCATTCCTGCAGCTGCCATCTGCAGGGTGTGGTGCTATTTTCACTATGTACAGTATCTCAATCTTCCCAACATTTCCAAAGATCAGATGATTTTTTTAAAAATTTACATTTAGCAGATATGAAATTTTAGAAACAGAAAGGCTGATTAACTTATCTAACATCACACTGTAGGTATAAGGTGACAGAGCCAAGATTGAATCTGATGATCTAATGGCACTGTCCGGACCAGCCCTTCTTTGAGCCACCAAAGCATTGATTGGGGGAATTCACTCATTTCATAACTGTCACTTGTTTTACAGTCACATAGCCTATAATTTTAATTCAGAGGAGTGAGTCTACACTGTACACTTTTATTGCTCTTTGTCCAAAAGTGAAAATGAAATAGCAGACAATCATGAACCTATTCTGAGCCTCTTCTGTGCAAATTCTGTGCCTTTTCTTTCTAGTGTCAGTAGATTTACTTTGCTAGTTAGATTTCATTCTGGGACAATCCTAAAAACACTCTATGTGGTCATCGGTGGCATGGCAGGTGTTGGCTTAGCATCATCCTAGGGCAAAAGAGATTCATGATGAAGGCTATAATTCTCAAAGGCTACATAAGTGAGAATTGGTTATCTGAAAAGTCTCACCGTGTGTTGGAGATAGTAGTGCACCTGGGAACCGAGGGGCCTGAGCTCAGTGACCTCTAAGATTTTCTCTAACTCTGCCTCTGTGTGTTCAGAGATCCATCAGCAGGGTCCTTTCTTCAGTGTCCACACCTGAGTGTTCTTCTTACACCTGTAGCTCCCACTTCTGGTTCAGAGCTTATTTCCTTCTCCAGGCAGCATTCTATCCTTTATTAGAGTGTATAAATTTATATTACCCAGCATGGTATTTCTGTCCTCTCCCACCACCGTTTTGTAATTTGAAATGAAGTTGTTGAGGGAAAAGCACAGCTTTTGCAAATGGTGGGAATATGGCTGAATTCCACTTCCAACTCTTACTACCCATTAACCTTAGGATGTCATATCCTATGTAATCAGACAGATCTGGTTCAAATCTGAGATTTTTCACTTTGTTGTAGAATCTTGGGCAAATGACTTATCTACAACTCACTTGCAAATGGGGATAATAATAATGTAATTAATTATACGGTGGAACAATACATGTAGAGTAGCTAGCATCAACTGTTTAATAAATGATAGCTTTTACTCTTAAAATTTATGTAAAGCACCTAGCACAGAGCCCAATACCTAGTAAATGTTCAGTCAGCTTTATTACTTATCCTTCCACCTAAGCATATCTTGTGTATGTTCTTAACATTCGGACCACAACTTTAATTCTGGACACGATTGCTGCTCTACTGAGCTTTCATGGCCAGCCCTAGACTAGGTTAGTATTTCTGGTCTCCATCCTGTCCCCCAATTTTTCTACCCCCATCTCCCATAATGAACTAGTAACTTAAAGGCACACCTCACTGCATCCTAATATTTGGACCACAAGAAACCATAGAAGACTCTTTTCCTTGTGTTAATTATCAACTTTTCTTGGTGGTTGATGTTGAGAATTCATGGGAGTTCTATATTGTTAGGGCATCCATAACAAATTCACATGAGCTTCGTGGCTCAAAACAACATAAATTAATCATTTTATTGTTCTGGAGGCCAAAAGTCTGAAATCAAGGTATTGGCAGGGTCATGCTCCCCATGAAGTTTCTAGAGGAGGATTGCTCCCTGTCTCTCCCAGCTTCTGGCTGCTTCCAGAAACCCTTAGCTTCCTTGGCTACTTCACTCTTATCTCTATCACCCTGGTCACATTGCTTCCTCCTCTTCCTATGTCTCTGTGTCTTCTCTTCTGTATCTCATAAGGGCACTTCTTACAGTTTTTAAGGCACATCCAGCTAATCAAGGATAATCTCCTCATCTCAAGATCCTTAATTACACAGACAAATACCCTTTTTCCAATTAAGGTCACATTCATGGGTTCTGGGATTTAGGAAAAGGACGTATCATTTTGGAGGTCACTAATCTATTTATTGCACTAGAGGAAGGAGAAAAAAAATGGAGAAGAAATGGACGTATGTCCTCCACATTGGAGATCTGTACATTGCCTAAAGGCTTAGACCCAAAAAAACACAGGCAGCCAAGACACACTTTCCTTTCTCATTCCTCAGGTTTGACTCTATGGATGAATCGGCCTATGGAGGTACCATTTAAAGAGCTGCGTAAAATCTCCTCTCAGACGAAATGCTCAAGGTGTTAACTGGCCTCTCTTTGAACTTGTTTCTTCTAAGAATACTTCACACAAGTGCTTGTTTTTCTGGTTTAAAGCCATCGATCCTAATTTGCCCACACTCTGATCACCTGAAATAATTCCTGTCCTTATTCCTTACCTATACCTAGATTTATATTCCGTTATCATATCCCCTACCCACTGTCACCATTGCTCTAGGCTGGATGTATAAAGCACTTTGAATAATCTTTCTCTGTAGGTCATATCCTTTAATCCTTTTATCATTTGGGGGTCCTCTCCAATTTATCAATGTCTCATTCTAAAACAAGCAGCCAAAATGTTACAAGAAGTGTTGTGCACCTTGTTTTTAAACAGATAGATATTGGATATTCACGAAGAAGTCAGATTTTCAGAAACACATATTAAATCAGCCTTTCCTAGTGCTTTATGTACTTCTCCACTCCCTCAGCAACTGCATTAATTTCTTTCAACCATCAGGGGAAATGGAGACAACAGACAGTTCTGGGTGGTTTAGTTATGTCTAAAATAATAGTAGCTACCATTTATCCCATGTCCACCATGTGCCACCACGTGTACTTTGCATGTATTGTTACCTCATATAATCCTG
The DNA here is from genome assembly GCF_949752795.1 of Hyperoodon ampullatus. Taxonomy (NCBI): domain Eukaryota; kingdom Metazoa; phylum Chordata; class Mammalia; order Artiodactyla; family Ziphiidae; genus Hyperoodon; species Hyperoodon ampullatus. The sequence continues at coordinate 53,960,656 of NC_136926.1, read as the reverse complement.
TCTTCTTTCAGTTGCACAGATGAGAAAACATAGGCTGAGAGAAAGTAGGAACTTTTTGGATGTCTATACAACTGTTAAATCATGATGCTGTGACTCAGTCCCAGGTTTGGTTGTAGAGTCTGTGGTCCATGATGTTTCATCTCAGTAAAGCACTAGATCACATTTTAAACCCCTAAGAAAACACTAAGAATACTACCTCATTTAAAGGATAATTCACTAAATATTCAGTTTACTGGCTGGATTCAGCTATTTTATTCTCTCCAAAATGATTTGCTTGTCTAGATTTGGCCTTTGAATCAAGACTAACTTTTCTATAGGATCATTACCTTAAAAGGTCATTTAATCTATATCCATGCCTTGGGGGTACCATTCAAGAAGGTAATTTCTCAAGGTCAATAAAGACTTCTCTTTGCAACTTTAACTGTCTCTTTTAAAAACTGTTTTACACAAGCTTTCAGCGGATCTGCTTACAACAGTTTTCAATGGAGTCAATACATACAACTCAATCAACTGTTCTACCCAGTCTTGATCTGTGTTCTGCAAGTTTTACAAGGAAAACATTAAAAATATACATAACTTTTGTTAAGAAAATAGGTTTTACAGAAGATAAAGCTTGATAAAATATAGATGGGAAATACTCAAGATGGTCCATGATCCAGGATGATACATTATGGCATAGAATGGGGATTGATAAACCTGTTTAACTGAAATACCTGAGAGGTTTAAAAATTCCATAAGCCCATCCCAGACCAATTGGATCAGATTCTCAAAGGTTGAGATCTGAGACTTGTTAGTTAAAAAAAACTTTCAGATAATTATTATTATCAATCAGATTTGTGACTATAGACTATTGGCAGAATATATATTCAAAGAAAGGATACTAATGTTGGTAATAATTAGACTAATATCTTATTGCTATTTAGTGCTTTCCAGTTTTCAAAGTACTTTTCCACCAACTATTTAATTTGACCTTTGCAATAAATCAAAATATTGTTTTATAGACCAAAGTCAAGTAACATATGATACAAGTAAAACTCAAGGTACTAAATCTCTACTTAGCCCCTACCCTATGTATCAAGGGTATTAACTGGCAATGCTAGGCTGTAGCCCAGGCCTCTGAGTAGCTATTCTAGTCCTTCCCAGTCAGTGAATCTGGGCAGCCTTAGTTGAGGAAAGATGAAGCTAGTAAGGAAAGAATCCTATTTGGGAAGAAATAAAGAAAACTGAATTGGGCTCCAGTCCTGCTTCTCACTTGCTACATGGTCTTTAACAATTCACCTCATCTTTCCAGGCTTTATACTGTTAAGAATATAGGCTCTAGAATCACACCATCCTTGGTCAAACACTGGTTTTACCACAGTAGCTGAGGTACTGTGGACAAGTTACGTAATTTCTCTCTGTGCCTTGTCATCCTCATCTGGACAATAGGCTATGGTGAAGATTAAATGTGTGGATATATGTAATATGTATATATGTACATATACATATATATACATATATATATATATATATATATATATATATATATATATATATATAAAGAGAGAGAGAGAGAGAGTTGTTGGGGGAGGGGAGAGGGAAAACACTAAACAGTTCCTATGAAGTACTGAGTGTCCCTTTAAGTATTAGTTTAGGGAAATTAATCAGATAAGTGCAAAGTTTTGATTAGGCATAGATTTTTTAACATTGACTCTTAGAAGAGAATATTAGACAATAAAATCATATATGAGGAATAGTTTATAAATCAGAAGTTTATAAATCAAAAGACTATTTCCCTACTTTTAAGAAAAATATATTTATTGAGCATTTAGAGGTTATATAACGTGTGCCAGACACTGTGATAAATGTCTAACATGCATTATTTCCCTTAATCCTCAACACAGTGCCATGACGTGTGAATGCTCTTTCATTCTCATTTTACAGATAAGGAGACTGAAGCTTAGGGAAACTAAGTAAATTGCCCAGAGTCACAGAGCTGGTGTGTAGGGCAGAGTGGTGGGGATTAGTTTCCAAGTCATTCATATCCAGACCCTGCTCTCTACACCAGCCCCCTAACTGCTTGTGTATGTGCACCACGAGCACAATTTCCAAAAGGAAGAAACTTATCCTTCATGCTTGCCACTTCTTTCTGATTCCTTCTTATCATCTCCTGTGCTTTTCATTTCCTCCCAAATTCCCCCTCCACCATACCCACCATCAGTCTTTAGTACTACCTTTTAGCAACACAAATTCTATCATATCAACCCCCTTCTCAGACCAGACCTTAATAGAATTGATCCATATGCCAAAAATTGCTTCCCCCTTCACAATGAAATAGTCATTTTCTGTTCTCAGCCAGGTAGCGAATACAGAGAAATCTGACTATGTAATTTACAGCAAGGAATGCTTCACAGTAAGAAAGATAATCTTTACATTTCTGGGGAAATTTATTTTCTAAAATGTGTTGGTTAACTGAGCTACATCTTTACTTAGTGGAGTGTTAGACTATGAAAATGTGAAATGGAGGATTTGGCCTGGATTAGGGAGATACTGCAAGGTAAAAGGCCCCTACATAGTTCTTAAAGAAACTATGGGTGCATGTTTAAAAAGGAGGCCACAGCCATATTCCAAGAATTCACACATTTGAAAGTGAAAAAGTGAATGTGCCCAAGTAACATTGGTGTTTGGAGGACAAAGACGCTCTTTCATCATTTTATTAAAGAAACCACAAAGTGATGGAAGGATGGGTATTGCATGTCCTTTCTCTAGAGCAGCTTGCCCAGCCCACTTCCCACTTTATTAAATCCAAGAGAGAAGCATTGTCCTTTGGTTGACAGTAAACTGCCGTACAACATTGGCTCCGTCTCCTCTGAAAGCCAGTGCTAAGGTGTTCTCTATAGCATGATATTTACAGATTAAAGAAAGATGACATTTCCAGGATAAAGACAGCCAGCTCTGTGGTAGGATCAGCTGCCTGCAAACTCACTTCAGTTAGAAATGACTGTTTTTCCTGTTTTTCTGCATAAAAGCTTTTTGCTTTTTGGAGAAATCTACAGATTCACTTCAAAGTGCCCTGTACCACACACACACACACACAGAGCAAGCCTGGCAGGGAGCCTGAGGAGAAGGGGAGATGTTCTTCTATTCACAACATCCTGGAGGGGTTCAGGGAGGAGGCAGAACCCTGGCTCCTCTTCATCTTTCTGCACATTGCCTGGCTGTCTTCCAGAAATATCTTTGAGAATCTCCTCTGTGAAGCCAAAGTTGTCTCTGACCTCAAGAAGTAAACACAAAGAAAGATAGATAACCAACAATACACAAGTCAGGTAAAATATGATACTGAATACAGATGGTAACAATATCAGTAATAATACTACCTTGATTGTTCTATCTGGTAAACAATGTATATATTTATGTGAGTGTGTGCTATGTATATGTGTGTATGTGTGAGTATGCATATGGTTTACATATATATATGTGAATGTGTGTTCTATATATATATTTATACTTAATCTCCTTAACTAAAATATTGTTCCTGTTCCTATTTAGCACCTGAGTACATGAGGATTAAGGAGGGCTTTCCCAAGGACATTTAGCTAGTATGTCATGGAGGAATTTCCAGACCCAGCTTTGTCAGACATCAGAGCACATGTTTTTAATCCCAATAATACCACCTTCTAATAGTATAGTAAATGCATCAAGGGTTTAAAGAAGAAAAGGATCACTAGAGGCTGCAACAATGTATAGAAATCAAGAGGTTGGATTAGACAAGTCCTTGAAAAATGGGTAAGGTCAAGATGGAAGGGTGACCAAAGGCCTGGCATAGGATGGATTGAATAGTGAGAACAAATATGCCCAGAAAATGGGGGTGGGGGACAGTGGGAAGGTTTTGATTAGAAGATGATCTTGGGGTTGAGATTTCACCCTGAGGGCACAGGAGAGTCACAGAATTTTCTCAAGTAAGACATATGGCACAATATTCTTCCTTAATAGGAAACAATTTCCTGAAGGCTTCTTTTAAATGTGGTCATCTATTGTGGTTGTGTTAAAAATAAACACATGGTGAAGGACTCCTTATATTTTGCAGATATATATTGAAATATTTAAGGATGAAATGGTAGGATGTTTAAACTGTTTGCTTTAAAAATCCACTATGTTCATTGGAGGAAATGGAGTAGGAATGAAAACAAACTTGGTTCACGTTGTTTCATGGGTTCATGAAGGTTTGTGATACTGTTCTACTTTTACATATCCTAAAGTTTTTCCATAATAATAAATTAAATAAGAATCATTAACAACTTTAGTACTGCTTTAAATGGTAAGTATAAAGTAAAATATAAAATAATAAACCAACCTGTGAATTTTTGAGACTGTGAAATCAAACAACAATGGACTTTCCTGAAAAAAAAGTGAGCATGGTTTCAGGATCAGCTCTCAAGTCATTTCCCATTATGTTATTAGCTTAGAAAAGTACATCTGATAATAGCAATACTTTACACACATATAATCCTTTACTTCAAAGTATTTCACATGCATCATTTTATATGATCTTCATAGGATTCCTGAGAGTAGCTGGGCTCCCAGCATGAAGTCTGTCCTACTTGGCATCTAGTGAGAGGATTCTGGTGGAGACTTTAAAATATCTTACTTTGACCTTTGAATTTCCCATGGCAATTGAAAATTTAGCAAAGATAGACAGTAATGACAAAATAATGGTGATTGTCATTGCTGTCAAAGGAGGTACAAAGGCCCAAACACATTAGCACAAGTCTGAAAATAATAATCCCAGCATCTACTTTGTTCCCAGAATGTCCTCAATGAATATGTTCTGATGAGTGAATGACCCACTTTCATACTGATGTATGATTAAAATAGCCATCTACAGAAGTCTAAAGTTCAGTCCCATTGAGATATTTTCACATACATTTGTTTACATATTCTAAGTGCTTATAAGGGATAAATTTTAATCTCTTTCTGATAATTTCAAAAAGTTTACTTTTTTGTTTTTTATCTTGCCTTGTCTGTTTCAGACTTGTATGAGAAAGAAGCTGAGGAGTAGATCAAGTGATAAGCACATCCAGCTTAGTAGGTCTAGAAAGAGAATTATGAGAATTATGAGAATTATGGAGTTAAAAACATATTTTTCCTATACATGTTCTACCAGTTTATTCTTATTTCTCTTTCCTCTTTCCAGACCCATTTTCCTATGGGTACTTTTAGCTAATAAGAGGTAGTAGCATAATATACAAAAAGAACAAGAATTTTAATTCAGTAAATTATATTGATGCCAAGTTTGTCCTTGGGAAAGTGTCTCTGGATTTTATTTTCCTAGTTTTATATTGAGCTAAAACCTTGCCCACTTCATACAAGATATTAGTTGCTATAACACTTCTTAAATGATATGAGTTAACACATCAACGTTTTGTTATGTGTGAAGCTGGTATAGATCTAAAACTTTATCTTTAAGAATCAAACAAATGAAGCTCCAATGGTAGAAATAGAACACCATGTTTGATAGTCTAGGTTAGGGTAACCTGTTAAGTGCCCTTCTATTCATTCCCCGCCATATGTTGCAACATGTTATGCCCAGTTATAGGGCTGATAGTCTAGGAAGGCATCTGAGAAATGAGAAGTCAAAATTAAAATGTAGCTCAGTCATTAAGCTGTCCTTTTGGCAAACTTGCTGGTCTCTTTTCATGCATTGCCAACGATTATTTTGGTGTTTTAGAGGTTTGGCCATTAGGCCATTAAATGCTTTGAGCTCCATTTTCCTTCTCTATAAAAGCAGTATGACACTGATGACTAGTGGGCTGTTATATTTATGTCAGCATGAATAATGTAGTAAAAGTAACAACAATCATATAATGGTCATATTTTATATGATAGTTACTTACCAAGGTATAATTAATGTATTGTATCCTCATTACTTAATATGGGCCTCCTGCCTTGTTTCATTTAGACAGCTGTTTATGTGGGGACCCAGATGCTGACAGTATCTTTTCTGCCATAGCTGAAGAGAAAGGTGAGGAAGGAAGCTATTCAGCTAATATATTCCTAATGCTTTCTCTTCCTCCTGCAGTTGGCTTCTAGGACTCTGTGCTTTAGAATAGGGCTGGCCACAGACTCTACAACAACAGATTATGCAAAATATAATTGACAGCCCATGACAAATGTGGAGATGCCAGGCACATTCTCACATTACTCATGCTGAGTTTCCTTCCTTACAAGAAATGTCTTCAGGCTTAGGGAGTGACTTGCCCCAAGACTCAGAATCAGGAAGTAGCAGAATCAATACTGGGTTAGGTCCACTCCATGAGTGAGCCCCTCCCACACTCCACCATTTCCCTTGTTCATGAAAGTGCCTTGGTAGGGGGTAGGAGAGAGAAACTGGTATAACTAAATCAGGCTAAATAGCATGGTTCATCAGTACACTTGGAACCTTGAATTAATTTACATTTTGTTGAACAAAATTCAAAGGCAGGTGATAAAAAATACATATATGGAAATACTGAGAAGTTTACTTAATATAGCAGGTGGCTGCCTAGGGAACTGCATCTTGGTACTTGTAGGGATGCTCAGAGCAGCCTTGGATTTCCATCTCTACATGTATCTCCTTTTCCGATGGTGTTCATTCCATCACCACTGCTGATGACCGGCTCATCTCTCTTTTGAAAATGGTGAGCTGTGGCATTGATGGACCCCACCCCACCCTGACTCCACCCTGCTTTCTGCCCCCCATTCATTGTATGCATAACTGCATGAGTTAGATGACCTACCAGTATAATGGGCCTGCTGAGATTGTGGTGTAGGAAAAACCTGGGCTGTTTGTTTTAGAACTTCTTTTCTGTTTCCATTTTTGATTAAGCTCTGGCTTTAAGTATCAAAAACGATGTAGTTTCCTTGATAGCTGATCTGTATAGCAGTTGCTAATGAGGCCACCATAGTGAGTTTTCTTTCTGGGAGATGCGTGGGAATAAGCAAGTCTTGCACTACTCCTCAAGTGAAATATTTACCCAAATCTCTCCCCTTAGCTCTCCACTTTAGGGATTTATAGAATAATACTATTCCACCAGCAAGCCTTCACTGTTAAGCATCTCCGGGAGAATATTAAGTGGTGGAGGATAAAGTATTGAGACTAATCATGTCAGGGGCTCAGAGAGATCCACTGAGGCAAGGAAAAGATCAGTGGAACACGTCAAAACCCAGGGGACTTGCTAGACACTAGTATTCTTTGGACCTTCACCCGTACTCAGGCTTCTACTTTCTGTGTGTGTGCATGTGTGTGTGTGTGTGTGTGTGTGTGGCAGGAATAAGGGCAATGGCCATGTAGATAATGATGGCAGAAGAGACCAAGACCATCATTTGGAATGTCTGTTCCTTCAGGAGAATGCCAAGCTGTTGGGGAAGGAGTGGTAATTAGAGGTGTAACAGGTAAAGTTCTTAGTTGTAACAAATATAAATTAGCTTCTATAGTTTAAGACATATATTAAAGAATATTGGCTAGCTCACAGAGTCTTCAGGCTATGCAGCCCAGGAGGACGTCCAAAGCCAAACCACAGAACTGGCCCCATGGAGGCACCCTGGTACCTCTGCCAGGTACAGATACCATGAAAGCCAGCCCTGGAGGCTTCTGCTGGAACCTTAGCCACCACTGTCCCTGGAAACTGGATGTATCTGCCACTACCATTTCCTAAAAGGATTCCACATGGGATCTACTTCTTTAAATTCTTAACTTCCAATTCACAGTCCATCCCTTGAGCTTGATTGACAGATATGAGTGGACCGCAGCTGCAAAGGAAGCTGGAGAATTGGGTATGGGGCTCCTGCCAAGAGTGAAAAGGTAGGAAGTAAAGTACCTCAACTTAAAAAGGGTGCTCAAATTTATAAATATCTGTGTAAGGTATAAATATCTGTGTAAGATAAGGAATCTGTGTAAGTTAAATTACAAGCCGACATGGGACTATGTGACAAGTAAACCCTTGAGGACTGAAATAAACTAATAGGAAACTAGAAGGGCACCAGGGACTATGGTTAGAAGTCAAGTAAAACAGATTGATGGCTCATTTGGCGGATCAAGGATGCTGCTGGGTCACGTTAAAACAAGTAACCAGAGATGCTGGGAAATATACTAGGAGCAGCTAGCTAATTAAGGTCCTACTCTATTGGTTGTTAAATCCCTAAGCTGGGCCCTTTTTGATTTAGGGACAAGGTGGATCTGGGTTTCTTAATTTTCCTTTGGTTTTGTAATGTTTTGCTAAGGTATTTACAGGGCCAAAAGGAACTGACAGATCCTATGTTCATTTATTCAGCAAAATTATTGTGCATATGCGAAGTGCTAGGCACATGGTCCAGGTACTTGAGATATAAAGAGGAGTAAAATACCATCCCTATCTTCAGTGTATTTACAATCTATGGAGAGCAGATGCAAAACAGGGGGACAGGTCAAGGTGGACCAAAAGAAGCAATTGTTATACTTTTATCTGATCTTCCTTTCCATCATAGATTTTATCCTAGTTGGAGCTTACATATTCATTTGATTGTTTATTTGTGTAAAGATCTCTGTCCCACTGGAATGTAATGGAAATGAGGGCAGAGATTTCTGTTTATCACTCTATATTCTCTGACCAGTGTAAAGTAGATGCCAATAAATATGTATTAAAAGAATGAATTAATGGATAATGATGAAAAGTGAGCTGATCCTTCCCAAATGAGTGTTTCTTGCTAAATATTAGGTGATGGGGAGATGGAGGAAATTCTAGAAAGAAGGGCCAATATTACTTTGAGCATGGGAGTAAAAAGCCTAAGTAAAGTCCAGAATCTATAAATCATTTGGTGCTGTTGAAACATAAATATTGAGGTCACTGAAGATGCCTGATAAGGTTGGAAGTCATAGAGGTCAGACATGAAAGGGCTTTGCATTCATTTCTTAATTCTCTGTATTTTGTTTGTATTTTGTCATAGCTTCCATGGGTCAAGAATCCAGGCATGGCTTAGTTGATACCTCTACTCAAGTCTCACAAGGCTGCAATCAAAGGGCTGGGTCTGGGGATCCAGCTGGATCTCAGCATCCTCTTCCAAGCACATGCATTTGTTAGGCAAAATTCACTTCCTTCCAGCTGTAAGACTCATGATGGCTTGCTTCTTCGGGGACAGCAAAGGGCCAGCTCCCTTTAATCAGTCTCCCAAGATTAAATCACACTTACTCCCCATGCAATTTTGCATTGACATGTAGCATAACTTAATCATAAGAGTGACATCTGTCACATTCATAGGTCAAGGGAATGGGATTATGCAGGCCAGGGCATAGAAGTTTAGGGTCCATCTTAGAATTCTGCCTATCATATCTTTGAACACTGTATAAAGAAGCTTCTCATCTCTCCCGAGTAATGGAGAGTCATTGAAAGGATATGAGAAATGGAATGATGAAAGCATATTGTTTTCTCTGTGAATCAGTGATGTGGATGAGAGATTTTAGAGGACCTGTAGTTTGGTTGACAAGATATTAGACTATGGCAGAGGTCTAAGTGAAAGATGATGATGGGGCAGTGGAAGTAAATGGTACAACTGCCAACCTGTTACTTGGATCAGAAACCTAGGACTCACCCCTGATTTATCTATTTGCCTTACTTTCCACATCCAAGTCACCAGCAAGCTGTATTAACCATAACTCCCTAATAGTCAGAGAATACGTAACTTCTCTCCATAGCTATCACCTAGCCCAGGCCACCATCATAGACATCATTCATTCTCCATATCTTTTAAAATATAGTTTAGATTTATGTTACTATCTTTCTCAGACCCCTCAATGGTTTCCCACTGAATTTAAAATGAATTAAACTCTTTATCATATCTCACTGGGTTCTTTCCTCTGTTTATCTTTCAGAAATAGTGTTAGGCCCTGAAATCACTGTGCTCCAGCTAAAAGCCCTTCACTTTTATAGGCTGACTGTTCATCATTCCAGGGCCTTTGCTGCTGCTGTTCCTCCAGCTTAGACTGCTCTTCCTCCAGATATCTGTAGCTGGCTCCTTCACATCATCCAGACCTCAGCTTAAATGTCACTCAGAGAGGATAAGCAAGTCATTTTCAGTCATAATATCTTATCTTATCATCTTCATAAGGGATCCATATGTGGATTAACTTGTTTATTTGTTTACGGTTTGCCTCTCCCACTGAAAGGAAGTTCCAAGATGCCATCACCCTTTTCACTCATTATCTCTAATGTATAGACATATGGCTGATACATATCAGATTGTTTAACAGGTATTTATTAAACCAGTATATGCATTTGAAGAAAATTTTAAATGATTTGGACTTGATGATTAATTGAATGTGATTGACAATGGAAATGAAACATGAAAGGATCTTGGCTTTTTAATTTGGGCCACTGAGATTTAAAAAAAATAGAAAAGAGTGGAATTTGGACAGAAGCTAAAGGGCATATAGTCAATGAGACATGTAAGAAAGCCTTGTAAATAGCTTTAAAAAGTTTTAAGAATCCGGTGGATCAAAAATATTTTATGATGCAGTGATCAGACTACAACACAGCCATTCCACTCAATGTGAAGAACCTGCTGGTGACTTTAGGGATGAAATTTCTTTGTCATCTTCAGGATGAAGTGGAAGCTGGGCAAACTTCGAGTATCCCAAATACTAGTCATTTAATTACATAACCGCTGAGTATGAATATTCTGTGAGACCCAAGTGGTACAGGATTTAGCATTAGAAAGGCACACCTCTGCCTATAAGAACAAACATCTTTAAGCCATTCTCCTTCGTTTAACAAAGGAGTAATTCTAACTATTCAAAGATTGTGGAGTGATTCTTGTTCTTGTTGAGGGTGGGTAGATATTTTATCTGAAATTTTCATGCCCAGCATGTTTTTCTCCAAATGTTTTTCTTGCCTTTTTGAAAGGCCATGTTTATTTAAAGGAAAATCTAATCTGTCTGTGACTGATGCTTTTCCATTTAGCTCAGCCAAATGTTTCTTTTCCTAAGAATTACTTGCTGATCAAATGATGTAGTTGCTTGTCAGAAGTGAAAGTCACACTTACCTAGGGAAAAATCTCCTGACCCTACCAAAAGGCATGAGCTCAATTTGAGATGACCCACCCCAGGGAGTCTGCCCAGGGTTATGGGCTTAGGAGAAGTGAAACAATGTCCTGTGTCCTCTTATTAGAGGCCAGATTGAAAATGAGGCAGAGCTGGAGAATGATCAACCCTCTGGCAGGGCTCTGTTCTATCCCCCGGTCCACCATTCATTTGGCAGCAAGTCCCTGCAAGTTTGTGTGTTTCAACTTTTCTCCCTGGATGAGTACCACTGATCTACTGACTTCCAAGGATATTGAGACACAAAGTGAAAACAAGGAAGAGAAAATATTAGTGGAGTGTTTGAATCACATCACAGGCACTCTTCATACCCCCACTTGAATTCACATTCAGCACATTAAGGAGAATCCTGTGTGGAGGATGATAAGGGTGCCTGAGTTCTGGATTAAACAGAAACTAGGAATGTGGATTTGGATGAAGTTTTGTTGTTGTTGTTTTGTCTTGTTTTGTTTTCCATCTTGACTTCTCACTAAGAACCATTTCATACAGGGAAAATACTGACTAATCTCTTAAATGGCATCCCCTGAACTTCTGCAGAAGTTGGAGGATGTTTATGCCCTGTTCTTCCTGCCACGGGGGACTTCCAGAGCGTACAGATGATGGCTCTTCCTCCAGTGGGTTCTTCTGGTGAAGAACTCTCTTCACTGTATACCCAGAACAGCTTCCATCAATTTGTTTCATTCTCAAGCGACCAATATCAGAATGAATTTATGGCATCATGCCTGTTTCCTTGCTCTCTCTTCCTCATTTCTTCCTGTGGAAGAATATCCAAACCAATTGATCTGAAGATAGTGTACGCACAGATTAATAGGCCAGGAAGAAATTTTACATATAATTTTGCTCAGTGTCATTCTGAGTGTTTCACATTTATTTATAGTTGGTAAGTACCTGTTTTACATGTAAATTAGGAAGAATTAAGATGATCCTTTTAAGAGCTTCACACTTTTCTTGGACTCCTATATGCTTTGTTGAGTGGGGAAGAAAGGACTGAGCTTTAGTCAGTGCTAGGAATGAGAACTAAACATAAGATTTTGGATTCCGTTGGTCATGTGTCACACACGTGTACCTCACTAGTCCTAGCTTCAGAGAAAGTGATGGATGCCCACTGAACTCCGACCACTCCCTTGGGAGAGCCTGGGTCCCCAGGCTGTCAGGGTTCCACTCTGTTCACTACACCATGGATGCTCAGTTAGCAATTGAGGGTGTGGGATTGTGTTTGCCCAGTGTACATCAGCAAGTGTGCACAAAATTAAACTATATTCTTATGAGATTAACTCCTCTCAACCCTCTTATCCTATAATTCCTCACTACTAACTATGTGTCTGCTAGTTAAATATATGACTTCTCCCAAGCGCTGCTCATATGTACTTGGAAACAATTCCCTCTTAAGCATCCATGAGATTGTCATGACACTGCCTTCCCCTGTGCTCTCCACTCTGCTGAGAACTAAGGAAACATTGCAACCTCTATTCTTGACCAGAAGGGACTTCCTTGTTTTCTCCTGAACTCACTGTAAATTGCCTCATTTCAACATAGCCAAGACTAGGTGTTACCTTTAATAAGAGTTTACTGAATGTTCAATAATAACAAAATGGAAGTGTAGACCTAAAGATACGTTGTATAGCATAATAAAGTGCTGGATCTCAGAGGTTCAGGCCCATTCACAGTATCTACCTTTATGCATCAAGAATAGCTGCCCAGAATGTCTGGAGTGCCCTGAGTGTAATAGGGAAGACCAATCTGACTTCACGTTAGATTTGTTTATTTTACTTTAACCATTTTATTCTATTGCTTTTGCTTCCAGTTAAGAATGTTGCCTATAGACTGAAATATATAGGATAGCCCATTATCAAAGCTCTGAACTTAAGAGTTATAACACTTTTCTGTTCATATAGAGATAAAAAGTTGCAGAACAGAGAATAGCATTTTTCTTGTTGGAGGCTTACAGGAACATCGTGACCTGGCCTATGTGTACAGCTGCAAGAACAAAGGATTCTAACACTAGGAAGTTGGCAACGACCAAGCATACCCCTCCCCCTTTCAGGATAAATGAAGCCTGAATTCTGACTTGGGTAAGATGGTTCTCTAGGACATTAGCCCACCATCTTCCTGGACTCCCGGCTTTCCGAATCAAGTTGTTATTCCTTGCCCCACCACCTTATCTCCCAATTTATTGACCTGTCATGTGGCAAGCATTACGAGCTTGGACTCGATAACATGAGCACAACTGCTGCCAAGCCCAGACCTAACTGCCATGAGACTGAAAGAAAAGGAGTTCTGCTTTCCCTCTGGTCTTATGTCTGCTTCACCATCTGTCATTCCCTAATCCAACCTTATATCGAGGTAATTGACAGTGAGAACATAACCATTCACTCTGGGGAGACTCTGCTTCCACACACAAGGGTATGATTTTACACAATGGCCTCCAGCAGGGCAGTTTAATCAAAATGTCATAGCTTCAGATTTGTGTCTCCTAAATTACAAGTTCTCAAACATAACAGAATATTCATTCATTCATGTATTCATTTAGCAAAGCAATATTTATTGAACACCTAATATGTATGACTTGTCACTGTGGCTGGCACATAGTAGGTGTTCTATAAATATTTTTTCACTGAACGAATGGATGAGTCTGGTACTTTAACATGGATAAGCTGATGGCTTGTTAAGACAACTCTCTCTGGAATCAGACAATGTGAGTTCAAGTGACGGCTCTATTTTCTTATTAGTAACCATGGGCAAGTTATCTAATTTCTCTAAACCACAATTGCCTTATTGGTAAAGATGATGATGGCAATGATGCTGGTGATGGTGATGATCATGATGATTATAAAATGATAACGTCTCTCTTATAGGTTTGTTGTTAAACACTTAAGTTAGGGTAAGATAATATTAGGATATTAGAGGACTAAGTGTAATCATGGATGAGCTCTGTAATTAATCTCGTGATTCCCTGAGTCTCATGTGCCTAGTGAATTGCAGTTAGCCCATAAAGCTGATGAGGTTTGCCTCTGCCAAGCTTCTTGTCTCAGTTTTTGGTATACTGTTCTGGATGTCTTTGTGGATAGCCCTCTCTGAATGGGCTCTCCCTTGATTGGGACCCTGACAACCTTCTAACACTTTCCAGCTTTTCTCATTTAGAAAACAGAACCCCTGTATCCCAGTTTCTGCTTGAAGATCCAGCTTGAATCCACTTGCTGCCTGGAATTCTGACAAGAGGCATGCCTAGTCTCCAGTGTTGCCTGTCTCCATGCCTACCAAACAGAATAAACCACTTTGATTGTTGACACTGAACAAGCCTGGCCTCACCTGGGCCCTTGATAGTTGTTACTTTTTAGGAATAAAACTAAAATCTATATCAGAGGTTTATCTTGAAGATTATAGGAGAAAAAAAAAAAAACACGTGAAAATGCTTAGCACAGTAATTCCACTGAAAGGATTCAGTGAATGATAACCTTTATAATAATGATGTGCTGCCATCACTCACTTCCCTTTATCATTTGTCTTCTTCCTGACTTTTTTATTTTCCATTCAATGATACAAATTAGCTGGATCTGCATGGGTTGATTGGTAGATATAGTCTTCATTTTGTACAATTCGGAAAGAGCAAAAGGGCATCTAGCACTACAGCCATGGTGATACTGTGCAAAAAATTCATGCCTTTAGTTTCCTCTGGGCTAATTTATCTCACCTTGTCTTATTTTTATTATGACTCATTGAACCATAAGGTTCTCCCACTTTTCCAGGAAATGCTTGCTTATAAATTTCTTCCTAGAATCTATCAGGTATCAACATTTTAATATTTTATATACTGCAACCATATCTTCAGGACATGAGATTTGTTTACATAGCAAATGAGCTATTGGGAATTCCTTTCAGGAGAAGTTTTCATTCTTTGAATAATTCTAATGATGGCTGAGTTTCTAGAAAAATCTTCGTGAGGTTTTGTATTATTCATGGAAGAAACAATGCCTCCCTATTTATTGACCTCCCAGATCTATTCCAAGTAAACTCACACTAAAATGTCTTGAGACATGGGTGTAAAGAATGTGGCCACAATGTGGCCTTTTGTAAAGAAACTAGATTTTTTTTTACAGTAAGTCAGTTTATCCAGGCTTGAATATTATAAGGGCAGCTATCTAGTGGATAAAATTAAAGCAAGAAAAACAAAATCCCTGGTCTGTTGTGTCTTCTGAAGAATAAGTACATTTATGGATTCTGCTCTGCATATGTTTGGGCCGTGGGGGAAATAACAAGCTGCACCTATTCTCCTTTCCTAATGCCCTCACCACCCTGTGTTATACACTACTGGAGCTATGGGCTTCTATCTACTCTTGTATCCTTCAAAGTACTCAATCCAGTGACTTTCACAACACTGGCATCAAAATGAGTTTAATCATTAAATAAATAAGAGCTTGAGAGTCTGTTTGCTTTTTTTAATATTGAAAGAAATAACAGGAATCAAGTGGAAAGAAGAAAAGCAAAGGATCATGAAAATAATATCAGGGGATACAGGTGTGTGTTACTTCTTTTCATACCTGCTAGAAAGGAGTAAAGTTAGTAAAATCATGATCATCATCATCATTTTTTATTTGATAAATATTTAACTATCTAGATTGTCTGTAGAGTTAGGAGTCTCCTTTCCTATTTTTAAACTGTGCCCTGCCTAGCATCCTTCTACCCTCATGCTTAGGTTTCAGGGAAATGCTGTAATACCATCTAATTATTTCAGACTACTACCAAAAATCCCCATCAGATTTCCTTCCACAGCAAGCTGAAGTGGGCACAAAAGCAAGCTCAATGACCCTGTTAAGCCTTTTTCTGAAAGTGTGACTTCAGCCCTAGCTAGGGAGTTCTCTACTTTTTTTGAGGCTAATTTGCTGCTCTTAGCATATCAAAGAAAAATCATATTCCAAAATGAAAGCACTTCCAGACCCACATTTCTACCCAAAATATGGCACAGATGAATGAAGTTCTTGTCCCTTCTCATTCTTTCTCTCTGAGACTTGCTCCCACTTCTGAGACTGCTGATGAGTGTGTCTCTGTCATAACCACCACCTCAAGAAGATGTTAGGTTTGTACTGATTTTAATCTTTTCAGTAGGGTTGTTCTTTAAAAATGACTCCATTGTAGGTACTAGACGTCTAAAAGGGCCCTTCCTTAATGAGGTTAAAGTTAAGAGGGAGAGATGAGATTTTACATGGAGATAACATATTCTTATCCCTCAAGTATCTGTAAAAAATCAAGACGAATAAAGAATAAGCTGGATTTTTTTTTTAAAAGACACATGTCAAAAATCCAATGCCTTAAAACTTATTCTATTAATTTTTTATGTGGGTCACATTCATATAATAACTCATACTTTACATTTTCTACCATTATAAAAATACTGAATTTCACAAAACGTTTACATGTGCCACATGTGATGAACAAAATATTTCCAATTATATTTCCCATTCTACTCTATTCATTTAAATAACAAAAGTGAATCCTTACCACCAAATTGATTTTCCAACCCATTAATGGATCCTGACCTGCAGCTGAAAATCCCTGTCTCAAAAACTCACACTCTATGAATTTATATTTTACAAACAATTCTTAATAACTTTGATGATTAATCCCAACATACAGAAGCTAAAAACAGACAGTTGTACAGTTAAGCAAGATTGATAGAAATAAGAATGAAAACAAAGAAGTGAACCATTCCAGCAAGACATGTAAAGGATCAGAAACAGCTCCTAGCTTACACAAATGGGGACCATTTAGTGCTAGAACTAATAGCTGCTCATATCCCAATAGAGACCCTGAGGAGGCAGCTGCATTATAGCTATGGTCAACAAGTACATTGATAATGATGACTCCCAAGTCACCAAGAAAACTTTAATTGATGCTCCTCATAGTATATTTAAAGCAATTTAGCAAATTATTGAGCAGTTCCTTCACTAAAAGCATTGCATTTAAATAGCATACTGACCAATTTAGAATTATTTTGAACAAAAATATTTACTACTACCATAAAAGGAAGAGAGTTTTGCAGTTTTTTAAAACATATTGCTGTTGTGGAAGTCTTCCAACTTGCAGGGAATTCCCCCTCCATACACCATCCTGGATAACATAGTCTCCCAGGACATCAAGTGGTTTAACAGCCTAAAAACTGGACCTATGGGAAATAATATTTTTATTATTTTTTATATCACTCCCAACTGACAGAAATAAGTCTGTACTTCTGCTAGAGAGGCTAATACTGAATCTATACCTACTAATTCTCTGAGTGACCCTCCCCTGTCCTAGGTGGGTACTTCTCAACTCTGCCCCACCCTTTCCTCTCTGGACCACTCCCTACCATATCCTTCATCTCAACACAGGTACCAAGATCTCTGTTCAACCATCTCAGCATTTTTTGAAATGTTATGGGTTTTTCTCTGGCAATTACGTCTTCAACTCCTTTCCCTAATAGGATTTCTTCTACCCTTTCTTCTACAGAAGTTTAGGTACTCTCTCTTATCTCAGGTATGTACATTCCATTTTATTTTCCTATTTTAGAGTATAGAGTCATTAATTCTGTACCAAGTGGTTAAAGAGAGAGAAGAGTGAAAAGGCAGGGGATGGAGACAAGCTAAGCCTTCCTTTTCACATGGGACTCTGGAGTTCCCTGAAATCTATGGACCACTTAAAATTAATCTTCAGCTATCTGGAATATCAGCTTGTGCAGTACAGTTTCTTCCTAAATGACGATGTAAAAATACTTCACTTGTTTTTATGACAAAAAAGTTTTCATACGGCTTTGCTGATAGAATTTTAGGATATCTGGTGGAAGATGTAATAGTCCCTAGAATACATCAGTCTAGGCATGACTGAAGAGAATGGGTTTCACAAAGAGTGCTTAGCTCCAGCGTGCTTACAGTCTTAGTACTTAAAGGAAATGTTATGACCTAGAAAATGTATACTTGCCCAATCAAAATCCCAGAGGTTTATTTTGTGGATATTGACAACTGATTCTAAAGTTAATATGGAAAGGCAAAGGACCCATAAGAGCCATCATAATTCTGAGGAAGAACAAAGTCGGACAACTGGCTCTACCCAAAGTCAAGACTTACTATAAGCTATGGTAATCAAGGCAGAGTGGTACTTGTGACGGAATAGAAAAATAAACCAGTGAAAGAGATTAGAGAACCCAGGAATAGATTTACACCAATACAGTCAACTGATCTTTGACAAAGGAACAAAGGTAATTTGATGGAGAAATGATAGTCCTTTCAAACACATAAATATGATGCTGGAACAACTGGACATCCACATAAAAAAAAAAAAAAAGAATCTAGACACAGACCGTTCACAAAAATTAACTTAAAAGGAATAATAGACCTAAATGTTAAATACAAAATTATAAAACTTCTAGAAGATAACTTAGGAGTAAATCTACATAACCTTGGCTATGGTGATAATGTTTTAGACACAACACCAAAGGCACTACTTTAATCATATGTCACAAGTTTGATATACAGTATTTCCTTATTTTTCAGTTTTAACATATTTATGTCTTCTATTGTAACTTGTTTTTTGAACCATATAATTAGAGGTGTATTTTTTTATTTTCAAACAAAAGAGTTTTCATGTAGCTTTTCGGTATTGCAGGTTCATTTTAATCATGGTCCATGGACATGCTTTGTGTGAGTTTGGTCTTTTGAAATTTGCTGAGAAATTTGTTGAACACTCTGTGGTCAATTTTAGTAAAGGCTTCATGAAAACTTGAAAATAATTTGTTATGCTGTTATTAAGTGTTCCACCAGGTCATATTTGTGCATATTTCCCTCTTCTCTCTTTTCGTCCTATGTTCCCTGTTTTTTAACCACTCTTTTATCTTTTCAGTCCTGTCACTATGCTGCATCCTGCATAATTCCTGTTGACCATATCTTTCAATTTACCAAAAGTCTTTTTACTAAATATCATACTAAAATATCTTATATTTTTTTTAATTTTATAGTCAGTTGTGTCCAATCTACTCTTAAGCCTTATCTTTGAGTTCTTTATTTTAATTATTTTACTTTTAATATTTATGAAATCTATTGATTTTTTTCAGAACTACTAAGCACTTAGATTTTTGCAGTTATTTGGAAACTTTGCTTTCACTATTTAAACAGAGTAATATAGTGTTTTAATATTTTTCTTGTAATTAAAATATCAAAAGTTGTGTTTTTTTGTTTATTTATTTTTTTAAATCTGTTACTACTGGACTTTCTTCCTGATACAAAATTTTCTTGTGTTTTACTGTTTCTGTTTTTGTTTTCAATTTGAAACAGTTTATAGGATGGAAAATCCATGAGTAATTTTTTAATCACTAATTTGTTTGCTTAATGAATAATTGTAAGGCAAACAACCCTTTAATCACAACAAAAATCAAGAAACAATGATATGATCCATACCAGGATCCTCTCCACATACCTATATCAATCATAGACCTTGTCTTTTTCCAAAATATAACCACCGATCTGACTTTTATAGTAATTGCTTTCCTTTACTTATTTATGATTTTTTTCACCCAAGTTGCAGTCCTAAACACCATAGTTTAATCCTAACCATTCTAAGTTCCTAACCATTTTTTTAAAATATATGTTTGTATTTTACATGGTCCCCCTTTATCTTTCTAAAATAATTTAACTGAACATCCCAGTATATTTCACCTATAGAATTCACAACATTTGGGATTTTTCTGATTGCTTTCTCTTGGTATCGTATCTCTGTTCTCTATATCTCTCACAAGTTGGCATCTGAATCCAGAGGCTTGATCAGGTTTAGCTTTCATCTTTGTGTCAGGATCATATATGCTTTTATAAGTAGGCAAAGAATGTCCAGGTTTTGCTTTTTATTTTATTCTTTTGTATTTTAGTAGGTGTTTGTGCTCATTGTCTAGGTATTTAAATTAATTAGAGGAACAAATTGGTAACTTTCTAAATATATATGATTAACTTATTAACTTGAATACATTTAATAGATACCTCCTTCATATACTATTTATACAGTTATACATATTATACCTACTATATTTACTTATACAGTTCTTATAGAAAATACAAATTCATCCTTAATTTATCCCTCTCATTTATAATTTTTATAATATATTGAATTCATTTTATCCTCAGATGACTAATTACATATTTTTGAAAATATATTACTAACTCATGGATTTAAACATGTATTAGTTTCAATTTATTAAAATTGATATCTCTATTACAGTTCAAATTGTCCCATCTTTGGCCTGTATATTTAGATAAAAGTTGTTTTCTGAGTCTTTTGCACATAAGTCTAGAAACTTTAATAGCTTTCTTGCTACCAAATGACAAGAAATTCCAGAATAAACATTCTTGTTTCAGCCATTTCTCCATGAAGTCCTCATTTCTTTCAATGGGAGATGATAGTATTTCAAGACCACAATCTGAATTCCAGAAATGTTTACTACTGAGCTAGAAATACCTTGTAAAATAATAGTGGTATTTCCCCTTACATTGCATCTATGCATTTTTTTTCCATACCAATGACTTTTTAATCATTTTGGTTGTCTGAAGCTTGATGTTAAGTAAATTCCTTAGGAAAGAACAATTTTCTCTGAGCTTTTTATGACAATAATTTCTTATATGTGACATTATATTTGAACATCAATTTTACTGGATATAAAATCTTTGCCTCACATTTCCTCCCCTTAAATATCTTAAGTATGTTAATAGCTTTTTTGACATAAAACATTTTTATAAAAACTCTAATAGCAAACTGATTATATTTTCCTTATTATTCATATGCCCTTGTTTTCTTAGATATACAAAGTATTTTTTTTCTTTTTCTTTAAAGACCAATGTTGTAAGTAGAATACATCTTGCTGCTGGTCATTCAATATTATCAAGTGCATGTTATTTTCTTCAATATGTATTTTCAAATCTTCATTTCAGAAACTTTTATTGAACAATAGATTTTAATATGTGTTCTCTTTTCTTGCCTTGGTTTTCTTTTCAGGACCTCCCATTATAAATACTTTGGATCTTCTGTGCCTGTCTTCAATTTTTCACTTTCTTGAAAGGTATTTTTTTATCTCACTTTCAATTTCTCTATATTTAAATTTTTTCTACAGGTATTTTTGTCATTTTCA
Source organism: Hyperoodon ampullatus (assembly GCF_949752795.1). NCBI lineage: Eukaryota > Metazoa > Chordata > Mammalia > Artiodactyla > Ziphiidae > Hyperoodon > Hyperoodon ampullatus. The sequence continues at coordinate 53,939,432 of NC_136926.1, read as the reverse complement.
TTTACTTAGAACATGTTCCATCTACTTTAGTCTTAATTTCTAAATATTTACTTTGCTTTGGAATTCTTAAATTCTGTCACCTACCTCTGAATTTTTATCATTCTGATTTATGTTCTTCCATGTCTTATTTAATTATATCAATATATTTCAGCAAATTTAAAAATAGTACATTATAGTTGTCATATATCTATTAGGTATGTCTTTGTGGCATTGTTTTACTCACTGGGGAGATTTTATTTTACTCCTTCATCTTTTTTACTTCATAATAACTTTGTATGATACTTTAGTTCTTGTAACTATTGGTGATTTGCCCATAAAGTCTTGTAATTTGGAGTATATGTGAAAACCTGTTGACTAGCTTTCACATAAATTTTATCCATTAGTTTTCACTTTTACTAGCTTGTTTCCCTGTTCTTAGGTGAGATCAAGAAAAATCCAAACTCTGTACTGCCCTGTTCATGCTAACTTCCCAGAGTTTGCTGGTTTATTATATTTTACTATGAGCTATTCATTTTTATGATAAACTATTGGTGGAAATTCTTTGAAGTCTATTGTAAATGTACATGACTGAAGTTATCTGTATAAACCATTAAAATTACACTCATGGACTTCTAATTCCAGAAAAAAATGGGCTAAGCACACACCCCCTTCCCTCCCACTAATTAAAGTATAACACTGGAAAAAATATAAAACATTGATCAAAAGACTCTGAAAGGTGCAGAAAATAAGGTAGGCTATGTATGAAAATCAAGATTCAAGGGAAAATTAAGTGATGAATTCCATCAAATTTCTTACCCCTTTTTTCATATTTTATTTCTATTTTTTCTTTCTATATATTAGAAGTGAGGAAATGTTTATTATTAAATGTCAGATAGTAAATACTTTCATATTTACAGTCCACATGGTCTCTGTCAAAACTACTCAATTCTTCCTTTGCAGCAAAAAAGCACAACTGCTTTCCAATAAAATTTTATTTACAAAGCCAGATAATGTGTCAGATTTGGCCTAAAACTCATAGTTTGTCAATCTTTGCTATATATATACCATTGGGAGTGATAGAGCAGTCCATAATCCATGAATGCCAATGGAAATTAATGAAAAGATATTGCAGAAAAGGCCATTTTCTCTAAGCAAAGAATGAGAAAGAAGAATGATCCCATCCCATGCCACTTGTTGCTTCAGGGACCCTGGGTCAGAGCCCTGTTGATAATTTCTAGTACACTAAGGCCAACAGAGACTGCTCCCCTTCCTCTCTTTAAATGGAGAGAAAAAGCCACATTGTCTGTCTTTACTTAAAATTAAGAAAATAACAATCCAATGTGCTTTCATTTAGTACCCCATCTGCTTTCATTGATACAGTGTGTGGCGTGGATTATTGAGAGGAAAAGCTAATGAAAATGATTCTTTAAATTTGTGTATAAAGTTCTAAGCAAAACCCTGAGCATCTCATGGTGAAATAAACCAGAATCATCACAGCAAAAGTTGTGAGAACTCAACCACAGTATGGAACACTGCCCAAGTTTCAGATTAGCATCTGGGTATCATACAAACTAGACAGACCTGAAAAACTGCAAGACTTTGAAAACTCAATTGACAATTGAAGAACATTCAACAAAAGTACAACAATATAAGTGCTCTAGAACTAAATAGATGTATTGCCTGCTTCGATATTATATTAAAATAAAAACTAGACCCTCATACATAATACTAAAAATATCCAGAATAAAATCCAAATTTACTTGCCATATAAAGAACCAGGAAAATCTCAACTCAAGAAAAGACAATCAACACATATCAACACAGAGATGAGACAGATGTTGGAATTATTTACAAGATTTTAAAGGAGCTATCAAAACATTCCATGTAATTATAAACATGTTTGAAAAATAGAATGTCCTAGCCAATAATTAGAAGATATGAAAAAGAAAAAAATAATAATTTTAGATTTAAAAAAAGCACTTACTAGACAAAAAAATACTTAATGGTCTCAACATAATAATAGAACTGAAACTTGAAGGTAGATCAATAAAAATGATTCAATCAAAACAGCAGAAATAAAAGGAATTAGAAAAAAAGGGAAGGGAGACCTAAGACCTGCAACAGTAACAAAAAGCCTAATGCTCATGTACTTGAAATCCCTAAAGGAGAGGAAGGAGAGGAAAAGAGTTTTGGGCCTGACAAAATATTTGAATAAACAATACATAAAAAACTTCCCAAACTTTGAGATATAAATAAACACAGTCTAAGAAGAACAGTGACTCCAAAATATTATAAACTGAAAAAAAAAAAAAATCCGCACTAAGCACAAATGAGTCAAATTCCTGAAAACTAAAGATAAATATATATATATGATGAAAGTAGCCATAGAGAAATGATGATTTAACCATAAGGGAACAATAACACAAATAACTGCAGATTTATAGATCCAATACAATCCCTATCAAAATTCTAGCAGACATTTTTTTGGAGAAATTGAAAAACACACACTGAGGCTAAAATCTATATAAAAATGCAAAATATCTTGAAATAAAATAAATAAGTGGGAGAACATTTTTTTCCTTAACATCTTTATTGGAGTATAATTGCATTACAGAGGTGTGATACTTTCTGCTTAATAACAAAGTGAATCAGCCATACATATACATATATCCACATAACTCCTCCCTCTTACGTATCCCTCCCACCCTCCCTATCCCACCACTCTAGGTGGTCAAAAGCACCGAGCTGATCTCTCTGTGCTATGTGGCTGCTTCTTACTAGCTATTTTACAGGTGGTAGGGATGGGGGGGTGTGCTTAGTCCATTTTTTCCTATTCAGGGTCTTTTGTGTTTCCATGTAAATAGCGAAATTTTTGTTATACTTCTGTGAAAAATGCCATTGGTAGTTTGACAGGGATTGCATTGAATCTGTACATTGCTTTGGGTAGTAGGGTCATTTTCACAATGTTGAATCTTCCAATCCAAGAACATGGTATATCTCTCTATCTGTTTGTATCATCTTTAATTTCTTTCATCAGTGTCTTATAGCTTTCTGCATACAGGTCTTTTGTCTCCTTAGGAAGGCCTATTCCTAGGTATTTTATTATTTTTGTTACAATAGTATATTGGAATATTTCCTTTATTTCTCTTCCAGGTCTTTCACCATTTTTTGTATAAGAATGGAAGAGATTTCTGTTCATTAATTTTGTACCCTGGTCCTTTACCAAATTCATTGATTAGCTCTAGTAGTTTTCTCATAGCATCTTTAGAATTCTCTATGTATAGTATCATGCTAGCTGCAAAAAGTGACAGTTTTACTTCTTCTTCTCTGATTTGGATTCCTTTATTTCTTTTTCTTCTCTTATTGCTGTGGCTAACCCTTCCAAAACTATGTTGAATAATAGTGGTGAGAGTGGGCAACCTTGTCTTGTTCCTGATCTTAGTGAAAACGGTTTCAATTTTTCACCATTGAGAGTGATGTTGGCTGTGGGTTTGTCATATATGGCCTTTATTATGTTTAGGTAAATTCCCTCTATGCCTACTTTCCAAAGAGTGTTTATCATAAATGGGTTTTGAATTTGTCAAAGCTTTTTCTGCATCTATTAAGATTATCATACAGTTTTTCTCCTTCAATTTGTTGATATGGTGTATCACAATGATTGATTTGTGTATATTGAAGAATCCTTGCATTCCTGAGATAAACCTCACTTGATCATGGTGTATGATCCTTTTAATATGCTGTTGGATTTTGTTTGCTAGCATTTTGTTGAGGACTTTTGCATCCATATTCATCAGTGATATTGGCCTGTACTTTTCTTTTTCTGTGACCTCTTTGTCTGGATTTGGTATCAGGGTGATGGTGGCCTCATAGAATGAGTTTGGGAGTGTTCTTCCTTCTGCTATATTTTGGAAGATTTTCAGAAGGAAAGGTGTTAGCTCTTCTCTAAATGTTTGATAGAATTTGCCTGTAAGGCCATCTGGTCCTGGGCTTCTGTTTGTTGTAAAATTTTAAATCACAGTTTCTATTTCAGTACTTGTGATTGGTCACTTTCTATTTTCTATATCTTCCTGGTTCAGTCCCAACACATTGTGCTTTTCTATGAATTTGTCCATTTCTTCCAGGTTGTCCATTTTATTGGAATGGAGTAGTTTGTAGTAATCTCTCATGATCCTTTGCATTTCTGCAGTGTCATTTGTTACTTCTTTTTTTTTCATTTCTAATTCTGTTGAATTGAGTCCTCTCCCTTTTTTTCTTGGTGAGTCTGGTTAATGGTTTATCAATTTTGTTTATCTTCTGAAAGAACCAGCTTTTAGTTTTATTGATCTTTTCTACTGTGTCCTTCATTACTTTTTCATTTAGTTCTGATCTGATCTTTATGATTTCTTTCCTTCTGCTAACTTTGGGGGTTTCTTTTGTTGTTTCTCTAATTGCTTTAGGTGTAAGATTAGGTTGTTTATTTGATATTTTTCTTGTTTCTTGAGGTAGGATTGTATTGCTCTAAACTTCCCTCTTAGAAATGCTTTTGCTGCATCCAATAGGTTTTGGGTCATTGTGTTTCCATTGTCAGTTGTTTCTAGGTAATTTTTGATTTCCTCTTTGATTTCTTCAGTGATCTCTCGGTTATTTAGTAGTGTATTGTTTAGCCTCCATATGTTTGTATTTTTACAGACTTTTTTTCCTTTAAATGATTTCTAGTCTCATAGGATTGTGGTCAGAAAAGAAACTTCATAAATTTTTCAATATTCTTAAATTTACCAAGGCTTGATTTGTGACCCAAGATATGATCTATCCTGGAGAATGTTCCATGAGCACTTGAGAAGAAAGTGTATTTTGTTGTTTTTGGATGCAATGTCCTATAAAATATCAACTACATCCATCTTGTTTAATGTGTCATTTAAAGCTTGTGTTTCCATATTTATTTTCATTTTGGATGATCTGTCCATTGGTGCAAGTGGGGTGCTAATATCCCCTACTATGATTGTGTTACTGTCGATTTCCCCTTTTATGGCTGTTAGCATTTGCCTTATATATTGAGGTGCTCCTATGTTGGGTGCATTAATATTTACAATTGTTATATCTTCTTCTTGGATTGATCCCTTGATCATTATGTAGTGTCCTTCTTTGTCTCTTGCAATAGTCTTTACTTTAAAGTCCATTATTTCTTTTTTTTTTTAATTAAGGGTACTTTAATTAATTTATTTTTGGCTGTGTTGGGTCTTCGTTTCTGTGTGAGGGCTTTCTCTAGTTGTGGCAAGCGGGGGCCACTCTTCATTGCGGTGTGCGGGCTTCTCACTATTGCAGCCTCTCTTGTTGTGGAGCACAGGCTCCAGACGCGCAGGCTCAGTAGTTGTGGCTCACGGACGTAGTTGCTCCGCGGCATGTGGGATCTTCCCAGACCAGGGCTCGAACCCATATTCCCTGCATTAACAGGCAGACTCTCAACCACTGCACCACCAGGGAAGCCCAAGTCCATTATTTCTGATAAGAGAATTGCTACTCCGGATTTTTTTGATTACCATTTGCATGGAATATCTTTTTCCATCCCCTCACTTTCAGTCGTTATGCATCTCTAGGTCTGAAGTGTGTTTTTGTCGACAGCATATATACACGTCTTTTTTTTGTCTCCATTCAGCCAGTCTGTCTTTTTGTTGGAACATTTTATCCATTCACATTTAAGGCAATTATCAATATGTGTGTTCCTATTACCACTTTCTTAATTGTTTTGGGCTTGCTTTTGTAGTTCTTTTCCTTCTCTTGTGTTTCTTGCCTCAAGAAATTCATTTAGCATTTGTTGTAAAGCTGGTTTTGTGGTGCTGAATTATCTTAGCTTTTGCTTGTCTGTAAAGGTTTTAAATTATCTCTCAAATCTGAATGAGATCCTTGCTGGGTAGAGTAATCTTGGTTGTAAGTTTTCCCCTTTCATCACTTGAAATATTTTCTCCTACTGCCTTCTGGTTTGCAGAGTTTCTGCTGAAATTTCAGCTGTTAACCTTATGGGGATTCCCTTGTATGTTATTTGTTGCTTTTCCCTTGATGCTTTTAATATTTTTCTTTGTATTTAATTTTTGATAATTTGATTAATATGTGTCTTGGCGTGTTTCTCCTTGGATTTACCCTGTATGGGACTCTCTGCCCTTCCTGGGTTTGATTGACTGTTTCCTTTCCCTTATTAGGGAAGTTTTCAACTATAATCTCTTCAAATATTTTCTCAATCCCTTTCTTTTTCTCTTCCTCTTTTGGGACCCCTACAATTTTAATGTTGGTACATTTAATGTTGTCACAGAGGTCTCTGAGACTGTCCTCAATCCTTTTCATTATTTTTTCTCTATACTGCTCTGCAGTAGTTATTTCCACTATTTTATCTTATAGGTCACTCATCCATTCTTCTGCCTCAGTTATTCTGCTATTGATTCCTTCTAGAGAATTTTTAATTTGGTTTATTGTGTTGTTCATCACTGTTTGCTCTTCAGTTCCTCTAGGTCCTTGTTAAACGTTTCTTGTATTTTCTCCATTCTATTTTCAAGATTTGGATCATCTTTACTATCATTACTCTGAATTCTTTCTCAGGTAGATTACCTATTTCCACTTCATTTGTTTGGTCTGGTGGGTTTTTACTTTGTTCCTTCATCTGCTGCATATTTCTCTGTCTTCTAATTTTGCTTAATTTACTGCATTTGGGATCTCCTTTTCACAGCCTGCAGGATCATAATTCCCATTGTTTTTGTTTTCTGCCCCCAGTTGGTAAGGTTAGTTCAGTGGGTTGTGTAGGCTTCCTGGTGGAGGGGAGTGGTGCCTGTGTTTTGGTGGATGAGGCTGGATCCTTTCTTTCTGGTGGGCAGGAACACATCTGGTGGTGTGTTTTGGGGTGTCTTTGAACTTATTATGATTTTAGCCAGCCTCTCTTCTCGTGGTTTGGATTGTGTTCCTGTCTTGTTAATTGTTGGGCAGTGTCCAGCACTGGAGTTTGCTCATTGTTGCGTGGAGCTGGGTCTTTGCACTGGGATAGAGATATCTGGGAGAACTCTCACCAATTGATATTACATTGGGCCTGGAGGTCTCTGGTGGTCCAAGGTCCTGAACTCGGCTCTCCAACATCAGAGGCTCAAGCCTGACACCTGGCTGGAACACCAAGACCCTGTCAGCCTCACAGCTTTTGGGAAATCTTGGTCTTTTGCCAGCAGTCTGTAGGTGTTCTGTAGGAGTTGTTCCACATGTAGATGTACATTTGATGCATTTGTGAGGAGGAGGGTGATCTCCAATCTTACTCCTCTGCCATCTTGAAGGTTATCCCAAGATTATTTTTACCTATAAATTGTGCTAAAGCAATCATATATCCACTCAATAGTTGCCTGAGTCTAGAGGTAGGGATTGAGATTGACTGCAATGGTGTATGAAGATTCTTCTGGGGGTGATGGTGTTGTCCTAAAACTCAATTGTTATGATGGTTGTACAACTCTGTAAATTTACTAACCATCATTGAACTTCAAATAGGTGAATCTTATAGTTTTTAAATTACATTACAATAAAACTGTTAATAAAAGACTTAGGAAAGAAACACAAAAAAATCATCAGTCCTGGAGATTCAATATTTCATTATTTTGAGTTTTCGAGTAGATAATAGAAAAATAGGAAAGAATATTATACTAAAGAAACAATTTTAAACAATTTCCCCAAACTGAAAGGTAATATAATAAATTACATCTAAAAATAAATAAATTCTACACCTAATATCATACTTAAAGTTGAAAGACTGAACTTGTGCCATCTATAATCATAAGAAGACAAAATGTTCACTCTAGCTACTTTTATTACTCTTATTCAACATCCTACTTTTGATTCTAGCCAGCATAATAAGGCAGGAAAAGAAATCATAGTCATATATATGGGAAAGAACAAAATACAACATATTTTGAGACCTAAAGAATCATAAAAGGTGACAGAAAAGTTAATAGAACTGATAAGTGAGTTTAGTAAGGTCATGAGGATACATAATCAACATACAAAAGTCTATTTTATTTCTACATACTAGCAATGACCAATTGAAAAGTAAACTTAATTGAACAATATCATTTATTATAGCTCCACAATCATGAGCTACAAAATATCATGTATAAATATGATGAAATATGTCAAAGATGTATATGCTAGAACCATAAAACACTGATGAAAAAAATCTAATACCTAAATAATTATAGACACATTCCATATTTATAAATTAGAAGACCTAATATTGTCAAGATGTCAGTTTGTTTCCAACTAATCTATATATTTAATGTAATCCTAATCAAAACCCCAGTAAGTTTTTTGCAAAAATTTACATGATGACTCTAAAATATAGAAGGAAACAAAAGAAAATGTTTCCACAAAATCAGTCATTAAAGAAAGGAGTACTTAGGATCTTGGCAACAAAAGAAATATGGAAAAAAATTCATAGAGTAATAGTGACAGAGATCCCATGAAGACAACTGTGAAGTCACACCAGAAAATAAAGATTTCAGATAGTAGCTGTTGAACACAAGATTCCAGATGGGAAGTCTCCAAGGAAAATATGTCACTGCTATTTTATAAAATAAGTTCACCTTAATGAGACAAAAGTTAAAGATGTTTTATACCTGTGACACAGATTTCAGAGACAGATTAATGATACTTAGGAAAAAATAAAGAAAATGATAAAACACAATTATATATTCAAAGAAGAAAATATGACACAAAAGTAATGGAATTGTGTGTGTGTGATAGAGGTAGCACAAGTGTTAAACCTTTTTGCAACAGAGTAGTATGTCAAGAGAGAAAAATTTTAAAAATCAGGAAGTAGGAGTATAAATTTGTCATTTAGGAAAATAGCATTAAATAACTGAAGAAACAACTAAAATACATAATATTAGAATTAAGGTGGGGAAGTATGGAGCAGGAAACTGCTATTAACTGTAATAGATATATTGTAATATGTATATCTCATTAAATTTTCAATTCAATATTTCTTAAATTTTTGTAAAGTGTAGCACAAACATAATTCATACTTACTAGTGTATAAGTTAATAATTTTCACAAAGTTGTTCTCAATTTTCAATTCCCAGTTAAACTCTGACATCCTCCATGAATTCTCTTACCTCTGGAGTCCTCAATAGACTTGCCATTTATGTCAAACATCACTATTGCTACTGCTCAACTTAAGTTCACATGTTGACTTGTATGATTCTTCAGCCACTACATATATATGCATTAACTCCAGAACAATTTATAAGTCCTCTGATGATATAAGATCTGTGGAGAATCAGTCATTGGCATGAGCCAGCCAGCCAACTGCCTGAATCCCTTCTGCATTGTGTTTAATCATGAATGAGATAAATGGGAACTATGTTGTCAGTTAACTCTGGTTGCCTCACTCAGATCCATGTGTGTATGTTTCTGTAGAAATATAAATCAATCCTACTGCTCAGTTAAGAAATATACTATTATCCTGAATTTAATTTAAAAATATTTTTATAATGCTAGCTTTTTTCTAAAAGTGTTTACTCTTAGCTACTGGCAAATCCTGTGTTTACTGAGTGAAAACAAGATCTACTTCCTAAATATAATGTCTTTCACATTCTTAAATATATTTTGTTGGTAGGGTTACATAAGTTTTGAGAAAGAAATAATGAAAAAAGCTAATTATTTCACACAAATAAGGGATAAATGGTGCCGTATTTTTATGGAGGTTCTGGCTCTGAAAACCTCTGGAAACAGGACAAGTGACCTTGTTTCTGCGTGAGCAAGAAAAAAAAAACAGGCAAAATAAAAAATGTAACTTTATTTTTTACTGAAATGCAATGTAAGCCTCTTTCTTTATTCTCCAGTGAAATCTTCAGTAAATTCCCCCAACATTCACTAATTTCCTTTTGCAAGTAAAAATTTACTTTGGGAAGCACAAATGAAAAGATACAAGGATAGTAAGTGTAGAAGCTACAAACCTGTGAAAAGAGGTAAACACTCTTTTTAAAAAGTCAGTTTGTTTCTATCACCATTAAACCAATATTGAACATGTATTTTAAATCATAGGTTATAAGGGGAATAAATTTATTAGACTTAAAGGGTACTACACGTCTCCATTTGACCCTGAATTTTTTCTACTCAACAAAGTTTATTCTAATGTCTTCATTCTCCCCCTAAAACATTTATTATATTCTTTACTTTGGGTAAATAATTAAATCAGTTTACCTTGAACTTTCCCAATTTTAGCACTGGAAGTCCTGCTTCTGGGAAATCCCCCAGCCAGGAGTAAACTGGGATGGTTGGTCACCTTAGAACTCCAGGATCACTGGCTGTTCCTCAGCACCAGAGAGTTTTAATAGGTAATTGTGATCTGAATTGAAGAAATTAAAGTATGAAATGATATCAAGGAATCTATGCTGCTTCAAGTTTGGGGTCAGCTCAGGTTGAAGGAGCCAAACGGTCTCTTGATACTCTCTCTCAGGAAGCCACATAAAACCACAACACTGGATTATAGGCAAAAAGTTTGGTGTTACACTTGCTGTTTTATCCCGCTTGTCTGGCTCTATTCTGAATCCTGTCTTAAATGCCGCATTCCTGTGTTCTCAAGAAAACCTGAACTTAAGTGACAGGACATAAATAGCTGGATAGAAAAATCTAGTTCAATATAGGCCAGAGAAAATCCAAACCCCACAAATCCCCACCCTAAATCCTCAAGCTGGAGGAGTTAAAAGCATTACATCACCAGTGGCTGCTCCCATTGGCTGATGGTACCTGAAGGATCAAAACACCTATTCCTTGGACTAACTATTTCCTTCCCTTGCAAAGCATCAGAAACCTGGGTATCATAGACTAAAACAAAGGCCCTGGGCAAGGACAGCTTTTCAGAGCGGCCCACACTTCCAGGTCACTGTTTCAACATGTGAGTCAGGGTGAACATGTCTGCATGCAGGACACAGTGAGCCCAGGAGAGAACTCTCTTCCTTAGGAAGCCTAAGATGCTGGCTTGACTGGGAGTTGAAAGGGATCTCCAGTGAACGAAATGTGTTTGCTTTCTTCTCCCCCTGGTGCTATAGGAAAAGAGTCTCATTCTAATAAGTTTTGACAAAAGCTGGCAAGGGGAGCAGGTGCCAATGAATCCAACTAGTCGGAAGCATTAGAGATATCGTGGGCACCAGAGGCTAGAGGTGTTGCCATGGGAACCAAGTGAAGGGTGTTTGGTGGTAGCTGGTTAGGAGATTTGTTTTCTTGTTTAAGACAGAGCTGAACAGCTGCAAGTCATGCTCTCTGTTTTCTACTTTAGCATCATTGGGCAAATCCCCCTGCTCTCCATCCCCCCCATCCCCAGCCTTAAATAGGATTTGAGGAATTTAATTTCTCTGCTAACATGAATAATGCTTAAATATGAGGCACACCAAAATCCTTTGAAAATGGTATTTGTAGCAAATGAGGACAGTTCTAATCACAGAACTCTTTATGTTGGAGAGAAAATCGTTGCTTCAGGGTCAGAGTGGTGTTTTTTCAGCAGGATGTGAAGACAGTATTTTGAGCTGAATAGCTCTCACCCTAGCTTGCATAAACATCTTCCCATCATGTGTTATTTGGCATTCATACTCCCAGCTTTGAGGACTCATATACCTTGGAAAGGACTCTGAAACACAGGACTGCTTAAGAAAGGGATGGGATCTCTGATTTTTGCAGATCTTTTTGAAGTCTTTTAAAGACAAAGCAAAAAAGAAAGAAGAATGTCAAGAGTTTTAAAATAGTAATTATCCAGCAATAAATATTATAATTTGGGTTACCAAAAATTTAGCCCTCTTCTAAGAGCTGTGGAAGACACAAAAGGAGGGTCAAAGTTAGGACTCTGGTGACCTGTCAGGCTGAGGGAGCAATGGAATCCTCTAGATGAGACAGACAAAGGAATAGTGGAAGGGATATGGGAGGTCTGAGCTACAGGAAACTGGAGGAGCATGTCCCATGGATAAGGTGCTCATATCCTGACAGTGGGTGAAAGGCATCTGCTTTTTCAAGCTAGACTAAGTAGGATAACCAGTAGATGCCATAAGTTGGGTCACGACAATGCCTAGCAAGTAGAAACAGTATAACAAGCATGGAAGAACAGCATCACTGAGCTACCAAAATAAGAACCTGGGTGCTGAAGTTAGAATTCAAAATGCAAGCTTAGTTATAACATTAGGACCAAGACTGGGTAGAATCAGGACCAAGACTTGTTGGGAGTATTCATGCATAAGATTAAAATAAGACTAGCAACCAGTGTGTTGTGATGCTGAGTCACTGGGGCATCATCCTAGCATTCTTTAAATTGACTCCCAGTGTTATCTTTATATTTACATGTTGTAGTTAATGACAGCAATTATGAAGTTTATTAGAGACACAAGAGAAGGATTCCTCATTTCAGGGATACCTCAGATTCTGGCATTCAAGTAGTTTATAACTCTGTTGTGAAAAATAAATCTTCATACTCACAGGTTTCAGTAGAGCACAATTATATGCCAGCCGAATATAAAAGTCCTCAATATGATAGAGAGAACAAAAGGTAGAGATTGGCATGGACTGGAATAAGTGGTGGACTTGGACCCCTAGAAAATCTGCCTTGCAGCTATTCATTTGCTTCCTCATCCAACAAATATTTATTGAGTGCCTACTTTTGACAGGTATTCCCTTAGATTCAAGGAATACATCTTGGGCTAAAACAATCATGTTCATTGCCCTAAGGGAGATTACAGTCTAGTAGCATAAGAATTCAGTGTGTATATATGGATGTGAATAATTGTGTGCATATTTTAATTGAAAGGTAAGATAGATATTACAGAAAAATGAAAACCTAATTATGACAGGTGGTATAATTTGAATATAGAGGAAATTCCATATGAAAGGAGAAATAATCTTTGTGAATGTTGAAGAAGTTATTTTACAAAGCATTTTCCTGGGGATTACTAAACTGAAAACACATACACCAGACTAAGAAATGACTGCTTACTTTCAGCACATTCTTCTAAATTGGGAATATAGACTCTATCTGGATTACAACCTTTCTGCACATTGTGTAATGAACACTATGTCTGTGGAGTGAAAAGCCAAGACCCGTGATTAAATCAAATGCATATATGAATTTATTATATTAGTCAGGTCCTAAAAGGATTTTAAAGTGTTTACATGCTGTATACAAAGTTAGTTTTTGTTTATTTTTTTATGTGGGGTCAATAAAATTATTGTTAGAAATTAAAGGGTCTAGATTATGGAGTCTTTACTCATCATAATGGAGTTAAGAAAAAGCCCTGAACATAAACAATTCAATTAAAAATGGTTAGAAGAGTTGAATAGGCATTTCTCCAAAGAAGAAAATGAATGGCCAATAAATATAAAGATAGATATTCAAAATCATTAGTCATTATGCAAATGCATATTAAAGCCACAATGGATAACATTTCACACCCAAGAGTATGGTTAATAAAAAATACAAACCAAAACTAAAAACAGAAAGACAATAAACGTGTTAGAAAAGTTATGGATAAATGGAAGTTCCATACTTTGCTGGTTGAGACCTAAAATGGTGCAGTCTCTTTGGGAAACAGTTTGATGGCTCCTGAATATGTCAAAAGTAGAGTTACAATACAACTGAGTAATTCCGCTCCTGGATATTTACCCAGAGAAATGAAATAGTTCTACCTCAATATTTGCACATGAATGTTCATAGCAGCATTACTCATAATAATCCCAAAATGAAACAATCCAGATGTGCATCACTGGTGAACAGAATAAAATGTGGTATGTCTACACAGTAGAATAATATTCGATAATAAAAAGGAATGAGGTGCTGATAGATGCTACAATGTAGATAAATCTCAATAACATTATCCTAAGTGAAAAATCCAGACCAAAAAAAAGAAAAAAGACTGCATATTGCATGATTAAATTTATGTGAAATCTCTAGAATTGGGCAAATCTATAGAAACAAAAAGTAACTTTGTTCTGTATGGGTATGGGAATGGAAATGAATATTAACAGTAAAGTTCACCAGAGATCTTTTTAGATGATGGAAATATTCTAAAACTGGAATGTAGTAATGGAATGGCTGCACAACTCTGGAAATGTATTTAAAAATATTAAATTATAAACTGAAAATTGATAAATTATATGGTATGTACATGATACTTCAATAAAGATGAAAAAAAAAAAAGACTTGCAACCAACTGTGACAAAGTATCTGCTAATCACATATCTGACAGAGGATTTTTATCCAGACTATACAAACAACTCCCAAACTCATAAAATAAAAAAAAAACAACACAATTAATAAAGGGTCTAAAGAGTTGAGGAGATAATTCACCAAAAGATATATATGAATGGAAATTAAACACATAAGAGGTGTTCAATATTATTAGTCATTAGAGAAATATAAATAAAAGTCGTGATGAGATATCACTGCACATTTATTAGAATGGCTGAAACAAAATTTTCTGGAGTTAGTGTTGGGGATCTATGGTGAATTTGGACACTCACTTTGTTCTTGTTCCCCCACAGGAGAGCTTCTGGGCCAAGGGAATCTCTTATCAGCATTGTGCTTTATGGGCTTGGGAGAGGGATGATATGGGTACATTGAAACTGTTCTTTCTACCCTCTTCAATGTGTCTTTCTTTGTCTTGGTGCTCCATCCAGGTGCTGTAATCTCTCACCTGGATTCCAGAGCTCTTGTGAAGGTATTTTTGTCCATGGGTAATTGTCAAATCAATATTTCTGTTGGGATACAGGGATGGAATATCTTATTCTACCATCTTGCTGATGTCATTCTCACATTTGCTTCTGTTAGTTATCTTTTCCCACGAGACTTGAGATTTTCATGATTCTATATATGCCAAGTAGTTTTGGATTGTATCCTGGACATCTTGAATATTACATTCTGAGCCTCTCAGTCTCATTTAAATCCTTTGGGGAAATGTTGATGTTCTGTGATTTTATACCACCTCTCAAGAGTCATTGAAGGCTCCTGGGTAGGGATAGGGTTAATTTACCAACATTTCTGGCTTCAGGCAGAACGATTATGACCTTCCAACATTCCAGAGAAGACCTCAGGCAGAGATACAGATAGCAGATGAGTAATTGAAAGTTGGCCAGCATCTTTGAAAAGGTTGAGTCCGTGGAATATGATGGGTTCTGCAAGGTCTGCTATGTTGCGACTGTATTTTGAGCTATTACTCTATTTCCACCCTTATTTAGCCCTCTACCCCATGCCATTCAAGTGATTTAATCTATTTGTCAGCTCTGCCATTTTCCTATAGGAAGGAAATATACATGAATAGAAAATTCTAAGTCATACAGGATTTTGTATCCCCAATGCTTAAACTTATGGTGCTTTAAAGGCATAAACAAATTGATTCAGAAAGAAACAAGGGAACTTCTGTGTGATAAATGATACAGAAAAGCAGAGATGAGGAGTTTATAGATCCCAAGAATTGTGGGAGCCAAGTACACATATGGAGCATGTCCTAGAGACAAAAAGGTACCCAAAGAACAGGGGCCTCTATAAGGTTTCTGAAGACTCAAGTTCAAGACTGAAGGGCAACCAGATCTGAAGAAGTCATTCAGATCAGCAACCATACAAAGTGATGATAAATGAAATATTTTTAATACCTTAAATTGTTTTAAAAGAAGATTATTTTGCTCAGAGATCATGTGAGTATTTATTTGATTCAAAATTTCAATACACTGAATAAATATCTGGATGTATTTCAATATATAGAGAATTCATGCTCTGAATTGTGTGAAACATATAAAAATATTATACAAAAATTGTTGGTCATTACTTTAAAATAGCACAGTATAGCAGAAAACTAGAATAGCAAAGAGTTTTAAAAATTTTTATTTGATATTGGAGTATAGTTGATTTGCAATGTTTTGATAGTTTCTGGTATTCAGCAGACTGATTCTGTTATACATATACATAGTTCTTTTTCAGATTCTTTTCTCATATAAGTTATTATAGAGTAATGAGTAGAGTTCCCTGTGCTATACAGTATGTTCTTGTTGATTATCTAGTTTATATATAGTAGTGTGTTATGCTAATCCCAACCTCCTAATTTATCACTCCCCCTCATCTTTCCCCTTTGGTAACCATAAGTTTGTTTTCTGAGTCAGTGAGTCTGTTTCTGTTTTGTAAATAAGTTCATTTGTGTCATTTTTTTTAGATTCCACATATAAGTGATGCCATATGATATTTGTCTTTCTCTGTCTTACTTCACTTAGTATGATAATCTCTAGGCTCATCCATGTTGCTGCAAATGGCATTATTTCATTATTTTTATGGCTGAGTAATATTCCAGTGTATATATATACTACAACTTCTTCTATGTTGTACATTTTATTGACCTACAGTTGCTGGTAGTCGTTTCTTATGATCTTTTGCATTCCTGTGGTTTCATTTGTAACTTCTTTTTTCACTTATTTTATTGATTTAGGCCCTATCCCCTTTTTTCTCTTGATGGGTCTGGCTAAAGGTCTATCAATTTTGTTTATATTATCAAAGAATAATCTCTTAGTTTCATTGATTTTCCATTGTTGTGGTTTTTTTTGGTCCCTATTTTATTTATTTCTTTTGTTATACATGTGTGTGTGTGTGTGTGTGTGTGTGTGTGTGTATATATATATATATATATATATACAATTTATTATAAGATATTGAATATAGTTCCATGTGCTATACAGTAAATCCTTGTTTATCTAATTTATATATGGTAGTGTGCATCTGTTAATCCTATACTCCCAATTCATCCCTCCCTACCACTTCCTCTATGGTAACCATAAATTTGTTTTCTACATCCATGGCTCTACTTCTGTTATGTAAATAAGTTCATTTGTACCCTTTTTTTAGACTCCTCATATAAGCGATATTACATGATATTTGTCTTTCTGTGTCTGACTTACTTCACTCAGTATGACAATCTCTAGGTCTATGTATGTTGCTGCAAATGGCATTATTTTGTCCTTTTGTTATGACTGAGTAATATTCTATTGTATATATGTACCTCATCTTCTTTATCCATTCCTCTGTTGATGGACATTTATGTTGCTTCCAAGTCCTGGCTATTGTAAGTAGTGCTGCAATGAACATCGGGGTGCAAGTATCTTTTCAAATTATGATTTTCTTTGGGTATATGCCCAGGAATGGGATTGCTGTGTCGTATGCTAGTTCTAGTTTTAGTTTTTTAAGGAACCTCCATACTGTTCTCCATAGTGGCTGTACCAATTTACATTCCCACCAACAATGTAGTCGGGTTCCTTTTTCTCTACACCCTCTCTAGCCTTTATTGTTTGTAGATGTTTTGATGATGGCCATTCTGAACAGTGTGAGGTGATACATCTTTGTAGCTTTGATTTGTATTTCTCTACTAATTAGTGATGTTGAGCATCTTTTCATGTGCTTTTTGGCCACCTGTATGTCTTCTTTGGAGTGATGTTTATTTAGATCTTCCACTTGTATTGGAAGAATCAATACTGTGAAAATGACTATACCACCCAAAGCAAACAACAGATTCCATGCAATCCCTATCAAATTGCCAATGGAATTTTTCACAGAATTAGATCTCATTTATTTTAATAGCCTATCTTCTGTTCCAACTTGGGATCCACTTCTACTGTGGAGGTTTTGTTCTACCAGCTCAGTCCAGATAAAATGAGGATTTTTAAATTATGTTTAGATCATTAGTTACTGTTTTATGTCCTTGGACAAAAGAGTCTTAACCTCTCTGAAAAAAAGGGGATAATAATATCTTACCAAAATCTTTGTGGAATTGATTGAGATAACATGAAAGAATTTTGTATAAGCTAGCACTAAACATGTATGAAGTATTTTTTGTTCATTTTTATAGGCTATTGTCTGACCCTCTCTTCAACTTTTTTAATGGGACTTTGCACTATTATCTAATTGTTTCACTTATGTAAATATAGCCTTCCCAAAAAGAGGAGCATCTAACAGCTTCAGCAATTAAAGTGAGACTATTTGACTTGCAAAAGACAGAGTGACAACCATGACAAAGTTGGAGCAGAAAGTGTGAAATCACAGATTTCTCTCATGATACCTACATGTACTCTACAGCCATCCAAGTTGCTACACTCAGAGTGGTCAGGTCTTTAAAATACATTGAAATATGACATTACCAAATGATACAAGTGGCATTCAAAAGGAGCATACATGTTAATTGGACAAAAAACACATAAGATGCAAACATATAAACAAAAATTCAAGAGCCACATAACCACAGAAATTAGTATAGGAGACTTGAGGACAAAGGTATCATTGTGGGCTGAATTTGAGATGAGATATAAAGCACTGTTTCTTCAACTTTTATTTATATTAAATTCCTATTTTACAAACCTAAGCAGACCATCTCTCATTGAAGCACAGGATAAGGTCTCAGAACTCAGGGCTTCACCTACACCTCCCAATTCCTTCTCCCCATTCACAGAAATCTTGCAGAAGACCCTGAGAACCTCTGAAGCAGCCTGCAGTTCTACTGAGAGAATTAGAAAGATTGAATTAAAGGGAAAACAGGAGAAAGATGAGAGAGTTTCATCATTTGAAATGTCAGACAATAGAGGAAAAACCAGTGCAGTGACACTGGGGATTCTTGCTCCCTTGGAGCTGTAGCGTGATAAGGTACATATTGTAAGCAATGGGAGTAAATAGCATGGAGATCTATGGAAGAGTTAAATTATGGAGGGTTTTTAATATTATGCTTAAGAATTCTGCAAATTAGGAATCCCCAATAAATAGATGAATAGACATCGATGCATTATCTGGATTCGTACCTACAGAATGCCTGGTACAAAATCTTCTTTTCCTTAATTATTTTCCTGTGTTTCATGACATATTTCCAAGGAGATAGGCTCATATAGATAATCGATCCATGTGTGATTCATAGACATCACTCTCAGAAATCCTATTATCTCTTCCCAAACACAGGCATGGAGAGCTTTCAATGATTCAGAGATATAAAAATTAGCTCCTCATTGCAGATATTTGGAGGCGTCTTCCATAAGCAATGAAGAACTATTAGGTTTTCTTGAATTTGGAACTAATGATGAAAAAGTAACAATTGAACGTCCCTGTAGGTGGGAAGGGGGAGGGCAAGAAGAGAATTTATATCCTGTGTGTGCAGGAATTTGTATGTGGTTATAGGTGCTTGCATACCTTTGTGATTTAGGTTTAAAAGGAAGCAAATGCTAGGTATGCTGCATGGAGTTTCATCCTCCCAGGTTAGCAAGATAATTCACTCGAAGTAAATAGGATAACTTGGAAAGTGTATTGCCTTTCAACTGGGAGAAGACTGATTTGATTATGATGTCAGATCATCACAAGATTTCTTGGGGTTGTGGAGGAGCTGACACAATGTCTTCAAGTACCTATTCTGTTTCCTAATCTTAGCTAGTGGCTGGTGAAAATTTAGCTCATAGGGGACTAAAGGTGTGTGAATATACAGACTTATAGACACACTTATTCACACATACATGCCTATGCAAATACACAGTCTTACTCTATTACTACACATAAGGCTGATGATTTGGAGGTTTCTGAGAAATGGCAACGCATCTGTCCTAATACTAGTGGAAGAAGAAAACTATACCAATGCACACTGGAAAATAAGTGAACTTTACTGAAAAGAATATACAACTTCAGCAGAATAAACATTATACAACCTACACACAAAGACAAAAGAAAATGAAGCTAAGAGCTCATTATTTCTCAGTCCTGTGATTTAAAAAGAAAATTCTGAAAGTCTCAGTATAAAACCCCTCATGGGTTTCCCTATTGGAATAAAACAAATGACAATAGCCTGCATTATTTTTGTCCTTGGAAGATGGAAGTGAGGAAAATCTTGATGAGGTTTAATTGTGGGTGATTATGGTAAGAGGTGAGTAGCAGAGACCTTGCATATGAAGTCACTTCTCCAGCTAGAAAACCTATGTGTGAGAGCTAAAATCGAAGAGACTGTTTTTGTTTATTCTTGACAGTTAATTAGAAAAGGAAGTGAATCTCATTTTAAAGATACATAACCAAATTTTTCACTAGTTAGAAGGAGGAAAGGAAGAGGAGAATAATACTGGATAAGGTGAACAGAGACTCATCAGTATCTTTTTTCTTTCAAATTCCAAAAGAGGTCAAAATCTTCCAGTGTTCCTTTGAAATGTCAAAACTCAACCTTAATAATAGTAGCCTCATGCAGGCAGCTCTGCATACAAAAGGAATCTAGAAAGCTGCCAGTTAGGTTTACTTCTGTCTGACTGAGTGAATGTGCACAAGGGCAGGCAAAGCTTCTTTGTTGGGAATGGAGGATGGAACTTAAAATATCTTTACTTATTCAGACTAAAAGAAAAGGGGCAGTAGTGGAAATTAGTGATCAGCATAAATTATTGAACAATCTTTTGAAAATTTCATTCCGGAATGTCTATACACATTAAGGGTTAGATGAGAACTAAAAGACATGCTATATTATGAAGCAGGTTCATGGACTAACTGGGGATATGCTTTTAAAAAATATGTTTTATTACATTAAAGTAAATATTGGGGCATGAGTTCCAGCAAATGACTGACCTTTGGAAACTTAGTTTATAAAGGACTAGATAGTAGTTACTTTCTGGGAATATATCAGTTGAGTGTGTGTTGATTGGAGCAAATCATAAGCTTTTCTAGACATAAAACGCCCTTTTCAAGTCTTGAGTGTTTTGTACATGAACGTGGGCTGAATTATATCCCCCAAAATTCACATGTTGAAGTCCTAACTCTCAGTAATTCAGATGTTATTATATTTGGAGATAGGATCTTCAATGAGGTAATTAGGGTAAAATTAGGTAATTAACTTTGGTCCTGAACCTATGACTAATCAAATATGAATGGTGTCTTTATAAGAAAGATAAATTAGACACAGACAGATTTAGAGGGTGACCCCATGTAAAGACACTGGGAGAAGTTAACTATCTACAAGCCAAGGACAGAGGCCTCAGAAGAAACCAACCCTGCAGACACCTTGATTTCAGACTTCTAGCCTCCAAAATTGTGGGAAAATAAATTTCTGTTGTTTAAATTACCCAGTATCTGGTACTTTGTAATGTCAGCCTGTTATAGACTGAATGTTTATGTCCTCCACAATTCATATATTGAAGCCCCAAGCCCCAGTGTGGCTGTATTTAGTGATGCTTCCTCTAAAGAAGTAATTAAGGTTAAATGAGTTCATAAGGGTGGGGCCTTGATCTGATAGTATTAGTGGCTTTTATTTTTGGTGCCATTTTTATTAAATTGCTCAGTAAAGAGACGTCAAGAGAGTTCTCTCTTCTCTCATGCTTTCTCTGAGTGTACACAAAAAAGAGGTCATGTTGGCACACAGCAAGATGGCAGTCACCTTAAATCCAAGACAAGAGTCATCAGAATGAAACCTACCTTACCAGTAAGTTGGTCTTAGACTTCCCAACCTTCAGAAATGTAGGAAAAAAATTCTGTTGTTTAAGCCACCCAGTCCATGGTATTTTGTAATGGCAGCCTGAACAGACTAATACACAGCTCTAATAAATTAATATATATTGTTTATGCAAAAGTTATGTTTCTTTCTTAGGTTCAGTCCTAATCATCCCCTAAAGATCAGGAACTGGAAATTATATAAATGTATTAGTGAGATGTTAGAGTAAAAAAATTAAAACAGATAATTAATCACAGAGTACTTAAGTTTCGAACAATCATATATTTCCTATGATGCTGAGTTCTAAAAATGTTGCTATAATGTCCTTACCCTCAAGGAGTTTAAACTAGGACTGAAATTTATTTTATAAATTTTTAATAATTTAAAATTATTTCAATTGTTTATGTATATTTCACTGTATCTTATATTTATAAATCTCATTAATATTCATCCATATTACAATACATTTACATTTTTATGGAATTATCAAAACTCTTGTATAAGTTAGTTATCTCATTTACATCTCTCAGAAGCATGGGACACAGATGCAGAACACAGCTTCTGCGTGTACCCGTGAGAAGCTAAATTTGGAGAAGCTAAGTAACCTGCCCAAGGTCTTAGAGGTGGAAGGATATACATTCATAGCAACAGTGGTTATATTGGAGGGAAATGAGGTCTTTGTAGAGATTAGAAGGACTTTAGTCATGCCCATAAAGTTTAGAACCTTTTCAGGATGATCTTGTTTAGTTATTGCTTATATAATTATAACATTAAAAAAAATAGTTACCCAGCACAACAACACAATCCGAAAAGTGAGTATTAAAACAAGGAATTGATCCAGCTTGTTGAAACCTGGACCAATATTATACATTTAACAGCTCAATTTGAGTCCCATTTGCTTTCTTAAAGATGGCACTGTCAACATTTTTATTTTGAGTCTGCACATGGAAGGACCTTCTTTCCAACCCCTCTCTATGAATGACCATCCAACAGGCATATGCTCATCATGGAAAATGTTGACTCTTGGTTCAGCCATTGGTACAAATATTGCCTTGGAGATTAGAATAAGAAGGAGACTAGAATAACTGGATTACTCCAATTGGCCCCTTTCTGGGAGATAACAGGTACCTCTGTTCTGTAACAATGTGATAGGTGAGATCTACTCAATGCACTTCCATATTAACTTTCTGAATTCCAAGGAATTCACACACTTTATAAGCCATAGTACCAGCCACAGTGGGAGGGCACAACCCCCGTTCTCAAGAGTTTCACTATATAGTTATAGGAACAATATTAACACATTGTCAGAGATGATTTGCAATCTACACAACATTCAACACATGCCTAAGAAAAATATAGATGGTCATTGGATTTAAAATTTCAGCCTTTAATGAACTATCAACAGCAACCTAAATGAGAAGGAAAAAGGAGAGTAGTGATTTATTCTTAGGTGAATGTTAGCACATGAGATCTGTAACTGTGCTATTAGTCAAAGGATTTAGAACTGGTTTCCAAATCTAGCTGAAAGTTAAAATCAATGAGGAGACTTTGAAGAAATTGAGAATCAAGAATTCTGGACAAAATAAAGGCATTTTATACCCAGATACAGTACCATCTCAGTGGTACCATAAATGAGGAAATGCTTTAAAAAATGTGACCAAATAAAAAGAAATCAGAATTAAAGTCTCAAGATAAAGGAAAACAAGTCTCAAGATATGAACAAATATTGAGCAATGTAAAATAAAGCAAAGAGAATATAGATAATATAAAAGAAAGTTGTAATAGAAGTTCTAAGTAAGCATTACTGAAGCAACTCAAGAATAGTGTGAAACTGACCAGTCCCTCCCATCAGGAAACCTGCAAAAGCCTCTTAGATAGTCACATCCACCAGAGGGCACACAGCAGAAGAAAGAAGAACTACAATCCAGCAGCCTGTGGAATAAAAACCACATTCACAGAAAGATAGACAATATGAAAAGTCAGAGGGCTATGTACAAGATGAAGGAACAAGATAAAACCGCAGAAAAACAACAAAATGAAGTGGAGATAGGCAACCTTCCAGAAAAAGATTTCAGAATAATGATAGTGAAGATGATACAAGACCTCAGAAAAAGAATGGAGGCAAAGATCAAGAAGCTACAATAAATGTTTAACAAAGACCGAGAAAAATGAAAGAACAAACAAACAGAGATGAATGATTCAATAACTGAAATGAAAACTACACTAGAAGGAATGAATAGCAGAATAACTCAGGCAGAAGAACAGATAAGAGACCTGAAAGACAGAATGGTGGAATTCACTGCTGCAGAAGAGAATAAAGAAAAAAGAATGAAAAGAAATGAAGACAGCTTAAGAGACCTCTGGGACAACATTAAACACATCAACATTCACATTATAGGGGTCCCAGAAGGAGAAGAGAGAGAGAAAGGAACAGAGAAAATATTTGAAGAGATTATAGTTGAAAACTTCCCTAATATAGGAAAGGAAATAGCCACCCAAGTCCAGGAAGTGCAGAGAGTCCCATACAGTATAAACCCAATGAGAAACACACTGAGAAAAATAGTAATCAAATTGGCCAAAATTAGAGAGAAAGAAAAATTATTGAAAACAACAAGGGAAAAATGACAAATAACATACAAGGGAACTCCCATAAGGTTAACATCTGATTTCTCAGCAGAAACTCTACAAGCCAGAAGGGGGTAGTATGATATACTTAAAGTGATTAAATGGAAGAACCTACAACCAAGATTACTCTACCAGGCAAGGATCTCATACAGATACAATGGAAAACTCAAAAGCTTTACAGACAAGCAAAAGCTGAGAGAATTCAGCACCACCAAACCAGCTTTACAGTAAATGCTAAAGGAATTTCACTAAGTGGGAAACACAAGAAAAGAAAAGAACCTACAAAAACAAACCCAAAACAATTAAGAAAATGGTCATAGGAACATACATATTGATAATTACCTTAAACGTGAATGGATTAGATGCTCTAACCAAAAGACACAGGCTTGCTGAATGGATACAAAAACAAGACCCATATATATGTTGTCTACAAGAGACACACTTCAGACCTAAGGACACATACAGACTGAAAGTGAAGGGATGGAAAACGATATTCCATGCAAATGGAAATCAAAAGAAAGCTGGAGTAGCAATACTCATATCAGATGGAATAGACTTTAAAATAAAAAATGTTACAAGAGACAAGGAAGGACACTACATAATGATCAAGAGATCAATCCAAGAAGAAGATATAACAATTATAAATATATATGCACCCAACATAGGAGCACCACATTACATAAGCTAACAGCTATAAAATAGCAAATCAACAGTAACACAATAATAGTGGGGGATTTTAATACCTCACTTACACCAATGGACAGATCATCCAAATTGAAAATAAATAAGGAAACAGAAGCTTTAAATGACACAATAGATCAGATAGATTTAACTGATATTTATAGGACATTCCATCCAAAAACTGCAGATTACACTTTCTTTTCAAGTGTGCATGGAATATTCTCCAGCACAGATCATATCTTGGGTCACAAATCAAGCCTCAGTAAATGTAGGAAAATTGAAATAATATCTAGCAGATTTTCAGACCACAATGTTATGATATAAGAAATCAATTACAATGAAAAAAACATAAAAAATACAAACAAATGGAAGCTAAACAGTACATTGCTAGATAACCAAGAGATCACTGAAGAAATCAAAGAGGAAATCAAAAAATACCTAGAGACAAATGACAATGAAAACACGGTGATCCAAAACCTATGGGATGCAAGAAGACATCTAAGAGGGAAGTTTATAGCTATGCAAGCCTACCTCAAGAAACAAGAAAAATTTCAAATAAACAATCTAATTTACACCTGAAGGAACTGAAGAAAGAAGAACAAACAAAACCCAAGGTTAGCAGAAGAAAAGAAATCATAAAGATCAGAGCAGAAATAAATGAAATAAAAACAAAGAAAACAATAGCTAAGATCAATAAAACTAAAAGCTGGTTCTTTGAGAAGATAAACAAAATTGATAAACCATTAGCCAGACTCATTAAGAAAAAGAGGGAGAGGACTCAAATAAATAAAATTAGAACTGAAAAAGGAGAAGTTACAACAGACACCACAGAAATACAAAGAAACCTAAGAGAGTACTACAAGCAACTCTATGCCAATGAAATGCACAACCTGGAAGAAATGAACAAATTTTTAGAAAGGTATAACCTTCTGAGACTGAAACAGGAAGAAATAGAAAATATGAACAGACAAATCACAAGTAATGATATTTAAACTGTGATTAAAAATCTTCCAAAAAACAAAAGTCCAGGACCAGGTGGCTTCACAGGTGAATTCTATCAAACATTGAGAGAAAAGCTAACACCCATCCTTCTCAAACTCTTCCAAAAAATTCTGGAGGAAGGAATATTCCCAAACTCATTCTATGAGGCCACCATCACCCTGATACCAAAACCAGACAAAGATGTCACAAAGAAAGAAAGCTACAGACCAATATCACTGATGAATACAGATGCAAAAGTCCTCAACAAAATGCTAGCAAACAGAATCCAATAACACATTAAAAGGATTAAACATCATGATCAAGTGGGATTTATCCCAGGGATGCAATGATTCTTAAATATATGCAAATCAATCTATGTGATACACCATAGTAACAAATTGAAGAATAAAAATCATATGATCATCTCAACAGATGCAGAAAAAGTTTTTGATAAAATTCGACACCAATTTATGGTAAACACTCTCCAGAAAGTGGGCGTAGAGGGAACCTACCTCAATGTAATAAAGGCCATATACAACAAACCCACAGCAAACATCATTCACAATGGTAAAAAAGTGAAAGCATTTCGTCTAAGATCAGGAACAAGGCAAGGATGTCCACTCTCGCCACTATTATTCAACATAGTTTTTGGAGTCCTAGCCATGGCAATCAAGAAGAAAAAGAGATAAAAGGAATACAAATTGGAAATGAAGAAGTAAAACTGTCACTGTTTGCAGATGACATGATAGTATACATAGAGAATCCTAAAGATGCCACCAGAAAACTACTAGAGCTAATGAATGAAGTTGGTAAAGTAGCAGCATACAAAATTAATGCACAGAAATCTCTTGCATTCCTATACACTATTGATGAAAAATATGAAAGAGAATTTAAGGAAACACTCGCATTTACCATTGCAACAAAAAGAATAAAATACCTAGGAATAAACTTACCTAGGGAAAAAAAAAGATCTCTATGCAGAAAACTATAAGACACTATTGAAAGAAATTAAAGATGATACCAACAGTTGGAGAGATATACCATGTTCTTTGATTGGAAGAATCAATATTATGAAAGTGACTATTCTACCCAAAGCAATCTACAGATTCAATTCAATTCCTATCAAATGCTGTGCCATTTTTTACAGAACTAGAACAAAAAATCTTAAAATTTCTTTGGAGACAGAAAAGGCCCCGAATAGCCAAAGCAGTCTTGAGGGCTAAAAATGGAGCTGGAGGAATCAGAGTCCCTGATTTCAGATTATACTATAAAGCTACAGTAATCAAGACAAGATGGGAGTGGCACAAAAAAAGAATCATAGATCAATGGAAAAAGATAGAAAGCCTAGAGGTAAACCCACACACCTATGGTCAAGTAATCTATGACAAAGTAGGCAAGGATATACAATGGAGAAAAGACAACCTCTTCAATAAGTTGTGCTGGGAAAACTGGACAGCTACATGTAAAAGAATGAAATTAGAACACTCCTTAACACCATACACAAAAATAAACACAAAATGGATTAGAGACACAAATGTAAGAGCGGACACTATAAAACTCTTAAAGGAAAGCATAGGAAGAACATTCTTTGACATAAATCACAGCAAGATCTTTTTTGATCCACCTCCTAGAGTAATGGAAATAAAATCAAATATAAACAAATGAGACCTGATGAAACTTAAAAGCTTTTGCACAACAAAGGAAACCATAAGCAAGACGAAAATACAACACAGAGAATGGGAGAAAACATTTGCAAATGAATCAATGGACAAAGGATTAATCTCCAAAATACAAAAACAGCACATGCAGCTCACTATTTTTTTTTTATTAGTTTCTGCTTTATAACAAAGTGAATCAGTCATACATATACATCTGTTCCCACATCCCCTCCCTCATGCATCTCCCTCCCTCCCACCCTCCCCATCCCACCCCTCCAGGCGGTCACAAAGCACCGAGCTGATCTCCCTGTGCTCTGCGGCTGCTTCCCACTATCTATCTACCTTACGTTTGGTAGTGTATATATGTCCATGCCTCTCTTTCCCTTTGTCACAGCTTACCCTTCCCCTTCCCCATATCCTCAAGTCCATTCTCAAGTAGGTCTGTGTCTTTATTCCCGTTTTACCCCTAGGTTCTTCATGACATTTTTTTTTTTTTAAATTCCATATATATGTGTTAGCATACGGTATTTGTCTTTCTCTTTCTGACTTACTTCACTCTGTATGACAGACTCTAGGTCTATCCACCTCATTACAAACAGCTCAGTTTCGTTTCTTTTTATGGCTGAGTAATATTCCATTGTATATATGTGCCACATCTTCTTTATCCATTCATCCGATGATGGACACTTAGGTTGTTTCCAGCTCCGGGCTATTGTGAATAGAGCTGCAATGAACATTTTGGTACATGTCTCTTTTTGAATTATGGTTTTCTCAGGGTATATGCCTAGTAGTGGGATTGCTGGGTCATATGGTAGTTCTATTTTTAGTTTTTTAAGGAACCTCCATACTGTTCTCCATAGTGGCTGTACCAATTCACATTCCCACCAGCAGTGCAAGAGTGTTCCCTTTTCTCCACACCCTCTCCAGCATTTATTGTTTCTAGATTTCTTGATGATGGCCATTCTGACTGGTGTGAGATGATATCTCATTGTAGTTTTGATTTGCATTTCTCTAAT
Organism: Hyperoodon ampullatus; assembly: GCF_949752795.1. Lineage (NCBI taxonomy): Eukaryota > Metazoa > Chordata > Mammalia > Artiodactyla > Ziphiidae > Hyperoodon > Hyperoodon ampullatus. The sequence goes on along the minus strand of NC_136926.1, from coordinate 53,911,052 downwards.
GATTAATGATGTTGAGCATTCTTTCATGTGTTTGTTGGCAGTCTGTATATCTTCTTTGGAGAAATGCCTATTTAAGTCTTCTGCCCATTTTTGGATTGGGTTGTTTGTTTTTTTGCTATTGAGCTGCATGAGCTGTTTATAAATTTTGGAGATTAATCCTTTGTCAGTTGCTTCATTTGCAAATATTTTCTCCCATTCTGAGGGTTGTCTTTTGGTCTTGTTTATGGTTTCCTTTGCTGTGCAAAAGCTTTGAAGTTTTATTAGGTCCCATTTGTTTATCTTTGTTTTTATTTCCATTTCTCTAGGAGGTGGGTCCAAAAGGATCTTGCTGTGATTTATGTCATAGAGTGTTCTACCTATGTTTTCCTCTAAGAGTTTGATAGTTTCTGGCCTTACATTTAGGTCTTTAATCCATTTTGAGCTTATTTTTGTGTATGGTGTTAGGGAATGATCTAATCTCATACTTTTACATGTCCCTGTCCAGTTTTCCCAGCATCACTTATTGAAGAGGCTGTCCTTTCTCCACTGTACATTCCTGCCTCCTTTATCAAAGATAAGTTGGCCATATGTGCGTGGGTTTATCTCTGGGCTTTCTATCCTGATCCACTGATCTATCTTTCTGTTTTTATGCCAGTACCACACTGTCTTAATTACTGTAGCTTTGTAGTATAGTCTGAAGTCAGGCAGCCTGATTCCTCCAGCTCCGTTTTTCGTTCTCAAGATTGCTTTGGCTATTCGGGGTCTTTTGTTTTGCCCTACAAATTGTGAAATTTTTTGTTCTACTTCTGTGAAAAATGCCAGTGGTAGTTTGATAGGGATTGCATTGAATCTGTAGATTGCTTTGGGTAGTAGAGTCATTTTCACAATATTGATTCTTCCAATCCAGGAGCATGGTATATCTCTCCATCTATTTATATCATCTTTAATTTCTTTCATCAGTATCTTATAATTTTCTGCATACAGGTCTTTTGTCTCCTTAGGTAGGTTTATTCCTAGATATTTTATTCTTTTTGTTGCAATGGTAAATGGGAGTGTTTTCTTGATTTCATTTTCAGATTTTTCATCATTAGTGTACAGGAATGCCAGAGATTTCTGTGCATTAATTTTGTATCCTGCTACTTTACCAAATTCATTGATTAGCTCTAGTAGTTTTTCGGTAGCATCTTTAGGATTCTCTATGTATAGTATCATGTCATCTGCAAACAGTGACAGCTTTACTTCTTCTTTTCCAATTTGGATTCCTTTTATTTCCTTTTCTTCTCTGATTGCTGTGGCTAAAACTTCCAAAACTAGGTTGAATAAGAGTGGTGAGAGTGGGCAGCCTTGTCTTGTTCCTGATCTTAGTGGAAATGGTTTCAGTTTTTCACCATTGAGGACAATGTTGGCTGTGGGTTTGTCATATATGGCCTTTATTATGTTGAGGAAAGTTCCCTCTATGCCTACTTTCTGCAGAGTTTTTATCATAAATGGGTGTTGAATTTTGTCGAAAGCTTTCTCTGCATCTATTGAGATGATCATATGGTTTTTCTCCTTCAACTTGTTAATATGGTGTATCACATTGATTGATTTGCGTATATTGAAGAATCCTTGCATTCCTGGAATAAACCCCACTTGATCATGGTGTATGATCCTTTTAATGTGCTGTTGGATTCTGTTTGCTAGTATTTTGTTGAGGATTTTTGCATCTATGTTCATCAGTGATATTGGCCTGTAGTTTTCTTTCTTTGTGACATCCTTGCCTGGTTTTGGTATCAAGGTGATGGTGGCCTCGTAGAATGAGTTTGGGAGTGTTCCTTCCTCTGATATTGTTTGGAAGAGTTTGAGAAGGATGGGTGTTAGCTCTTCTCTAAATGTTTGATAGAATTCGCCTGTGAAGCCATCTGGTCCTGGGCTTTTGTTTGATGGAAGATTTTTAATCACAGTTTCAATTTCAGTGCTTGTGATTGGTCTATTCATATTTTCTATTTCTTCCTGAGTCAGTCTTGGTAGGTTGTGCATTTCTAAGAATTTGTCCATTTCTTCCAAGTTGTCCATTTTATTGGCATAGAGTTGCTTATAGTAATCTCTCATGATCTTTTGTATTTCTGCAGTGTCAGTTGTTACTTCTCCTTTTTCATTTCTAATTCTACTGATTTGAGTCTTCTCCCTTCTTTTCTTGATGAGTCTGGCTAATGGTTTGTCAATTTTGTTTATCTTCTCAAAGATAAACAGCTTTTAGTTTGGTTGATCTTTGCTATCGTTTCCTTCATTTCTTTTTCATTTATTTCTGATCTGATCTTTATGATTTCTTTCCTTCTGCTAACTTTGGGGGTTTTTTGTTCTTCTTTCTCTAATTGCTTTAGGTGCAGAGTCAGGTTGTTTACTCGAAATGTTTCCTGTTTCTTAAGGTGGGATTGTATTGCTATAAACTTCCCCCTTAGAACTGCTTTTGCTGCGTCCCATAGGTTTTGGGTCGTCGTGTCTCCATTGTCATTTGTTTCTAAGTATTTCTTAATTTCCTCTTTGATTTCTTCAGTGATCACTTCGTTATTGAGTAGTGTATTGTTTAGCCTCCATGTGTTTGTATTTTTTACAGATCTTTTCCTGTAATTGATGTCTAGTCTCATAGCATTGTGGTCGGAAAAGATACTTGATACAATTTCAATTTTCTTAAATTTACCAAGGCTTGATTTGTGACCCAAGATATGATCTATCCTGGAGAATGTTCCATGAGCACTTGAGAAAAATGTGTATTCTGTTGTTTTTGGGTGGAATGTCCTATAAATATCAATTAAGTCCATCTTATTTAATGTATCATTTAAAGCTTGTGTTTCCTTATTTATTTTCATTTTGGATGATCTGTCCATTGGTGAAAGTGGGGTGATAAAGTCCCCTACTATGATTGTGTTACTGTCGATTTCTCCTTTTATGGCTGTTAGTATTTGCCTTATGTATTGAGGTGCTCCTATGTTGGGTGCATAAATATTTACAATTGTTATATCTTCTTCTTGGATCGATCCCTTTATCGTTATGTAGTGTCCTTCTTTGTCTCTTCTAATAGTCTTTATTTTAAAGTCTATTTTGTCTGATATAAGAATTGCTACTCCAGCTTTCTTTTGATTTCCATTTGCATGGAGTATCTTTTTCCATCCCCTTACTTTCAATCTGTATGTGTCTCTAGGTCTGAAGTGGGTCTCTTGTAGACAGCATATATATGGGTCTTGTTTTTGTATCCATTCAGCCACTCTGTGTCTTTTGGTGGGAGCATTTAGTCCATTTACATTTAAGGTAATTATTGATATGTATGTTCCTATTCCCATTTCCTTAATGGCTTTGGGTTCGTTATTGTAGCTATAGTCCTTCTGTTGTGTTTCTTGCCTAGAGAAGTTCCTTTAGCATTTGTTGTAAAGCTGGTTTGGTGGTGCTGAACTCTCTCAGGTTTTGCTTGTCTGTAAACCTTTTAATTTCTCCATCAAATCTGAATGAGATCCTTGCTGGGTAGAGTAATCTTGGTTGCAGGTTTCTCTCCTTCATCACTTTAATTATGTCCTGCCACTCCCTTCTGGCTTGTAGAGTTTCTGCTGAGAGATCAGCTGTTAACCTGATGGGGATTCCCTCGTGTGTTATTTGTTGTTTTTCCCTTGCTGCTTTTAATATGGTTTCTTTGTGTTTAATTTTTGACAGTTTGATTAATATGTGTCTTGGCGTATTTCTTCTTGGATTTATTCTGTATGGGACTCTCTGTGCCTCCTGGACTTGATTAACTATTTCCTTTCCCATATTAGGGAAGTTTTCAACTATAATCTCTTCAAATATTTTCTCAGTCCCTTTCTTTTTCTCTTCTTCTTCTGGAACCCCTATAATTCGAATGTTGGTGCGTTTAATGTTGTCCCAGAGGTCTCTGAGACTGTCCTCTGTTCTTTTCATTCTTTTTTCTTTATTTTTCTCTGCATCAGTTATTTCCACTATTTTATCTTCCACCTCACTTATCCGTTCTTCTGCCTCAGTTATTCTGCTATTGATCCCATCTAGAGTATTTTTCATTTCATTTATTGTGTTTTTAATCGATGCTTGATTCATCTTTAGTTCTTCTAGGTCCTTGTTAACTGTTTCTTGCATATTGTCTATTCTATTTCCAAGATTTTGGATCTGGGAAATAGAATCTTGGATCAGCTTTACTATCATTATTCTGAATTCTTTTTCAGGTAGACTGCCTATTACCTCTTCATTTGTTAGGTCTGGTAGGTTTTTATCTTGCTCCTTCACCTGCTGTGTGTTTTTCTGCTTTCTCATTTTGCTTATGTTACTGTGTTTGGGGTCTCCTTTTTGCAGGCTGCAGATTCGTAGTTCCCGTTGTTTTTGGTGTCTGTCCCCCGTGGCTAAGGTTGTTTCAGTAGGTTGTGTAGGCTTCCTGGTGGGGGGGACTAATGCCTGTGTTCTGGTGGTTGAAGCTCGATCTTGTCTTTCTGGTGGACAGGTCCACGTCTGGTGGTGTGTTTTGGGGTGCCTGTGGCCTTATTATGTTTTTAGGTAGCCTCTCTGCTAATGTGTGGGGTTGTGTTCCTGCCTTGCTAGTTGCTTGGCATAGGGTGACCAGCACTGTAGCTTGCTGGTCGTTGACTGAAGCTGGGTGCTGGTGTTGAGATGGAGATCCCTGGGAGATTTTCGCTGCTTGATATTATGTGGAGCTGGGAGGTCTCTTATGGACCCGTGTCCTGAAGTTGGCTCTCCCACTTCAGAGGCACAGCACTAACTCCTGGCTGCAGCGCCAAGAGCCTTTCATCCACCCGGCTCAGAATAACAGTGAGAAAAAGTAGAAAGAAATAATTAGTAGAAGAAAGAAAGAGAGATTGAAAGAAAGGAAGAAGGGAAGTAAGGAAGGAAGGAAGGAAGAAAGAAAGAAAGGAGGGAGGGAGGAAGGATGGAAAGAAAGGAAAGAAAGGAGGGAGGGAGGGAGGAATGAAAGCAAAAGGAAGAGTGAATGGAAGAAGAGAGGGAGGGAGGGAGGAAGGAAAGAAAGAAAGAAAGACAGGAGGGAGGGAGGGAGGGAGGAAGGAAAGAAAAAGAAAGTGGAAAGAAGAAGGGTGGGAGGGAGGGAGGGATGGAGGAAAGAAAAAGAAAGAAGGAAAGGAGGAGCGGAGGGAGGGAGGGAGGAAGGGAAGGGAGGAGAAAAAGAAAGAGCAGGTAAAGTAAAATAGAATAAAGTATGAAATATAGTAGCGTTATTAAAATTAAAAAGTAATTATTGAAAAAAAACACGGACCGAAAGAACCCTGGGACATATGGTGGAAGCAAAGCTATACAGAGAGAATCTTACACAGAAGATTACACATACACATTCACAAAAAGAGAGCAGGGGGAAAAATCAAAAATCTTGCTCTCCAAGTCCACCTCCTCGATTTGGGATAATTCATTGTAAAAAGAGGAAAAGGGCGAAAAGTCTGAAATCTTGCTAAGTCCACCTCCTTAATTTGAGATAATTCGTTGTAAAAAGAGGAAAAAAAAAAGAGGGGGAAGTCTTAAATCTTGTCCTCAAGGTCCACTTCCTCAATTTGGGATGATTCGCTGTCCATTCATGCACTCCACAGACGCAGGGCACATCAAATGGACCGTGGAGCTTTAATCCGCTGCCTCGGAGGCTGCACAGAGAGATTTCCCTGTCTCTGCTCTCACAGCTCCCGGGTCTCAGCCTTGGACCTGGCCCCGCCTCTGCGCGTAGGTCGCCGGAGGGCGTCCGTTCTTCGCTCAGACAGGACGGGTTTAAAGGAGCCGCTGATTCGGGGGCTCTGGCTCACTCAGGCAGAGGGGAGGGAGGGGAATGCCCTCTCCTCGCGCACCAGGCAACAAAAGGGAAAAAAGTCTCTTGCCTCTCCGGTAGCTCCAGACCCTTTCCCCGGACTCCCTCCGGGCTAGCACTAACCCCTTCAGGCTCTCTTCCTGCCGCCAGCCCCAGACCTCTCCCTGCGCTCCAACTGAAAGCCGATACCCGAGCCTCAGCTCCCAGCCCCGCCCGCCCTGGCGGCCGAGCAGACAAGTCTCTCGGGCTGGTGTGTGCCTGAGGGCACCGATCCTCTGTGCCAAAATCTCTCTGCTTTGCCCTCCACACCCCTGTTGCTGTGCTCTCCTCCGCTACTCGGAAGCTTTTCCCCTCCGCCACCTGCAGTCTCCGCCCTCGAAGGGGCTTGTAGTGTGTAGAAACCTTCCCTCCTTCACGGCTCCCTCCCACTGGTGCAGGTCCCGTCCATATCCTATTGTCTCTGTTTATTCTTTTTTTCTTTTGACCTACCCAGGTATGTGGGGAGTTTCTTGCCTTTTGGGGGGTCTGAGGTCTTCTGTCAGCGTTCAGTAGGTGTTCTGTTGGAGTTGTTCCACGTGTAGATGAATTTCTGATGTATCTGTGGGGAGGAAGGTGATCTCCGCGTCTTACTCTTCCGCCATCTTCCTCCGGCTCCCAGCTCACTATTAAAAAAACAAAAAACCCAATCCAAAAATGGGCAGAAGACCTAAATAGACATTTCTCCAAAGAAGACATACAGATGACCAAGAAGCACATGAAAAGCTGCTCAACATCACGAATTATTAGACAAATGCAAATCAAAACTACAATGAGGTACCCCCTCACACAAGTTAGAAGGGGTGTCATCAGAAAATCTACAAACAACAAATGCTGGAGAGGGTGTGGAGAAAAGGGAACCCTCTTGCACTGTTGGTTGGAATGTAAATTGATGCAGCCAGTAAGGAGAACAGTGTGGAGGTTCCTTAAAAATCTAAAAATAAAATTACCATATACTCCAGCAACCCCACTACTGGGCATATACCCAGAGAAAACCGTAATTCAAAAAGACACATGCACCCCATTATTCATTCCAGCACTATTTACAATAGCCAGGACATGGAAGGAACCTCAATGCCCATTGAGAGATGAATGGATAAAGAAAATGTGGTACATATATACAATGGAATATTACTCAGCCATAAAATGGAACGAAATTGGGTCATTTGTAGAGATGTGGATGGATCTAGAGACTGTCCTACAGAGTTAAGTAAGTCAGAAAGAGAAAAACAAATATCGTATATTAACTCATATATGTGGAACCTAGAAAAATGGTACCGAAGAACCGGTTTGCAGGGCAGAAATTGAGACACAAATGTAGAGAACAAACACATGGACACCAAGGGGGGAAAGCGGCAGGGGTGTGAGTGTGGTGGTGTGATGAACTGGACAATTGGGATTGACATGTATACACTGATGTGTATAAAATTGATGACTAATAAGAACATGCTGTATAAAAAAATAAATAAAATGAAATTAAAAATTAAAAAAAAATAAAAGAATAGTGTGAAACTAAAAATTCTAAACTATCAAAACAAAATCGTAAGAAAGATGTGAAAAAACAAAGTCTATTGTGAATATCTCCTTCATAGTGATGGTGATTAAAAGTGTCGAAAAGTAAAAATAGATATTCCAAGGTCCAGCCACAAATCTAATTCAACCATCTTCTTTCAAAGGGATCCAGGAATCTGAGTTTTTGTTAAACTTGCCTGTGATTCTGATGAATCACTGTCAGGCAGACTTTTGGGAAGCACTGATTTATAGGATAGTTTCTGAAGCTAGAAATAAGCACTCATGCTGCCTGTCAGTACCCTGGCTACCATTGCCCACATTTCTAGATAACTGGATGCAAAGGCACTTCCTCTGCCTTCATTCCTATTTCATTAGGTGGAACTTTATGTAACGCAATGAAAAAGAATTCTGAGACATTGATTATGGAGATGCTATGTAGTCGGACTTTGATTTTTTATAAAAAATATGAATTGTATTAAATGAACTATAATATCATGTACAGCTTCAAATTTAAATGAATTTATAAAACATATTATACTTAGGAATGTTATTTAGGGAAATTATAAAATTCTGTTCAGAAAATGCTCAGAAACTCATAGTCTAGATGGCTTGACAGTAGGCATCAGGTGGGAGGCAGGAAGCATGGTATTATTTCTCTAAGTTTCTCCTGTTCCTATAATGCGCTCTTCACCCTGGACATATAATAAGTACATATATATTTAAATAAGGTATTGAGTCAATGAAAACAAACTTCCTTGGGTGTATCTTGGGAAATACAAGATAAAATCAAACCAGAAATGTAATAGTTGAGTGCTACTATTTGCTGGTAAGCACTGACTGAGACGTCATATCTTAAATTTGAATGTCTAGAGTAAATGAATCTAAAAGGATTTCTAGGAAGGCTTGCTGAAAACAAAATAGAAAGGAAACAGTGACAAGGGGAACAGAGGGCAGAATGAATAAAAAGTGGAGGTGAAGTTTTATGATAATTTTGTAGTCATAAAGTCATCAAATTTCAGGTTTGGCAGGAACCTTAAAGGTCATTCCTGCCAATCACACATCTTATACTAGAAAACTCTAATTTTGCTCCCCTCCAGTGAGATGAATCAGTACCTCTGAAGACTCTACTTTTCCTCCTTGGAAGTTCTAACTGTAAAATGTTTCCATCTTTAGAACTTTATGCTATCTCTCTGACATTTCCTCTCTTAGCATCTATTTTTCACATGGACTTATGATGGCATAGTCTTATCTCATCTACATGTCAGATTTACAAACACACACACTTCCACAGAATCTTCTGATCTTCTATTTAAATCTATAAAAGAGATTTCTAATTTTCTCAGGTATTCTTCAGATGGTATGGTTCTTAACTCCTGAATTGCCTTCCTGAAACTTCCTTTAGGAGTTCAGATTTAGGTAATCAGAATTGTCTGATGACTTTGGAATACAGGTAGAATAATATTATCCTTGTTCCTAATGTTTTTCTTGGATGATTGTTCCCCAACACCAGTGCAGATTTGTCTTTTGGTAGCTTCTATTATGACAAGTATACTGTGTAGTCAATAAACATACCATAAATATATTTTGCAGTTAATATCTAAAATTTTCATGCAAAACTATTCTGTATCTCAGTATAAGTCATTCATGTAAATTACCCAATATATGGCCTTGGGTCAGACCATTAAAACTTTCTTCAATGTTTGCATTAATCCACTTACCAGCATTTATTTATGATTTTATAACCCATTGCTTACCTAAGTGATTAGCTATGTAACTATTTCATTTTTTAATTGTTCACAAAAGAGACATTGCCAAATGCTCTGTTAAAATACAAATATGTGAAAAGTACTGGATTATCCCTCATGTAAGAGACTAGTGGCAGAGAAAAATTATGCTTTTTTTTTTTTCCCTTGGTGAACCCATGTTGGGTCCTATTGTCTTGAATTTTTCTAATGCTATGTACTCTCAAGCCATCTCTTTAATATACCGTTATTAAATATTGCTGAAATTTGATGAAAAATTCATGAGCAGTTGAAGAAATTACCCTCTTTTTCCTTTGCAAAGCAGTCTCTCATTTGAGCATTTCGTGCTTCCATTACATTTTTTATTCTTCCAAAGTCCATCAAAGAACATTATGCACCTCATTTAAAAGTTTATTCAAGACCCTAAAATATAATTAATCTTAGTTTCCAAACTTGAATTTATGTAGGGCAGCAAGATGTTTTACAAAGTTCATTCAGCAACTATGTAGACCTTAGTAATGCTTATTCTACCCTCCCATGTCAGAAGATAATTCTCTTCAACAGAAAATGTAAAATCAAATAGAAATTCTTAAGTTCTACTTTGCCTACAATATCCATCCAGATTATATGATGAAATATATACATGTATCTTAGTTTTCATATATATAATATATATAGCACTGTTAAACTTTGAAATTTTGCTCCAAACAGACTTTGCAGTGTTTGATTTGTCTTAGTCTTTATGGGAAAATCATATCAAGAACAGATGAAATAATCACATTTTTTTTAGACCAGGGCTACTATGAGATAAATTCAGGCCAGAATCTGATTAATCACTCCACCATGTCTGACAGAAGGACTTCAGTGACTTACTGGGGCCCTGAGGACTTTAGCTAGTTCAGAGCTAGTGCCTCCAAACACCCAAAGGGTCTGGAGGTTTCCCTTTTCCCACTGTCTATTTGTTAAAGTTTATCTTGGGGAAAGTTAAGAAGAAGATTAAAGTATAACGTTTCTGAATGTATTGTAAGATCTTTCCTCAAAGGAACTTAGTCTAATTTTAATTCAAGAAACTCTGGGGGACTTCCCTGGTGGTCCAGTGGTTAAGACTTTGCCTTCTAATGCAGGGGGTGTGGGTTGGATCCCTGGTCAGGGAGCTAAGATCCCACATGCCTCATGACCAAAAAATCAAAACATAAAACAGAAGCAATATTGTAACAAATTCAATAAATACTTTAAAAATTGTCTACATCAAAAAAATATTTTTTAAAAAAAAAAAAGAAGAAGAAGCAGCTCTCTGGATCTGTGAACTGACTCAGGACTGAAAATTGGATAAAGTCCCATTGTTCTCTCTTATATTAGCTCAGTTAAAAATTCTGGTCACCAGGCATAGAGGTTTTGGTTATACTGATCCTCTGAGTCAGTTCAGGCTACTATAACAAAACATCATAAACTGGGTGACTAAAACAACAAACATTTATTTCTCACAATTCTGAAGGCCAGAAGTCTCAGAACAAGGTGCCAGTGGATTTGATGTCTGAGGAAAGCCTACTTCCTGGTTCACTATTCCTGGTCTTCTTGCTGTGTCCTTACATGGTGGAAAGCAGAGAGAGGAAGCAAGCTCTCTTTTGACTCTTATAAGAGCATTAATCACATACATGAAGGCTCTACTCTCATGACCTCATCTAATTCTAATTACCTCCCACAGGCCTCATCTTCTAGTACCATCACATTGAGGGGTAGGGTTTCAACATATGAGTTTGGAGGAGATACAAACATTCAGTCTTTAACACAAATCAAGTAGGCAGTAAGTGGCAAGCCCATTTATTTTGGCTTTGGGAACCCCATTAATTAGCCATTTCAAATGGATCAAGCCACTCTGATAACCTCTTCTGACATTTGATCTTTTATATCAACCATGCCCAATTGGTACTGTCTCACCCACTCAGGGTTCTCTCAGCTCCACTGAGTCCAAACCAATAGCTACACAACTCACATTTATTCCCAGTCTACAAGAGGTGGCTAATTGTTGATACACAACCTCAGGAATTTCCTGGGTGAAATCTGAAATGGCCACTCCATACAAGGTGGGCAAGATGTAACCAAAGAAAGAGGAAGAATACTCCAGATAGATGGCAGTTTTAATAAGCATGGGGACTTACATATGAGGCTTGTCTTGAGCACTGAAAGAGGAGTAGACACTTCAACTGCCCAGCAGACTTTAAAGCATTTACATAGGGCCCTTAACAGGGTTGTCACTTGTACAGTCCAGATGGTCTCAAAAACACATTGCCCTCTTAAACGCAGGCCTCACTGAGAACTCAAGGGAGAACATTCATTCCAGGAACAGGGGAGGGAGTGAGGAGCTTCTATTGGCCCAAGCTCAGCTCTTGGTACAATTGGTGTCACATCTTCTCCGTGACCTCCTCCAACACTAATCCAGTCATTTCATTGATGCTAAGACTTCCTCATGAAGTGTTTTCCAACACCATGTTGAAGAGAACATGCTCTGGGCTCTCTTGGAAAAGAAATCATGGGGATGGTCTCCCATTATAAATTCTATCTACCCAAGTCTACTGATTTATTCCTCTGTATTAAACTGAGAAATATATGTGTAGCATATTAATTTAGCTGAGTCCACCAAATTTTAAATCAACTGACTGATTAAAAAAAAATCAGAGGTATGTGTGGGTGGTTGGGGTGGGGGGGAACCTCCTGCAGCTGCTTGAACTCACATTCCTCAGAATCTCAGGTAAGTAAACTCATGTCAGGAAATGTGTCCTTCCTTCCTAGATGTAGTAGTATCCTCAGGTACTTTTATCTGAGTATCCTCAGAATCTTTTTCCAAACTTTTAAAAAATGATATAAATTAGCAAAGCTATTATTTATTTTGTGATTAAGCTGTTTCCTCCCAAGTATGACGTTATAACTGGAATCCTGGTCCATGCTGAGATCTGTTCTTAGTTACATGTCTGAGTCATTAGAAGTGTGACGGGGGATCTAAAGGGAGATGGCAACACCATGCAAAGGAACTAAATGAGACAATGTAGTTATGGGACCTGTTATATCAGAAAGGACAGGAGAGGCTGATTCTGATTCTGCTGGCAGTGGGAACTCTGTGGTGTTTGGGGGTTTGGTAATAGAAGTCGCAGAAATCCTTTCAAACCGTCTTCTTCCAATATTTAGATTTCACTTTTTAAGATCAATTCTCTAGTTTTCATGTAGAAAATTTGACAATAATATGAATTTGAATTCGAATATAATTTAGCAACCCAAAATATTGTTTCTATTTTATTTCTGGTATATCAGCCAAAATATTAGGCAACACACCAGAAGAAAAAAAAATATTAGTTAGTGTTTTTTTTTTTAGAATATGATTAGCAATGCCAATTCTCAAATTGTTTCACCTACTCCAGTTTCTTTGTTTTTAATTTAAAAAATTAAGGTAAATTTGTGAATTTTTCCAACAAATACTACTGAGATTATAATTGGGGCTGCATTAAACATAAAGATCAATTTTGGAAGAATTGACATATTAAACATTTAAATCTGTCAGACCATAAACACAGTTATCTCTATATTTATTTAGGTCTTAGTTTTCCTCCTCAGTGTTTTATAGTTTTCATCATATAAATATTGTACATATTTTGCTAAATTCATCCTTAACTAGGTCATGTTTTTGATGCTATTATAAATAGTACTTTCTAAAATTTCTATTTCTGATGTTTGTTGACAGTGTAGAAAAGAGAAATGTATGTATAGACACAAACACAGACACAAACACACACCTTCTAACCTATAATCTTGTTAAACATGCTTATTAGATCTAGCACCTTTTTTTTGTGGAAACTTGAAGATTATATATGTAGACAATCAAGTATGCAAATAAAGATCATTTTATTTATCTTTGTTTAGTCAATATACCTTTTATTTCTTTATCTTGCCTTATTGCACTAACTAGAACCTCCACACTTTAAGCTGGGATGATGTGTGCAGACATTCTCGCTCTGTTCTTCATCTTGAATAAAAAAAAGCATCCATCTTTCAACATTAAATATGAAGCTAACAACAGTTTTTCTAGATATGCCTTGAGAAAATTCCCTTTAATTCTTAGTTTGCTTATATTGTTTTATCATAAATATTATGTTTGCCAAATGTGTTTTTTCTGTCTCTATTGAGATGACTATGTGTTTTCTCAGTATATATTGATGGCATGGAAAATTACATTGATTAATTTTCAATTTTTTGTCTAACATTGTCTTTCTATGTAAAAAAACATTTGGTTATGATATAATATCATTTTTATATATTACTGGATTCTATTTGCTAATATTTTAGTAATGATTTTGGACTATGTTTATAAATTTTCTTTTCTTGAAATATCTTTGGCATCAGAGGAAGGCAAACATCATAAGATGAGTTGAGAATTCCCTCTTTTAAATTCTCCAGAAGAATTTGTGTAGAGTTGATTTCCTCTTTTCCTTAAATGTTTTGTAAAATTTCTAAGTAAAGCTATATGAGCTTTACTTTTTTCTTTGTTGTATGGTGTTTTACTATAAATCCAATGTTTAAGATAGATATAGGAATATAAAGTTCTTCTTGATTGAATTTAGTAGTTTGTTTATTACATGGAATATGTTTCAACAATTATAAAATGCATTGGCTTAAGGTTGATAATATTTTCTTTTAAATTTGCATGATCTCTTTTAACAGCCCCTCATTTATCACTGATACAGTAATCTGTGTTTTCTCTCCTTTTCCCTGATTATTCTGTATATAAATGTATTAATTTAGTTGATTTTTTGAAAACCAGATTTTGGGTTTATTTCTTTTTCTCCCTTTTATTTCTCCCTTTCTTACTTTCTTCCCTTTTTTTGGTATTTGATTTTGATTATTATTTTTATTTACCTCCTCTGCTTACTTTTGTTTAATTTTTTTCTTTTCTTGTTGTTGTTTCTTAAGGTAAATACTTAAAACATTGATTTGATACCTTTACTGTACATAATATAAACATTTACTTCTATAAATTGTTCTGTGAGCCCATTTTAGCCACAATCCACCCATTTTTATACATTTTGATTAGATGTATAACCAGCTAAAATATTTTCTAGAGTTCCAGTTCTGTATGAGGGGAAATTTTAAAACTCTATTATTTTTCTCACTGAACACACTATAAAAAAATGTATATATATAACATATAAAGAGTAGTGGGAATAGTGAGAAAGAAGATAAGAATTTAAAGTATTATAGAACCAGTGATGAATTTAATATATTTTATTCCTCCAGCATGCCTATTGGAGAGGAATACTCTTCTCCCTCAGAGTAATAGCCACTGCCATCTTCTTTTGAGGCTTCTACAACTGCCTCCATGGTTTTGTTTGTCATATGGCTTGTAAAAGAATAGAGGAAAAAATAAACAGGAATTTTTCACACCCTGAGCATTATTCTTTCTTTAGCCAGTACTGGCAGACTTGCCCTGGAGCTGTCTGTTTGTGCTGATATGCATTTCTGGGTTTCAGACTGTATTGAATTCAGGCTAAGAAATATAATTAATATTATTTTCTGTTTGTTCACACACATTGTTTATTTTCCCCACAGGAGCTATTAGCAGTTTAATCATTGTGGCCTTAAAAATCTCTCTCTGATCATTCCAACATCTGGGTCATCTCTGAGTCTGGTTTTGTTTGTTGCTTTGCCTCTTGACAGTGGATTGAATGGTCATTTTTTTCTTGACTTTCTGTTTATCTTGTCATCATGAAAGTAAAGATTGAGATAAAAATAATTACTAAGGGAAATTAAATACTGATCCTTTTATCATGCTGTTAATATGGGCAGTTGAGTAAACTTAGTCGGGAGTTGACTGGGGCATAAGAGTTATTGCTGCCATAGCTACTTTCAGTGGGACAAAAAATTTAAATTTCTCTTACAGAGGACTAGTGTTTAGTACCTGTGTTGAGATTTTGGTGAGATTTTGGTCAGAGTTAGTCCTCCATTCCCAGCTTTCAAAAAACCCCACATGACTCTGCCACAGTAAAAAATCTTTCTCCATGTTTTTCCACCTCCCCTAGAAGTAGAATGTTGTTTCTTGGTATATTTTGCTAGTTTCATGATCATGTCAGGAAGGGATTCTCCGTTGCTCTGGTTCAGCTTCCATTTTAAGGCAGTCCTATGTACTAGAGGCTTAAGTTGAGGCTTTTTCAGAGTTCCATACTTTCTTCCCTGTGGCACCCACATCTTCCTTGTATCTGAATTAGTCTTTATTGATATTTCCTTATTTTTTCCCAGAAGTAGGAGGCCTCTACTTGGTATCAGAAGAGGATAAGAAGATTTTCACTATCTAGAAACTAGTTTTGAATGAATGTAGATTTTTTACCCTTTCTCCAGAGGCACAGTTTTCCTTTCACCTTCTGGTCCTTGTGGACCATAGTCTTTGTGGCTTTAAGCTTTTGCTTTATAGGAGAGAAGAGTCTGGAGGAAAAGCAAGCATATTTTGCCTGTTCCTGTACAACTAAATAGGTGGTGGTCTTTGCTTGTATGCCTACACCAATAACAGAGTCTTTCTTCTGGTTTCCTCTTCTACCCACAATCTTTCCTAGAGTACCTAGAGAAGACCCATAGCAGTGAGCTTGTGGGTCAGGGGAAAATCCCTTTAGTCAGGGGACCCCAGCTATTTTAGACTAACATGCTAACCTACACTTCACCATTGTCAGTTCTTTAAAATTATAGCACATTAATTTTCACCCGCTGCTATTGTGTCTAGCAGGATGCGTCTTTTAGCTGTGCAGTGCCACAGATGGGTTTGCATAACCCATGTCTCTTTGGAGTGGCTACTCACACTTTAGATTTCAGGTTATCTGATCATCTTGTAACCTCGACATTCTGATGAACTTTTGAAAAGTTATGATTTGATAGTTTGATCAGCTTTTTCTAATTATTATTATGGGAGCATCCTCCTTTACAACTTTCTACATCTTCATTGGAACAAGAAGATTCCTGTCTTTGCCTTTAATATTGTTTCTTCTCAAAATGTATCTTACATCCCTTCTTACTTTTTGGTGTATACAGGCTCTGCACATGTGAATATTTGACTTTTTCTTTCTCTGAAACTGGAATTTGTTGCCTGTACTGATTATTTGTCAGTTAGCATTTACCAGTCCCTAGATATGTTTTATTTTTTCATATGTGAATTTAACACTGGTTTAGACTACATATTCTTTGTGAAAAAAAAAAAACTTTTATACTTTTAATATCCCTCTCCATGTTCACAGTCAGCACATAGAAACTGCTTTTGAATGAATGTAGATTTTTTGGACGAAGCTCATCAGAGTAGCATTGTGACTAACATTTCCCTCTCTCTCTCTTCTCTACAAGCAGGCTATTTCACAAAGTTAGATTTTAAAGATGATTGAATGGGATCATGGTGTTCATACTTTGCTCGCATGTTCTAGGTGAGGGGTTTGGGCTGTGGCTGGAAACAGAGGATCAGCCTCTCTCTATGATAGTTCCTTATGGCACACATTAAGGCTCCATCAGTAACTTGGCCTGAAGTCATTTTCTGACCGTGTTTATGGGCTTACTCTACTTATAGGTTAAGGGTACCTGTGTTAGCACTGTCATCTGTGGTTGGTGTTGCTGCCTGCCTCTTTTTGGAACCCACTGAAAATAGCAAATTCAGATGATATACTGAAGAATTGATCCTAAGATATGTGAAACTCGCTAACCCAAAGCTCTAACCAAATGAACAGAGTTCCTCAATTAGATCACCAGAATACTACATGTCCACCCAGAGAAAGGAGCAGCATGCTAACAGTTAAAGGCCAAGTGGGCTCCCCAAGTAAGTCTTCTAATTGAAGAATGCTGTTAGCTTTATGCCATCAAACTGCAGGCAATTAAAAATGAAAAGATCTATGTATTTATAGTTTGACCCCTCATAAGTTGTATGCGTGTGTGAAAGAGAAAGACAGGGAGAGACAGAGAGAGGAACCTGGAAAAAATATAACAAAATAACAACTTTGTTTTTATTTGTTTCTCAAATTAGGGCCTAAATTAATACATCACATTTCTCTCAGGACAGTTCCAGGAAAGATTAATGCAAAAGTGATGCATTCTATCTTTTATCTCAATTGTGTGACAGAAGTCTTGCAAAGTTGAAAAGCTGCTAATTTAGTAGTCAACAGTGTCAAATAAAATTTCTAAACTGTACGTCTATAAAAGAACATCTTAGCAATAAGGCACAGCAAATATGCTTCAAAATAGTGCAGTCAGCAAATCTGTTTCAGGTTTTGAAATATCTAGCAATGACATTTATTAGAAAGAAACTATAATATATCAGTGATATAAAAAGCTGTCTCTTCATCAGCATTGCTTTATTATAGGCACTAATTTTGTGCAAAATCCTTTAGATTCTTTGCAAAGCACCTGCTGAACTTAAAGAAATATGATGAGTGCTTGCACAGAGACAGATGTAGCTTAGCCACATAATACTGTATTTGACTTTGTGGTGTTAACAATAAATGAACTGAGCATACCAATACAGAAGGCTTAAATCTTCCTCATATTTGTGTAAAGTTTTCAATGAATATACTGTTTGTGCTGATTCTTTCTTCATCAAATTTGAAAATATAAACAAATGACAATTATAAGAATTCTATCGACTGAATTTTTTTAATTAACTTGAATCACATTGAAGACAATGGTATGAAATCACACTCCCTTCTCCCACCAACTCCCACCTATTTCAATTTTCCTAACTGGCTGTTTTCTGGCTACTTTTCTCTTTGTACTTTCCACCCATGCATCCATTCATTCATCCATTCATCACATCCTGTTTATTCTATCAGATTACTTGAAAATTTCATGTTATAGATGAATCTGCTTCAAGGTCAAATATGATGGCATTATTGCTCAGTAAAACATGGAAATAGAATAAGAAAGACCATTTTCTCATTCCCTCTTCTGTTGCACAAGATTAGTTTTATATGTTGATTGATTTTTTGTGGTAGGTTAAGTAGATTTCAATGAATTTCACTCACCCAGTGTTGACTAGATTAAGATGAAAAATTGTTTATCCATATCACTTTTTCTCTCCTCTCTTCCACATCTTCTAATTTATATGTTCAGATGATATTGTATTTGTACATATATGATGTAGTCTCTATGTGGGCCTACATGTATTCACAATCCTTAGTGAATTAACTATTCTTTCTTCATGGATTCTTATTTGTGTTGTAATTTTAAATAGTGGTACTTTAATTTTACTTCTTCAGATAAGCTCTGTGCTTGGGAAAACCATAAAACAATGAAACCTCATTAATATTTATATCAATGACTACACAGCATTATAGTCATAATCTCTGGAACTAGTTCTCACCAGTTCAGAATTAATTATCAAGTTCAGTTTTAATTGCATTCTTCTAAATTACAACCCGTCCCCTCCCCCCAAAAAAAGACTATAATGAATTATCTGGTAAGTACTTTACTGGGACTAATGCATCTAGGAGAGCTTCTGAAAATCCTATTCTTTTTTTTTTTTTTTTTTTTTTTTTTGTTGTATGGTACACGGGCTTCTCACTGTTGTGGCCTTTCCCGTTGTGGAGTGCAGGCTCAGTGGTCTTGGCTCACGGGCCCAGCTGCTCCACGGCATGTGGGATCTTCCCAGACTGGGGCATGAACCCATGTCCCCTGCATCGGCAGATGGACTCTCAATCACTGCGCCACCAGGGAAGCCCTGAAAATCCCATTCTTAATGTCTAATAACAAAATGAAGACATATGATGCCAAACCAGCATTCTAATCCTTGTTATCTAAGGTATTAAACAATTGAGTCTGCTTCCTGGGGTTTAATATATTGAATTTTCACTCAAGATTCAGAAAGAATTTAACTGAGTTTAGGGAAATTTGTATCAAAAATTAAACCCTAAACAATCATTGTTTTGCTCTCCTATAGTTGTGAGTCTGAAATAGCATACAGAGAGAAGTATGTGAAGGGTGACCTCTGGAGAACAGCTGACCCTTCATTTAAAAAAAAATTAAATATTTTCTCCCATTCTGAGGGTTCTCTTTTGGTCTTGTTTATGGTTTCCATTGCTGTGCAAAAGCTTTGAAGTTTCATTCTGAGGGTTCTCTTTTGGTCTTGTTTATGGTTTCCTTTGCTGTGCAAAAGCTTTGAAGTTTCATTAGGTCCCATTTGTTTATCTTTGTTTTTATTTCCATTCCTCTAGGAGGTGGGTCCAAAAGGATCTTGCTGTGATTTATGTCATAGAGTGTTCTGCCTATGTTTTCCTCTAAGAGTTTGATAGTTTCTGGCCTTACATTTAGGTCTTTAATCCATTTTGAGCTTATTTTTGTGTATGGTGTTAGAGAATGATCTAATCTCATACTTTTACATGTCCCTGTCCAGTTTTCCCAGCTGCTGGTGGGAATGTGAATTGGTACAGCCACTATGGAGAACAGTATGGAGGTTCCTTAAAAAACTAAAAATAGAACTACCATATGACCCAGCAATCCCACTACTAGGCATATACCCTGAGAAAACCATAATTCAAAAAGAGACATGTACCAAAATTTTCATTGCAGCTCTATTCACAATAGCCCAGAGCTGGAAACAGCCTAAATGTCCATCATCGGATGAATGGATAAAGAAGATGTGGCACATATATACAATGGAATATTACTCAGCCATAAAGAGAAATGAAACTGAGCTATTTGTAATGAGGTGGATAGACCTAGAGTCTGTCATACAGAGTGAAGTAAGTCGGAAAGAGAAAGACAAATACCGTATGCTAACACATATATATGGAATTTAAAAAAAAATGTCATAAAGAACCTAGGGGTAAAACGGGAATAAAGACACAGACCTACTTGAGAATGGACTTGAGGATACGGGGAGGGGGAAGTGTAAGCTGTGACAAAGTGAAAGAGAGGCATGGACATGTATACACTACCAAACTTGAGGTAGATAGATAGTGGGAAGCAGCCGCAGAGCACGGGGAGATCAGCTCGGTGCTTTGTGACTGCCTGGAGGGGTGGGATGGGGAGGGTGGGAGGGAGGGAGATGCATGAGGGAAGGGATGTGGGAACGGATGTATATGTATGACTGATTCACTTTGTTATAAAGCAGAAACTAATAAAAAAATTTATTTAAAAAAATTAAAAAACACATTTAGCACCAATATATAAAGGTGTTAAAGAGTCAGAGTATTAACATACATCATTTGAAGTAAATGAGATCTACTTAAAACTTTTCTACCCAGAATGTTAAAACTGCAGGAGAAATAAGAAAGAAAAACCGTAATATTCTCGGAAAGTTACTTGAAATAAAATAAAATTTTAAAAATAAAGGCTTGTTAAAACTTGATTGAGGATGGCAGAGTAAAAGGACATATGCTCACTCCCTTTTGTGAGAGCATTGGAATCATAATTAACTGCTGAATAATCATCAACAGGATGACACTGGAACTCACCAAAAAAGGATCCCTCAAATACAAAGACAAAGGAGAAGCTGCAGTGAGATGGTAGGAGGGGAGCAATCACAATAAAATCAAATTCCATGACTGTTGAGTGAGCGATTCAAAAACTGGAGAACAATTATAACACAGAAGTCCATACACTGGAGTGAAGGTTCTGAGCCCCACAACAGGCTTCCCAACCTAAGGGTTTGCAATGGGAAAAGGAATTCCCAGGGAAACAGACTTTGAAGGCTAGCAGAATTTGATTAGAGGACTTCAACAGAACTGGGCAAAACAGAGACTCCACTCTAGTAGGGCACACACAAAGTAGTGTGCACATCAGGACACATTGGAAAGAACAGAGACCCTGTAGGAGGCAGAACCAGACATACCTGCTAGTGTTAGAGTGTCTCCTGCCAAAGCAGGGGGCAGTTATGGCTCAGACAGGGACAAGGACACTGGCAGCCGAAGTTCTGGGAAGTACTCTTTGGCATGTGCCCTCCCAGAGGCCGCCATTAGCCCCACCAAAGAGCCTGTAGACTCCAGTGCTGTGTTGCCACAGGCCAAACAACCAACAGGGAGATAACTCAGCCCCACCCATCAGCAAACAAGCAGATTAAAGTTCTACTAAGCTCTGCCTGCCAGAGCTACAACAGCTATACCCACCACCAGTCCCTCCCATCAGGAAGCTTGCACAAACCTGTTAGGTAGGCTCATCCAGTAGAGGCAAGACAGCAGAAGTAAGAAGAACTACAATCCTGGAACCTGTGGAATGAAAACCACATTTACAAAAAGATAGACGAAATGAAAAGGCAGAGGGCTATGTACCAGATGAAGGAACAAGATTAAACTCCAAAAACAACTAAATGAAGTGGTGACAGGTAACCGTCCAGAAAAAGAATTCAGAATAATGATAGCGTAGATGACCCAGAACCCCAGAAAAAGAAAAGAGGCAAATATCAAGAAGATGCAAGGAATGTTTAACACAGACCTAGAAGCATTAAAGAACAAACAGATGAACAATAGAATAACTGAAATGAAAAATACACTAGAATGAATCAATAGCAAAATAACTGAGTCAGAAGAATGGATAAGTGACATGGAAAACAGATTGGTGGAATTCACTGCCAAAGAACAGAATAAAGAAAAACGAATGAAAAGAAATAAAGACAGCCTAAGAGACATTTGGGACAACATTAAATGCACCCACATTCACATTATGGGACTCCCAGAAGGAGAATAGAGAGAGAGAGAGTACCCGAGGAAATATTTGAAGAGATTATAGTGGAAGATTTCCCTAAAATGGGAAAGGCCATAGCCACCCAAGTCCAGGAAGTGCAGAGAGTCCCAGGCAGGAAAAAGCCAAGGAGAAACACGCTGAGACACAGAGTAATCAAACTGACAAAAATCAAAGACAAAGAAAAATTATTAAAAGCAACAAGGAAAAAATGACAAATGACATACAAGGGAACTCCCATAAGCTTAACAGCTGATTTCTCAGAAGAAACTCTACAAGCCAGAAAGAAGTAGCATGATATACTTAAAGTGATGAAAAGGAAGAGCCTACAACCAAGATTAGGGAACTCCCATAAGCTTAACAGCTGATTTCTCAGAAGAAACTCTACAAGCCAGAAAGAAGTAGCATGATATACTTAAAGTGATGAAAAGGAAGAGCCTACAACCAAGATTATTCTATCCAGCAAGGATCTCATTCAGATTCGACGGAGTAATCAAAAGCTTTACAGACAAGCAAAAGCTAAGAGAACTCAGCACCACCAAACCAGCTCTACAACAAATGATAAATGATCCACTCTAAGTGGGAAACACAAGAGAAGAAAAGGACCTACAAAAACAAACCCAAAACGATTAAGAAAACTGTAATATGAACATACATATCGATAATTACCTTTAATGGGAATGGATTAAATGCACCAACCAAAATACACAGGCTCGTTGAATGGATATAAAAACAAGACCCATATATATTCTGTCTACAAAAGACACACTTCAGACCTAGGGACACATAGAGACTGAAAGTGAGGGGATGAAAACAGTTATTCCATGAAAATGGAAATCAAAAGAAAGCTGGAGTAGCAATACGCATATCAGATAAAATAGACCTTAGAACAAAGAATGTTACAAGAGACAAGGGATAATGATCAAGGGATCAATTCAAGAAGAAGGTATAACAATTATATATGCTCCCAATATAGGAGGACCTCAATATATAAGGCAAACGTTAACAGCTTTAAAGGAGGAAACCAACAGTAGCACAATAATACTGGGGGACTTTAACACCTCACTTACACCAATGGGCAGATAATCCAGACAGAAAATTAATAAGGAAACACAATAGACCAGATAGATGTAATTGATATTTATAGGACATTCCATCCAAAAAAGAGCAGATTACACTTTCTTCTCAAGTGTACATGGAACATTCTCCAGGATAGATCATATCTTGGGTCAGAAATCAAGCCTCGGTAAATTTAAGAAAATTGAAATCATATCAAGCATCTTTTCCAACCACAATGCTATGAGATTAGAAATCAATTGCAGGGAAAATAACACAAAAAACCACAAACACAATGGAGGCTAAAAAATAAGTTACTAAATATCCAAGAGATCAATGAAGAAATCAAAGAGGAAATCAAAAAATACCTAGAGACAAATGACAATGAAAACACAACGATCCAAAACCTATGGGATGCAGCAAAAGCATTTCTAAGAGGGAACTTTATAGCTATAAAAGCCTACCTCATGTAAAAATAAAAATCACAAAAAAAATCTAACCTTACACCTGAAGGAACTGGAGAAAGAAGAACAAACAAAACCCAAAGTTAATAGAAGGAAAGAAATCATAAAGATCAGAGCAGAAATAAATTAAATAGAAACAAAGAAAATAACAGCAAAGATCAATAAAACTAAAAGCTGGTTCTATGAGAAGATAAACAAAATTGCTAAACCATTAGCCAGACTCATCAAGAAAAAGAGGGAGAGGACTCAAATCAATAAAATTAGAAATGAAAAAGAAGTTACAACCGACACCGTAAAAATACAAAGCATCCCAAGAGACTACTACAAGCAATGCTATGCCAATAAAATGGACAACCTGGAAGAAATGGACAAATTTTTAGAAAGGTATAACCTTCCAAGACTGAACCAGGAAGAAATAGAAAATATGAACAGACCAATCACAAGTAATGAAATTGAAACTGTGATTTAAAATCTTCCAACAAACAAAACCAGATGGCTTCACAGGTGAATTCTATCAAACATTTAGAGAAGAGCTAACACCCATCCTTCTAAAACTCTTCCAAAAAACTGCAGAGGGAGGAACACTCCCAAACTCATTCTATGAGGCCACCATTACCCTGATACCAAACAAGACAAAAATACTATAAAAAAAGAAAATTAAAGACTAATATCCCTGATGAATATAGATTAAGAAATCCTCAACAAAATACAAGCAAACAGAATCCAACACCACAGTAAAATGATCATACTCCACAATCAAGTCGGATTTATCCCAGTGATGGAAGGATTCTTCAATATACGCAAATCAATCAATGTGATACACTATATTAACAAATTGAAGAATAAAAACTATATGATCATTGCAATAGATGCAGAAAATTCTTTTGACAAAATTCAGTACCAATTTATGATAAAGACTCTCCAGAAAGAGGATATAGAGGGAACCTACCTCAACATAATAAAGGCTGTATATGACAAACCCACAGCAAACATCACTCTCAACAGTGAAAAACTGAAAACATTTCCTCTAAGATCAGGAACAAGACAAGTATGTCCACTCTTGCCACTATTATTCAACATAATTTTGGAAGACCCAGCACGGCAATCAGAGAAGAAAAATAAATAAATTAAATACAAGTTGGAAAAGGAGTAAAACTGTCAATATTTGCAGATGACATGGCACTATACATAGCTAATCCTAAGGATACCACCAGAAAACTATTAGAACTAATCAATGAGTTTGGTAAACTTGCAGGATACAAAATTAATGCACAGAAATCTCTTCCATTCCTATACAGTAACAATGAAAGACCAGAGAGAGGAATAAGGAAACACTCCCATCTACCACTGCAACAAAAAGAATAAAATACCTAGGAATAAACCTACTAAGGAGGTAAAACACCTGTATGCAGAAAACTATAAGACACTGATGAAAGAAATTAAAGATGATACAAACAGATGGAGAGATATACCATACACTTGGATTGGAAGAATCAACATTGTGAAAATGACTATACTACTCAAAGCAATCTACAGAATCAGTGCAATCCTTATCAGATTACCAGTGGTATTTTTTAGAGAAGTAGAATTTTAAAAATCTTAAAATTTGTATGGAAACATGAAAGACTTGAAATAGCTAAAGCAATCTTGAGGGGAAAAAATGAGAGTTGGAGGAATCAGACTCCCTGACTTCAGACTATACTACAAAGCTACAGTAGTCATGACAATATGCTACTGGCACAAAAACAGAAATATAGATCAATGGAACATGATACAAAGCCCAGAGATAAACCCATGCACCTACAGTCAACTAATCTATGATAAAGATGCAAGGATATACAGTGGAGAAAAGACAGTCTCTTCAATAATTGTTGCTGGGAAAACTGGACAGCTACATGTAAATGAATAAAATTAGAACATTCCCTAACACCATACACAAAAAGAAACTCAAAATGGATTAAAGACCTAAATGTAAGACTGGACACTGTAAAACTCTTAGAGGGAAGCATAGGAAGAACACTCTCTGACATAAATCACAGCAAGATCATTTTTGACCCATCTCCTAGAGTAATGGAAATAAAAACAAAAATAAACAAATGGGACCTAATAAAACTTAAAAGCTTTTGCCAAGCAAAGGAAACTATAAACAAGATGAAAAGACAACCCTTAGAATGGGCGAAAATATTTGCAAATGAATAATCAAAGGATTTATCTTCAAAATATATAAACAGCTCATGCAGCTCAATATTAAAAAAAAAAAAAAAAGACAACCCAATCCAAAAATGGGAAGAAAACCTAAATAGACATTTCTCCAAGGAAGACAAACAGATGGCCAAGAGGCACAAGAAAAGCTGCTCAACTTTATCAGAGAAATGGAAATGAAAACTGCAATGAGGTGTCACCTCACACTAGTTAGAATGAGCATCATCAGAAAATCTACAAACAACAAATGCTGGAGAGGGTCTGGAGAAAAGGGAAACCTCTTGCACTGTTGGTGAGAATGTAAATTGATACAGCCACCATGGAAAACATTATGGAGGTGCCTTAAAAAACTAAAAATAAAATCACCATATGACCCAGCAACCCCACCACTGGGCATATACCCAGAGAAAACCATAATCCAAAAATACACATGCACCCAATATTCATTGCAGCACTTTTTCCAATAACCAGGTCATGGAAACAACGTAAATGTCCATTGAAAGATGAAAGGATAAAGAAGATGTGGTACATATATACAATGGAATATTATTCAGCCATAAAAAGGAATGAAATTAGGTCATTTGCAGAGACATGGATGGACCTAGAGACTGTCATACAGAATTAAAGAAGTCAGAAGGAGAAAAACTAATATCATATATTAATGCATATATGTGGAATCTAGATAAATGGTACAGATGAACTGATTTTCAAGACAGAAATAGAGACACAGATTTAGAGAACAAACATATGGACACCAAGGGGGGAAGCAGGGGTAGCGGGTGGTAGTTCTGGGATGAATTGGGAGATTGGGATTGACATATATACACTAATATGTATAAAATAGATAACTAATAATAACCTGCTGTAGTAAAAATAAAATTCAAAAAACCCAAAAACTTGATTGAGGAAAACTTCCAGAGACTTGTTTATTTCTTTTGGTAATATATAAGCTACCATATCTGAAAAGTTTTTTTTTTTCTTTTTACTGTATTTGTGAATGAAGATATCTGAAGGCTAGCACTGCATTTGTGTGGGATGGAAAGACAACAGATGAAGTTAGACAGGTAATAATTTGACAGCATTTAATCCCAGAACTTTACCTCATATTCGGGGATCATAATGCACTTCTAGTTGAGATTGCAGGAAAGAAGGGTGATGAGAAGTTTGATATCAATTGGAAGCCTATTCCTGGATAGACAGCCCAGAAGGAGCTGAGCACTAATATTCACCCAGCAGAATTATTTGATTCAACTGAAGTTTGTGTCAAGTATTAATGAATATTTGGTCTTGACCATGTCCAAAGTTGAAACTCAGGTATGTCAGAAATAAAGATGAGCAAATAAGTAATTTTCACATTAGTGGTGAAATAGGTTAGCATGAAGAAAGAATGCAATTTTCTGCTCCCCCACAAAAGCAATTTGAGAACAAAGAAAATAAGTGGTCATTATGAGTCAGTATTAGTGAACCAATATAGAGGTTGTAATTCAATCTATAGGAAGCCCTAGGAAATGGGTTCAGTTGAAAATAAAAATCATCTTCTGCTTTAAGCAGAGGTTCAGTGACCTGAAAATAATATTTTACTGTATTTATGAATATATTAAAGCACAAATAGGTTTCCATATTTACATGAAAGAAACACCTCAGTCTTGAGGGCCAAATTCTAGGAACTAAGACATTTTCTAGGAATGAAGAATTTTGGTTGGAAGTACAGCTAGGTCACTGGTGTCTTTCCAGGGCTTAATACAATGCTCAAGACACAGAAGGCACTGACTACATATTTGATAAATGAATGGAGAAGTGAAACTCTGAGAGTTGTTCCAAATCAGAAGATAGCAATACAGTTGTCTAGAAAACAGACAGAAGATGAACATTGTCACAAAAAATGTGTTTAATTCCATCTGTCTTTTATTCTGGATTTGTTCCTAAAAGGTTTATTTTGTTTCTACATCTTAAGAAGAATTTAATAAATCTACTGGCAATAGAACCTATTATCCCTTGGTTTAATAATCTTCTCCCATGACTTTCTTATGAGGATTCTACCCATCCTGGGTAGCTCCAGAATTCATGTGGATGGCTATACCAACAGGGCAGGGTCTTCTCTTGATATTATTCATGTGGCAGCAATTTATAGTCACAGATTAAATCTTTAAGAAAATCTTTTTCCTGCTCTCTGGCCAACAAATGGTGACACTAGCCTATTTGATCAATGTAATGCTATTTGAAGTCATTTTAAGCAGAGTGAGCTACAAAAATGGCAGAGGATCATATTAACATTTTTTATTCAGTCTCGTTTTCAAAAGGAAGAAAATATCCCAGTTGCATGATTTTCATCAACTGCTGCTTGAATTCCATTGCTGCCCAAATCAGACACAAACAACAACATCTGAGCTGTATGATCTGCTTCTTTTAAAATAAAGTTTTAGAGCATACCACTGGTTTTTGACACATTTATTCCATAATATATTAGACACAGAGCAGCTTCAGTCATTATTAAACATTTTTAAATGTACAGTTAAGAAAATATAGCATATAACATGTGACACAGCATATGTTTATATGACACTGCATTAGAATCATTACTAAAGGAACAAGGCAAATGTGGCATGCTGTTTTTATAGCATGGTGAAAATTTGACAACAATAACTGCAATAAAAATGTCCTAAATGTATATACAGATTATCTTCTATGGTCCTTAAAACAGACAACTTATATTAAAAACACCTTTTTATGATAAGTCCCCTTTTCAATACTTATTATCTTAATTCAAATTCTGGTATGTTCCATATGTGGAAACTGTTCCATGACAAAAATGCCACACCTATTTTTGGATGATCAAGGGAACACTGTCCACAACTGTAGAGCAATCCTGAACCTTTCAGAACTAATGGTGATGGCAATTTTTAAAAAGTGAGGTTTAAATGCAGAATTAGAATGAAAAGGGGTACAAAATAATGTGAAACATATCTTAAAAATAGAAGAGTATAAAATAATTATAAAAAGAAAATGCAACTGATGTCTTCTTAGACAGTGATTTGTTTATTAAATTGCTGAATTTTAAGTGAAAATTCTTAACGTACTTGAAAATTCTTGTGTGATATTTTTCCCCAAGAATGTTGGAAAGCTATCTAACTTAAAAATTTATATGCCTTTTATTTATTTGTATAAATTTACATATAGTACGGAGTATTCATTTTTTATCTACAGTTTTGTGAGATTTAACATAGGAATTGACTCTTGTAACCACCATCCCAAAAAGATATAGAATGGTTCCAACAACCCACAGAATTTCTTCTTGCTGACCTTTTGTACTCAACCCACACCCCCTCATAAACCTAACAAAATGGTATAGCCACTCAGGAAGCAATCTGGCACTTCCTCACATTTTAATTTGATGCATAAATTATTAACATATTTACAGAGTCATCTGGGATGAAAATGTGACTTTAACATATTAGATACTGATTTATCATAGAATACACCACAGAAAGAGCTCAAAAAGTGAAAAAGTTAACATTTTTCATACTGATGAAGACTGGAGTCTATAAAGAAAACCATCCCACAGGCTATCCACTGTTGACACATCACTATGAGAAAGTAAATGATGGAAAAACTGGAACTCAGAAGTCCATGAAATCATCTTCTTTATATATTCTCTTATAGGAGCTATCTCTCATAACCAGGTGTCTTTAGCTTGAGTTCAATCCACACGTCACCATATGTGGATATATGATTCCCCCAGCTCTGCGTAATGCTCTTTTCCTGATGCACACCAGAGCAATCATTCAGAATGAGTAAACTGGGCATTGATTTGGGGATAATAAATTCACCTGTACCATGCACACTTTATAGCTGTCCTCTTGGCTCTAGCCACCAATCCAAATTCATTAATTTTTTCTACAATCCTTTCTATTTTTTTATTGTTGTTGAGCCTACTGTTCTGTGTACACTTTTCAAATAGATTTGGAAGCTACCTTCTTGAAGTATAAGAACCACACATCGTCTGTTTCCTTGCAATTGAAAACTAAGTTTCCAGAAGCTGGTGCATCTAAGTTTGGTTACATCCACCAAGTTAGAAGTGAATAGAGAAAAACATCATTAAGAGTTGTGGCTACAAAAGAAAGTTTCTTCCATTAGATGAGAGGTTAGACCGCATGACCTCTAAGGTATTTTCCAAGACTTAATGACCATCCCTGGAATACTACTTTTTGTGCTATGATGTGTTAATTTACTGACTGAATTATGCTATGCCACCTCTCCACATCACTTGGCCTATGTAGACTGAACTTTAGTGGGTTTGATAAGCATTTACCTGCTTGTTAAAATCAAGCTTCTGGAACTTTAATTAATGATTGACTTGTCACTAGTTTTATTTTAATTGAGATTCTGACTTTTCATTTGAAGGAAAATTATGCTCTTCATATGGCAAAACCTCAGCTGTGGTTATCTGCTGGCAGCATTTTAAGTAGCACATTTTTATGCCATGTCACATTGACATGATGTTCACTTCTCCATGGCCTTGTACCCTTAGACCTTAGCATTTTTACTTTTCACTGGATTCTTCCCACTTGATATAAGCTGTATAGTAATTCAGGAACATGTACATTGAGAAGGAAATAAAAATATGCAGAATTTTAGTTAAATATGTAAATGTGGATTTAAGAATGAGGTGAACACATGATAGAAAAGGAAAAAATAATTCTCATATAGCTTGTCATATAGGGACCTATCCCATATTGGCATTCAAAGACAGAGGACAAAACACACACACACACACACACATACACATACATATATGAACACATGCACACACAAAAAACATACCTTATACTAAATGAAGAATGGATTAAAGTATTTCCTCTAAAATCAAGAAGTAAATATGTCTGCTATAACTACTTCTATCCAATATTATCCCAGAACAACTAACTAGCACAGAAAGAAAAGAAAAAAGTATGAGGTTTACAAAGGAGCAAACACACCTAGAATTGTTTGAATAGAATAACTGAATATATAGAAAGCTAAAAAAATTACAATAAATTTTTGAATTCATAAGAAAATTTATAAACATTGTTAGTATCAAAATTAATATTCTATAGTTGATTGCATTTCTACATGACAGCAACAAGCACTTGGAAAATTATAATTAAAATATTATTTGTCACAACTAAATAAATACATTATAAATAATATCTAACAAACTAGATATATATGCAAGGTCATCATGAAGATTTCTTTTTAGCTTTGTGGAAAGACATAAAAAAGGTGGGAGGGGGATGCAAGAGGGAGGAGATATGGGGATATATGTATACATTTGGTTGATTCACTTTGTTATACAGCAGAAAATAACACAACATTGTAAAGCAATTATACTCCAATAAAGATGTTAAAAAAAAGAAAAAGAAACTAAATAGGAAGATATTTTCCCTATGAATGCAATGTGTATTTGCATTCTAAAACAGAAAAATTGGATTAGGAATGTAGTCACTCTTACTTAGAAAACTGATTTCTATTATTTATTAAATTAGCAATAATATGTTCATTCCAAGGAGAAGGAACACATACTCAGACAAAAAAAGAAAGATCTTGAAACATGAAAATAATTGATAGCCTTCAGCATTAAAAATAAGAACTAAACATATGGGGAGCTATACCATATTCATGGATTGGAAGATTTAATATTCTTTGATAGTTCACCTACATTGATATATACACATTTACATAGAGTTGATATAATCCCAATCAAAGTCCCAATAGTATCTTGTATGGAGTTTGACATACTGGTTCTAAAATTTACATGAAAAATCAAAGCTCAAGAACAGCTAAATTACTCTGGAAGTACAAAAGGTAGAAAAATGTGCTTTTCTAAATATCGAGTTTTAAAGATATGGTAATTAAGACTGTGACAGTAACAAGATGGGTAAATATTTCAATAAAAATTTGAAAAGAATGAAAATTCAGAATAATGGGAAAAAAGGAAATAACCAATAAATCATTAATTATCCCCATAAAAAAATTTCCTAGCACCAATTCCAAAAACTCATTTTCTCTGGATTAGGGTCATAATAATAAAAGTCAAAACTATAAATGAATTAGAATACAATATAAGAGAATGCCTTTTAGATCATTGAATAACAAATAATTTCTCATGCAATACTTAAAAATATTAACCAGAAAGGAAAACATTAATACACTTAACTACCTTACAAGTAAGAATTTCTGTTAGAAGAAAGATATCTTAAAGACAATGAAAAACAATTCAAGTGTTGGAAGAATTAATGTTTAACACATATAAACTGGAAAAGGTTTAGGCTCTAGGCTATATAAAGTAGTCCTACAATTCACAAACAAAACACAAATAATAAGATTGGACAAAAAATAAGCTCTATGTGAAAGAAAATAAAGTATATAAATATAATCTTATAGCTATTAGTTTGATTAATATCATCAGATACCATTTAATACCTATCATATTTGCAAAAATATTTTAAACTCTAAAAATATCAAGAAGTTGTAAAGATATGGAGCAACTGAATCAAAGTGTTCAGCTTTTCATACAATGCTATACTATACTACAGTGTAGCACTGAAAAAGGATGAACTGTAGCTACATATATCACCATAGATAAATCTCATAATAGTGAATTTAAAAAGAAAATTGGAGTTTAATACATAAATGTCTTCCATTAATCATGCTTTAAATATTAAGAATGACTGACAGATGTGTGTGTGTGTACATCTTGAAATAAGTCTTACAGAGAAATTACAGGCAACAGGGAAGGAGATTGTTATAATTTGATAACCCACTATCTATGCCACACACACATAACTCGATATGGTTAAGGTAAAAGTGTAATATTTGTTTATATATTTAAGCTCTTGGAAAATATATTGTAATGTAATAACATATACTTTAATATGAAGTTTCGTTTTTAGCTATCTTTGGGGTATTCTTATTTTAAATCTTATTTCTAAGTGTATGGTGCTTTACAGTTTCCACGCACACATTTTCTCGATTGCTTTTTACACCTTTCACTTGAAGTACTAGCACCCTGTTACAGAACACAGGAAACTGAGAGTCATAAATACGAAGTAACATTAAGAACACACAGCTAGTATGTGTGATAACAGGAAAACCTCAAATATTATGGATTGACACATTTCCAAATTTTTAAACACCAGCACTATCTTTCCCATGGTATCAATCTGTTTAATTATTATTCATTCATGTTCTATCTATGAGTAAGCTAGTAAGGACACCTGAATTTTCAAAGCATGTATAGTCCAAAGCCATTTTGTGGTCCACTTTCAACTTTACTATGACCCTAGATACTAGGATTTTAAAATATCATGATTCTCGTTTTTCTGGAAAACTTGAGACTGACAGTAAACTGATCAAGTACTTGATATTATCATAACTCAATTATTTTACTGCTATATTTAAATGCTTATAGTCTGGGTTTATCAGTCAGAACTCTTTTTCTTTCAAATGACAAATGCACACACACACACACACACACACACACACACATATATATATATAACCAAGATATATAGTTCTTGCTTATGTAACAACACCAAAGGAAAGGCATTCTCTCTAACCTTTGCTGCTGTTTTCCTCAGCTTACCACTGTAATTCTCTGCCACCAGTTCCTCCACTAACATGAAACCATGGGCACCAGTTCCTCTGATTTTTCATTACTACTCCTGTGCCCCCAAAATTCCCGCCTAAAAGAGACTCTTTCTTAATGGTTCTTGGAAGCAACCAAAGGATATACTTTTCTCCAGCCTGGCTCACAAGTCCATAGGTGTAAACTGAGGGAATGGATCTCTTACCAGGAGGGAAGAAGGAGGCCTAGAACACTATCATTCTACATCTGGTCATATGCCACTCTTTCCCTTCCCATTTCAGATGAGGCAGCTGGAGACAAATGCCATTCAGTGATCTATAAACGTCACAGATTAAGAAGAACAATATGAGTAAATTCCTGCTCTCCTGAGTCTCATATCAATGTTTCTTCATACTAACACCCTACTAAAAGTTTTAGAAAGGCTCTTATTCACAAAGTTTGGTGTATCCCATTCTCTGCAAAATAGTAGCCAGCTCTGGTCAGCATGGATGATTGTTTCAAGTACCATCATAAGTGATTGATTAGGAGACTCCTTTTGAGCTGGAGAATAGAAATCAAACCAAATAGGATACTGTCCCTCTTGACTCTAGCACAGTAGAATTTGTTCTCACAAGTGTTCTTTATTTGCAAGTTTCGGATGAGGCAGCACTCTCCAGCAGACAGACAGATTAACTCCCAGTAGCAGTTACAATTTTCTTAATGATAAAGCCCTTTGGGGGCTAATTTTATACATCATCTGGTTTCAGCACTGGAGTCCTTTCTGAACACTCAAAAGGTGTGCTCATACTAACAAAACAACTGAAGCAATGGTTTGCACATATCTGGTATTCAACAAAAGGATCATTGTATTGAATTAAATGCAAGCTGCAGCCATATAAATCAGGGAAATGCGAAACAAATATGTATTAAGTACTGCTTAAATGTTCAGACTAATTTTAGATGTCTTTGTAAACACTGAAGAAGAAAACATGATAACCCTTATGGGTAGTTAGAAAAAATGACTATGAAGGACTGCTCTGAGTTCTAGAGTTCTTGGCAAAGATGATGTGCACTGCAAGGGTGTGACAAAGGGAGAGTGTGAATTGGAGTGACTACAATGAGAAAATGTACTGTGAAGTGGACCTTGAATGAATGATTCAGTAGATGGAAAATGAAGGGGCAGGGGACAAACAGTATTGAGTGGGTCATTATGAGCATGTGTGCTGAAGTAAGGTAGCCCTAAATTATTTGATCTGTTGCTACTACCTTTATTGAACATCTGCCATATGCAAGGTTCCAAGGAATAAAATAATTAGGACAATTTCTATCTTTGAGAGTCTTTCTCCCTTAACAAAGAGATAATAAGAGAAATAATTATTCAAAGTTTAAAAATACAAGATAGGAATAGTGGTTTTACTGGCTGAGTTCACAATCACTGGAGACATTAATAAAAGTAGGTACCTGGGGCTCACCTAGAAGTTTCTAATTCAGTGGCACTGGGACTGACCCAGAGTCTAGATAGAAAGCCAGCTCTATAAATATTCAATGATGATAGGAAGAAAACCTACACTGGGAGGGACGCAGCAAAATGAATGGTAACAGAAAAGGCAGACATGAAAAGCATGAAGGAAAAACAGGACAGTCAGTGCTCTAGGTCTGGTAGAAATCCCCAAAAGTCAATATCATTATTTCTAATCCAAAGAGATAGGAATAACAATGATGCAGTTATTAGGCAGTTAAGAGGTGGAGCTGATATCAGAGAGGCAAGGCAATAAGAGATGCATTCAGATATGTTGGAGTTTGAGGAAACCAAATTTCCAGGGTAATCATCACGTGACTTAACCCCTCCATATCTTTGTAGATATAGCATTAGAAAAGAGGAGTCATTATTAAGCCTCAGAGGAAGAGAATGAGCAGAAAAAAATCAAGAATTCTTGCTAAAGTTGGATGGAGACTCTGAAATAAGTTTAGTCCAAGCAGGAATCAATAAAGGCAATCATGTACAATCAACACTTATGTGGATTCAAGTCATGTGATTCAAGAGCTTAAAATAGAGTTGAATTAGACCAGATGGCAGCTTTCAGAGCAGCAGCCTAGGTGCAAGAATGCTTTACTTTAAGGAGATTTCACTGAGGTATTACTGAGAGACAGAGCATTTTACTGTAAGTGAGGCAGGATTCAGAGTAAATCACAGCTGAAGGTAGAAGTGGGTGTAATATAAGCATGCTTTATGGAGAGGTATAAGTTCTTCTACTTATATGTGTGCGGCATTGAAGAGACAAAAAAAAATCGCTTGAAGGTTTTTTGTCAGGCTGCATTCCTCTTTCCCATTCACAGGCAATTTACTTTGAGTTGAATCTTGAAAAGAATATCTTGATATCTAGCAAAGGGGTTAACCTTTTAGGAAGCTTTTCAGTATTTATATCTCAAAACACTTTGTAAGGTTTCCCCTTTCGGGATAAATCCTGTATATGCATGTAGGGGCCTTTTACAACACTGTCCTGACTCACATCTGCATGTAGTTCTATAGATTTGCTTCTTTCATGCCCCTTCTGTTGTTAGGGAAATTTCGATTGACTTTGCCCCCATTCCAAATATGGGAGACACAAATTAACGGACTTTAATTGGAATTTCATTGAATAGATATATCAGTTTGGTAAGAATTAACATCTCAATTTTGAGTTTTCTGATCCAGGAATATAGTATAAATTTCCATATATTTGGGTCTTTTAAAATTTATCTTAGGTATGTTCAATAGTTTTCAATGTACAGGTTCTGCAAACTTTTTGTCACATTCATTAATATTTCAGATATGATGCTTTTGTAAATGGTACTTTTTATTTTAATTAATGATTGTGCATTTCTATTATATGAAAATACAGTTGAATTTTGTAAATTTATCTTATGTACTACAAATTTCCTAAATTCACTTACTAGTTTTTTGTAGATTCCACAGGATTTTCTAAATATGTAATTATGACATCTTTTATTCTTTTTCAATTTGGATCTCAATTGCTAATTGCACTGGCTAAAATGTTAAGTATTATACTGAATGAAAGTGGCAAAGGTGGACATCCTTGCCTTGTTGCTATTCTCAACTGGAAAACAATTAGTCTTCCCCCCTGAAGTATGAAGTTAGCTGTAGAATTTTCATAGATAACCTGTATCAGGTCGAGGAAGCTCCCTTCTATGATAATTGTTGAAAGTTTTAGGTTTCTTTTAAATGAAAAATGGATATTGGATTTTTTTTCAGGTTTTTCTGTGCACTTATTAAGGTGATATTTTTGTTCATTTTTAGCCTGTTAATATGGTGAAATACATTTTTAATTACAAATTTCTTGTGTGCCATTTTGTCAAGATGCAGTATACATTTTGTTATTGAATTCAATTTATTAAAAATTTGTAGAGAATTTTTGAATCTGTGTTTAAGAAAGTATTGGTCAGTAGTTTTATTTTCTTCTAATGTCATTGTTGTTTTTTTGTATCAGTGGAACATGGCCTCTAAGAATCAGTTGGCAAGCATTCCTCTTTTTCAATTTTTGGAAGAGTTTGTGTAGAATTTGTTTTATTGCTTACCTAAGAGATTGGTATAATTGACAATAAAGCCATCTGGGCCTGGAGGTTTTTTCATGAAAAGGTTTTTAACTAAAATAAATTTAATATATAAAGGCTATTTATATTATATATTTCTTTTTTAGTAAATTTTTTGTGGCGTGTGTTTTAGACGGAATTTGTCCATTTCTGCTAAATTGTAGAATTTATTGACAAAAAAATTGTTAATAATACTCTCTCTCATTTCTGATATTAATAATTTGCCTCTCCTTTTTTCATGTTTAATGTGAGTAAAAGTATGTCATTTTATTGATCTTTCATGAGAACCAGCTTTTGGTTTCACTTTCTCTATTTTTTCTGTTTTCCATTTAATTGATTTCAGATCTGATCTTTATTATTTTTATTATTACCCCTTTTATACCCTCTTTGGCTTTAATTTACCCTTCTCTTTCAATTACCTTTGGGTGAGAGTTGAGGTTTGAGACCTTTTTAAATAAATGTATTCAATATTTGGTGATATATATATTTCCCTCTAGGTACTGCTTTAGCTGAACTTAAAAATTGATATGTTTTCTTTCACTTTAAAATACCTTATAATTTTAGAAATGTTTTATAATTTCTAAGTATTTAAATACTTTCCAGATTTTTTTTTTATTAATTTCAAATTTCATTCCCTTTTGTTCAGGGAACACAATGTGTATGACTGGAGTCCTTTTCAATTTACTAAATCTTTAAATATATTGAAACTTCTTTTATACCTATAACATAGGCTATTTTCATAAATGCTCTATGTGTACTTGAAAAGGATGTATATTATGTTCCTATTATATGGAATGGTCTATGAATATCAATTATATTGAAGTGATTGATAGGACCGTTCAGCTCTTCCATAGTAATACTTTCTATCTACTTGTTCATTCAGTTATTGAGAAATGGGTACTGATAATTGTGGAATTGCTTATTTGTTTATACCCTTGCAGTTCTTGTCACACATAGTTTAAACTTCTTTCACTAGGCTCCTAAATGTTTAGAATTGTTCTGTTCTATTGTTGAACTGACCATTTTATTATTATGAAATGAACCTGTTTGTCCAAAGTGATATATTTACTCTGAAATCATTTATCTGATATAACTACAGTAGCTCTCACTTTTTAAAAATTGGCATTAGCATGACATAGCTTTTTCCATCTTTTTGCTTGTAATATCTTTGTGTCTTTTTATAAAAATTCATTTATTATAGACAGCATAGAGTTAGGTCTTGTTTTTAATCCAATCTGATAGACCGTTTTCACTAGGGTGTTTAGACCACATGTATTTAACGGAAATATTACACAGTTAAGTACAAATCTGTAATTTTGTTACTGGTTTTCTATTTGTCTCATCTGTTTTGTGTTCACTATTTCTTCTTTTTTTGCATTTGAATTACATAAGTATTGTTTACAATTCCACTTTGTCTCCTTGTAACTCTTCTGTGATTTTTACTAGTTGCTTTTTGATCCATAGATTACAATTTTAATTTATTAAAGCTCACCTCCATAGGATATTATACTACTTCACGTAAAGTGTCAGAACTTTATAGTAGTATACTTTTATTTCTCCCTCTCGGGCTTTTATTGTAGTGTTTATATCTATTTTTACATGTTATAAATGCACAATGCATTCTTATTTTTGCTTTAATCAGTCAATTATCTTTTCAAGAGTTTTAAACAGAAAAATGTTTATTATATTTACACTCACTGTTACTATTTACAGTTTCTTGCCTTCCATAGTGTAGATGTGTATTTCCTTCTGGCATCATTTTTCTACTGCCCACAGGACTTGGTTTAACAATTCTTGAATTACATGTTTTCTGATTATGAATTCTTTCAGATTTTGCATGTTTTTAAAAGTCTTTATTTCATATTTATTTTTGAGAGATCTTTTTTTGTATATAGAATTCTATTTGAACATTTTTTTTCCTGTAACACTTCAAGGATGTTTCTCCATTTCCTTCTTTGCATTGTATTAGACAAGACGTCTGCTACCATTCTTATGATTGTTTCTCTGTCCATAATCTGTCTGTTTTCCCTAGATGCTTTTAAAGATTTCTCTCTATTTTTAGTTTTAAGTCATTTGACAATCATCCATGGTATGCCTTAGTCTATATTTCTCATTTTCCTTGTGCTTGGGGTACATTGAGCTTCTTAAATCAGTTTGTGTATAGTTTTCACATATTTGGGAATTTTCAGCGATTATTTCTTCAAATAATTTTCTCCATCACCATTCATCTCTCCTCTTTGGAGGAATAATTACATATACATATAAAATAGACCACTCAATTTTTCTCTGAAGCTCACTGATGCTCTTGATTTTTTTCCTGTCTTTTTCCTCTCTATATTTCATTTTGAAAAGTTTCTGTTGCTATGTCATTAATTTCACACATCTTTCCTTCTGCAGTGTCTAATTTGCTATTAATCTCATCCAATGTAGTTTGAACTTCAGACATTGTAGTTTTCCTTTAAAGAAGCTTGA
Organism: Hyperoodon ampullatus; assembly: GCF_949752795.1. NCBI lineage: Eukaryota > Metazoa > Chordata > Mammalia > Artiodactyla > Ziphiidae > Hyperoodon > Hyperoodon ampullatus. The sequence goes on along the minus strand of NC_136926.1, from coordinate 53,871,917 downwards.
TTGGGTCATTTTTTATAACATACTTGTATCTGCTTATAGGATCAATTTGCTCTTTTTGTTCTACTTTCTTGAACTTATGGAATATAGTTATAAAATTATAAATAAACTTGTCTACAAATTTTGTCATCTCTGTCACTTCTGGACCTGTTTGTATTGACTGATTTTTTTCCTCTTTATGTGCCATATTATTCAGCTTCTTCCATGCTTGGTATTTTTTATTTTTTGTGAGACATGTATTTCATTTTGTTGGGCATTAAATATTTTTCATTCCTATAAACATTACTAAAAGTTTGTCTGGGATGCAGTTAAGTTACTAGAAATTATTTTGCTACTTTCATATCTTGCTTTTAAGCTACATTAGGCAGGATTAAGGCAACATCACCCCTAGAACTAAGTTTGCCTTACTAATGAGATAAAATTCTGCTGAGAATTCAATCTCTTGCCCTGTGGATTATGAAGTTTTTTCTCTGCCTGGAAAGAATAATACCTATTCACAGTTCTGCATGATATTCACGAACTGTTCTTTCCAATATTTTCAAGTAGCTATTTCCCTAGCCTTAGGTAATTTCTTCACATGCATGTACTGACCTGGACTCAGTTGAAGACTCAAGAGGTACCCTCAGCGAATATGGAGCTCGCTTTCTACAGTTCTAACATCTGTAATACTGTGCCTTATGAACTCTGTCCTTCCTGGACTTTCAAATCTATCAACTCAACTCAGGGGGCTCACCAGAATCCCCTGAATTCCCCCTCCCTTTTAGTATCCTGGAAATTTTCTCCAGACAATATGCTGACATCATAGGATTCACCATATTCATATTCCATTACACAGGAATCACTGTTCTTTGTTGTCTGGCTCCAAATGACTTGATATCTATTAACCCATATATTATGTTTAGATTTTTTTTCTTTATTGGAGTATAATTGCTTTACAAAGGTGTGTTAGTTTCTGCTTTATAACAAAGTGAATCAGTTATACATATACATATGTCCCCATATCTCTTCCCTCTTGATTCTCTCTCCCTCCCACCCTCCCTATCCCACCCCTCTAGGTGGTCACAAAGCACCAAGCTGATCTCCCTGTGCTATTTGGCTGCTACTCACTAGCTATCTATTTTACATTTGGTACTGTATATATGTCCATGCCACTCTCTCACTTTGTCACAGCTTACCCTTCCCCCTCCCCATATCGTCAAGTCTACTGTCTATGAGGGTTGTGTCTTTATTCCCATCTTGCCCCTATGCTCTTCATGACCTTTTTTTTTTTGATTCCATATATATGTGTTAGCATATGGTATTTGTTTTTCTCTTTCTGACTTACTTCACTCTGTATGACAGTCTCTAGGTCCATCCACCTCACTACAAATAACTCAGTTTCGTTCCTTTTTTGGCTGAGTAATATTCCATTGTATATATGTGCCACATCTTCTTTATCCATTTATCTATTGATGGACACTTATGTTGTTTCCATGTCCTGGCTATTGTAAATAGAGCTTCAATGAACATTTTGGTATATGACTATTTTTCAATTATGGTTTTCTCAGGGTATACGCCCAGTAGTGGGATTCCTGGGTCATATGGTAGCTCTATTTTTAGTTTTTTAAGGAACCCCCATACTGTTCTCCACAGTGGCTGTATCAATTTACATTCCCACCAACAGTGCAAGAGGGTTCCCTCTTCTCCACACCCTCTCCAGCATTTATTGTTTGTAGATATTTTGATGGTGGTCATTCTGACTGGTGTGAGATGATATCTCACTGTAGTTTTGATTTGCATTTCTCTAATGATTAATGATGTTGAGCATCCTTTCATGTGTTTGTTGGCAATCTGTATATCTTCTTTGGAGAAATGTCTATTTAGGTCTTCTGCCCAGTTTTGGATTGTGTTTTTGTTTTTCTGATATTGAACTGCATGAGCTGCTTGTAAATTTTGGAGATTAATCCTTTGTCAGTTGTTTCACTATCAAACTCTTAAAGGAAAACATAGGCAGAACACTGTATGGCATAAATCACAGCAAGTTCCTTTTTGACCCAACTCCTAGAGAAATGGAAATAAAAACAAAAATAAACAAATGGGACCTAATGAAACTTAAAAGCTTTTGCACAGCAAAGGAAACCATAAACAAGATGAAAAGACCATCCTCAGAATGGGAGAAAATGTTTATGTTTAGTTTTTTAACTTAATTTTGGGAGGATAAATTTTATCCCTGTTATATCATCTTGGCCAGAGGGTCTCATCTATAATACCTTTGTTTAAAAATGATTACTAATTTTATAGAAAACATACCTTTCTTTGTTTTGTTGTTTACTGTTCAATATTATCTATAAGAGATATTTGTGTACCTACAATGCCTTATCTTTTAAAAGTTTTATTTGGGCTTTCATATTTAAATGTGTAATAAAAATGAAATAGAAATTTGTTGATATCTGACATTATTTCCATTTTAAATGTGTTTGCTTATTCGTTTATATTTTAATTATTACTCTTATAAATTGTAAATATCATAAAATTTATAACTTTACACATTCTAAGTGTACAATTCAATGATAGTAAGTATATTCAGAGTATTGTGAAACCATCACCACTCTCTATTTTGAGATGTTTTACATCATCCCTAACAGAAACTCTGTACACATTAAGTAATAACTCATCATTGTTCCATACCCTCAGCTCCTGGTAACATTTACTCTAGTTTAAATCTCTGTGAATTTGTCTCTTATATTCCACATACATGGAATCACACATTATTTGTCCTTCTTTAAATTATGGTAGTTTGTGTATTTCTAGGAATCTGTCCATTTCTTCTAGGTTATCTGATTTGTTAGTGTACAGTTATTCCTGCAACTGTTTTATAAAGTTTTTATTTATGTAAGGTCAGTAGTAATGTCTCTCCTTACACTTCTCAATTTAGTAATTTTATGTTTTTTTTTTTCCTAGTGAATCTAGCTAAAAGTTTGTCAATATTGTTGATCTTTTGAAAGAACCAACTTCTGGTTTCATTGATTCCTTCTTTTATTTTCTATTTTGTGTAATTTTTTATTTTTCCTTCCTTCTTCTAGCTTTTGTTTTAGTTTAATTTACTGTTTCTAGTTTTTTAAGGTATACAGTTAGACTATAATTTGAGATCTTTATAAGGTATGTGCTTACAGCTATAAATTTCCCTCTTATAACTTCTTTCACTGCATCATATAAGTTGTGGTATTGTTTATTTGTTTTTTTTCTTTCATTTATCTTAAGGCATTTTATAATTTCCCTTGCAATTTATACTTTGGCTCAGTAGTAGTTGTGGAATGAGCTGAATTTCCACATATTTGATAATTTTCCAGTTTTCCTTCTGCTACTGATATCCAATTTCATTCCATTATGATCAAAAAAGATATTTCATATGATTTTAATCTTTTAAAATATATTAAGCCTTATTTTGTGGCCTAAAATGTGGTCGACTGTAGAGAATTTTTAATGTCTGCTTAAGAAGAATGCATATTCTGCAGTTCTTGACTGGAGACTTTTTATATGTCTATTATGTCTAATTGGTTTATAACATTGTTTACCTCCTCTATTTACTTATTGACTTTCTGTCTGATTGTACTAGTCATTATTTAAAGTGAGGTATTGAAGACTCCAACTGTTATCGTACAATTGTTTTATTTCTCCTTTCAATTCTATTATATATTTTGGGGTTCTTTAGTTAGGTGTGTGTATTTTTATAATTATTTCCTGGTTTGAAACTTCAATCAATATATAATGCCCTTCTTGGTTTCCTGTAAACGGTTTTTTACTTGAAGTCTCTTTTTCTGACAATAATATAGCCACACTCCAATTCTATTTATGTTACTGTTAACATGAATTATCTTTTCCCATCCTTTTGCTTCCTTATTTTGTTGTCTGGCCTTTTCCATGCCTATAACACTTCAAAGATGTTACACTTTGTGTAATTTTTCAGCCATTTTTGTCCTTATACCTAAAGTCAGTCTCTTGTAGACAGTATAAGGATGGATTTTGTTTTTTATTCACTCTGCCTTAAAAAGTTAATTTTAATCCATTTACATTTAAAGCAATTAGTGATGAGGAAGAAATTATTTCTGCTGTTTAGCTATTAGTGTTCTGTGTCTTATTTATACTTTATTCCTTGATCTTGCCATTATTGGCTTTAGTGCAGCATTTTGATTTCCTTCTTTTTTCCTTTTCTATATATTTATTATTTGTTTCTTGGAAATTACATTGGGGGATCAAAACTAACATTTTAAATTCAGAGGAACCTAGTTTGAATAATATCAATTTAGTTTCAATAGTATGCAAACACTCTGTCCCTATACATTTTTCCCATGTATATTATTATTGTCAGTCTTCTTGTGTCCTTATACCTAAAGTCATATTATATCTTCATACATTGTGCACCCATTAACATAGATTTATAATTACTATTTTATGCATTTCCCTTTTAAATCATATAGAAAAGAAGTTATAAACCAAAGGTACATTGATATTGGCTTTTCTCTTGCCTATAGTTAACATTACCAGTGTTCTTTATTTCTTCAGCTAACTAATATTGCTGTTTCATGTTATTTTCATTTCATGGTAAAGGACTCCTTTTAATATTTCTTGCAAAATTCTGCATAATTTCTTCAAATTTGCTGAACTTTCCTTCTACCTGCCCAAAACTGCTGTTGAACAAATTTAGTGATTTTTTTCATTTAATCTATAGTACATTTCACCTTCAGAATATCTGTTTTGTTTCTTTTTTATAATTTCTATCTCTTTATTGATAGTTTCATATTTTTCATGCATCATTCATTTATTGTTTGCTATAGGTTTTTAAAATATATTTACTTTATCAAGTTTGTTTCTATGCTAATTTTCTAAAAGTTTTCAATTTATTTTTAATCAAGAATGACTTCTGGAGTTTATCATTTTATCTAATTAAGATAATTGATTTTAATCTGTTAATGTGGTGGATTACAACATCAAATGATGTTTTAATGTTTAGTTAATTCAGCATTCTTGGGATAAGGCAATGTTAGCCATATGTATTACACAAACATACACATACTCAAATGTTTGGGTATATTTACAAAGATATCCTACTAAATTTGTTTTAAAAAATATTTACACTTATACAATATAGAATTTAAGCTCCTTAAGTGTGGATTATTTTGCATATCTGATATACTATTGTATTTCTAACACTAGGGAAAAAGCTTAACACCTAACAGATGTTCTATATATTTGGGTTTTTTTGTTGTTTGTTTGTTTGTTTGTTTGTGTGTGTGGCACGTGGGCCTCTCACTGCTGTGGCCCTACCCGTTGCAGAGCACAGGCTCCGGACGTGCAGGCTCAATGGCCATGGCTCACAGGTCTAGCCGCTCTGTGGCATGTGGGATCATTCCAGACCGGGGTATGAACCCGTGTCCCCTGCACTGGCAGGCAGACTCCCAAAAACTGCACCACCAGGGAAGCCCCTATACATTTGTTTTAAAAACATAAAAGAATTAAATGAATAAATGAACTTGATATAAATTTTATTTCTTTGACTTTCCATGTCAGGTTCAGTGCCAATGTTACAGTTGCCAAAGAAAGAATTAATGAACTTGAATATTGGTCAATATAAATTTCAAAAAATTAAAATCAAAATGAAAATATAGAGCAAAAACCATAAAAGAATATCCAAAATCTGTATGAGCACATTCAATACACTAGAGTATATGAAATTACTATCCCAAAAGAAGAAAAAGAAAAAATGAGATGAAATAAATATTTGAAGCAATAATGATTTTGACAAAACCAAAACACCTAAGTGTGTCATAGTCAACCTGTTGAAAACCAAAGACAATAAGATAAATTTAAAGGCCACTAGGAAAGAAGACACAGTACCCACAACAGAACAAAAAGGAGTAATATATAATATTTCTTGTCAGAAACCATGCAAGTAAGAAGATGCTAGATTAAATATATTTAAAGTGTTGTTTGGAAAATTATCCAAATTCTATACTCAACAATACTCTCCAAAATTAAGGTAATATAAAGACTATTTTAGACAAGCATTGAGTAAAACAATACCGAAGACTTAATATACAAGAAATAATAAAGGACAATTTCCAACCTGTAGGAATATAGATATGTAGGTAAAAAACTTGAATCTACACAAAGAAATAAAAGTACTGGAAATTGAATATATAAATATAAAATAAAATATTTTCTTTTCTTGTGTTTAATTGCTTAAAAAGTAACAAACCATTTAAATCAGACATAGTTGCAATGTATTATGTATTCAGGGTATATGTAAAAGTAAAACATAAAACAAACACAAGGAATGGGAGAGCAAAATTGGGAGTCTAGATTTATAATGTCCTTACAGTAAACATAAGATAGCATGATAATTTAGAAAACTAGACTTATAGGGCAACTGCTACAATATATTTTTTAAAGGTATAAATAATAAATCCATAGAGGAGAAAAGTAAACTAAAGCATACCAAAATTTGTAAGTTGTGGTTAAAGAAGTGTTTGGGGGAAATTTTATAGCATTTAATGCCTAAATTAGAAACTGAAAATCCTAATATTAGCAATCTAAGCTTCTGAATTAAGAAACTAGAGAAAATAAATGAAAAGTAAGAAGGAAAAGTTATAGTAAATCTTAAAGCAGAAATAAATGAAAAATGAAAATAAAAGAAAATAGAGACAATAAATTAACCCAAAGCCTCATTCTTTAAAAAGACTCAATAGCCTAGAAGAAATGAGCAAATTCTTCAAAATATACAATTTTCCAACAATGAACCAGGAAGAAATAGAAAATATGAACAAACCAATTACCAGTAATGAAACTGAATCAGTAATTTAAAAATTCCCAACAAACTAAAGTCCAGGACCAGGTGTATTCGCAGGTGAATTCTACAAAGCATTAAGAGAATAGTTGACACCAAAACTTCACAAACTAGTTCAAAAATTTTCAGGGGAATAAACACTTCTGAACTCACTCTATGAGGCCAGCATCACCCAGATACCAAAACAGACAAAGATATCACAGAAAAGAAAAAATACAGGCCAATAATAATGATGAACATAGATGTAAAAATCCTCAACAAAACATTAGCAAACTGAATCCAACAATACATTAAAAAGATTATACACCATGATCAAGTAGAATTTATCCCAGGGATGGAAGAATTTTTCAATATCTGCAAATCAATCAATGTGATACACCATATTAACATATTGAAGAATAAAAACCATATGATCCTCTCAATAGATGCAGAAAAAGCTTTTAATAAAATTCAACAGCCATTTATGATAAAAGAAAAACATCTGCAGAAAGTTGGCATAGAGGTGACATACCTCAACATAATAAAGACTATGTATAAAAAAACCCAGCTGACATCATAATTAATGGTGAAAAGTTGAAAGCATTTCCTCTAAGATCAGGAACAAGGCAAATATGCTCTTTCTCACCACTTATTCAACATAGTATTGAAAATCCTAGATACAGCAATCAGACAAGAAAAAGAAATAAAAGGAATCCAAATTGGAAAAGAAGAATTAAAACTGTCACTGTTTCCAGGTGACATACTATAAACAGAAAATCCTAAAGACCCCACCAGAAAACTATTAGAACTCATCAATGAACTTGGTAAAGTTGCAGGATACAAAATGAATATACAGAAATGTGTTGCATATCTATACATTAACAAAGAACTATCAGAAAGAGAAATTAAGGAAACAATCTCATTTACCATTGTATCAAAAAGAATAAAATACCTAGGAATCATCTACCTAATGAAGTAAAAGACCAGTGCTCGGAAAACTATAAGACACTGATGAAAGAAGTTGAATACAACACAAACAGATGGAAAGATATGCTGTGTTCTTGGATTGCAAGAATTAATATTGTGAAAATGATCATACTACCCAAGGCAATCTATTGTTTCAATGCAATCCCTATCAAAATGCCAATGGCATTTTTCACATAACTAGAACAAATAATATCAAAACTTGTATGGAAACACAAAAGACTTCAAATAGCCAAAACGGTCTTGAGAAAGAAATTCACAAATTTCTAGTCAGACTGACCAAAGGAAAAAGAGACTGGTCACAAAATAACTAATATTAGGAAGGGAAAAAAGAGTAATTAATACTTAACCCACAGACATTTATAAAAATTAAACAGTTTGTTATAAATATAGCAAAATATTTGCAGAATTTATAGACAGATAAATACAAAACATTGAAAACTAATTAGAGAATATCTAAATAAACTGAATGATACATCATTCATGTAGCTGTAATTCATGGACTGGAACACTCAATATTATTATGTTACTTCTCTCTTATTTGATTTATATATTCAATATAATCCCAGTCAAAATTTCAGCAAGATTTTTGTAGATAGGGAAAAGTAGATTCAAAAATGCATGTGTAAATGAAAAGGAACTTGAATAGCTAAAGAATTTTGAAGAGAAGAAGCAAAGTTAGAGGATTCACATAACCTGATTTCAAGGCTTACTACAAAGTTGCATTAATCAATACAGTGTGGTATTGACAAAAGGATAGATACATAAATGAAACAGAATAGAGAACCAGAAATAGATCCACACACACAGTAAACTAATTTTCACAAAAATCCAAAGGCAACTAGATGGAGAAAGGATAGCATTTTCAATAAATTATACTAAAAAATGGCTATTGATATGCCAAAAATATAGCTTATAAATCCAAAATCATACCAAACAAAATAAATTAAAATTCAGAAGTCCACACCATTAAATATAATATAGAAGCCCTCAAAAGAGACAGCCTTAAAAATAGCCAGTGGTAAAGTGTAGAGAACACTGAAAACAATGATAATTAAACTAAGAGTTGGACTTTCAAGAGAAACAAAAGAAGTTGGTAGACTTTGGGAATTTTTTCAGTTACTGAGGAGAATATAACTGTCAACCTAGAATATATATAAAAATAGACTATGTTTTAAGCACCAGGGAGAAATAAAGACATTTTTATATGAACAAACTTAAGAAGGAAATTATAAAGGATATACTTTGCACTGAAAGGAATTAATTCTACATATAAAGTCAAGAGTTAGAAAAGGAATGATCAGAAAAATTAATTAATTAATTAATTAATTAAAATTCAGGTATAAGTATATGTGAAACAAATATTGGCCAGACCAAAAATAATAATGATTCTATACAAAATAAAATTTTATATATTTAATTACAGTACTTAGATTATATGTGTTGACAGTGCAGTGATAAAGTCCTAAAGTCCTTGTATTTTTAAAGAAGAAGATGATAATATCTGTTAGCTTTAGACTCTAAGTTAAAGAACTTTTAAAATTTTCACCACCAACATTTAATAAATATAATTATAACACATAATTTTCAAAATTTTGGAGCCAAATAATCAATTTTTAAAAATTAAAAAACTAGCAACGAGAGATAGTAATATAGAAATTATGAGATAAATGGAGAATACAAATAAATGGTAAATATACAAAAAGCCTTTTTTCAAAGTAGACTAAATGTTTTACAGTTTGAAATGAAATGAAGATCAATTTAAATGCCATTTAAAAAATACATTCACAAATCACCAGGGGAAAGAGGGAGAGAAAATTAAAAGAGGGGAAAAAAAGTGTGACAATACTATCAGGCAATATTCATGTATAGGCACAGAGGTAAAAGAATTCATACATAATGGAAATATCATCAATTCACCAAGTAAGAAAAAGTTTGTAAACATATATAAATGTAGTAACTGAGTCAAAACATATTAATAAAAGAATTAGAAGAAATTTTAAAAGTTTACCATAATGGCAGGAGATTTTAATACAATACTTTCAGTAATTAATAGATCAATCAGAAAGGATGTAGAGGATTTGAACTACACATTAGCAAGATTGATCTAATCGGCAGATATAGAACAGCACACCCAATAACCACAGAAAACACACACTTCTCAAGTATATATGGAACATTTATAAACAATAACCATAGACTTGGCTGTGAAGCAAGTTTCAACAAATTTAGAATAATTGATATAATAAAAATTATGTTCATTGCCACAGTGCACTTAACTTAGAAATCAAATACAAAAAGCGAAACAGAAAAATCATATATATTTAAAAATTAAGAAGCATGTTTAAAATAACTCAGAGGTCCAAAAGGGGTAATAATGAAGACTGCAAATGTTTATAACTTATCCGTATCCTAAAATTATAAGACAGAAATTACAAATTAGTACTTATGTGAAAATGCACAGCCCTAAATGCTGATTTTTAAAATAAGACTAAAACAATAAGATAAGCATGAATGTTAAAAGAAAGAAAAAGAACTCTAAAGAGAGTAGAAAGATGTAATTTTTTAAAAAGAAATTAATTAAATGGAAAACAATGATGTAGTAGACAGTATCCAAAAAAAAAAAAAAAACTCCTCTGTGTGTGTGTGTGTTTGTGTGTTTCTGTGTGTTTTAAAAGACAGCAAAATAGTCATGTCTGATGAGAACAATGCAAAATACTTGAATAACAGGCACTGGTAGTATTTAAAAAGGAATAAAATAATGTAATGAATAACATTATTTCAATAAACTTGAAAATGGACACATTTTCAAGAAAAAATCAAAACTAACTCAGAAAAGAAAAACAAAAAGGAAACAACTATCCAATAACCACTGAATAAAATAAATCAACAGATAAAAGTCTTCCTATAAAGAAACATCAGGCCTAGATGGTTTACTAAGAAAAAACTATTTCAGAGTAGGGAAAAACAGGTATAAATTTATTATATTTATTTTATCTTGAAATAATTTTAGACTTACAGATTTGTAAAGATAGTACACAAAGTTCCCACATGCCCTCCACTCAGCTTGCAAAAAGGTTAACATCTTACCTAACCAATATATATTTATTAAATCTAAGAAATTAGCATTTATAAAGTTGTATTAACTAAACCACGGACTTTATTCAGATTTCACAAGTTTATACACTAATATCCTTTTTCTGATTTAGGATATCATATAGGATACCACGTTGCATTTAATGATTATATCTTGTTAGTAACCTCTGGTTTGACAGTTTACTTTTCCTTGCTTTTCATGACCTTGACACTTAAAGAATATCTCTCACTTTTAGTCTGTATGATGTTTCTCATAGTTTATGGAATATCACGGAGGTGAAATGCCCTCCTTATCATATCAGAGGGGACATGATATGAACATGACATTATTCATGATTTTAAACTTGATTGCTTGATTAAGGTGGTGTCTGCCACTGTGAAATTCTCTACTGTAAAGTTACACTGTTTCTTTTCCAAATGTTCATTAAAAGCAAGTCACTAAGTCCAGCCAACACATTGGGAAAGAGGGAAATTAAACTCCATCTGCTAGGGGTAGGATATTCAATAATTTGTGGACAGAGGTTAAAACCACCACTGTAATCAAAAAATATTTGGGAAGCTTTTCTTGAGGCTATAAAACTCTCCTGTTTTTCCTTTAAATTGCACCCATTATTTTGGCAGTAGATTTTCTCTGCTGCAATTATTATTGTGGCACTCAAATGGTGATTTTCTATTTTCTTCATTCCTATAAGGTATTATCTAAGGAACATTTATCCATTTTATTTCCTGTATGTACATTTCCAATTTTATATATACATATATATGCTCTAATGATTTCTGCTTAGGCTTTGGCAGCTTTTTCAGTTTGGCTCCTGTGTCCATTTGACATGCTTCCATCTTTTCTTATTTCTCATTTACTTACTATCATTACAAGACTCCAGACACATTTGTACTTTCCCTGGTCCAGACCTAGAATCAGTCATTTCTCCAAGGAGAAAGTTATTAGAAGCCAATAAAAGGGTGCTAAGATGCTCAATGCTAGTGTATCACTGCTTCTAGGAAATAAATATATATATTATACTAACCCATATATAGACACATCTCTATATTTTGGAATGTATCTTTCTATGTATGTATCTGCCTTTGTGTGTGTACTCTTGTGAGAAACAGAGTTATCAACTAGAGTACAGGGTTTATGTACAGTTTTTCTCTTTAGCCTTACAGTATTTAGCAAATCTTTGTTTTTCAAAGTTACTTAGGTCAGTTCTCTACCTACTTCCTTGAGTTATGTTATGCTTATACATTTGTAAGACAGTTACATTAATTTGTCACAGTCCACATTTCATCCTAGGATCACTGGACAACCCAGACCATTTTTTTTCAACTTTCATAAAGTTCAATCTTTGACGTATACAGTTCTATGGATTTTGACAAATGGTTGGAGTCATATATCTGCCACCAGAGTGCCCTATATATATATATATATATATATATAGAGAGAGAGAGAGAGAGAGAGAGACAGAGACAGAGACAGAGAGACAGAGAGATAGAGAGACAGAGAGGGAGAGAGAGAGTTTCACCACCTGAAAATATCTTATATAGCCTCTTTTAAATTTTTTTAAATTTATTTATTTATTTGGTCACACCATGCAACTTGCAGGATCTTAGTCCCCTGACTAAGGATCCAACCAGGGCCTCGGCAGTGAGAGCAGCAAGTGCTAACCACTGAACCACCAGGGAATTCTCCTAGCCTCTCTTTTTTAAAAAAGTCAATCTCTTCTCTACCAACCACTGACAACAACTGATCTATTTTCTAGCCCTATAGTTTTGCCTTTTGCCAGAATATCATATAAGCTGAATCATGAAATATGGATCTTATTCACTTATCATATTTCACCTAACAAATCTCATTTAAAATGCATCCATATTTTTGCATAAATCAATAGTTTGTCCTGTTTAATTGCTGAATTGTATTCAGATTTATGGATGTAATGCATTTATTTAAATCTTTGTCTGTTGAAGGACATCTGGATTGTTTCCAGTTTTTGGAGATTATGAATAAAATTGTTACAACATACAGGTTTTTGTACGAACATAACTTTTCAATTCACTTTGATAAATATCTAGAAATGTGTTGACTAGGTCACATGGTAAGTGTATGTTTAACTATATAAGCAACTACCAAATTGTCATCAGAAATTGAATGAGAGTTTTACTGCCCGAGAATTTGGTACATTTGTCTTTTTCGTTACAATTGATCTAATAGGTGTTTAGTATTATGTCATTGTAGTTATAGATTGTGTTTCTTTAATGACTAACAATGCTGAGCACCTTTTAATAAGCTTCTTTGTCATATGTATATCTTCTTTGGTGAAATGCCTGTTCAGATATTTTGCCCAATTTTTTATTGGATTGTTTATACTTTTATTTTTTGAGCTTCAAGTGTTCTTTATGTGTTCTTGATTCAAGTTCTTTTTCATAAATATTCTTTAAAATTATATTCTGCCAGTCTTTGGTTTGTCTTTTCATTCTTTTAACAGTATATTTCTCAAAGCAACATTTTTAATTTAGACGTTTTTGTGTCATATCTACAAACTCATCACCAAACCCAAGGTTACATAAATTCTCCTGTTTTCATCTAGAACCATTATGGATTTATAATTTATACTTATGTCTCGGACCTATTGGATTTGTGTGTGTGTATATGTGTTTGTATAAGATATGTGATAATGTTACTTTATTTTCTATGAATGCGCAGTTGTTAGAACACCATTTATTGCAAGGACTATATTTTTTCACTGAAATACCTTTGAACATGAGTCAAAAATGGTCTTTTATGGCTTTCTATTCTGTTCTATTGATCTGTGTCTATCCTTTCAACAAAACCATAATGTCTTAATAATTTGGTTTTTCCTTATGTTCTGATCAACTATGAACTTACTGATTTTCTACTTACTGTTAACATGAGTTACCGAGAGAGAAGTTTTGGAGCTTCAAACTAAAATAGTGGATTTGTTTATATCTCTTCTCAGATCTTCATGCAGTTTGAAGCAAAACTAGTTGTGCTGATTGTAGGACTGTTATATGTTCTTGGAAAATTCACCTCGTTACCATTAGAGAATATCACTCTTTAACTCATAATATTCCTTGTTCTGAAGTTTACTTTATGTGAAATTAATAAAAATTGTTTTAGTGTTTTAATGGTATGTTCATCTCCAATTTTCAAACTATTAAATGCATTTACATTTAAATTTGACTTCTTGTGAACAGTGTATTTTTGACTCTCCTTTTCAGCCAATCTAAAAATCTGCATTGTAACTGGTGTGTTTAAAATATATTTAAGGTCTTATTGATATGGTTAGGTTAACATTTGTCATTTTTTGCTGCTTTCTACTTTTAAAAGTTATTATTTGTTTTCTGAATAATTATTTTTTTCTGGGTTTAATTGAATTTTTAAAAATTATTCCATTATCTCCTCTATTGATATATTATTTATATATCTTATTTTAAAGATATTTTAGTTGTTATTTTAAGACTTAATCTATGTATTTTAAAATTATATGTCTACTTTCAAAGAATAATTATCTGCTTCACAGCTTCTGCAAAGAACTTGTAACCAGATATTCACAATCCTCTTTCCCAACCCTTGTGTCATATTACTTTTAAGTATGCTAGGAACACACAGTAAACTGTTAATATTATTCTTTAAATGTTCAGTTATCTTTCAGAGAAATATAAATAACAAAAATGGTTTACTTTATCTTGTTTGATTTCACATTGACATTTAAATTTCTTTACATAAATACAAGTTTCTAGAATAACAGTTTCCTTCTGACTGAAGAACTTTGTTAATAGTTTTCATAGGGTAAGTGAAAGTGAAATGGCTATTGCTTCCTTCAGTGCCTTCCCTCCAAAAGTATTTACTTTTGTTTCACTTTTAGTTAGGTACAAATTTCTAGGTAGATGTCTTTGTTTCCTCTCTGTTTTTTTGTTAAATGTCAATCTCTTGTCTTCTTACTTGCATGGTTTCTAATAAAAAATCTGCTGTGATTTGTGTCTTTGTTTCTCTCTATGTAATGTGTTTTGTTTTCTTTTTGTTTTCTTAATCAAGGAGACTTAAAGATTATCTCTTTCATTTTCAGCAGTTTGAATATGATATACCTAAAAATTCTGGTATTTTTCTTTTCTACTATTTATCCTGCTTTATGTCCTCTGAGCCTCTGGGACCTGTAATTTAGTATCTGTCATTAATATTGGAAATTTTTCAGTCAAAATTTCTTCAAATATTGTCTACCCTCTTGTTTCTTTTCTGAATGGATTCCAATTATGTATAATTTAGATAGATTAATGTTGTCCCAGATATCTTGGATGTTCTATTCTTTTAAAGTCACTCAATTCTTCTTGCAATTAAACTTTTGTAATTTCTCTTGATCTATTTTCAAGTTTACTGAATTTTTTTAACCTTAATGTCCAGATAAGCTCATCAAAGTTACTCTTCATATTTTCATTCTTTAATGTCTAATATTTTTGTTTAATTATTTATTATAGTTTCCATCTATTTTGCTGAAATTACCTCTTTGAAATTTTATATTATGTACTTTTTCCATAATATTAGTGTTTTTGACATACTAACTTATCAACTATCTTAAACGTCCTATCTTATAATTCCAACATCTGTGTCATATCTGAGTCTGGTTTTAGTGAGTGCTTTGTCTCCTCAGACCATTTTTATTATTTATTTTTTGTAAGTCTCCTAATCTATTGATAACTGAGCATATTGTATAGGACAGTGGATACTGAAGTAATTATTTTTAATGCTTGAAATTGAACTCAACTTATCTTCTGCCTGGCCTATTCATGTTATTTTAGTCTGGAATTAGTCTGGGTTTGTTGTTAGCTGTTGCTATGGTTACTGACAGTTCACCAGCAATCTCAAGTTCTCTAGGGATACCTCATTTTTATGGTGTCAGCAAAAAATGTCTCCTTTTCTTTATGTTTAATCTCATTTGACTTAGGATAGTATTATTTATCTTTAGATCTTCCCTTTTCACTGCTCCTCACAGAATTTCATTCACTTGTATCTCTCCCAGTTGAGTATCTGGTTTTCTTTGCTCAATATTTCTTAATATTTCATTTCCAGAAATTCCATTTTGTCCTTTTTCAAACCTGTCATTTTGTTATAATATTTTTAATTCTACTGGTTTTCCAAAATGTTCACTTATTTATATGATCATAGTATTCTCATTTTCTATTAGGTATAATTACAGTATCTCAGATCTTTGAATGTCTTGGTCTAATGTGTGTCTTTTCTGCTCTCACTCATGATGTCATCTTTTCTAATTTTCTTTTTGTATTGCCATTTCATATTAATCTGAGATAATATGGAAATTCTTTGAGACCTGGGTTGATATTGGGCTCCTCTAGATAGAACTTTTCTTTTTTTTTCATTCTGTTGAGAACCTGGTATTTCTACCAAATCAGAATCTTTTTATATTCTTGGTCTAGGTTTTATTTGCTTTCCTACTTTACAGTAACAAAAGTGTTTTGCATTTGGACTGAAACTTTCATAAAGATTAGATTTTGGTTAATAATTCTCCTAAAAATAATTGTCCCAACTCAATGGTAATTTTAGATTGGCAATTTTCTTTTCATAAAGCAATCAGATAAATTCCCAATCATGTAAATTTTGACACTTTCTTTCCAATATTATACAATTTTTTCTGTTTGTTCTTCTAATGCTTTTACAAGTTTGTTGACTTCAAATATGATGCTGAATAGAAGCATTCCTTTCCTTGTTCCTGAAGTTAATGTCTGAAATGAGACTTCAATATTTATATTCTTTTTCTATTTCAGGGAGATACTTTCTATCTAATTTAAAGATGTATTCCATTTCTACTTTACTGAGGCTTTTCATTAAGTAAAAATTCTGATTGTTTTACTGAATTGTTTGCTGTTCCATTTGTGATAACAAAGTCATTAAAGTTCAAAATGAGCAATGCAGATTTTCTTAATTTTTAAATCTCTGAACAGTTATGTATGACAGCAGTTATTTGCTCCTTCAAGCCTGGTAAAATTTACTTTGAAAATTATCTAAGTATTTTGTATTTTTTAGAGAGGATTTAGACTATATATTAAATATCTCTAAATGTTTTTATTTTATTCAATCTTCTTAAGTTACTTTTATTTTCCATGAAAGTATCCATTTCATCTACGTTTTATATAAAATGATTAAAAATTGGTCACCTGCACATCTGCAATTGTGTTCCATTTTAATATTTAAATTTATTATTTTAAATTTTTTTCATGAACTTAAATGCACTTATTAACATAGTATATTATATAAATATGTATATATATTTAAATAGACTTCATTTTTAGAGCAGTTTTAGGTTTATGGAAAAATTGAATGGAGGGTACACAGATTCCCCATTTACCCCTGAAACCCACACATACATAGCCTCCCCCATTATCAACATCTTTCATCAAAGTGGTACATTTGTTTCAATCAATGAACCTACATTGACACATCATTATCACTCAGAGTCCATAGCTTACATTAGGATTCACTCTTGGTGTTGTACATTCTATGGGTTTAGACAAATTTTATTGGAGGATAGTTGTCTTACAATGTGTTAGTGTCAGGTGTACAGCATAGTGATTCATATATATATATATATATATATATATATATATATATATATATATATATATATATTCATTCTTTTTCTGATTCTTATTTATTTATGACCTTTCCCTGATATTTTTAGTCTTAACAGAGGTATTCTTTCTCAAAACAGGATTTTTTTAATTAACAGACTTTATTTTTTAAAGCATTTTTAGATTTACAGAAAAACTGATCAGAAAATACAAAGTGCTCTCCCTTTGCTCTCATCCAAGTTCCCATATTACTAAGTCATGTTAGTATGGTACATTTGTTATAATTGATGAACACATATTGGTATATTATACATTATTGTTACCTAATGTCCATAGGTTCACTTTCACTCCTTTGTTGTATAATTCTAAGGGTTTTGACCAAAGTTTAATGTCATATACTTGTCAATGTATATGCATTATATCAATATATGTGACAATTATAATGTCATGTCTATCATTGCAATGTCATACAGAATAATTTCACTGCCACAAAATCCCCTGCACTCCTCCTATTTATTCATTCTTTCCTCCCTCATACTCCTGGCAGCCACTGATATTTTTACTGTCTCTGTAGATTTGCCTTTTCTTCAGTATCATATATCTGGAATCATACAGCATGTAGCCTTTTCAAACTGGCTTCTTTAACTTAACAATATGCATTTAAGTTTCCTCTGTGTCCTTTTGTAGCTTGAGAACTCATTTCCTTTTATCACTGAATAATATTCCACTGTGGAAATGTGATAAGGTCTCCTGTATATCTACAATCAGAGGAAGAAAGTAAAATCCAGAACTGAGACTGGTATAAATAAGTATGATGTTTATGGGGGTAAAGATTTTGTGTGGGGGGAAGGAGGGAATGCCTGGAAATTAGATAGAAAAGAGAGATTCTTCTTTGCCTAAGATTTTGTGGGATATACTACCAAGCATTGCTGTTTCCAAAACTTTTCTTTTGATCACCCTCTATTCAAAGGCACCAGATCCTTATATACATCTATCTCTATTTCTATATCTATCTATCTATCTATCTATCCATTCATCTTCCTAACCCAAAATTTCTCTTCCCATAAAGAAGAAAATTGCTATAAAATTGCCTTTTACCATGAGAAGTATCAAGTCTTTTGCTCATCTCTACTGTCTGATCTCCAACTTTCTCACCTTATGTCATGCAGTGAGATGACATGGATGGCAGCTTGACTTTCTCTAAAATGATGTAGACAAGTGTTGAAGCAAAAGAAAACAGAACTCAGACAGGTGGACCGGCTTTGACTTTTGATTTACAGTGAGCACCATCATAAATTTTTATAACATGTCACCAGCTTAGGCTTAGTCAATGGTGTTAATCTTGGGTGACAAGTCATGAATGATAAGCAGCTATAACTGAAGTTTCCCCCATCACACATTTGACAGAGCCAGAAATCTTGACCTGAGATAAAATACCAACTGCTTGTTCACTGGCTACTTTAAAGCCAAACCTTGCAGCAAAGAACATGGAAGAAATGTCAGAAGTTCCTCAATACATATCACGTTAACACATAATAAAAATTATCTAGCTGTCATTTGGAAGGAACAAAAAGTTAGTATGAATTAATTTTTACTCAGTGTACTTCAAAGGGACACTTTCTATTCCACACTGCTGTGAACTCTAGTCTACAATAGCTCTCCACCAAACTTGTTAACATTAAATGCATGGATAATAAACTTAAACATTGTGGTAATAAGATTGTTGGAGTTGTTATCCTCTACAGAATCATAAAACGGAGGGACTAAAAAGAACCTTAGATTAATCTGGTCTAAAACCTCATTTAAACATGTGACAACTGGAGTTCAGTAACCCAGAGAAATTTTCCCACGGGCCACGTTGCTATTAAATAAAAAAGATGGAAGTTCACCTCATATCTCCCAAATGTGAGTCAGGATTCTTTCCATTCATCACACTATCCTTATTTTTTATGATGATTCAACCAGTTAAACAAAATTGTTTTCTTTGTATTATCTTTGGCTACACTTATAAATAAATGGGCAACTTCATGGTGAAAATGAAGGTGCAGTTTGAAACATTATGAGAAAGCAGCTGGATTCAGAAATTATATTCTTGTATAGACCCAAAAAGTCAATAATAAATGTAAGGAAAGTCAAAATGGCCAACTCAAATAGAGACTATTCCATAAAATTCTAGCAAACATAAGATATTTTAGAAAACTTACTTAGGACAGGGAGGTGTAGAGTTACAAAAGCCTCTATAAAGATTGATATCTAGAAAATATATTCTGAAGAACAGAGAAGGGAAACTAGAAAAGGCTTCTTTATCATCCAGATTGTCAATAAAATTTATTAAATTTTTTAAACAAAAAGTTTCAAGTCGCTCTGTAGCTGCTCACATTACTTAACTTTCTTCAAAAGTGTCAGGCAAATCATCAATACAAGACTTGAATGCAACCCCAGTTAGGAGCCCCCTCATAATCTCACTGTCTATTTAATTTACACTCATTTCTCTTGTGAGGAGATGAGCTGCTGATGCCTGCTCTGGGCCTGGCTGGTCCCCATGTGGCCATCCTGCTGACACACTTCTTTGACCAACGGCTGAGGGTAGGTACAGCAGATATCCACAAGTACAGAAGAGTGAGTCTATAAAAAGGACAGAGACCAATTAGTCTCATTAGTCAACAAGGACAGAGTAGGAGCTAATGGGGCTTCTGTTTCAACAGAGGGAAAACTTAGGTTAATTATTAGGAAAAACTTTGTAGCTATTAGAACAGTTAGGACTCTGGAAACAAGGTACTCAGGGAGGAAGTAAAATCACCTTCACTTAAAGGTAATCAAGGTAAGATTAGCTCACCATTTATCAAGGAATATTAAAAGATTATTAAATCAGGACCACTAAGAGGTGCAAAAAATCCTGGTCTGAGAATATTATCTGGCACTTCAAGTTGTGTCATTAGCAGAAAGTTAGACATTAGTCTAGACATTAGCAGTAAACAAAACAAACAAACACCTCTGCTTTCACTAAGTTTAGAATCTAATGTGGGTAGGGGAAAGAAAGAAAAAGGTTAAATAAATGTCACTTTAAATAGTTATAAGTGCCGAACAGAAAACTAAAGCGAGAAGAGGGATGGGGGGTTACTGGGTAAGAGGAGCAGCAATTTTAGGTAGGGTTGTTAGAGAAAAACTCAATGAGAAGATGGCATTTTAGTGAAAATCTGAAGAAGCAAATTAACCACAGAAATTCTGGAGAGTTCCAGGCAAAAGGAATAACAAATAACAGGCCCTGAATAGAAACCTAATTGATATCTGAAAGAAAAGGCAAAGACTTCTTTTTATTTAGATTAGAGTGATTAAGGAGGACGGTGAGCACAAGATAAGCAAAAACGGGTAACTGAATGAAGATGGAACAGAGCACTCAGGCTTTGCATTTCACATAGGACTTTAGCTTGTATGCTGAGTGCAGTGGAAAACAAAAAGGATGTGATCTCACTTGCAGCTGAGAAAGATTTAGTTTTGTTGTGTTGGGACAAGACTAAAAAGGAGAAAGAATACAGAAATGAATTAATAATCTTGGAGGCTTTTACAATAACAAAGGTGAAAAAGCATGCAAATTGAGATGCTAGAGTGGAGATGGTTTGATGAAGTCAACATCTAGGTTAATTTTAAAGTTATAGACAACAGAATTTGATGAAGAGTGAAGAGAACACACTGAGGTATGAAAGGAGGAGCATCAAGAACAACATCATTATAGTGTAACCCCAAGAGTTACTATTAAAAACTGGTGCAAAATGGTATACTTAAAAGGCCAATAGAAGAATTCAATGGAAAATTAAAAATTAAAAGGAGATATGGGAAAATACACAATCATGCTGAAAATATTAATATCCATACTCAGAAAGCAATAGAACTAGACAAAATATTAGTGAAGGTACATAGGATCTAAACAAAACTATCAATGATCTTAATCTAATGAATATTGATCAAACAGGAAATGAGACAAGAATAAAGCATATCCTACTTTCAAGGTCATACAAAATATTCAACAAGATAGATCACATGTTGAGTAATAAAACAGGTGCCAATAAGTCTCAAAGGCTGAAATATTATAGAATATGTTCTTTGAACACAACAGAATTAATTTAGAAATCAATTAAAAGAATGTATATAGAAAGTGACACATATTTGGGAATTAAGACACTTCCAAATAACCTATAAGTAAAAAAATAAATAAAGGGAAAATGAAGGAGAGAGAGGAGAAATAAAAAGGAAAA
The DNA here is from genome assembly GCF_949752795.1 of Hyperoodon ampullatus. Taxonomy (NCBI): domain Eukaryota; kingdom Metazoa; phylum Chordata; class Mammalia; order Artiodactyla; family Ziphiidae; genus Hyperoodon; species Hyperoodon ampullatus. The sequence continues at coordinate 53,850,188 of NC_136926.1, read as the reverse complement.
TTGGAAAAATTTCCAAAATGAACAGTAATGAAAATAAAATGTATCAAAACTTATAGAATGCAATTAACACAGGACTTAAAACAATAAGAAAGACTTAAAAACAATTATTTAAATTACAAACAAAGTGAATATGTTAAAACAAACTTAATTTCAAAGTAAATATTAGTAAATAATAAGGTAGAGAGGACAGAGAGCAGAAGCAAAAAGAACTACAATCCTGCAGCCTGTAGGAAAAAAAAACACATTCACAGAAAGAAAGACAAGATGAAAAGACAGAGGGCTATGTACCAGATGAAGAAACAAGTTAAAACTCCAGAAAAACAACTAAATGCAGTGGAGATAGGCAACCTTCCAGAAAAAGAATTCAGAATAATGATAGTGAAGATGATCCAGGACCTCAGAAAAAGAATGGAGGCAAAGATCGAGAAGATGCAAGAAATTTTTAACAAAGACCTAGAAGAATTAAAGAACAAACAGATGAAAAATACAATAACTGAAATGAAAAATAAATTAGAAGGAATCAATAGCAGAATAACTGAGGCAGAAGAATGGATAAGTGACCTGAAAGACAGAATGGAGGAATTCATTGCTGCAGAACAGAATAAAGAAAAAACAATGAAAAGAAATGAAGACAGCCTAAGAGAATTCTGGGACAACATTAAATGCAACAATATTCGCATTATAGTGGTCCCAGAAGGAGAAGAGAGAGAGAAAGGACTAGAGAAAACATTTGAAGAGATTATAGTCGAAAACTTCCCAAACATGGGAACGGAAAACCCACCCAAGTCCAAGAAGCACAGAGAGTCCCATACAGGATAAACCCAAGGAGAAACATGCTGAGACACATAGTAATCAAACTGGCAAAAACAAAAGACAAAGATATATTATTAAAAGTAGCAAGAGAAAAACAACAAAAAATATACAAGGGAACTCCCATAAGGATAACAGCTGATTTCTCAGCAGAAACTCTACAAGCCAGAAGGGAGAGGCAGGATAAAGTGAGGAAAGGGAAGAACCTACAACCAAGATTACTCTACCCAGCAAGGATCTCATTCAGAATCAATGGAGAAATCAAAAGCTTTACACACAAGCAAAAGATAAGAGAATTCAGTACCAACAAACCAGCTCTACAACAAATGCTAAAGGAACTTCTCTAAGTGGGAAACACACAAGAGAAGAAAAGGACCTACAAAAAAAAGCACAACACAATTAAGAAAATGGTCATAAGAACATACATATCGATAATTACCTTAAATGAGAATGGATTAAATGCTCCAACCAAAAGACACAGGCTTGCTGAATGGATACAAAAACAAAACCCATATGTATGCGGTCTACAAGAGGCACACTACAGAACTAGGGACACATTCAGACTGAACGTGAGGGGATGGAAAAAGATATTCCATGCAAATGGAAATCAAAAGAAAGCTGGAGTAGCAATACTCATATCAGAAAAAATACATTTTAAAATAAAGAATGTTACATGAGACAAGGAAGGACACTACATAATGATTAGGGGATCAATCCAAGAAGAAGATATAACAATTATAAATATATATGTACACAACATAGGAGCACCTCAATACATAAGGCAACTGCTAACAGCTATAAAAAAGGAAATCAACACTAACATTATAATAGTGGGGGATTTTAACACATCACTTACACCAATGGACAGTTCATCCAAACTCAAAATAAAAAAGGAAACAGAAGCTTTAAATGACACAATAGACCAGATAAATTTAATTGATATTTATAGGACATTCCATCCAAAAACAGCAGATTACACTTTCTTCTCAAGTGTGCATGGAACATTCACCAGGATAGATCACATCTTGAGTCACAAATCAAGCCTCAGAAATTTTAAGAAAATTGAAATCATATCAAGCATCATTTCTGAACACAACGCTATGAGACTAGAAATAAATTACAGGGAAAAAACAGAAAAAACACAAACACATGGAGGCTAAACAGTACATTTCTAAATAACCAAGAGATCACTGAAGAAGTCAAGGAGGAAATCAAAATTTACCTAGAGACAAATGACAATGAAAACACGAGTATCCAACACCTATGGGATGCAGGAAAAGCCTTTCTAAGAGGGAACATTATAGCTATAAAACCCTACATCAAGAAACAAGAAAAATCTCAAATAAACAATCTAACCATACACCTGAAGTAACTAGAGAAAGAACAAACGAAACCAAAGTTATCAGAGGAAAGAAACCATAAAGACCAGAGCAGAAATAAATTAAATAGAAACAAAGAAAACAACAGCAAAGATCAATAAAACTAAAAGCTGTTTCTTTGAGAAGAGAAACAAAATTGATAAACCATTAACCAGACTCATCAAGAAAAAGAGGGAGAGGACTCAAATCAATAAAATTAGAAATGAAAAAGGAGAAGTTACAACAGAAACTTCAGAAATACAAAACATCATAAGAGACTACTACTACTACAAGCAACTCTATGCCAATAAAATGGATAACCTGGAAGAAGTGGACAAATTCGTAGAAAGGTATAACCTTCCAAGAGTGAACCAGGAAGAAATAGAAAATATGAACAGACCAATCACAAGTAATGAAATTGAAACTGTGATTTAAAATCTTCCAACAAACAAAAGTCCAGGACCAGATGTCTTCAAAGGTAAATTCTATCAAACATTTAGAGAAGAGCTAACACCTATCCTTCTCAAATTCTGCCAAAAACTTTCAGAGGAAGGAACACTCTTAAACTCATTCTATGAGGCCACCATCACCCTGAAACCAAAACCAGACAAAGATACCACAAAAAAAGAATATTAGAGACCAATAACACTGATGAATATAGATGCAAAAATCCTCAACAAAATACCAGCAAATACAATCCAACAATACATTAAACGGACCATACACCCTGATCAAGTGGGATTTATTCCAGGGATGCAAGGATTCTTCAATATATGCACATCAATCAATGTGATACACCATATTAACAGTTTGAAGAATAAAAACCATATGATCATCTGAATAGATGCAGAAAAAGCTTTTGACAAAATTCAACACCCGTTAATGATAAAACTCTCCTGCAAGTAGGCTTATAGGGAACCTACTTCAACATAATAAAGGCCATATATGACAAGCCCACACCAAACATTCTCAATGGGGAAAAACTGAAAGCATTTCCTCTTAGATCAGGAACAAGAAAAGGATGTCCACTCTCACCACTATTATTCAACATAGTTTTGGAAGTCCTAGCCACAGCAATCAGAGAAGAAAAAGAAATAAAATAATACAAATTGGGAAAGAAGAAGTAAAATTATCACTGTTTACAGATGACATGATACTATACATAGAGAATTGTAAAAATGCCACCAGAAAACTACTAGAGCTAATCAATGAATTTGGTAAAGTTGCAGGATACAAAATTAATGCACAGAAATTTCTTGTATTCCTATACACTATTGATGAAAACTCTGAAAGAGAAATTAAGGAAACACTCCCATTTACCATTTCAACAAAAAGAATAAAATACCTAGGAATAAACCTACATAGGAAGACAAAAGTACTGTATGCAGAAAACTGTAAGACACTAATGAAAGAAATTAAAGATGATACCAACAGAGGGAGAGATATATCATGTTCTTGGACTGGAAGAATCAATATTGTGAAAATGACTATACAATGCAAAGCAATCTACAGATTCAATGCAATCCCTATCAAATTACCAATGGCATTTTTTATGGAAGTCAAACAAAAATCTTAAAATTTGCATGGAGACACGATAGACCTCGAATTGCCAAAGCAGACTTGAGGGGAAAAAACAGAGCTGCAGGAATCGGACTCCCTGACATCAAACAATACTATAAAACTACAATAATCAAGACAATATGGTACTGGCTCAAAAACAGAAACATAGATCAATGGAATAAGATAGAAAGCCCAGAGATAAACCCATGCACCTATGCTCAACTAATCTATGACAAAGGAGGCAAGGATATACAATGGAGAAAAGACAGCCTCTTCAATAAGTTGTGCTGGAAAAACTTGACAGGTACCTATAAAAGAATGACATTAGAACACTCCCTAACACCATACACAAAATTAAACTCAAAATGGCTTAGAGACCTAAATGTAAGACCGGACACTATAAAACTCTTAGAGGAAAAAATAGGAAGAACACTCTTTGACGTAAATCACAGCAAGATCTTTTTTGATCCACCTCCTAGAGTAATGGAAATAAAGACAGAAATAAACAAATGGGACCTAATGAAACTTCAAGGCTTTTGAACAGCAAAGGAAACCATAAATAAGATGAAAAGACAGCCCTCAGAATGGGAGAAAATATTTGCAAATGAAGCAACTGACAAAGGATTAATCTCCAAAATTTACAAGCAGGTCCACAGCTCAATATCAAAAACACAAACAAGACAAACCAAAAATGGGCAGAAGGCCTAAATAGACATTTCTCCAAAGGAGACATACAGATAGCCAAGAAGCACATGAAAAGCTGCTCAACATCACTAAGTAGTAGAGAAATGCAAATCAAAACTACAATGAGAGACCCTGGGAAGATGGCGGAAGAGTAAGACGCGGAGATCACCTTCCTCCCCACAGATACATCAGAAATTCATCTACACGTGGAACAACTCCTACAGAACACCTACTGAACGCTGACAGAAGACCTCAGACCCCCCAAAAGGCAAGAAACTCCCCACATACCTGGATAGGGCAAAAGAAAAAAGAATAAACAGAGACAAAAGGATAGGGACGGGACCTGCACCAGTGGGAGGGAGCCGTGAAGGAGGAAAGGTTTCCACACACTACAAGCCCCTTCACGGGCGGAGACTGCAGGTGGCGGAGGGGGAATGCTTCGGAGTAGCGGAGGAGAGCACAGCAACAGGGGTGTGGAGGGCAAAGCGGAGAGATTTTGGCACAGAGGATCGGTGCCCTCAGGCACACACCAGCCCGAGAGGCTTGTCTGCTCGGCCACCGGGGCGGGCGGGGCTGGGAGCTGAGGCTTGGGTATCGGCCAGCAGTTGGAGTGCAGGGAGAGGACTGGGGCTGGCGGCAGGAAGAGAGCCTGAGGGGGTTAGTGCACCATGGCTAGCCCGGAGGGAGTCCGGGGAAAGGGTCTGGAGCTGCCAAAGAGGCAAGAGGCTTTTTCTTCCCTTTTGTTTCCTGGTGCGCGAGGAGAGGGCATTAAGAGGGCTGCTTTGGGAAGCGCCGGAGACCGGCGCGAGCCACGGCTAAAGGCGCGGACCCCGGAGATGGGCGTGGGACACTGGGGCTGCTGCTGCTGCCGCCGCCGCGGGGCCTGTGTGCGAGCACGGGTCACTGTCCGTCCCGCCTTCCGGGGGACCTGTGCACCCCGCCACTGCCGGGGTCCCGGAACCCGGGGACGGCTTTCCTGGGAAAGCACACGGAGCGCCTCAGTCTGGTGCAACGTCACGCCGGCCTCTGCCGCCGCAGGCCCGACCCACTCTGCACGCCCCTCCCTCCCCTCTGCCTGAGTGAGCCAGAGACCCCACATCAGTGGCTCCTTTAAACCCGTCCTGTCTGAGCGAAGAACGGACGCCCTCCGGCGACCTACGTGCAGAGGCGGGCCGGTCCAAGGCTGAGACATGGGAGCTGTGAGAGCAGAGAAGAGACAGTGAAATCTCTCTGTGCAGCCTCGGAGGCAGCGGATTAAAGCTCCATGGTCCACTTGATGTGCCCTGCATCTGTGGAGTGCATGAATGGACAGCGAATCATCCCAAATTGAGGAAGTGGACTTTGAGGACAAGATTTAAGACTTTCCCCCCTTTTCCTCTTTTTACAACGAATTATCCCAAATTAAGGAGGTGGACTTAGCAAGATTTCAGACTTCTCGCCCTTTTCCTCTTTTTACAACGAAGTAACCCAAATTGAGGAGGTGGACTTGGAGAGCAAGATTTTTGATTTTTCCCCCTGCTCTCTTTTTGTGAATGTGTATGTGTATTCTTCTGTGTAAGATTCTCTCTGTATAGCTTTGCTTCCACCATATGTCCCACGGTTCTATCGGTCCGTTTTTTTTTTTCAATAATTACTTTTAAATTTTAATAATGCTACTATATTTCAAACTTTATTCTATTTTACTTTACCTGCTCTTTTTTTCCTACCTTCCCTTCCTCCCTCCCTCCCTCCCTCCACCACTCCTTTCCTTCTTTCTCTCTTTCTTTCCTTCCTCACTCCCTCCTGTCTTTCTTTCCTTCCTCCCTCCCTCACACCCCTCTTCCTTTCACTTTCTTTTTCTTTCATTCCTCACTCCCTCCCTCCCTGCTTCCTTTCACCCTTTCTTTTTCTTTCCTTCCTCCCTCCCTCCCTCCTGTCTTTCTTTCCTTCCTCCCTCCCACCCCTCTTCCTTTCACTTTATTTTTCTTTCATTCCTCCCTCTCTTCCTCTTTTCTTTCTTTCTTTCCATCCTTCCTCCCTCCCTCCCTCCTTTATTCCTTTCTTCCTTCCTTCCTTTCATTCCTTTTTCCTTTCTATCCCTCTCTCTTTCTTTCTTCTACTAATTCTTTCTTTCCACTTTTTCTCCCTTTTATCCTGAGCCGGGAAGATGAAAGGCTCTTGGTGCTGCAGCCAGGAGTCAGTGCTGTGCCTCTGAAGTGGGAGAGCCAACTTCAGGACACGGGTCCACAAGAGACCTCCCAGCTCCACATAATATCAATCAGCGAAAATCTCCCAGAGATCTCCATCTCAACACCAGCAACCAGCTTCAATCAATGACCAGCAAACTAGAGTGCTGGTCACCCTATGCCAAGCAACTAGCAAGGCAGGAACACAACCCCACCCATTAACAGAGAGGCTGCCTAAAAACATAATTAGGCCACAGGCACCCCAAAACATACCACCAGACGTGGACCTGTCCACCAGAAAGACAAGATCGAGTCTCAACCACCAGAACACAGGCTCTACTCCCCCCACCAGGAAGCCTACACAACCTACTGAAACAACCTTGGCCACTGGGGACAGACACCAAAAACAACGGGAACTACGAATCTGCAGCCTGCAAAAAGGAGACCCCAAACACAGTAACATAAGCAAAATGAGAAGACAGAAAAACACACAGCAGGTGAAGGAGCAAGATAAAAACCTAGCGGACCTAACAAATGAAGAGGTAATAGGCAGTCTACCTGAAAAAGAATCCAGAATAATGATAGTAAAGCTGATCCAAGATTCTATTTCCAAGATCCAAAATCTTGGAAATAGAATAGACAAAATGCAAGAAACAGTTAACAAGGACCTAGAAGAACTAAAGATGAATCAAGCATCGATTAAAAACACAATAAATGAAATGAAAAATACTCTAGATGGGATCAATAGCAGAATAACTGAGACAGAAGAACGGATAAGTGAGGTGGAAGATAAAATAGTGGAAATAACTGATGCAGAGCAAAATAAAGAAAAGAGAATGAAAAGAACACAGGACAGTCTCAGAGACCTCTGGGACAACATTAAATGCACCAACATTCGAATTATAGGGGTTCCAGAAGAAGAAGAGAAAAAGAAAGGGACTGAGAAAATATTTGAAGAGATTATAGTTGAAAACTTCCCTAATATGGGAAAGGAAATAGTTAATCAAGTCCAGGAGGCACAGACAGTCCCATACAGAATAAATCCAAGGAGAAATATGCCAAGACACATATTAATCAAACTGTCAAAAATTAAACACAAAGAAATCATATTAAAAGCAGCAAGGGAAAAACAACAAATAACAAACAAGGGAATCCCCATCAGGTTAACAGCTGATCCCTCAGCAGAAACTCTACAAGGCAGAAGGGAGTGGCAGGACATAATTAAAGTGATGAAGGAGAGAAACCTGCAACCAAGACTACTATACCCAGCAAGGATCTCATTCAGATTTGATGGAGAAATTAAAAGGTTTACAGACAAACAAAAGCTGAGAGAGTTCAGCACCACCAAACCAGCTTTACAACAAATGCTAAAGGAACTTCTCTAGGCAAGAAACACAACAGAAGGAATATACCTACAATAAGGAACCCAAAGCAATTAAGGAAATGGGAAAAGGAACATACATATCAATAATTACCTTAACTGTAAATGGACTAAATGCTCCCACCAAAAGACGCAGATTGGCTGAATGGACACAAAAACAAGACCCATATATATGCTGTCTACAAGAGACCCACTTCAGACCTAGAGACACATACAGATTGAAAGTAAAGGGATGGAAAAAGATATTCCATGCAAATGGAAATCAAAAGAAAGCTGGAGTAGCAATTCTTATATCAGACGAAATAGACTTTAAAATAAAGACTATTAGAAGAGACAAAGAAGGACACTACATAATGATAAAGGGATCGGTCCAAGAAGAAGATATAACAATTGTAAATATTTATGCACCCAACATAGGAGCACCTCAATACATAAGGCAAATAATAACAGCCATAAAAGGAGAAATCAACAGTAACACAATCATAGTAGGGGACTTTAACACCCCACTTTCACCAATGGACAGATCATCCAAAATGAAAATAAATCAGGAAACACAAGCTTTAAATGATATATTAAACAAGATGGACTTCATTGATATTTATAGGACATTCCATCCAAAAACAAAGGAATACACATTTTTCTCAAGTGCTCATGGAACATTCTCCAGGATAGATCATATCTTGGGTCACAAATCAAGCCTTGGTAAATTTAAGAAAATTAAATTGTATCAAGTATCTTTTCCGACCACAATGCTATAAGACTAGACATCAATTACAGGAAAAGATCTCTAAAAAATACAAACACATGGAGGCTAAACAATACACTACTCAATAACGAAGTGATCACTGAAGAAATCAAAGAGGAAATAAAAAGATACCTAGAAACAAATGACAATGGAGACACGACGACCCAAAACCTATGGGACGCAGCAAAAGCAGTTCTAAGGGGGAAGTTTATAGCAATACAATCCCACCTTAAGAAACAGGAAACATCTCGAGCAAACAACCTGACCTTGCACCTAAAGCAATTAGAGAAAGAAGAACAAAAAACCCCTAAAGCTAGCAGAAGGAAAGAAATCATAAAGATCAGATCAGAAGTAAATGAAAAAGAAATGAAGGAAACGATAGCAAAGATCAGTAAAACTAAAAGCTGGTTCTTTGAGAAGATAAACAAAATAGACAAACCATTAGCCAGACTCATCAAGCAAAAAAGGGAGAAGACTCAAATCAATAGAATTAGAAATGAAAAAGGAGAAGTAACAACTGACACTGCAGAAATACAAAAGATCATGAGAGATTACTACAAGCAAATCTATCTCAATAAAATGGACAACCTGGAAGAAATGGACAAATTCTTAGAAATGCACAACCTTCCAAGACTGAATCGGAAGAAATAGAAAATAGGAACAGACCAATCACAAGCACTGAAATTGAAACCGTGATTAAAAATCTTCCAACACCCAAAAGCCCAGGACCAGATGGCTTCACAGGCGAATTCTATCAAACATTTAGAGAAGAGCTAACACCCATCCTTCTCAAACTCTTCCAAACAATTTCAGAGGAAGGAACACTCCCAAACTCATTCTATGAGGCCACCATCACCTTGATACCAAAACCAGGCAAGGATGTCACAAAGAAAGAAAACTACAGGCCAATATCACTGATGAACATAGATGCAAAAATCCTCAACCAAATACTAGCAAACAGAATCCAACAGCACATTAAAATGATCATACACCATGATCAAGTGGGGTTTATTCCAGGAATGCAAGGATTCTTCAATATGCACAAATCAATCAATGTGATACACCATATTAACTAGTTGAAGGAGAAAAACCATATGATCATCTCAATAGATGCAGAGAAAGCTTTCGACAAAATTCAACACCCATTTATGATAAAAACCCTTCAGGAAGTAGGCATAGAGGGAACTTTCCTCAACATAATAAAGGCCCTATATAACAAACCCACAGCCAACATTGTCCTCAATGGTGAAAAATTGAAACCATTTCCACTAAGATCAGGAACAAGACAAGGCTGCCCACGCTCACCACTCTTATTCAACATAGTTTTGGAAGTTTTAGCCACAGCAATCAGAGAAGAAAAGGAAATAAAAGGAATCCAAATTGGAAAAGAAGAAGTAAAGCTGTCACTGTTTGCAGATGACATGATACTATACATAGAGAATCCTAAAGATGCTACCAGAAAACTTCTAGAGCTAATCAATGAATTTGGTAAAGTAGCAGGATACAAAATTAATGCGCAGAAATCTCTGGCATTCCTGTACACTAATGATGAAATATCTGAAAATGAAATCACGAAAACACTCCCATTTACCATTGCAACAAAAAGAATAAAATATCTAGGAATAAACCTACCTAAGGAGACAAAAGACCTGTATGCAGAAAATTATAAGACACTGATGAAAGAAATTAAAGACGATAAAAATAGATGGAGAGATATACCATGCTCTTGGATTCGAAGAATCAATATTGTGAAAATGACTCTATGACCCAAAGCAATCTACAGATTCAATGCAATCCCTATCAAACTACCACTGGCATTTTTCACAGAACTAGAACAAAAAATTTCAAAATTTTTTTGGAGAAACAAAAGACCCCGAATAGCCAAAGCAATCTTGAGAACGAAAAATGGAGCTGGAGGAATCAGGCCCCCTGACTTCAGACTATACTACAAAGCTACAGTAATCAAGACAATGTGGTATTGGCACAAAAACAGAAAGATAGATCAATGGAACAGGATAGAAAGCCAAGAGATAAACCCACGCACATATGGCCAACTTATCTTTGATAAAGGAGGCAGGAATGTACAGTGGAGAAAGGACAGCTTCTTCAATAAGCGGTGCTGGGAAAACTGGACACGGACATGTAAAAGTATGAGATTAGATCATTCCCTAACACCATACACAAAAATAAGCTCAAAATGGATTAAAGACCTAAATGTAAGGCCAGAAACTATCAAACTCTTAGAGGAAAACATAGGCAGAACACTCTATGACATAAATCACAGCAAGATCCTTTTGGACCCACCTCCTAGAGAAATGGAAATAAAAACAAAGATAAACAAATGGGACCTAATGAAACTTCAAAGCTTTTGCAAAGCAAAGGAAACCATAAAGAAGACCAAAAGACAACCCTCAGAATGGGAATAAATATTTGCAAATGAAGCAACTGACAAAGATTAATCTCCAAAATTTATAAACAGCTCATGCAGCTCAATTGCAAAAAAACAAACAACCCAATCCAAAAATGGGCAGAAGACTGAAATAGGCATTTCTCCAAAGAAGATATACAGACTGCCAACAAACACATGAAAGAATGCTCAACATCATTAATCATTAGAGAAATGCATATCAAAACTACAATGAGATATCATCTCACACCAGTCAGAATGGCCATCATCAAGAAATCTAGAAACAATAAATGCTGGAGAGGGTGTGGAGAAAAGGGAACACTCTTGCACTGCTGTTGGGAATGTGAATTGGTACAGCCACTATGGAGAACAGTATGGAGGTTCCTTAAAAAACTAAAAATAGTACTACCATATGATCCAGCAATCCCACTACTAGGCATATACCCTGAGAAAACCATAATTCAAAAAGAGACATGTAACAAAATGTTCATTGCAGCTCTATTCACAATAGCCCGGAGCTGGAAACAACCTAAGTGTCCATCATCGGATGAATGGATAAAGAAGATGTGGAACATATATACAATGGAATATTACTCAGCCATAAAAAGAAACGAAACTGAGCTATTCGTAATGAGGTGGATAGACCTAGAGTCTGTCATACAGAGTGAAGTAAGTCAGAAAGAGAAAGACAAATACCGTATGCTAACACATATATATGGAATTTAAAAAAACATGTCATGAAGAACCTAGGGTTAAAACAGGAATAAAGACACAGACCTACTTGAGAATGGACCTGAGGATATGGGGAGGGGGAAGGGTAAGCTGTGACAAAGCGAAAGAGAGGCATGGACATATATACAGTGCCAAACGTAAGGTAGATAGATAGTGGGACGCAGCCGCATAGCACAGGATGATCAGCTCGGTGCTTTGTGACCGCCTGGAGGGGTGGGATGTGGAGGGTGGGAGGGAGGGAGATGCATGAGGGAGGGGATGTGGGAACAGATGTATATGTATGACTGATTCACTTTGTTATAAAGCAGAAACTAATAAAAAAATAAAATAAAATAAAATAAAATAAAACAAAAAACAAAACTACAATGAGGTATCACCTCACACCAGTTAGAATGGGCATCATCAGAAAATCTACAAACAACAAATGCTGGATAGCGTGTGGAGAACAGGGAAACCTCTTGCACTCTTGGTGGGAATGTAAATTGGTACAGCCACTATGCAGAACAGTATGGAGGTTCCTTAAAAAACTAAAAATTGAATTACCATATAATGCAGCAATCCCACTATTGGGCATATACCCAGAGAAAATCATAATTCAAAAAGACACATGCACCCCATTGTTCATTGCACCAGTATTTACAATAGCCAGGTCATGGAAGCAACCTAAATGCCCATTGACAGACGAATGGATAAAGAAGATATAGTACATATATACAATGGAATATTGCTCAACCATATAAAGGAGCAAAACTGGGTCATTTGTTGAGATGTGGATGGATCTAGGGACTGTCATACAGAGTGAAGTATGTCAGAAAGAGGAAAACAAATATCGTATAGTAATGCATATATGTGGAAGTTAGAAAAATGGTACAGATGAACTGGTTTGCAGGGCAGAAATAGAGACACAAGTGTAGAGGACAAACGTATGGACACCAAGGGTGGAAACCGACGAGGGTTGCGGGTGTGGGTGTGATGAAGTGGGCGATTGGGATTGACATGTATACACTGATGTATATAAAATTGATGACTAATAAGAAAAAAAAGAAAATAAGGTAAAATAAACTAAAATGTAGACAAAAATATTTTAAAAATAGCAAAGATAAAAGTTAGTTATCTGAAAGAATCAATACAATCAATAAACTCCTAGCAAGACAGATTAGGAGAAGAAAGAAAAAATAAGCTGTTAATATCAGGAGTTATCACCACAAATCTTAGAGATATCAAAAGGAAAATAAAAGAATATTTGAGTGACATTATGCAAACAAACTTGATAGTTTGGATGAAATATAAGAAACTATTGAAAAAACATTCTACAAAACTGGCATGAGATTAAAATAAAAATTTTGAATAGTCTCTTATTTTTTAAAGAAAATGAACTTTGTTAAAGAAAATTACACACACACACAAATCCAAGTCCCATCATTTCACTAGAGAATTTTACCAAATATTTAAGAGGAACTTCTTTTAGAAAACAGAGTAGTAATAAAAATCTTCTAACCCATTTTTTGAAGGAAGAATAATTACTGTTGCAATATCTGAGAAACACATTACAAAAAATATTAAAGACAGACATTATTCAAAAACATGAATATTAAAAAGTCTTCAATAGGGTTTCCCTGGTGGTGCAGTGTTTGAGAGTCTGCTGGCCGATGCAGGGAACACGGGTTCGTGCCCTGGTCCATGAAGATCCCACATGCCATGGAGCGGCTGGGCCCATGAGCCATGGGCGCTGAGTCTGCACGTCCGGAGCCTGTGTTCTACAACGGGAGAGGCCACAGCAGTGAGAGGCCCCTGTACCCCCCCCCCAAAAAAAAAAAAAAACTTCAATAAAATAATATCAAATATAATTCAGCAATACATTTAAAAATAGCAATACAACTTGAACAGGTTAAGTTTAACCCAGGAGTACAATGTCATTTCATATTTAAAATCCACTAATGTAATCTTTATTATAATGAAATAAATAAGAGAAATTGTATGAGAAATTCAATAGGTGTGGACATTTTCTGGGCTTCCCTGGTGGTACGGTAGTTAAGAATCTGACTGCCAATGCAGGGGGCATGGGTTTGATCCCTGGTACAGAAATATCACACAGGATGCAGAGCAAGTAAGCCTGTGCACCATAACTACTGAGCCAGCACTCTACAGCCCATGAGCCACAACTACTGAAACCTGTGTACCACAACTACTGAAGCCCATGCACCACAACTCCTGAAGACCATACACCTAGAGCCCGTGCTTCACAACAAGAGAAGTCATGGCAATGAGGAGCCCACACACCACAACGAAGCATAGCCCTCACTCACCACAACTAGAGAAAGACCACACACAGCAACGAAGACCCAAAGGAGCCAATAAATAAATAAATAAATAAATAAATAAATAAATAAATAAATAGTTTTTAAAAATAAATATAAATTTTCTAAGCAAACCAGGAATCGAGGGGAACTTTTTAAAACCGTTAGAGGACAACTATAAAATCATACGTGCTTAATGGTAAAATAACAAACTCTTTCTCCCTAAGATCAAGAGCAAGGCTATGATTTTTACTTTCATCTCCTCTATTCAGCATTATGTTAGAGTTCCTGGCAAAGTTACAAGGCAAGAAAAATAATTATAAATTATAAAGTGTGAGAAGGGAGATGCAAAATGTTTATTTTCATATGACATAAAATTTTAAAGAAGAAAATGTTAAGGGAGTAACAAAAATTATTAGAAATAGTGAGTCAGAGGGTCTCAGGGTGCAAAATTAATACAAAAATATCAATTATATTTTTGTATACTAGTAGCAACAACTGGGATATGAGCTAAAAATTCAATTTATGTTGGCATGAAAATACTTAAACAAAATGTAATAAGCACTGTTCAAAACCCCTAAACAGAAAACTACACATTGATGACAGGAAATAAAAAAATGTAAATAAACAGAGAAATACACCATGTTCATAGATTGAAAGACTATAGTTTAAGACTTTAAAAGATGTCAAATTTCCCTAATTCGTCTATATATTCATAGCAATCCCAATCCTAATCCCAGCAGGCTTTTTATAGAAGTTTACAGGGTAATTCTACAAGTTATATTAAAATACAAAAAAATATAGAATAGCCAAAATAATTGTAATAAAGAAGAAAAATATTAGAAGACTTAAGCCACATGACATCCAGAGTTATTATAAAGTTACAGTATTAAAGACAGTATGGAATTGGCATAAATATACATGCATAGGTCAAATAATGTACAATCAAATTTCCAAAGAAATTTGCAGGGAAAAGGAAGGTCAAATGATCCTGCAATAATTGAACATACATACAAAAAGAAAAAATGAGCTTCAATTTTTCACCCTCAAAGCATATTACAAAAATTAAAACTTACACTAAAAGGTAAAACTTTTATAAAGCATTTTAAGGAAAATATAGAGGGATGTTTTTGTGTGCTGGGGATAAAGAAATATTTCCTAGATTAAATCCAGAAAGCAATAACCATAAATGAAAAAAAAATCTGAGATTTTAAATTTCATTAAAGGAACTAATCAAATGGCCATTAAGAAGATGAATATGCAAACCACAGACTGGAAAAAATATTACGAAAAATTTTCTTTGACAGAGAACTTGCATACAGTACCAGTAAAGAATACATCAAACACATATTTAAAGTGATAAACAACCAACTCTTTTAAAAAGCAAAGGACCTGAAAGATATTACAAAGAAAATGTATCCTAATACTCAATAAATATAAAAGAAATTCTTATCATAGCAACGTAAATTAAATCCACAATGAGATGCTACCAAACACCTACTAGAATGACTAAAATTATGAAGACTGACAGCAATAAATGTTGATGAGGATGCTGAGTAAACTCAATGGTCATATATTATTTTTGGAGTGTAAAGTTACTCAACTACCCTATAAAAAGTTATGGAAAGCTTTTATAAAGTGAAACATAAAGCTCCCTGTAATCCAGTCTTCCTACTCCTGGATATTTTGCCAAGATAAATGAAAACACATGACCCTAAAAAGACTAGAAGAAGAATTTTTGTAGCAGCTTAATTGACATTTTCCAAACATTCCAAACAACCAAATGCCTATCAATAGAATTGATAAACTGTGATATATTCATACAATGAATACTCAGTAATTAAAAAATAAGCTAATGATAGATGCAAAATATGGATGAATCTCAGACTAGTGGTGGTCTTTAGGTGAGGTAAGGGATTGATTTTGAAAGGACATGAGGGAAATTTCTGTGTTGATAAAATGTAATTTCTCTTAATTGGAGTGTTGTTTACACAGATGTATCTATTCATCAAAAATTGTACACTTAGAATTTTTGCCCTTCAATATACATCAGTTTTATCCAGAAAATAAAAGTCTAAAAATAATTAAGTGGTGTGATGAAGGAAAAAACATAAAACATTTTTGTTTTTCTGAATTGCTGTCTAGGCATTTCGCAATATGATAGCCCTGCTCACTCCCAGAGACTGGACTTGAATCTAGGGTTTCTGCCATAAATTCCCACTTTGCTTTTCCCCGGGGTGCGGGGTGGGGGGGAGACCTGTAAAAGTAACCACTTAGAGTTAAGCCTGCAGAAAGTTAGTGACCTCCACCCCTTATAAGTAATAGGTGCTTGCTGTCCTGTTCTCCATCCCCTCCTCCCCCATGACCAGGGACAGAGGACTGCTCTTCCTCTGGCTCATTGCAACCCAACCTCCTTCTAGGATCTGTAAGTAATAAATCTTGTCACTCTAATTCCTTTTTGCGGGTATGTTGAAACCTCACCTTCAATCAAAATGTCCCATATTTTCCATGTCCCCAAAGTAGGAAATCAGATGCTGAGGGAGATAGATATCTGCCAACCAGTAAGGGTGGTTGGTGCCCCCTCATATGGCAGGTCATAATCTGCATGTTCTTAATTCAGTACACCAACTCCAGCTACTTAATACAATTGAGGAGGAAGATGGGATTGTGGGCGCAGTTTGTACCTCATATGATGCCTCGGAGCTGCACATGGTTCCCTAACTTCCTCCCTCAGACCGCTCAGCCTCTCTGGGAAGGAACCACTGCTTGCTGGCAGTCAGTGATGTTGCTCTGTTCTGCTGCGCATTGCTGCTGCCAGGTGTTGCTGTGAATCCCCACCGTAAACTCTTGGTGCTGTAAAAAGTCAGACTCCCCTGCAGAGACGTCCCAGCGCGTTGAGCCAAGGTGTGTTAACAGGGACAATCCGACAGTGCCTCTTTACCCCAGGCACGGATTGGGACAGGCTATTAGTGCTAGAGGGGGAGGCTCGCTGCTGGGTCCACTGTGTCGGTTCAGGACGGGGTGCTGAGCTTGGGGAGCTGGCCTAACCCATGAGGAGGCAGCTCTAGCAGGGCCATCCTGGCATCCTGGGAGGCAAACGCTGTGAGGCAAGTGCACCATATGTTGCTGAAAGAGAAAGCTCGGTTCCGAGAGCACATGGTACCAGCTCCTCTTAAGTCCCCAGAGGAGGTCGAAAAAGTACTAGATGCTTGTAAGACCCCTGCCCCATGGCTCGGACGTTACTGAGTGTGGTAGCACATCCACAAGTTAAGTGGTGAGTGCTACGTTTTCGGGGCTTGGATGCTTTACGAAGTACATCGGCTAACGTTGTTGCACTGGTGGATGTGGACCCCGATCCCTCATCGGAGGTCGAATGGGACATGCTAGAACAGAAGGCAGCAACATATGAGTTAGGGAAGAAGCAACCTCTGTCCCAGGCGTTCCCTGTTAGTACTAACGTGCCACGATGTCTGGCAGCCACTGTGAATGAGAAATAGAGATGCGTAACTACATCACGATAGAAATGCAAGGTTTCCTAGAAAAATAAATGTCCAAAGGGAGAGAGAGGACGGCACTGATTGGCTCTTAGGGGTCTTTGGAATCGGTTCTAAACTTTGCTTACAGCGGCTGAGATGCGCCAGCAGGCCGAATTGGACAAAGACCCCAACATTCCTAATTTTTTAAAAAACACCAGGGTATTGAGGGCCCATTTTATCAGACATCTTAGAGGAGTCCCAGACCTGTCACCACAGGGAGGGGGCTTCTGAATGCGTGGAGCCACCAGGGCAGGAGATGCAGACGAAATTAAAAAGCTGATGGTTTCTGAGGAAGAGAACCCACCCCCACCCTCCAGACCTCGGCAGCCCACAAGGTCAGAAGGAAGAAACCCCTGGTGTGGATTTTTACACCTCACCACTGGGCCCACCATCCATGGCAGCAACTACAGCTACCTGGCTGATTTTTTGACCCTGTCCCTGTTTGCCCAACAGAAGGCATCCAACTCCTTTCTGAGGCTTGTCCTGCAGCTCTCCATGGTGCTCAACTGCTCTGTGCAAAACACTTCGCAATACTACAGTATGGGACATCCAGCAGGAGCCCCTGCACACTTTATAATCCTCCATATCTGCCCAGACACCAACACCACATGGAGGAATATGACCCACACCTCCTCCCAAGGAGCACAATCATGATGGTCTTGGGCCTCATAGCTCAGCCATCCAGGGAAACCCAGACTACTTTGGTTTCTCTGATCACACAGTTGGTGCCCATTGTGGGCCATCACACATGTGGTTCTCCACACAGCACTTTTCCTTCCCTCCACCTCCAACGCCTCTGTCTTCCTGTGCCCTAGGGTCCTGTCTGTTCACACCAGTGCACATCAGTCTCTCTGGGACCACTTACATCACTGATTGGGTTTCCATAACCATCTCTGTTTGTGCCCCCTCATGTCAAAAGCATGTGATATTCAGCCCCATTATATTGGAAGTAGGCCTTCTACTACCCTCACAGGGACTGGGTTAGTTGTCACCACACTGGACACAAAACAACATGTCATTAAGTTGAACTTCGACCTGTGAGCCAACCCAGCCAAGCACACTGGGCTGTTATACCAAAGCCCAGCTTTAATGCAGCAGCAATGGGATTCTTTACCACAGACAGCTTGGATAACTGTTTAGCTCTAGATTACTTACTGGCCCCGGAAGGAGGTGTATTGCTGTAAGAGACACCACCTGCTTCATATATATTAATAATTCTGGATAAACTCAGACAAACTTACAAAAGATGGCTCAACAGGTACTAGTATTCCACAATCCACCCAAGTTTTTTACCAAATATCTACCTTAACCTTATCCAAGGGCTTTGATTTATTTTCTTGACAGGATCGCAACCAGTGGGGAGATGGTTACAAACAGGATTTCAAACTCTCATTTTTCTATTGATATTGTTGATCAGCATTTTTGCTCTGCTCAAATGTTTCATGTGCCAGATGACAAAATCCCTGCCAGTGGTTTTTAATATCTACACCAAATAGACAGTGCCTATGATTTTCCCTAAAGATTATCACCAAGGAATCATGGGGTCAATTATGATAAGAAAAACAACTTTCGTTTTTCTGAGTTGCTGTCTAGGCATTTCACCTACTCACACCGAGAGTCTGGACATTTAGATAATGTTTTGTGTTTAGGATTCCCACCATAAATTCCCACTTTGCTTTTCCTTGGGCACCCTTTAAGATAATGACTTAGAGTTACACCTGCAAAAGGTTAGTGACCTCTACCTCAACCACCTTATAATTAATAGGTGCTTGCTGTCGTGCTCTTCATCTGCTGCTCTCACATGACCTGGGACTTAGGATTGCCCTTCCCCTGGCTCATTGGAACCCATCCACCTTCTGCAACCTGTAAGTAATGAATCTTGTGACTCTACATCCTTTGTGTGGATGTACTGAAACTGCACCTTTAATCAAAACATCCCCTAAGTGGAAACTCGGATGCCAAAGGAGCTACCTGCTGACACTGTGTGAGTGTCTGGTGTCCCCTCATTCAGCAGATCATACATAATCTGTACATTCTTAATTCACTATACAAGCTCAGGCTTCTCAACACAAGTGGGGAGTGGGAGAAGTTACATAAAATAATGACAGAATATTGATAGTCATTGAAGTTGGGTGATGATTACATGGCAGTTCATTATATTAGTTCATTTCATTTATATATGTTTGAAATCTCCCATAATAAAACATTTGATTTTTTAAAAAACTTGAGCATCTTTGGTATAAAAAAATGGAATAAGTTTGACATAGGGAAGACTAAAAAGAAACAGGCTATGCAAGCAGTCGAGTTAGAATGAATTTTGGGCATGTTAAATTTTAGATGTTTACTCAATATCCATTTGCAGATGTGTAGTTCATAGTGTTCATTGATGAAGTCGGTATCTGAGACATACAGCTGAAAGTTAACACTGTAGATAACTGTACTTGAAGACATGAGGCTGGTTTAAAT
The DNA here is from genome assembly GCF_949752795.1 of Hyperoodon ampullatus. Classification (NCBI taxonomy): domain Eukaryota; kingdom Metazoa; phylum Chordata; class Mammalia; order Artiodactyla; family Ziphiidae; genus Hyperoodon; species Hyperoodon ampullatus. Next base: position 53,830,047 of record NC_136926.1, on the reverse strand, counting down.
CACCTGGGGAATTCGTATAGGTAGAGAATAATGGGGTTCCAAGACCAGAACTCTAAAATTTAGAGCTAATGAAACAAAGAAAAACCACAACTTTGAAATACAGTAGTCAGAGAGTAGGAAGCAAACCAGATGAGTATGGGATCCTGTAAGGCATAAAACACTGGCACAGTTTTCAGAGAAATAACAGCTATAGAAGTCTAGGTTATATATAAGAAGCAGGACATATAAAATTCATTTTTGTTTACTGAGGTAATACTTTAGCAAAAGATTTCCCTGTCTTGGAGTTTCTTAGACTATTATTAATTCAATAGAGACTGATGGAGCAATGTAATATAAGTTTACATAGGATAAAAATAAATGCCCCATCCAAAAGTTTATGTTCTAATAAGAGAAACTAGGTTAACATAAATGGGAGGGTATTCATACACAGAAAATGAATATGAGTGCAAGCCACATAATGAGAAATGTCAGAAGGTACTAGGTAAGTATCAGATAAATGGTTCAGAAAGTCAGAAATCAGAATTTCAGAGAAATTAGGGTTCACCATGCATGGCAGTTGCCAGCAAAAACTTGGTAGAGCAAGTTTAGATTGAACTGGGCTATATAAAAAAAGAGTAGGTGTAAAAAGGAGAAAACACTAAGAAAGAGCTTCACGATAGAGAAATGGTGAGGAAATAAAACCCATGTGATGTACAAAAGATATTTTGGAGATGAGTATGTCGGTAACAGAAGATGTGAATAGAACAGGGAAAGAAGATGAGATTGGAAAAGTAAGAGCATGCCCCAGATTGCATAGAGTTTTGAATGGGCAGCAAAGTATTTTGATTTTCTCTAAGAATTTTTCTCAGGGTTGTTAGACCTTGAAATTATCACTCATGGCTGACCCACAAGAGGGTAGGCAGACATGATTCTAGAACCATCTGCCTGGCACTGTGAAGAAAGGCTGCTAGACTGCCTATTGAATTTTAATATCAACACAGGAGAGATTCCATTTTAGAACTTCATGAACCAGGTGAAAGAGGACCACATTTCCATTACTCTGTTTTCCTAAAACAAAGGAAACAACTATAAGAGATTTTTTTTTACCACTTTCTCCCTCTTCCCTTCACTACAAGAAATTGAAGCACCCTCAAGTAGAAATAGAGTTGCTCCGTGGGAGTTTTTGTGTTATTCCTGTGCTGAGTCTTGATAGAAAAAGCTGGAAATTCAGTGAAATGGAATGTGCTGAATTTTGTATCATAAGCCCAAGAAATAGCAATCTTGCCTTTCTTCCATCATTACCAGCATGGATATATCTCCTCAGACCACCTTCCAAATTTACATTTTGTTATTGAAATCATCTTGAACATATACAATCTTGTAAATGCCTTGTGATTTCCCTCTTTCCAGTTGGATACTTATTATCTTGTGGGAAAGGACCCACTCTATTCTGTGTTTCACTTTTCTAAGGCTTTGCCCAGTCCTGGATACAAAACAGCTGCTCAAAACATCTTTGTCAAATTGACAGAATTAAACTTTAGTCAAGAAATTTCCAAACAGGAGGAGGTCTTAACGAATAAAGAAGCTGAGCAGCAGCTGTTGGGAGTTACAATGTTAACATCGATCTGAAGGTTGTTTGGAAGCTTCTTTCATTTTCTTGCTAATGGCATTAGGGGCTCTGCAGCAGATAACGGGCTCTGACATGGAGACCTTAATCCAGGCAGTCTGCAGAAGGCCTGACCTTCAAGGAGTGAAGACATTGATCCGCACGGAGAGGGTGGAGGCTCAGAGATTGAGAGTCATCAAGCCGTACAGAACTGCAAAAAAAAAAAAAAATGTTGCTCATCCTATACCTTGGAAAAGGCCTATGTTCAGTCCAGCCGAAGAAGAGGCACATCTGTTGGGAGTTCCTTAGAAAAATGTAGACCACTGTTTTGCTCCCACCCTAGATACTCTATTGAAATTTATCTAGAGGCCTAGGGTATGTTAAAATGTTGGGACACGACCACCAGGAGGAAGGTGGAATGGGGATTCTGAGATAACGTCTAATCCTTCCATTCTCACCCAATTCCTGTTTCTATAGATATCAGATGGAAGCTAAATCATTTAGAATTTAGCTCTTTTGTGAGAAATTATCTTTAGCCATGTTTCCCCTTTTGGGTTTTCCTTATATAGGCTGCATTATCTGAATTTAATGGTCTGGTTTTCATGCTACCTATCCCTCTGAATAACATCAGCTCAGAGCAGAGGGAAAGAAAGTCTATATACACATAATTTGACTTGAGGCTCCAGCTACTACCAAGTTTAGATGTCTTTGTCATCATCTCCAGTCCCTAATAGGCCTGAAATATTTCTCTTTTTAGTCACTAATGGGCTAGACTATGAAGATTGAGAAATTACTCCATGAGAGTACCATTAATATATATGATTTCTGAGAAACTGAGAGAGTGGGAGAAGTAGGAATCTAACATTATTGAATATGACTCTTACAGTCAACAATTGAGTGCTTTACATATTTGCATTTATTTAATATGGGTAAAGGAGAGATCTACACCAAAATTAATGTTTTTCCATTGAGCAGTATTTAAGTGAGTAAAGTTTGGTAAAATAGTTACAAAGGTCCATTTGTATTCTTACATGAATTTTTCTCTCTCTCTGTTTCTGTCCCTCTTTCTCTCTGCCCCCTGTTCACACACACACACACACACACACACACACACACACACACATGTATACAAATAATTTATATTAGCTTGGATTGGGTTTCTACTGAAGAGAAAAAAGGAAGCAGTTTCAGTTATGGATTCAATACATTATCATAAAAATTACACATGTGGAGAAAGTTTATTACACATGTGCATTTGTGTATGTACACATATAATTTTACTTACACAAATACACATGTATAATAAACAGAAATAAATGAAAACACCATTTTGTAAAATGTTCAAACTATACTTAGTATACAATGAGAACAAAAATGTAAAAGCCTCAATTTCATTTATAACCACCTTACTACAACTCCATTCCCACCCATAACGAGAGACTAGACCAGTGGTTTACACACCATAGGCTTGTTTGCAGAGCTTAAGCAGGCCTTTTCAAGATGTTGCTCAAAGTGCATGAGTAGATAGGAAGAAAGAACAGGCAAAGTTGGAAATTCAAGGATTCTGAGAATTCAAAGTTTGAAACTAACCTCTCAGATTTCTATTTTGCTAATATTGTTAAGTTGATAGAATTTATCTTATTTTGTTAGCTTGGTTTACAACTTTAAAATATGTTTACAAATGATATATGTATCTCCATTTGTGCTTTTATTTCAGACTCTTGTTCTGAGAGGAACAGTCCATGCTGGCATGGGGAATAACTTCCAAGGAGAACATGGAAATCTCACTGAGTTGAGAAGACAGATTGAAGTTCAGGGAGTCTGAGGTAACCAGAAGTTGCAGGGCAGAATTCCAAAAATAGGAAACTATGATAAAAACAATTTCATATTGACTTGAGGACATGGGGAAGGGGGAGGGGAAGCTGGGATGAAGTGAAAGAGTGGCACAGACATATATACACTACCAAATGTAAAATGGATAGCTAGTGGGAAGCAGTCACATAGCACAGAGAGATCAGCTCAGTGCTTTGTATCCACCTAGATGGGTGGGATAGGGAGGGTGGGGGCGAGATGCAAGAGGGAGGAGATATGAGGAGATAAGTTTATGTATAGCCAATTCATTTTGTTATACAGCAGAAACTAACATATCATTGTAAAGCAATTACACTTCAATAAAGATGTTAAAAAAATAAAAATAATTTCAGAAAACTGCATGTTTCCTCATGAGCCATTGCTAATAATAAAACATGCTGTATATTGTGAACATAAGTCAGGTAAGCTGACTAGATCCCAGAAGTCATACCAGGAATTGTTTGTGTTTCCACCACAAATTGAGAAAAGAATCATCACTTGTGGTATTTAGTAAAGGTCTATGTTAGAGGGTCATACTTGAGTAATGGGACAGAACCTGATTAAAGACTACCCTAGACCCAGTCTATCAAAGCATGATTAAAAAAACCAAAGAACAGAGTCTGAAATATAAGTCACGTAACTATCTACTAAATTAAAAAACAAAATTCTTTATATAAGAACAAATTTCATACACAACATTTTTAATCATCTAAAAATCATAATGGAATCATTCAAACAAAAATTATTAGACATGCCAAAAGCAGGAAAATGTTTCATAGTACTAGGAGAAAAAACAAACAAACAAAAAAAATATATATAAAGAGAAAGTTTCCGAATATTTTTTTAAAAGATGGAATTAGTAGCTAAGAACGTTAAAACAGCTATTATAACTATGTTCAGGTATTTCAAAGAAAACATGAATGGATGAGAAGAAAATAGAAGATATAAACAAATCGAATAAAATGGAATATGAACAGATTTAAAATATACTATCTGAAATAAAAAATTTCCTGGGCAGGACAAATCACACATGCAAAAGAAATGATAATTAACTTGAAGACTTAGCAGTAAAAATTATTCAAAATGAATCATACAAAAAAAGATTGAAAACACAAACATGAAAAGAACATTTTTGACTTGTGGGACAAGGGACAATTTTAACAGTTTAATATACTAATAATTAGAGTTCCAGAATGAATAGAGAAGATGCAAATTATTTGGAGAATTAATGGTGAATGTTTTCAAAATTTTATAAAAATTATAAACTCAGAGACACAATAACCTTGTCAAAGTCTAATCAGGATAAACACAAAGGAAAAATCACACCAAGACATATTGTAATTAAATCTTTTAAAATAAGTAACAAAACTAAGGCCTTAAAAACAGAGCAAAAAAAAAAAAAAAAAAAAAGACATTATATACACCAGTGGAGCAAAGAAAAGTAATCACAGACTTCACATAAGAAATGATGAAAGACAGGAGACACTGGAATGATGTATTCGAGGTATTGAAACTATAAAGCTACAATTCTTTCAAATACCAAGGTAAAATAAAGACTTTTCAGAAAAAAAAAAAAAAAAGATGAGAGAATTTGTTGAAAAAAACTGGCCAGCAAGAAATATCAAAAGAAGTTTTTCAATCAAAAGGAAAGTAGTTCCAACTGGAAACTTGAATTCACAAAAAAGGAATTAAACACCCTAGAAATTTTTAAAATGTCAGTGTATATGAAAATATTTTTTGCTATCTTTTCTTAATGTTTAAAATTGTGTGACCATTTACAAAAAGAGTAGTGAAAGTACTTCATTTTTATTATATAAGTAAGTAAAATCCATGAAAATAATAGCACAAAAGAAAGGAGAAAGAAATGGAAGTACCCTGTAGTTAAGACTTACATTATACACAAAATCATAAAATATCATTTGAGAATATCAGTTCTCTTCATTTCTGTTTGAAAATGCACTAGAAATCTTAGAACTAAAGAAATTAACAGCATAAGTATTGGAAAGAAAAATGTGAAAATAGCTTTATTTGTTGAAAACATGATTTTTCATGTAGAAACATTAATAAATTGACAAAAAGGTCCCGAGAAGTAAGACAAATTAAGCAAGGTCTCAGAACAAAAAGTTAATATGAAAACTGTACTCATATTGCATGTTCTTGGATCAGAAGACATAATATTGTTGAGATGAAAATACTCCCCAAATTGATCTACACATTCAGGACAATTGTTATCAAATACCAAGTATTTTTAAAATTTGTCTGTTTGTTTTGCAGAAATTAACCAGTTAATCTAAAGTTAACATGGAAATGCAAGGAACCCGGGATAGCCAAAATGATCTTGAAAAAAGAACAAAGTTGGAGGATTCACACATTCCAATATCAATGCTTACTATTAAGCTAAATACAATAATCAAGACAGTGCAGTGCTAGTTTAAGGATAAGATAGACATATAGATTAATGAAATAGAACTGAGCATCCATAAGCCTTACATTTATGAAAAATGATTTTTGACAAAGGAGTCAAGACTATTCACTGGGTAAAGAATAATCTTTCAACAAATGATTTTGGAAAAACTGGATATCTGCATGCAAATAAATAAAGTTATACCCCTTCCTAACATCATAGAAAAACAATTAGCTCAAATTGGATCATAGACCTAGATATAGGAGCTAAAATTATAAAACTCTTTTAAGAAAATATGAGTACATTTTTGTGACCTTCAGTTAGGTAAACTCTTCTTAAATATGATACCAAGTGCACAAGATAAAAAATATAAAAATTGAAGAGTTTGATTAATCAAAATTAAAACTTTTGTTCTACAAACTATACCATCAAGAAAGTTAAAAGTCAGAAAATGGGAGACACTACTTTCAAATTATATATCTTATAAGGGACATGAATCCAACTTTTGCAACTCAGTAATAGATAAATAATCCAATTTTAAAAATGGGTAAATTATCTGAATAGACATTGCTCTGAAGAAAGTATGCAAATGACTAATAAGCACGTGGAGAGATATCAACATCACTAGCCAATTAGGAAATGAATATCAAAACCACAATGAGACTTCATTTCATACTCACTATACTGGCTACTAAAAAATAGTAACACATGTTAGTGAGGATGTGGAAAAATGGAACTCTTATACACTGGTGAGAATATAAAATGGTGCAGTCACTTTGCAAAGAGTTTTTTTTTTCCTTAAAATGTTAAACATAGAATTTATGTATAAATTACAGAAAGATAGTTTATATATATATATATATATATATATATATATATATATATATATATAACCCAGCAACTCCTCTCATAGTTATGTAACCAAGAGAAACAAAAATACACATCTACACAAGAACTTGTACACAAATAGTTATAGTAGCAATATTCATAATAGCCAAAATGGAAAAAACAAATATGACTATTAACTGATTGTTAGGCACTTCAAGTATGGCATACCTATACAATAAAATATCATTCAGCAATAAAAAGGAATGATTTATTGATGTATGTTACATCATGGATGAAACTCAAAAATATTATGCTAAGTAAAAGAAGACAGTCACAAAAGATTATATATTATATGTCACTGTTTAGAGGAAATCTCTAGGATACACAAATCCTCAGAAGCAAGACATAGACTAGTGGCTGCCTACGGCTGGGGATGGATGGAAGTGAAATGGAGACTGACTGAAATGAGTAAGGGCTTCTTTTTTAGGTAATGAAATGTTAATTGTGGAGATTATTTCATAGCTTTGTAAATATACTATAACCCATTTAATTGGACATTTAAATGGGTGAATTTTATGTATATTAATTATATCTCAATAAAACTGTAAAAACGATTCCTATTCATTTTATATATACAAAATTTAAAAAGTAAATTATAAATTGCCATTCACAATATCATCAAACACCAATAACAACTTAGGAATAAAATTGACAATATCTAAGACCTATCACTGAAAACAACAATCATTGTTGAGAGAAGTGAATAAGTAGGGAGATATACCATGTCTGTGAATGGGAAGACTCACTATAATTAAGATGTCATTTCTCTCCAAAAGTACTAATAGATTTAATTCAATCCAAATCGTAGTCCCAGCCAGCTATTGTATTGAAGTTTATAAGATTTTTCTAAAATTTACATGGGAATACAAATGTTCTGAAAAAGTAAACAACATTGAAAAATCAGGGAAATTATGTTTATTATGCAAGATTTATATAAAAATGAGTAATTGAGTGGTGTTTTTTTGAGATAAGAATAGTCATGAAGATTAAAGGAACAGAATATATAATCAAAAGATAGACACACATATACATGGACATGATTTTATATAAAGACAATCTCGAGGTCCCAGGCTAGTCACTTGGTAGTTACATTAAGGACAGATTCTAGTTGCATTGCAAGGACTTTAAAAATGGAGCTAATATTAGAATAAAAGTTCACAGAAGGCGGGTGGGAATTAATGGCCTGAGCATAACCTTTTGACAATCTCCTAAAACAAAAATATCAGTATTTTCCTTAGGATTAAAACAAGACCCAGAGCCTCATAACATAATATTTTAAATGTCAGGATGCAATTCAAAACTACTTGGTATATTTGGAAACTAGAATATCTCAATCTGTATGGAAAAAGACAATCAATACATGCCACCACAAATATGGCACAGATTTTAGAATTATCTGACAAAGACTTTCAAGTAACTACTCTAAATATGTTCTAGCAAGCAAACATTAATATTATTGAAACTAATGGAAAGATAGAAAGTCTCAAAAAAGAAACTGAAGATGTTATGAAGAATAAAATGAATATTTAAGACCTGGAAAACACAACTAAAACTCAATAAGCAAATAAAAATACATAAAACATCTAGATAGACTCCAGAGCAGAATAAAAATGACAGGGGAAAGAGTCAGGAAACCTTATTTATCAATAGAAATTATCCATTATGGATAATATACAGAAAATAAAAAGATTATAAAAATGGACAAGACCTGTGAAAAAAATTTTTGAAGTCTAACATTTGTGTAATTGAAGTTACAGAAAAGGAGGAGAAATAAAGTGATGTTGTAAAATATATTTGAATTATGGTTTAAATTTCCAAAATTATCAAAAGATATAAAACTATAGATGTATGTAGTTTAGTCAACCCCAAACAGGCAACTATAATATAATGGGTATAAAGGGACCTATATACTGGTAAGCTTTGGTAAGCTTCATATATTCCATTTGAATTGGTAAAATATTGACTCTGTTAAAATTGAGTATGTATGTTGTAACACTTAGAGCACTCACTAAAAATCTCTGCCCAAAGATATAGTGAGAAACGCAGTACATAAATTATAGTGAAATATTAAGTAATGCTCAAATAATCCCAAAGAAAGTAAGATCATGGAAAGAGGAACAGAATACAAAAGGAAAAAACAAAATAAATAATAAAATGGTAGACCTAAATCCAAACAGTTCAAAAATTATATTAAATACAAATGGTCTCAACAAGCCAATTTTTAAGACAAAAATTATCAGAATGGATTAAAACACAGATGTATGCACACACACATGCATATACACTATCTAACCATATACTGTGCCAGGATAACTGTAAGAAAGTAATTTAAAATATAATGGCATAGATGTATTAAATGTAAAATGATGGTAAAAGAAATGTAAATTTGATGCACACACTGTATACTTTCATAAAGTCACAATGCTGGAGCAACTTCAAAATATCAGGCAAAATAGACAGCAGAGCAAAAGAAATTATCAGAGACAAAAGTAACATTAACTAACAAAGAAAATGTGAATTTCCCAAAAAACATAATAATCCTAAATGTATATGCACCTATCAAGAGAGCTTCAAAATACATAAACAACAAAACAAAATAAAAACAAACACTGACAGAACTGAAAAGAAAAAGAGAAACATCCACAATTATAATTGGAAACTTTATCATCTCTCCCAACCATAAATAGAACTAACAGACAACAAAATTAGCAAGGATGTAAAATAACTGAATAATACCATCCACCAACTGGATCTAACTGATATGTATAGATCACTCCACCAAACAATAATAGGATAAATACAGAACATTCACCTTGACAGATTATATTCTGGGTCATAAAACAAACTTTACCAAGTCTAAACAAATTGAAATCATAAAAAGTCTATTTTCCAATGATAATGGAATGAAATTAGAAGTCTATGAAAGAAAGTATAAAAAGTCTTCAAAAAATTAGAAATTAAAGAACACAATTATAAGTAAACCATGGATCAAGGGAAACTAGGAAACATTTTGACCAAAAATTAAAATACATCATATCAAAATTAGTGTGATGAAGCTAAAGCAGGACTTAGAGTACATTTTATAGCACCAAATACTTTCATTAGAAAAGAAGAAATGACTCAAATCAACAACCTAAGCTTCCATCTCGAGAAACTATTAAAAGAGGAGCAAAATAAACCCAAAACAAGCAGAAGGAAAAAAATAATGAAGAGTAGAACTGAAAAGAATTACATGGAAAATAGAAAAACAATACAGAAAATCAATGAAACCAAAAGCTAGTTCTTTGGAGAGATCAGTAAGATTAACAACCCTCTAGCAAGTAGAACAAGGAGAGAAGAAACAAATTACAGCAATAGGAAAGAAAGGGCAAAATCACTAGATAAGTCATTTAATGAGAGAAAATCTAAATCCGTATATCCATATAATTGTATACTATACAGCAATAGAACAGAACAAATCAATTTGTGTTTAAAAGTCATAGAAGGGCACAAGAGGAAACAAAGTCAATTTTGTCCAGTCAATTTAAAAAAAAAATTAAAATTGTCACAAAAATATTTTACCATTTTCCAGAGTCACCAAAGATAACTTACATTTATTTCCTCAAATTCTCACCCATTGGATTATCATCATGCTTTGCAACACCATCTATTCAATGATTATCTATCTATTAATTTTAATTTTTGTATTAAAGTAAATTTAAGCATTTTACATATTTATTTTTCATTTGCATTTCTTACTTGTGAACTTGTCATTTAAATAATTGCCCCTGATTTCATTCCTCACTTACCTTTTAATTCTCTTAATTACGTTTTTGCTCATTTAAAGACATTTGATGCATCAAATTCTTCAGTAGTTTTTGACATCTGGGTTTCTATCATACTTAAGATAGCCTTTCCCTCTTCAATGTTACCAAAACAATTCCTTGCTGTATGATTAAGCAATTCTAAATGTTCCTGTTTATATATATATATATATATATATATATATATATATATATATATATATATATATATATATTTACATTTTGGCTTCTTATCTAGAAGCCAGACACAGATGATTTAAGTATTGAGTTGGCCAAAAAGTTCGTTTGTGTTTTCATGTAGCATCTTATGGAAAAACTTGAACAAACTTTTTGGCCAACCCAACATGAGGCCTAATTTTATTTTTTCCAAATGAGTATCCAAATATCTCAAAACAATTGCTTCAATAGTCTATTAGTTCTATCCTTATTTGAAATATCAGCTATACAACTAGATAAATTTACACAATCCTATGGCTAGGCTTCTTTATTTAGGTTTTTTTCTTCCATTCATCTTACATCAATATCAATTGTTTTAGTTATAGCTTTTTAGTGTGTGTTAATATCTGGAAAGATACTTTATACCTCATTTTATTAATATAACTTTTTGAAAATGTGTTAGATATTGTTGCACATTTTCTCTATCATATGTACTTAAGAGTTTGTCAAATTCAATAAAAATGTTAATAAACATTAAAAATTAATAGTCCCTTCGGGAGTATCAAATATTTAAATTAATTTGAGAAAATAGCTATTTAAACTATATTGTATCTTCTCATCACAGAACACAAAATGACTATTTGGACTTTTAAAAGTGTTTCAGTGAAGATTTATGTTTGTCATGTGTGTTTTATAATTTTTAAATAGAATTGGTCCACTGTGTTTTCTTTTTTTTTTTTTTTTTTTTTTTTTTTTTTTTTCTTTTTGCCGTACGCGGGCCTCTCACTGTTGTGGCCTCTCCCGTTGCGGAGCACAGGCTCCGGACGCGCAGGCTCAGCGGCCATGGCTCACGGGCCCAGTCGCCCCGCGGCACGTGGGATTTCCCCGGACTGGGGCACGAACCCGTGTCCCCTGCATCGGCAGGCGGACTCTCAACCACTGCGCCACCAGGGAAGCCCCACTGTGTTTTCTTTAGTTGAGTGTATGTTTCCACAATTGGAGTTTTAAACACAATTCCTCCCTCAGGGTGAAGATGTGCATGGATGTATTGAAGGGTTGTTGACTGTATTACAGATTGCTCCCTACACCATCCCAATGAAAGAAAAGGAGGTTCTGACATCCCATCATTTGCCCCTTGGGGTCCTGGAAGTTTTGTTGACCAGTACTGATGTCTTCAGAGGACATGGTTGTTTGAGTGGAGCTCTATGTTGATTTTTTTTTTCCTCTTACTTGCCCAGATTGCTAACAACTTTCCACATTCATAACTTTTCTCAGACACTTTCCAGTTTTTCTTTTTTTCACAGGTTTATTATCAGAAATGCCTTCTATCTCCCTATTACAGAAGCTATCATTATGGCAGTTGCTGTTTTCTTCATACCTCCTCACACTGTTTTAAAGATGTAATGATGACATAATCTTGTTCTTTCTAATGTTGTTGATAACATAGCTATCATAATAATCATTAATTACTACTAATTTCATAGTATTTCACACCTAGCTAAGACACCTAGTTCTATAACTGAAGCTTTAACTGAGAACTAGAACTAGAAGTAGATCAGAGGGGGATTCAAAAACTGGAGACATTTTCATTCTATTAGAGTGTGCCTGGCTCCTGCCTTCATAGAAAACAACTCAAACCTGTTTTGCACAAACCAAAACATTTTATAATGACACTCTCTTCCTCAAGACCCTTCCCTTCAGAAGCTCCTGGCATCTAATCCCTACAAGCAGAGCTCAAACTATATTTTCAATCTTGCCTCCCACTCTTGCCTATCCAATGCCTCTATCCCATACAGGCCCTCAGTTTCCCCACAAAAGTCCATATTCACTCCCATAGCTACAGCTTCAGTCATGCTGTCCCCAAGCCCTAACTTCTCTTCTGAATCTCTCCAGGACCATCACAGGTTCTGCTTCCTCTGTAAAATCTTTGCCATCATTCAAAACTGTACCACTTGTTATGTCACATGCAGAACTCTCCATTGAATGTGATGATTTTACAGGGGACAAATAATTCTTATCTTTTCAGGTGCACATTTATTGTCACTTCTGTGCAGTGTACCCTCCCCAAAGATAGGGATCATGCATAAGTTTTGCAATGTACATGAGAAGCATGGTAAACTATAAAAGTCATATAAAACAGCATGTATAAATGGTAAATGAAGAGAATATCTGAAACAGGTATTATGGACAGCATTTTCTACTAAAAAAATAGTAACTAACATGTATTGAACACTAACTAAATGATAGACAGTACAAAGTGCTTTTTAAAGTAATTAGTCCTATCAATTATACTCTGAACAAATAACTATTAAACGCCTACTGTATGCCAGATATATCTAAATATAGTTTTAAACCAGAGATGTTCCCTACAATTATGGAGCTCATATTATTCTTCTACTAATAGTCACCATTGTAATAATTATAGTAATAGTAATAATAGTAAAAACAACAACAAAAAAAACAATAGCAAGTCTAGTTTATTGAATGCTGCCTATATTTTTCAAACATTTGTACATATGTCACAAAAACCCTAATAAGTGATTATTATCATGATTTTCTAGATAAGAAATATGAGGTTTAGATTGGGCAAGTCACTTTTAAGTTCACTCCTTATTATACCTATGATAGTAAACATTATTGTCATGGCTCTTAAACATCAATGGCCATGTGACTCAGTCAGCTGTGGTCTTTGTTAAAAATGCTGAAGTTTAGGCTATACTCTTTAAGATTCTCTTTTAGTTGGTCTGAAGTGAGGCTAAGAGGAGATGTAAATGTTAATCCCAATTGTTTGATTAAAAAGCATTTGTCTTTGTTATGTTGAGATTGTGAGAAATAAGCCAGACAAAGAAAGGTGAATATTGCATAGTATCACTTACATGTAGAATGTAAGAAAAAAAGCTAAACTCATAGAAACAGAGAGTAGAATGGTGGTTTCCTAGGGCTGGAGGGTGAGGAAAATGAGGAGAGGCTGAAGACACAAACTTTCAGTTTTAAGATAAATAAGGTCTGAGTATATAATAAATAGCATGGTGACTATAGTTGATAACACTGTATTGCATAATTGAAATTTGTTATGTGAGTAGAAATTAAGAGATCTCAGAGAAAAACTGTAACTGTGGGAGGTGATGGATGTGTTAATTAACTGAATTGTGAGAACCCTTTCACAGTGTATACGTATATCAAATCATCATGTTGTATACTTTTCATATGTTACAATTTTATTTATCATATACCTCAATAGAGCTGGGAAAAAAATCCACCAGCCCCAGAGCCATAGCAGGGAAAGAGCCCCAGTGTGTGGTGTTATCTTATCATCAGCAGACCATTCACCAGCTGTGTGGTCATGAAGGAGTTCTAGATCCCCAGTCTCTATTCCCTCAGAAGTAAACAGAGAATTAAACTTCTTAGAATTTGTTTAATTTTAGAAATGAAAAGGACATTAGCGATCATCAAGTTCAGTATTTGCATTTTAAAAAGTTCATAAACAGTGGACCACAAAGTTTAGGTGACAATTGTAGTAGATTGGAAACCCTGGTCACAGTGTTTTTTAACTCTTCCCATTAGATGTAGAGTCCCTTAACCCAGCCGTGGCCCTGGCCTGGACTTATAACTTACTTTGTCCAATCATTTGGGGTGGAATGAGGTTGTGTGAGTTCTGGAATCTGGAGTGTAAGAAGCTATAGCTTCCACATTTGGAATGATGCTGTCTCCCTGTAAGGAGGCCAGACCTGGGCAGTGAATGATAGAACCTGGTGCCAAGGCCCCAGAAATGGAGGGAGGTCATCTTGGACCTTCCTACTGTCTTAGTGGCCATCTGCTTGCAACCACAAGAGTGAGTCCAAGTTTTTTAGACCATGAGGTTTCAGAGTGACATTATATACATAGAAGTAGGTAGAAACAATAATTCTGCAACAGAGTGGGTCATGCACCTCTGATGCAGAACTTGGTCCACAGTTTCCTCTGTGCTTCAGCACCCCAGGCCTCACTTCTCTCACTAAGGTATCAGTTCCATTGAGCCAAAAGAGCTGAAAATGCTTTAGATAAAATCTAAATGTTAAAATGAAATAAGGACACATAATGTTCTAATATAATTGATCTTCCTCTATCCTTATTGTTTTAATCTAAGACTTGCTTTCATTTTCTGAGAATAAGCATGTACCAAGTCTTAAAGTTAACTCTGGATCCACCTCTACATGACCTGCCAACAGACCATTCTTGTAGCAACTCATTTACTTGGACATTCATTAGGCACCTACAATATTTAGAAATTTGACTTGACAAAATGAGATAAAGACATAAATAGGTGTAGATTCCTTCAGGGTTAATTAATGAGACCCATGCTTCACTTATTATGCCAAAACCCAAGTGTATGTCTCCAATGCCCAGAGGAAGTGTTTTTCTTTTTATTTATTTATTTTTTCAAATCACTCAGGTTCTAACTCACCCTCCATGCTATGGCTCTTATCATAACTCTGTCTTCACTTTCTGTTCCCCACATGCTCCTCCTCCCCAAAACATGCTGTCTCTTCCCTCCGTTTCCTGTCCTGAGCCTCATTTTCTGCTGTTTTAACTTCCACATTTAGTTCTACACATGCTTCATCAATAAATCTTTCCCGTTAATTTATCTCCCTGAATATCTCCAATTCTGCTTCTATCACTCTCAATGTTTAGAAAACTCTTAGGTTGCATGTCTGGTAGAAACTGGATAAACCTTTCTGATTCTCTTCAATGGCATGATTTCATTTTCTCCACTTGCTGGTCACAACCCTCTCTAGTTCTCAAGGTATTGTTTTCCAATCCCTGCCCCACCTCCAACCTCACCCCAGCGGCAGCAAACTTACAGATGCAATGTAAGAGCTGGGTGCACTCCATTCTTTGAAGCTCAGGACAGAGCCTACCTCTCTTCCAAAGAAAAAGCCTAAATGAAATACAAAACATCGATACCACTAGATTCAAACAATCAGTTATTTTTAAAATGTGTTTTAGATTTAATTCATCTACCAATCAGTAATCAATCAAACATGAAATATTGAGTATCTTAGTGTATAACAAAACTGCTGTGTGATGAGGAAGATGGAAGTACCATCCATGCCCTTGGGCACTGGTGAACACAGCCGAGGGGGACAATATAGCTGACAATAAAAGGCCTACATATGTTAGTTTTTTAAAGATGAACTTATTGAAAAAGAAGCTATAATGTGAAATGATTAAATCAACCACAGAAACCATCTATAATAAGAGATATAACCTGAGCTTGCCCATAGCACATCTATTTGGGGATTACAAAAAATGTCTTCTTTAGGCAGCTGAATTAGGAAAATGCACCTTTCTCTGTCTTTGAATACACTTGTTTACCAGCACCCAGCATGCTGAGTGGAAGGCCAGCAGGACTTGCCTCTCCCCCTTGCTTCCCAGCCTGAGTCCCTCCCTACAGGACACAACTCATTTAACTCTCTGTCCGGTGCTTCTCTCCTGGGCCCAGTGGGGATCCACAGATAGAGCTTCTGAGGCCCTAGAACATCCTGAAATGGAATGCAAAGTGTAACATTTATGAAAGTCTATGCTTATTCTCAAGAGAGAGACAATAGTTTCCTCTGAATCCCAAAGAAGTCCATTCTCAAAATGCTGAAGAAATACCACTCCAGATAAAATGTTGCAGCTTCCTGGGTATTAGAATTGACAGGCCTGGTTTTGCATTTTGATTTTTTCAACTTGTGAGCTGAATGCCTTTCCTCAAGCTACTTAAAATTCTCTCTTTATTTTTGTTTTGATGTTGTTTTTGTTCTTGATTCATGTGCGGAGGTCAAATAAATATTCTTAATAAGTTTATACTCACAATGACACCTCCTCTCTCTGGTCACAACCATTCAAATGTACCTGAATGCAAAAGTTTAATTCATTAGATTTCACTGCTTTTGTACTTTCTCAGAGCAGTTTCTGACTAAAAAGCAAAATCTATGTATCTGGATACGTCTAAGGAGAAAGTTTTTCTCCTTTCTCCCAATTTTATCTACATACTCTGTTCTCCCTTTGAAGTCTAAAGCTTTGTTTTTAGGATTTGCATTTGGCTATCTGCCCAAGGGTGGAAACTCACCATCTACCTCTCTGCAGTGCAGCTAAAGGGACATCTAATTCATAGATTCCAAACTATTCCTACCTTGCTCATCTTTCACTCAGATCCTTGCTTCCTATTCTGTCCAACTTAATTTCCATGGAACTCCATTTTAATCACTCCTTTGATAAAATCTTAATTCCCTTGTCCCTTTTATCATATTCACTGGTAAATCCCTCAATCTGGTTAAATCTATCCTTCTGCCTATAGAGTGCCTGTATCTAAGCAACTGAAATTGTTCTAGAAACCACTGCTGGGGAGAATATAAATTTCTACCACCAATTTGGGAAGCAATTTAGCATTATCTTTAAATGCATGTCTACCCTATGAGCAAACAATTTCATTCTTAGGTGAGTAACTCAGAGAAATTGCACACATAAAACAAGAGTTATGCGTAAGAATGGCCATACAGCACTTCTGTAATAGCAAAAACAAAAGCTATACAGTGAGCGGAAATAAATGAATTATATCTCTAAGCAACAGTATGGATGTAGCTAATAAATATAATATGGAACAAAATGAAGTCACAGAAGAATATGTTCAATATATTTTAAAGCTCAAAGCCATGCAAATTAAGCAGTTTTGGGTTTAGGGTTACATATGTAGGTAGTGACACTATATATATATATATATATATACACACAACACACATATACCCACAAGTGTAGAATAGAGATCAAATTCAGAAGAGTGGTTATAGCTTCAAGAAAGAGAAAGTGGAAG
This sequence comes from Hyperoodon ampullatus, assembly GCF_949752795.1. Taxonomy (NCBI): domain Eukaryota; kingdom Metazoa; phylum Chordata; class Mammalia; order Artiodactyla; family Ziphiidae; genus Hyperoodon; species Hyperoodon ampullatus. Next base: position 53,812,525 of record NC_136926.1, on the reverse strand, counting down.
GAAGGAAATGTCATGTAATTACTAACAAGATTTTTCTATCAACTTCTTAACTGGTTTCACTTTAAATATAAGACCATACACTTCAAGTGGGCCTTCAACACTACCCAGAGGTCTTATGCATTTCATTAGTCAATTCACTCTTCCACTTTTTAAGTAAATATGTATAGAATCTTCTTTCTTCTCCTTTGCCATCAAATCACCAACATACCTTCTCCTCTCTCTCAGATCAGAGAGATGAGAAACTAAACTAAATATGGACTAATTCTGAATTTTTTCTTTTAAAAGTTCTATATTTTTCTTATGTAAAGTATTTCATCTTTAGAAGCCTCAAAGAAAATTGTATAAATAAATAAAGTTAACTTAAGATAATGGTTAATTCAGATTTCACTGTATCTGAGGGTTAGAAATTGGAGGTGACAATTCCACCATCCTCCCTTCCCCAACTTTTAATCTAAGGAGAGAAGAGGTACAAAACTCATTAACCAAATCAAGACTTAAAACACTAGCTTTATTAATTGTGATTGATCAATAGTTTCTGGTAAATTGTGTTAAAAGAAATGGCTACAGTTTGAAGACCCAAATAGGGCGTCATTGTCCATTAACAATTAATTGGGGGTCAACTGAGTCCACAGGAGTGCAGAGACCTCATTATCCTCCAACTGAAAATGGGGAGGTTAAAGGTTGGCTCTTCCCTGCATGGAAAGGAGAACCTCCTATAAGGGAGAAAGAAGCAGATGAAAGTCCACTACCCTGATGACCAATCCAGGAGACAGGCATGTCCCAGACAGAGTCAGGGTACAAGTGTGCATTACTGTCCACAGGTCCCACTAAGCATCTGACTCTGATGAATCTAACTGGTTGCTCCTCTTTCTATGGAGAGGGACCAATGAGAAGAAAAAGAGGACAGTAGTTACTTTTCCAGTCTTTCCAGAAGGTAGAAACGTTGTCAGAAAGTCCCTTATTTCTTGTCCAGGGGAAGGAGCATTGGTACAAGGTAAAGAACCTCTTCTACCAGTCACACTTGGCATTAGGCTTTAATTCATTAAGTAATATTTTGTTAATTGTTTTGTTTTTCCTAAGAGCTCTGAGCTCCCCTTATTGTATTTTATTGTAGTTTATAATTCTAAAGACCTTCAGGATACTATCTGGGTTTCATACATTTCAGTCATAAATGACTTGCTCAAGTATTGTTTTCTATATTAATAAAAAACTGCAGATGTGATCTTCCTGTCCCAGAACAGGAGGTAAAGAAGTGTATCATATGGAAACCTGAGCTGCTCGTAAGCTCTTCCTTAACAATGTGGTTGTGTTTAATTTCATCATCTCTTATTTTACTAACTCCTCAATGTGAACAAGTCTTCTCTCCTTTGTCTCTTTCTTCTTAAATTAGAAGTAAATTCTAATTAAGGATAATGGCTCATTGTGCCCTGGTTAACCTAGGCTTTCCTGGAAGGTGACAAAAAACACACACTCCACCCTCCCTTCAGTCAAAAGCCACATTTCCCAATCTCATTAATAATAAACCTGTGCCTCTCAACCAGAGTGTGTGTGATTTGCATTTGAGAAATAAATTGTGCTCCAGGACAGGTCGGAGGTGGGGGGATGAACTGGGAGATTGGGATTGACATATGTGCACTGCCATGTGTGAAACAGATAACTAGTGGGAACCTGCTGTAAAGAGCAGGGAACTCAGCTCTGTGGTCTGTGGTTACCTAGATGGATGGGATGAGGGATGGAGGGAGGTCCAAGAGGGAGGAGTTTATGTATACATATAGCTCATTCACTTCATTGTACAACAGAAACTAACATAACATTGTAAAGCACATATACTTCAATTTAAAAAAAAAAGTTTATTGTGGAACCCACTGGCGTCCTACTCTTGAACAGAATAGACCAACTGCTGTTTGTGGTTTGGCTTATCTAGACCTGGTCAGATCTGCTGCCATTTGGTGGAGAGCAGTTTTAGAAGAGGAGCTTGCTGAGAACAGTGTGTATGTAAGAGAGAGTGTGTCTAATTCTGGAACTGGGGAGGGGTGTTGGTTTCTAGAAGTAAGAAATATTGAGCCAGTGTATCCCTTCCTCCTACTCTCCACATTCTCTAAGCTCAGATATCAACCCCTGTGAAAAGCTTTCCATTATGCCCAAATCCAATTTAGATGTCTCTTCTTTGTGCTCCCGTGATGTTACAGTAGTTTTGATGCCCTCTTATAATTGCCTAAGTGCTTGTCACTATCTGTATTCTTCACTAAGATGTGAACTGCCTTTGGGTAGAAACTGGCTCTTTAACAATGTTGGCTCCCTAGTTCCTCAGGTATGCAATATTTATTGCATACCTTAGGAAGTAGGCAATAAATATTTGTTGAGTGTGTGGGTACCTAAATCAAACCATCTCCATGGCTGCCTACTCTCTCTATACATCCAGCCATCTGGCCATGGCCTCAATTCTGTCAGTCTACTGAGATTGAAGTTGATGACAGTGTCACCACCCATGTGTCACCATGTAACTGACCACAATCTGCTCTCAACCTACCTCTTCCTCAAGTACCAACTCAACCACCACCTTTTCTATTGAGCCATGCCCAGCTGCTCCAGGTCAAAATGATGTCTCTCTTCTCTGATTTCTGGCACTCAGTGTTTGGAATTTATACAACTAACTCTTGATATGACACACTTTCTTTTGTGTGATGTTTGTGGGTCTGGTTTCTGTGAGCACCTCCCACGTAAGGTTCACATCTTATCTTTTTCTTTTATTCCTTTTGTGCATCTAAGCACTGTCTGGGCACAGAGAGCTCCTCCAAACAGTACTGACTGGCATAAAATGATCCTAGTCTACATGAAAGCATAAATTCTGAGGGCAATCAAGTTCTACCTGGATTTTCACTGGAGAGACTGGATTTCTGGTGATGAATAAAGCTGCTGTGGCAATGGATATGCAAAGAGTTAGAACGTAATTGGCAGAGGCAGAACTGTCCTTTTGTTATTTTGTTATAAATAAACTCCCACAGTGGAAACTTGTTAACCTCAGTCCTTGCTTTCGCATCTACTTATATGCAAGACCTCCCTCAACAAATCAATCTTTACACTGCAGTGGCACTCTCTTGAAAAGATATGTTTGGCTTAGCCACTGTTGATATTTGTTCTTGAAATCTCGGTTGTATGTCATGATACACTCTGAGAGCAGAAATGGAGACGCTTAGTTTATATGCACAGAGGATGGCCAAGACGCAAACAGAAAAAGACGGTCCACAGCAGGGCAGCGGGGGTGGCGGGAGCTGAACAGCACTTAATATGTTGTGATGTATTGAATCTATGAAACTCCTGTTCAATAGCTAGTCAAAGTAAATTTAGAAGGACACAGGAAAGGGATTTATTTTTTCATCATTGTAAAAATTATTGCATATGCTGTTGGTCATGGTCTAATGGTGCCCTTAGAATCCCAAATAGCACCATTGACATGATTAGGTGAGGTTTGTTCAATATATTTAAGTCTCCAGAGAACTACAGTTTTATTGGTACTTTGGGAGTGGGCTCTCTTGCTGTGTTTTATTCTGAAAAGAATAAGCTAAAGAGATTGACACTCTCTCAAGGTAAATTACTTGATCTCTTCTCCTCTAGTGCATAAATTTATTGGAGAATTTCCCATATTGGGTGGCAATTATTTACATACATGTCTGTTTTGCTCATCAGACAGTGAGTGTTTGCATCAAAGACTGTATCTTATTCATTTATTTTTCCCTAATAGAGTGGCATAGTGCCCAGTACATAGGAGACCCTCATGAAATGTTTGCTGAACAAGAAGACATCTTAATATCCACAAAAAATGTGCCTATGTAAAGGAATAAACAAAAAAAGGTAGATGAAAGCTATTTTGAGCCAACTTAAGAAAAATGCAGACACTATTAGATAATTAATTAAATTTTAATTTTCCTGTAAGTAGTCTCCAGAGAAACATGCTATTTTAGAATTGTACCCCCTAGATTAAGATACTGTGTAAATATTTCCTGTGGGCCTACTTTTACGCTAGATGGCATGGGAAAAAATTGAATAAAACATGGCCTCTGCAGCAAAAATATTGGGTACCATCTGGAGAGAAAAGGCCCAAGAAAGAACCCAGTGAAGAACTCAGTGAAGTATAATGGGAATCAAAAGAGGTCAGAATAGGAGAAAATTACATGAGCCACTGCTATCAGGAAGGCATTAGGAGGAGCTAAAAAATTCATTGCAATGAAGTAAGTTTATAAATGATGTGGGTGAGCATTAACTGAATCATGCTGCTATTTTATAGAAGATTCAAGATAGGAATGTTAGACATTGTTTCTTGCAAAGAATATGTTCTTCAGTGCTGTTGGAGAACCCTCAGATCATCAGGTTTTCTTTAGGTTTATTAGTGAACAAACTTGTCTTCAGAAAGACAGAGTGGTATTCTGCTAAGGAAAGCTGTGCTGAATCTAAAGACCTTGATGCTTTCCCTCAAATCTACTGTTAGCTGTGTGACCTTGATAAAGTTAGTTAACCTCTCTGGACCCCACTTTCCTCTTTTAAAATGTTGACATCAGAAAAACCTGCCCAGACTTCACCCCAGGACATGGCAAGCTTTAAATTATGTATAAAGACAGGAAGTGACCTGATCCTTCAGCCTTTATAGGACCATGTCTCAGACAAAAAGTGAGAGAGCTGCGTAATTGTTCTTCTGCACAGGTACTGATTTTTCAGGCATTCAGGACACTTTCTCCCACCACTCAATTTTTATTTACATTTGGAAGTCAGAAATTCTTAGAACACATTCAAGCATTTATGTGTGCATATTCTGGCATGAGGAAGAGAGTTCTCCACAAGCAGAATCTCACATGTCACAAGGGAGTGGGATCAGAGGGAATGTCAGAAGAGCCTGGATTAATGGATACATTAGAAATTTCATTTTTTATTCATCTTTCAGTTTGGAATATAACTAAGACAATAGGGGTAGGAGTAATTTCAAATTCTGTAGCAGTAGTCTGCAGTAAATGCATGTCTGATGGAAAGTAAGAACTGGGGTCAGAACTGCTTTAGAGTAAACCAAGAGAAATCTGAAACAATATATATTTGTAGTTAGTTCCGTGTGGCTGAAGTCCACCTATTCAAAGATGTACAAACAGGAAAAAATAGAAAAAAAGGAAGGAGGATCTCTGGAAATCATCAACTATAGAATCAAGAGATTGGATAGGATACCAGAGTGTGTGACCTCTTCTAAAAAGTGCAGAGGTCCCTAAAGAGGGATCTATCAGGCTAAGATGCAAATTCTAGAAAACAAAAGGAAAGGAAGATTGATACAATATTAATGTATAGAAGGAAATAAAAATAAAATTCAAAAGCCTGATGGAACATGTAAAAAGAAGAATTGATTTTAAATAACTAGGATTCAATCACTGATTTGAAGGACAAATTAAGAAAATAATGCAGATAGTAAAGACCAAAGTCCTAAAATAGATCATAATGCATGTAGAGAACCCAAAATAGGCATGACACGTACAGATAAAAAGTGTTTCTAAAAAAGAGAAAAGAACAATGAAAGCAGAGAAAAACATCATTCCAATTGGATTTTTTTTCTTTGAACTTGACAAAATGATTCTAAACTTCATGTGGATGAGTAATAGAAAATAATAGCCAAGACAAATTAGAAGAAGAAGAGTATTGGGGGAATTTGCTTCACCATATAATAAAACATTATAGATTTCTAGTACAAGATTGCATACCCAGCAGGTTCTCACTTCACCTTTCTCTAAAATTTCCACTGAAATACTGAGATGAAAGCTTTGAGGTATGACAAGGAATAAACCAAAAATAGTGATGAGGAAAGGCAGCAGCAAATATGAGAGAGCACATAAATTTGGGGAACATGAAAATGAATGGGAATATGTTTGCAGACAATATGAGAGGAATGAAACTTACATGGCCTGGTAGAATCTAGAAAGGGCTGTGGACAACATGGAACATGGTCTGGCTTTCAGAATCCTGAATGGATGGTCTTTGGGCTCAGTGGACACACACACGGTAGACAGCAGGTGTGAAAGATAGGGCTGACCAAAAAAAAAAAAAAAGGCTGATTAGGGAGCCGGAGGAAGATGGCGGAAGAGTAAGACGCGGAGATCACCTTCCTCCCCACAGATACATCAGAAATTCATCTTCACGTGGAACAACTCCAACAGAACACCTACTGAACGCTGACAGAAGACCTCAGACCCCCCAAAAGGCAAGAAACTCCCCACATACCTGGGTAGGTCAAAAGAAAAAAAGAATAAACAGAGACAATAGGATATGGACGGGACCTGCACCAGTGGGAGGGAGCCGTGAAGGAGGGAAGGTTTCTACACACTACAAGCCCCTTCGAGGGCAGAGACTGCAGGTGGCGGAGGGGGAAAGCTTCGGAGTAGCGGAGGAGAGCACAGCAACAGGGGTGTGGAGGGCAAAGCAGAGAGATTTTGGCACAGAGGATCGGTGCCCTCAGGCACACACCAGCCCGAGAGACTTGTCTGCTCGGCCGCCAGGGCGGGCGGGGCTGGGAGCTGAGGCTCGGGTATCGGCTTTCAGTCGGAGCGCAGGGAGAGGTCTGGGGCTGGCGGCAGGAAGAGACCCTGAAGGGGTTAGTGCTAGCCCGGAGGGAGTCCGGGGAAAGGGTCTGGAGCTACCGGAGAGGCAAGAGACTTTTTTCCCTTTTGTTGCCTGGTGCGCGAGGAGAGGGCATTCCCCTCCCTCCCCTCTGCCTGAGTGAGCCAGAGCCCCCGAATCAGCGGCTCCTTTAAACCCGTCCTGTCTGAGCGAAGAACGGACGCCCTCCGGCGACCTACGCGCAGAGGCGGGGCCAGGTCCAAGGCTGAGACCCGGGAGCTGTGAGAGCAGAGACAGGGAAATCTCTCTGTGCAGCCTCCGAGGCAGCGGATTAAAGCTCCACGGTCCATTTGATGTGCCCTGCGTCTGTGGAGTGCATGAATGGACAGCGAATCATCCCAAATTGAGGAAGTGGACCTTGAGGACAAGATTTAAGACTTTCCCCCCCTTTTTTTCCTCTTTTTACAACGAATTATCTCAAATTAAGGAGGTGGACTTAGCAAGATTTCAGACTTTTCGCCCTTTTCCTCTTTTTACAACGAATTATCCCAAATCGAGGAGGTGGACTTGGAGAGCAAGATTTTTGATTTTTCCCCCTGCTCTCTTTTTGTGAATGTGTATGTGTAATCTTCTGTGTAAGATTCTCTCTGTATAGCTTTGCTTCCACCATATGTCCCAGGGTTCTTTCGGTCCGTGTTTTTTTTCAATAATTACTTTTTAATTTTAATAACGCTACTATATTTCATACTTTATTCTATTTTACTTTACCTGCTCTTTCTTTTTTTCCTCCCTTCCCTTCCTCCCTCCCTCCCTCCGCTCCTCCTTTCCTTCTTTCTTTTTCTTTCCTCCATCCCTCCCTCCCTCCAACCCTTCTTCTTTCCACTTTCTTTTTCTTTCCTTCCTCCCTCCCTCCCTCCCTCCTGTCTTTCTTTCTTTCTTTCCTTCCTCCCTCCCTCCCTCTCTTCTTCCATTCACTCTTCCTTTTGCTTTCATTCCTCCCTCCCTCCCTCCTTTCTTTCCTTTCTTTCCATCCTTCCTCCCTCCCTCCTTTCTTTCTTTCTTCCTTCCTTCCTTCCTTACTTCCCTTCTTCCTTTCTTTCAATCTCTCTTTCTTTCTTCTACTAATTATTTCTTTCTACTTTTTCTCACTGTTATTCTGAGCCGGGTGGATGAAAGGCTCTTGGTGCTGCAGCCAGGAGTTAGTGCTGTGCCTCTGAAGTGGGAGAGCCAACTTCAGGACACGGGTCCACAAGAGACCTCCCAGCTCCACATAATATCAAGCAGCGAAAATCTCCCAGGAATCTCCATCTCAACACCAGCATCCAGCTTCAGTCAACGACCAGCAAGCTACAGTGCTGGTCACCCTATGCCAAGCAACTAGCAAGGCAGGAACACAACCCCACACATTAGCAGAGAGGCTACCTAAAAACATAATAAGGCCACAGGCACCCCAAAACACACCACCAGACGTGGACCTGTCCACCAGAAAGACAAGATCGAGCTTCAACCACCAGAACACAGGCATTAGTCCCCCCCACCAGGAAGCCTACACAACCTACTGAAACAACCTTAGCCACGGGGGACAGACACCAAAAACAACGGGAACTACGAATCTGCAGCCTGCAAAAAGGAGACCCCAAACACAGTAACATAAGCAAAATGAGAAAGCAGAAAAACACACAGCAGGTGAAGGAGCAAGATAAAAACCTACCAGACCTAACAAATGAAGAGGTAATAGGCAGTCTACCTGAAAAAGAATTCAGAACAATGATAGTAAAGCTGATCCAAGATTCTATTTCCCAGATCCAAAATCTTGGAAATAGAATAGACAATATGCAAGAAACAGTTAACAAGGACCTAGAAGAACTAAAGATGAATCAAGCATCGATTAAAAACACAATAAATGAAATGAAAAATACTCTAGATGGGATCAATAGCAGAATAACTGAGGCAGAAGAACGGATAAGTGAGGTGGAAGATAAAATAGTGGAAATAACTGATGCAGAGAAAAATAAAGAAAAAAGAATGAAAAGAACAGAGGACAGTCTCAGAGACCTCTGGGACAACATTAAACGCACCAACATTCGAATTATAGGCGTTCCAGAAGAAGAAGAGAAAAAGAAAGGGACTGAGAAAATATTTGAAGAGATTATAGTTGAAAACTTCCCTAATATGGGAAAGGAAATAGTTAATCAAGTCCAGGAGGCACAGAGAGTCCCATACAGAATAAATCCAAGAAGAAATACGCCAAGACACATATTAATCAAACTGTCAAAAATTAAACACAAAGAAATCATATTAAAAGCAGCAAGGGAAAAACAACAAATAACACACAAGGGAATCCCCATCAGGTTAACAGCTGATCTCTCAGCAGAAACTCTACAAGCCAGAAGGGAGTGGCAGGACATAATTAAAGTGATGAAGGAGAGAAACCTGCAACCAAGATTACTCTACCCAGCAAGGATCTCATTCAGATTTGATGGAGAAATTAAAACGTTTACAGACAAGCAAAAGCTGAGAGAGTTCAGCACCACCAAACCAGCTTTACAACAAATGCTAAAGGAACTTCTCTAGGCAAGAAACACAACAGAAGGACTATACCTACAATAACGAACCCAAAGCCATTAAGGAAATGGGAATAGGAACATACATATCAATAATTACCTTAAATGTAAATGGACTAAATGCTCCCACCAAAAGACACAGAGTGGCTGAATGGATACAAAAACAAGACCCATATATATGCTGTCTACAAGAGACCCACTTCAGACCTAGAGACACATACAGATTGAAAGTAAGGGGATGGAAAAAGATATTCCATGCAAATGGAAATCAAAAGAAAGCTGGAGTAGCAATTCTTATATCAGACAAAATAGACTTTAAAATAAAGACTATTAGAAGAGACAAAGATGGACACTACATAACGATAAAGGGATCGATCCAAGAAGAAGATATAACAATTGTAAATATTTATGCACCCAACATAGGAGCACCTCAATACATAAGGCAAATACTAACAGCCATAAAAGGGGAAATCGACAGTAACACAATCATAGTAGGGGACTTTAACACCCCACTTTCACCAATGAACAGATCATCCAAAATGAAAATAAATAAGGAAACACAAGCTTTAAATGATACATTAAACAAGATGGACTTAATTGATATTTATAGGACATTCCACCCAAAAACAACAGAATACACATTTTTCTCAAGTGCTCATGGAACATTCTCCAGGATAGATCATATCTTGGGTCACAAATCAAGCCTTGGTAAATTTAAGAAAATTGAAATTGTATCAAGTATCTTTTCCGACCACAATGCTATGAGACTAGACATCAATTACAGGAAAAGATCTGTAAAAAATACAAACACATGGAGGCTAAACAATACACTACTCAATAATGAAGTGATCACTGAAGAAATCAAAGAGGAAATTAAGAAATACTTAGAAACAAATGACAATGGAGACACGACGACCCAAAACCTATGGGACGCAGCAAAAACAGTTCTAAGGGGGAAGTTTATAGCAATACAATCCCACCTTAAGAAACAGGAAACATTTCGAGTAAACAACCTGACCCTGCACCTAAAGCAATTAGAGAAAGAAGAACAAAAACCCCCAAAGTTAGCAGAAGGAAAGAAATCATAAAGATCAGATCAGCAATAAATGAAAAAGAAATGAAGGAAACGATAGCAAAGATCAACCAAACTAAAAGCTGGTTCTTTGAGAAGATAAACAAAATTGACAAACCATTAGCCAGACTCATCAAGAAAAGAAGGGAGAAGACTCAAATCAGTAGAATTAGAAATGAAAAAGGAGAAGTAACAACTGACACTGCAGAAATACAAAAGATCATGAGAGATTACTATAAGCAACTCTATGCCAATAAAATGGACAACCTGGAAGAAATGGACAAATTCTTAGGAATGCACAACCTACCAAGACTGACTCAGGAAGAAATAGAAAATATGAATAGACCAATCACAAGCACTGAAATTGAAACTGTGATTAAAAATCTTCCAACAAACAAAAGCCCAGGACCAGATGGCTTCACAGGCGAATTCTATCAAACATTTAGAGAAGAGCTAACACCCATCCTTCTCAAACTCTTCCAAACAATATCAGAGGAAGGAACACTCCCAAACTCATTCTACGAGGCCACCATCACCTTGATACCAAAACCAGGCAAGGATGTCACAAAGAAAGAAAACTACAGGCCAATATCACTGATGAACATAGATGCAAAAATCCTCAACAAAATACTAGCAAACAGAATCCAACAGCACATTAAAAGGATCATACACCATGATCAAGTGGGGTTTATTCCAGGAATGCAAGGATTCTTCAATATACGCAAATCAATCAACGTGATACACCATATTAACAAGTTGAAGGAGAAAAACCATATGATCATCTCAATAGATGCAGAGAAAGCTTTCGACAAAATTCAACACCCATTTATGATAAAAACCCTGCAGAAAGTAGGCATAGAGGGAACTTTCCTCAACATAATAAAGGCCATATATGAGAAACCCACAGCCAACATTGTCCTCAATGGTGAAAAACTGAAACCATTTCCACTAAGATCAGGAACAAGACAAGGCTGCCCACTCTCACCACTCTTATTCAACATAGTTTTGGAAGTTTTAGCCACAGCAATCAGAGAAGAAAAGGAAATAAAAGGAATCCAAATTGGAAAAGAAGAAGTAAAGCTGTCACTGTTTGCAGATGACATGATACTATACATAGAGAATCCTAAAGATGCTACCGAAAAACTCCTAGAGCTAATCAATGAATTTGGTAAAGTAGCAGGATACAAAATTAATGCACAGAAATCTCTGGCATTCCTGTACACTAATGATGAAAAATCTGAAAATGAAATCAAGAAAACACTCCCATTTACCATTGCAACAAAAAGAATAAAATATCTAGGAATAAACCTACCTAAGGAGACAAAAGACCTGTATGCAGAAAATTATAAGACACTGATGAAAGAAATTAAAGATGATATAAATAGATGGAGAGATATACCATGCTCCTGGATTGGAAGAATCAATATTGTGAAAATGACTCTACTACCCAAAGCAATCTACAGATTCAATGCAATCCCTATCAAACTACCACTGGCATTTTTCACAGAACTAGAACAAAAAATTTCAAAATTTGTTTGGAAAAACAAAAGACCCCGAATAGCCAAAGCAATCTTGAGAACGAAAAACGGAGCTGGAGGAATCAGGCTGCCTGACTTCAGACTATACTACAAAGCTACAGTAATTAAGACAGTGTGGTACTGGCATAAAAACAGAAAGATAGATCAGTGGATCAGGATAGAAAGCCCAGAGATAAACCCACGCACATATGGCCAACTTATCTTTGATAAAGGAGGCAGGAATGTACAGTGGAGAAAGGACAGCCTCTTCAATAAGTGGTGCTGGGAAAACTGGACAGGGACATGTAAAAGTATGAGATTAGATCATTCCCTAACACCATACACAAAAATAAGCTCAAAATGGATTAAAGACCTAAATGTAAGGCCAGAAACTATCAAACTCTTAGAGGAAAACATAGGCAGAACACTCTATGACATAAATCACAGCAAGATCCTTTTGGACCCACCTCCTAGAGAAATGGAACTAAAAACAAAGATAAACAAATGGGACCTAATGAAACTTCAAAGCTTTTGCACAGCAAAGGAAACCATAAACAAGACCAAAAGACAACCCTCAGAATGGGAGAAAATATTTGCAAATGAAGCAACTGACAAAGGATTAATCTCCAAAATTTATAAACAGCTCATGCAGCTCAATAGCAAAAAAACAAACAACCCAATCCAAAAATGGGCAGAAGACTTAAATAGGCATTTCTCCAAAGAAGATATACAGACTGCCAACAAACACATGAAAGAATGCTCAACATCATTAATCATTAGAGAAATGCAAATCAAAACTACAATGAGATATCATCTCACACCAGTCAGAATGGCCATCATCAAGAAATCTAGAAACAATAAATGCTGGAGAGGGTGTGGAGAAAAGGGAACACTCTTGCACTGCTGGTGGGAATGTGAATTGGTACAGCCACTATGGAGAACAGTATGGAGGTTCCTTAAAAAACTAAAAATAGAACTACCATATGACCCAGCAATCCCACTACTAGGCATATACCCTGAGAAAACCATAATTCAAAAAGAGACATGTACCAAAATGCTCATTGCAGCTCTATTCACAATAGCCCGGAGCTGGAAACAACCTAAGTGTCCATCATCGGATGAATGGATAAAGAAGATGTGGCACATTTATACAATGGAATATTACTCAGCCATAAAAAGAAACGAAACTGAGCTATTTGTAATGAGGTGGATAGACCTAGAGTCTGTCATACAGAGTGAAGTAAGTCAGAAAGAGAAAGACAAATACCGTATGCTAACACATATATATGGAATTTTAAAAAAAAAAAAATGTCATGAAGAACCTAGGGGTAAAACGGGAATAAAAACACAGACCTACTTGAGAATGGACTTGAGGATATGGGGAAGGGGAAGGGTAAGCTGTGACAAAGGGAAAGAGAGGCATGGACATATATACACTACCAAACGTAAGGTAGATAGATAGTGGGAAGCAGCCGCAGAGCACAGGGAGATCAGCTCGGTGCTTTGTGACCGCCTGGAGGGGTGGGATGGGGAGGGTGGGAGGGAGGGAGATGCATGAGGGAGGGGATGTGGGAACAGATGTATATGTATGACTGATTCACTTTGTTATAAAGCAGAAACTAATAAAAAAAATAAAAAAAATAAAAATAAAAATAAAAAAAAAAAAAAGGCTGATTAAAGTTTTGTGAATGGAGCAGTTGAATAGGGTGACATTTCCACCTTTGTCCCCATCTACTCTAATGTGTTCTCCTTCCTTGAGTTAGATAAAGGCAGCCCGACATGTATCCCTGGGCACAACAGTAGAATATTATTCTCAACAGAAATGGAGTGAATCATTGAAGATACATAGAATGGTGATGTTGAAACCTTGGAGTAAATTCTTCCTCATCTGGCATTTGGGAACCCTTAACTTTAGAGTCAGTATCATCTCATTTGGGGGAAATTAAAAGAAAGTTATCAAGAGAAATTAAGCCCAACAGACAAAACATCTAATACTGGTATGTAAGATCTCTCTATCATAACAAAAACCCTAAAGCAAAATCTTAGCTCCAGGAAAATAAGGGTACAAAGCAAAAGACTGGAACCCAAGAGGCCATTCAAGACATGTCCTAGATTGACAGCCTTGTAAGCAGGCTTAGAGAAGACCCAGGCCAGGATAGACCAAGAGGACAGGGATCTTCCGAAACAAAGGCAATTTGGAAAAACGTGGTAATTGATAGAATAATTGATGTAGTGGTGCCTCAGTCCGTGGAGGCTTCTACAACAAAATACCATAGACTGTGTGGCTTATAAACAGACATATAAATTAATTTCTCACAGTCTGGAAGCTGAAAAGTACAAGATCAAGTCAGCAGAAAATTCAGTGTCTGGTAAGAGTGCACTTCCTGGCTCATAGACAGACATCTTTTTGTTAAGAAGATGAAGAGGCTAGAGGTAGGTAATATAAAAGAATTAAATTTCCAGTCCTAAGAGCAGGAAATTAGTTGATAATGTCTAAAATAATAAATTAAAATTATTCTTTGTGTTCTTTGAGATTTGGAGTTTATAAGAAATATACCCCCCCAAAAGAACTAAAATTGGTTCCCTCTGGAGTGCAGAACTGGGGGATTGAGGAGGATGGGCCAGGGCAAATGTCTTTTATTATAAATAATACTCTTAGTTTAGGAGGTACTTTCCAGATATTTTTGTTTCATTAATGTTTTAATATGAACTAAAAATCTACTTTATTAAAATTAGTTTTTATTTTTATTAGGATCATGTTAATTTTCAGTTTAACTTAGAGAAAATTTCCATGCTTATGACTGTGAGCAGTCTTATCCAAGAACATCGTTCCTTCTTTTCAAGTCACTTTTATGTCCCTCAGAAGAATTTTGCTATTTATGTGAAGAAACACCAAAAAATGAATGAAAATAGAGTTAAAGCCCTTAAAATAGATTTCATAAGATAAATAACATAACAATGATCAAATGGATCCATCATCCTCATTAAAAGTAGACAACTGAGTTTAATACACCCATGGATAGAAACTTCGTTTAGAACATAAAATAAAACCCAAACTTCTGTTGAATGAAAAAGAAACACCTACAACAAAGTGACTTGGAACTGACAACAGAAAATATGGGCAAAGGCAAACCAGACTTATGCAAAGAAAAAGATAGCAAGTATCACATTCCTAGTGATAGATAGGTTTGAATTCAAGGTAAAAGCATTAAAAGGGACAAAAAACACACATTTTAATTATTGAATGATAAAATGTCAAATGCACAGAAATTTTTAAGAAACTATTAATTTTAAAAAATTAATTTAAATTATCCATTAATTTCACATACACAGCATAGAGCAAAGACCACCGGTAGTATACAGGAGATTGAGGAAAAAACATATTCATATCAGGAGACTGTAATTTACCTCTCTCAGTCTATAAAGGCTGCATATATTCCAGACCAGTAATTGTTCTCCAGCATGTTTGCACTAATCTACTTTCTCACCAAATGTGCAGGAGGGACTTGCCTGTCCATACCATTCACCACCAATATTTAGGATTATCTAGCTTTTCCAAATTCTGTTGGCTCTAGTAGATGCAAAATAATATCTCATGTTTTGTGCTTTATTTTACATTTCACTGTTTTCTAATAACTGAATATATTTGCTTATGAATTTCAGTCTTTTGCCTTACCTCATCCACAAATTTCCTGTTTTTATTATTTTTCCATTTTTTTACTTGAGTAGCTGACTTGTTCTAATTGATTTTCAGGAGTTACTTACAATTCCTAGATATATGATCCTAATCCACAGTCAGTATCAGATATCCTAAATATCTTCCCGATTGTGTCACTTGCTCTTTATTTTTGCTTATGGTGTCCATCATTGAATGGAAAAACAATTTAAATTTAATCAAATTGATCACTTCTTCCTTATGGCTTGTGACTTTTTTTTTTTTTACTTTCTCATTTTACTTTATTCGGGTATAAAGTATATATAACAAAATGCATTCATGTGTAGGTGTAACTACTACCACAATCAAGACATAGACTATTTCCATCAACCCAAAAAGTTCCTTTATACCCCTTTTCAGTCACTCTTCACCATTCCTAACTCCGGAAGACTTACTGATATGCATTCTCGCACTGTAGGCTTGTTTTGCCTGTCCTAGGAGTTCATATATATATAAGGAAATCATACAGTATGTACTCCTTTGTGTCAGGCTTCTTTCACTTAGCATAGGTGGTTCAAATATATTGTTTTGCTAATCAGTGGTTTCTTTTTTATGGACACAGCACAATTTGTTTATCCATTTGCTTGATGATAGACATTTAATTTCTGTCCAGTTTTCAGTTATTATTATTAAAGGGACTTTGAATATTTGTGCCCAAGTCATTTTGTTTAAAAAAGTTTTCATTTCTTTTTTAACAAACATATTTTATTGTCTGAAAAATGTATGTATAACTTTATAAGAGACTATCAAAATGTTTTCCAAAGTGGTTGTCCCACTTTAACTCCTGCTGACAAACTAAAAGGGTATTAGTTACCCCAGATTCTTGCCAAGATATGGTATGATTAGACTTTTAAATTTCATTACATATAGTAGGTATGTACTGCCATCTCATCGTGATTTTTAATTTGAATTATCCTGAAGACTGGTGATGCTGAGAATATTTTCATGTGTTTCTGAGTATGTTTTTTTGTGCTGTAATTAGGTCTGCACAAAAGTTCTTTGATAGATACGTTTTGCAAATATTGTCTCCCAATCAGTTGTTTGCCTTTGAATACTTTAATGTTATCTTTTGGAAGACAGACTTTTAAATTTTTTATTGTTGAATTTATCATTTTATTTTCTGTATAGTTCTAGGAAATTATTGCCCTACCACAACTTGAAAAAGGCACTCCCTATGTTTTATTTTTTTGAAGTTTTATAGCTTTAGCTTTCAGATTTAAATTTATGAAACATTTCAAGTAAATTCTTATAAATTGTTTGAAGTCAAGGTCAAGATTCATTTATTTTCCCAGAGAATAACCAGTTGTCCCAAGAGCATATGGTCAACAGCCTCACTTCTCAACATTGGGAATATTTGTCCCATATTTATTTTTTCAATACTCTCTGCTGATCCATTGATCTATATATTAGGCCTCAGGCAACAAGCAAACTCTTGGCCGATGTAGCTTTATAGTAAACTTGAAATCAGACAGTGTAAGTCTTCCAATTTTTTCAATTTTTAAAAGCTTTTTGGCTACTATAGGTTCTTTGTATGGCACATAAATTATAGAAATATCATATCAATTTATGAAAAAAATCTTGCTGAGATTTTGATTAGACCTGTGTTGAATCTATAAATAAATCTGGAGAGAATTTACATGTTAACAATATTGTCATGATCCAAGAACATGGGCTATCTCTCTATTTTTAAAAGTCTACTTTAATATCTTTTGCGATGTATGGTTCTCAGTGTACTGGTTTTGCACATATTTTGTTAAATTGATCCTTAATTATTTGCTGTTTTTAGTGCTATAGTAAATAGTTTTTAAACTTTATTTTCCAATAATTTTTGCAAAAATATAGAAGCTGATGGTTATATTGACTTGGTATCCTGAGACCCATTTAAACTCTTATTGGATTTTGGTATATCTCCTAGGATTTTCTGAATAAACAATCATATCATCTGTGAATAAAGACGGCTTATTTCTTCCTTTCAAATCTGAATGTCCTTCTTTGGCATGCCTTATTGCACTGATTAGCATTCTCTGTACAATGTAAAACTCAAGTGGTGAGAGCAGACAACTTTACTTGTCTCTATCCTAGGGAGTGAACCATTCAGTTTCACTGTTAACTCTGTTACCTGTATGTTTATCAGATTGAGGAAGCTCCTTTCTAATCCTGGTTTACTGAGAATTTTTAAAATGAATGTCTGTTGAAATTTGTCAAATGTTTTTTCTGAATATATTAAGAAGATTGTTTTATCTTTTTTGTTCCAATAATACTGAATTATGTTGTTTGACTTTTAAATGTTAAACTAGCATTACATTCATAGAACAAACTTCCCTTTGTCAAATGTAATATCCTTTATCTATATATTGCTGTATCTTTCCATTCCCCTATGGTTTCTGCTTTTAAATTTTTATTTTTGAATTTACTATCAATTGTATATCACAGACATTGAACTACACATTTCTAAAACCTTAGTATTTTTACTTTTATATATAGAATTTTAATCTAGAATCCATTTTTGTATGTGGTGTTAGGTAGTGATACAGTGTTGTTATTCTCCATGGTATAGACCAGTTTTCCAAAGCTGTTTAAGAATTTGTGTTTCCTCTCATTGATTTCTATTGCCACCTTTATCGTATAGTATGCTTCCAAATATATGTCGGTGTCTCTGTTACTAATGATGTTTCACTGATCCATTTTTTCGGTCCTTATAAGAAAACCATACTCTTTTTTTCACTATTTTAATATAGCTTTATTTTTTTCTTCCTTACTTGCGTGATTATGTACTCCCTCTCACAAACTTTAATTTTCTTTTATAAATATATTTAGTTCTTCTTGAACTTTTATTCTTTGATCTAAATTTTATATTGTTTACTGAGTTAAACAGTAAATGTAACTGAATATTTTAGTGGAATCACATTTTAATTATAGAGTAAATTGAGAAATAATTTACATACAAATAATGTTTGATTATCTCATCCAAGAACAATGACTTTTCATTTACTTAACTTATCTTCTGGGTACTTTCTTCACATTCTAAACTTTTTAAATAAACGGTGTTATTATTTTGATTAATTCTTATGTATAATATTGGTTTTCTGGGGAACTGTATTTTACTTTTCACTTATAATTTCCAGGTGATTATTGCTGGTGGCAAATTTTTACTAGTTTATCTGGTTAAGAAACTAGTTTACCTTGTTAAATTTAAAGTTCATCATATATATGCATATACATGATAAAAGTTGCTGAACTTTCTAAAAACTACCAGTAGCTTTATTGGGTTTTCAGAATGATAATCACATTATCTGAAAATAATGACATTTTAATTTTCCTCTGATTTCATCACTTTCCTTCCAGTAAGTTCACTTAAATCTTTATGTTTTCTTCAGGTATCCTTTCATCTGTTTCTTCTATGTTTTAATATATTGAACTCACATCATTAGTTATAAGTAGCTTTCAAATTCCATTTATATCTATGCCATAATGTGTTATTTAAAAGTATGCCTGTGAATTTGTGTGTGTATTCATGCACTTACAAATGTTTGGGTGTTTTAATTTCCAGATGTATAGATTTTTATTAGACCAAAAATCTGAGATGATAATTATTTTTAAATCATTGTCAGAAAACTCAGTGTGAATGACATTAACTTCTAAAAATTTCTTTAGATCTGAGTGAGAAAAGGGCTGGACTGTCCTGGTTATTCTCCCTTTATTTCCCTATATCCCATCTTTACTTCTGTGCTACTGTGTGCCTTGAGAGATTCACCTCTGTGGACTAAGTCACTCAGGATCTCTGGCCTCCAGCTTCTAATTAGTTTTGTCAAATGGGAGATACTGGCAAAAGTTTACAGTGAAGGAGCAAAGAGAGAGGTAGGGTATTTACTCCCCACTTCTTCCCTGCTCTGTTACAGTTGCACAGTGTCTTCATTCCTCTAGGGCTACAGATCCTGAATGGTTTCCCCTTGACTTCACTCATCATCTGTGACAAGGCACACTATTTTCTCTTACTGACTTTTCAGACTAAGGGCAGTAATTCCTTCCTGCTGTTGCTGGTTCCTGGGTGTCTCACCAACATTTGTTGATTTCCCTAACTCCATCCACATGCCTGTAAAAATTTGGTAAGTCTTTTTTCAGTGTGTCGTGTGTTTCCTCTCAAAACTCATCCTGATCCATACTCAACAAGAAATGTCAAATAAAAACACGGTGGCACAATTTAGAATCATCAAAACACTTGATTAAAAACAACAAAACAAAGGAAAGGTGATGAATTCCATTCCAACATTCCATCCCCTTAAGCCTTTTCTAAACATGTCAGGCAAGCTGTGGCACCTCAACCTTGAGAACTATGGGCCATTTTCCAATGTGTGCTTTAAGTAACCAACTCAACAGCAGTTAACAACACTCCCAGGCACTTGAGCTAGTATAGTAAATATGGAATTTTAAGGATGTGCTTCTTATCTCTATATATTTGCCTAATTCATTCCTTTGGAATCTAATTTGGCAGATCCTGAAACTCTTTTTGGTGCATATATTCAATATTAACTCTTTCAATTCTGTGTTCAGAATTTAGCTTCTTACAGTACTATAAGCAATGGAAATTGGTGCAGAGGGCTGTGAGGAAAAAAAACATTCATATGTAAGTTAACTGCTCTATGTGATTTCACAAATTTTAAAAAATTTTCTTTCTGCCCCCCAAAGGATCATTCAAATTATGAGAAGACCTCCTTCCAAAGAGACATAAGGATTCAAAATTCTCAGATTCATCTTTGTCTGCTCAAATATTTTCTTCCAAGATTACAAATTATACTTTTCCCCCAGCCAATACCCTTACTTAGCATATGAGCTTGATGTGGTATCTATTGCAACTCAGAAATGTGTACATCCAGATCTTATGTCTAATTTTTTTCCACGCCTTGTCTACGGCTGAAAAACAAAGGGTTTCCCTTAAGACCACCTTAAAAACTTTCTGATTCTTTGTCATGCCCTCCATGTCTTGAGGTAAGAGGTTAAATCCTTAAACTTCTATTTTTCTTGTATTCTTTTTGTAAGTTTTTTAGAACAGTTCAAATCAGTTGCCTCACCATCATATCCCATGTAATCACCATTATCACTATAGTAATTAAGTACCTCAACCTCAATCTCCCTTTACCTTGCCCTCCACTTGTAATTCATTCTCTCTTCATCAGTGATCATTTTAATAACTGTAACCATAGATTATCAGTGCCTTCAGGGACTTAAATGTAATTTATAAATATGAGCAATTTTATTCTAAAATTCCATCATATAGGATATGGGGGGATGGCATTCTGGGTGCCAATAATTTTATTAGTTAAGGTCCCTTCAAAAAAGAGATGCTATACTTTAAAAGGACAATGTACAGAAGTGTGGGCAACCTTAGGTATCACCAAGTGATGGTTAGACAACCAGGTGCCAGAGACAGTGGAAATATGTTATCTAGGTCTGAAAGATCAAGGAAAGAAATTGGGGTTACTAGATGCTTGTGAAATAAAAAGGCACCATTCATAGGGGTAGAATCAGAGGAATATAGGCCCTGACATTCTCATCAAAATAGAAGGAAATAAGGAAAAATAAACACCTATATTTCTCTCTCTTTCAGCCCCCTGTTCTCTTGCTGGTTCTCTGCTTGGTCGAATTTGGTAGCTATTGACATTGCTATACAAGAAAATAAGATGGTGAGAAAATATTAGACACAGTGGTATACCAACTGTAGTGGCAAAACATTCTGACAATTAAGGTTTCCACTCCACCCAGGCATCACCAGTCACTGAGAGAATTGCTTTTCTCTTCCACTCCAGCTACTAGTATACCTGCCTTGAGGCAGATACCTTTGATACTTCTTCCTAGTCTCAGGTGAGGCAAATGCTCAGAATTTGATCAGCTGGATTTCTTCACTGAGATACCCCAATTGATCAACCTATCAGGTGTCTTTATCTCTCCTCCTGTTTCTAGCTATCACCACCTCTGGGCTTCAGATATTTTATATGCAACTCCCAACCTTTACAGCAGCAATTCTTAGGCATGTCCTTGGCTCTGATTTCCCTCCAACATGTGATCCCTTGACTCTCTTTCATTAGTATTGTATAATTTCTCTTCCACAAAAAGTCTTCCCTTTTTATTTTTCTTCATGGATAAATCTTTGTTTATTTACTTACACTTTTTCTATCATTTCTAGGAAGTTTATATTTAAGAGATATTTTCAGTATATTCTCAATCTGCCATCTAGACACAGATGTCCCCATTGCTATTAATATTCTAATAAGTTTGCCATGAAATGAAAAGTCCTTAATTAGGAAATAGGAACCCTATAATAGGGAGAACTCATAAACTGTTCAACTTCTCAATTTTTTTCACTTGCTTATGTATGCAATTCATGTTTATGAGGGAGTATATTAACCTAGATGAAAAGCATTAGCTTAAAATAAGATTTAGATGAATGGATAAAGAAGATGTGAAATATATGTGTGTATACAATGGAATATTACTCAGCCATAATAATGAATGAAATTTTGCCATTTGCAGCAACATGGATGGACTTGGAGGGCATAATGCTAAGTGAAATAAGTCATACAGAGAAAGACAAATACTGTATGATATCACTTATATGTGTAGCCTCAAAAATACAGCAAACTAGTGAATATAATAAAAAAAGAAGCAGACTCATAGAGAACAAACTAGTTGTTACCAGTAGAGAGAGAGAAGGAGGGAGGAGCACTATAGGGGTAGGGGATTAATAGGTACAAACTATTAGGTATAAAATAAGTTACAAAGATACATTGTACAACACAGGAAATATAGCAAATATTTTATAATAACTATAAATAGAGTATAACCTTTAAAAATTGTGAATCACTATATTGTACACCTGTAATTTATATAATATTATACATCAACTCTACTTCAATAAAAACATTTTTTTAAGGTTTATTCACATAACAGATATTTTCTTAGTAACTACTTGTGTTAGGTCCTGTGCTCATTGGGTTGAAGAAGGTGATTGCTTTACCTTAAGGCCAGAGTGTAAGGTATTTTCTTTTCTTAACCAAGCCACTTAGAGGACAAAATGTTTCATATATTCAAAAATCAAACCGGTGTAAAGTAACCTGTTTACCCTAAGTTTAGGGTAATATGCTTGCTAATACAACTTGAAAATACATTTATCCACTTCAAATCTGCAACACTGGTAGTTCAATATGGTTGATAGAGTGTTTCCGATATTCATGACACTAGTTATAACACATCTAAATTCTGACGTGGCTGCACTAGAAACTCAGCCGAAAGACCTGAAAGTATGTATTAGTAACAGACAAATCAAAGGATATTCCATCACTATGGATCACAAGCTATTTTCTAAATAGCTTCAAACAATTCTGTATTGTGAAAGACAACCTCACCTTATGATATTTAATATCTGATAGAAGAGAAGTACACAGCTGAAGTCCTTCTACATTGTGGAATCTCACAAGTGGCCAATGAAAAATACCTTTCCAGTGAGCAAACTCTCTTGAGTTGTCTTAATCCTAACTATCCTTCAAGATCCAACTCAAAACTCGTTTTTGTTTTTTTTTATCATGAATTATTCTCTGACTAGTACACAACAATCATCTCGTCCTTCTCCCAATGCCCAAATTTTCTTCTGGCTTCACTCATTTGGTATGCTAACCTTATGAAGTTTCCACCATTTTTGTACGTTTTACAGCTTGACATCAGTGTACCTATCATCATAAGCTGCTAAAGGGCAGCCAGATAGTGGCTGACATGATAATGTGTGCACTGCAAGTACACAAATGTGTGGTGAAGAATTGATGAATAAAACTGTTTGCCTCTCTTACCTTTCTATTTGTAGCTGGTAACATCTGAAATTCAGATGTTCTTCAATACTACGTTATTTCCCCAAAAATATTCTCATAAAATAAATATACATTTATTTCTTATACAACTTCAGTACAACGTATGGCTTACGCCTATATAGAATCTACCACTTCTTTGCCAGTTATGAATTCTATCTTCTTTACTTCATATTTCAGAAGACATTTTGAAAAGGGGTAAACTCATCCTCTCTCCTACTTTACCCTTTCCAGTTGACCTCAGGTAAATTACACCCATAGCAATATGATGTTTACCTCATATTTTCACTTCTGAATATATGAAACCCAAAATTTTATTAAAGATTACCTACTATTTCCTAATATTTCTATGTAATTTTTTTCTTAGATTATGAGCTCTATATTTAAGAACTGAGTCATCTTTTATACTATCCTTCTACCCACATACTATGTACTTTAATATACAGGTGAATTAAAAGCACTTTTCATAATTACATAGAAACCTTTCAGTCACATCAAATGAGACACAAAATAGTTCTTAAGAAAGCATCTCTGGGTTGATTTTCAGCAGGGATCAATTTCGGAGGTACAACATTTACTTAAATCTGGCCCAGTGGTTAATAGCCCATTGGTCTACTACTTTTCTCTCTTCATCTCCTTCATCTTTCCCATTCTCCATTAGTATTTTCTTGTCACTAGTCAGTCAATATAAAGTAGATATTTCTATGGCTAAAGTTTCTGCTTTGGGGATCATAAAGTTGTCACCCAAATAATTTAAGGATTCCTTGGAAGCTATTTGCATATAAGATATAGCTTGATAATTGCAGTCATGTAAGGCAGCTAAGTGTTGAGGGTACCTTGAAAGTTGGTCTCGAATCTATTATTTCATTTCCTTCTAATCGTATCCATTAGGATTATCCAAAGACCTGGCTCACATTTTCTTTATGTATTGACCTTTAATTATACTGGTATTTCATCTCCCATATTTCTTTTTGCCATTGATACTAATACCCATGTCTGAATTGTTCTTTCTAAACTATAGGTAGATACTACATGAAAAAAAGAGGCACATATAATGCCCCATTTATATATTAGTTGAAAAAAGAACACTATGTTTTCATCATTGATTCACTCTGGAATGAGTCAGTTATTATTTTTTTGCCATTTTCTCTCTTTCAACTTCTTACATCCATCTTTCATTCTCCATATTTTCAGGCTTCATTGTGCCATATTATTTTCTTTTCCTATAAAATTTGTTATAAAATAAACACAACCCAAGATGTTGTGTTACCCCTCCAGGGGTATTTGCTGTATCAGTCTTCTCCAAACTGAAATTATTTAAGACATAAGAGTATATTTCCAGTGAAAAGAAATGTGACACTCTGAAACAGAAGCAGAGGGAAATCTTTTGGTCTGAGAGCTTATTTTAGATCTTTAAGTCATATCAAAAATGCAGCATCCTCGCCACAGCAGGATTTTAGGAATAGTGTTTTGATGCAAGAAATCCATGAGGAGGAAGCTTGTGTCTCCCGAAAAAGAGGCTCCCACAGAACCTGCTTCCTAGACCCAATCATGGAAATGGAAGAAATTATCCCTTTAACTCTCAAAGAAATGCTAGCGTGTCCAGCAAAAAAATATTACTTGTTGTGTCTCAAAATACAGGTTTCTGGCTTGCTGTCAAAAATGTTATAACCATGTTGTTTGTGAATTTAATTAGTTTTCCAAACATATGACAAACTAAATTGAATAAATCAAACTGACCTTTAAATTTCTAGAATTATAGCCTATTTAATTGTCAATAATGCTTCAATAATAACCCAAGTTAATAACCATTTCACTTTCCTCCCTGAGAGGCTCTCTGGGTGATGCACAATGTTATTAATTTTGGCGTGATTACAAATTATTCCTATAGTTCAGGTTTAATACAGTATTGATGTTGTTATTAATATGGATTTGTCAGTAAAAATACAAAACTGAGTCAGTCCCAGCTAATGTCAGTTTTAAGGTTAAAAATAAAAATAAAAAAAGCTGCTTATATTGAGGAAAGTCAGGAAAACCCATAAGACTAGAATTTCATTGTGAGGATACTTGGCTTGGTATGAGAAAGGATTCAAAATTATAAAACAGCAAAATAGGTACTGTAAACCTGTCTGTTAGCAACTTAATTTTTTTAATGTATATTGGTCATTTCTGTATTTTTCAAAATTTCTCAGGGGATTGATTAAATCATGTGATAATTCTACAAGGATTGTCCAAAAATAAGTTTAGAAAGCTAATCATCAGGGTTGAGTGAAGAATGTAATAATTTTACTCACAGTACACTATATTGTGAAGCATGAGGGGCAAACTTGTTATAAATGTGTGACTTGGAGTAAAAGAGAAAAAAATATGATGTATGAAAACTTGCATGGCAAGACGGTCTAGCACAGTGGTGAAGAGTTCTACCTGAACCCATATGAATTTAGTTTAATCTTTGGACTTTCTTGTGTTAGTTTTATTAATTACTAAGTGCCTTTGTTCAAGACACTTCATCTAAAATGTTACATTAAAAATATTAATTATCTCAGAATGTTTGCAATAAGTAAATGAGATAATGCATAAGAAGTGTTTAATACCTGCCTCATGGTAAATGTTCAAAACATGTAGGTTCCTGTTAACAGGCTACCACAATGTGCAAAAGTGAACATCTCTTTGATCATTATATTTTCATACTTGGAGAAATAATTTCCATAAGGACTCATAGTTATCAAAAATTTGTGATGGGATTAAAACCATGTCATTTCCAATTACTAAATCAGTTACCATACTGTCCCATCTGCTTCGATTGTTTCTCAAGGTATGATTCCAGGTAAAGTGTATATGAAGTTTGATTTTTCACATAAAAATTAAGTCTCCCAGATTTCTGCTTTCAGTGATTAAAAGCAACTCTTAGAATAGAGCAATTAAAAAAGCTGGACAGAAAAAATTTTCTGCTTTAGGATATCATACAGTTATAATAAAGTGAACATTTATGGGTCAAATATTGGGAGAATAGAGTAATTCAAAGAGGTTAAAACTTAATTTTGCCTTTTCTTTATAAATCTCTACTGATGTTAGAAGAGGCAACTGAAAAGCTGCCCAATACTATTCTTTCTACTTTTGTATGTATTTGAATTTTCTATGCTATATAAAGTAAAAAAAAAAAAAAATACAAGAAAGCAAACAAAAACCTTTCCATAAATGTGGCCTAACTTGCCTTTTCAACTCCATCTCCCACTGTTCATTGATCCTTGAGCATTATTTACTGTTTCCTTTGCCTGGAATGTCCAATGTTGATTATGCCACATAACAAAATATTTTCATTCTTTAAATTACAAAGTTATTTCCTCCATGAAGTCAATATATCACACAAATGAAACTAGCCTCCTGTGTTCACTCACTACTTCCTTTGACCTTCCCATAGCCTTGAATAGATTCCCCTTTATGTGTACATATTTGAGAATACACCTGTGTCTTCACAAGCATTTTAGATTTTTGGAAAGTACTACAAGTTTTATATTTTTATTCTTCTGCTAAGACAAACACAGGGATGAGTTAAGTTTTTGGGCCTAAAATCTATGCAATTGCTTTAAACTGTAAAGAATACGAAAATCCAAAAGTTAGGTAGAGTGGCTTGGAAGACTCATGCCAGCTAGGGCCCCTAAAGCTTCAGCTTCAGTAACTTTACCATAAAGCTATCTGTAGCAAAACATCATGCACACAGTGTTTGGATTGCCATAATAAATTCTCATTAAGGAGACCATGTTCATCATTATTTCACGATTCTTTTTCTGTGATGTTTGAGACTTTCTTCTCTTCCTCCATGTTTAGAGGTCAAAATAATAGGAAACAGAGGAAGTGGTACCAGTGGCCCCAACATTTACATTCTGGGCTCCCTCATTACTCTTGTATTTCTTTTTCTTTAAAAGTAATTTAGTCTTGGATATGTAGCCAAAAAGAATGCAATCTTCCTTACAAAAGTCAACCTGTAAATGCAAAGTAAAGCAGGGTATAAAGAAGATTCTTACTCCATATTTTATTGTTGAGAGCTTTCAAGCGTCATTCCTCTCCTTCCCCTTCTGCCCCACATCTGGGAAGGCTGATAAGAAAAACCAGGTGATCTCTTCTTTTTCCTCAACAGAAAGCTCAAATAATAATAACTTCAGTTCTCACATGTATGGGACCCCTCATTCCAGCCCCCTAACCACAATAAAATCCCAAGCCAATCTCCTTTTCCTGCTCTCTCAAGCCATTTTCATATCTGCTTGTGAGCCTGTTCTACTCTCCCCAGAAAGGCTTATTAAGGGAATATTAAACCTTTTCATAACTTCTCGATGGGCATGCATGTGATATCATCAGCCCTGACATTCAAATCAATGTTGATGGGATGGTGGACCATTTCATTTCTGTAGTATAACCACAACATGGGAATATTTCTTCATGAATATAGGAAAAAGTGATTTGTTGGACAGAAACTAGAACATGCATTCATGCAAATTGCATGAGATATTATTTAAGAAGCAGGATGTTGAAGGCCATAAATTTCACGCTGAAACATTTGGATTTTATCCTATAGGTAGTAGGAACTCATTGAAAATTTGACCAGGAAAGTGGCATGATCCCATACATGTTTTGGGAAGATGGATCAGACAACCACATGCTAATTGGTAGTGAGAAGGCTGTAATTTCTCTCAAAATGGGGATGGATACAAGAAAGATCATGGGAACTTTGACAACATAGAACCTGGGGGATGAAACAATAGGCTTAGGGGAACCTCCACATTGCCGATGCTCCAACAAGGGCCATGGGTGGTTTAATGCACCATATTCAAAGGGCATAGTAAGCTCAAACTGGACTAGTGCAGTCATGTAGGTGGGACCAGAGTTGTACAAACTGGGGTAGAAGCAGTTATCCAATAGAAGTGTTCAGTGTCACAAGACCTACCTGTACACAACAAGAAGTTTCATAATACGGATCTGAGGTATAGTGACCAGGATCCAGACCTGAGAAAGGTAACTTTCCATAAGCCATTCAAATCCCCTAACATTAGGTTCCCATGCTATGCAGCATCTAGGGATTTAGACAGATCAAGCAGAAAGACTATGTATGGAGTGTTTAAGTAGAATTCCAATGTGAAGAAATGGGCCAACAGAAGAAGGTCACCAAGAGTGACATAATTTGAGGCCACTAAGGAAACTGTGCATCCTTGTAGCCTTTTTGAGGTATGACTTTATATTTCTGAAAATGTATAAAGCATCAGAGAGGAGATGAGGAAGACTTTGGTGGAGGAAACACTGGCATTTCATGGTTTGCTCAGGCCACACAGCTATGGGTCTAGTGATTATGGCTATATTTTAGGCGTTCATGACAGCTAAACTAAAGTTAACTGAGGACCAAACCTTAAAATTCTATTTTGTGCAACCCTTTCTAAGGGGAATATTTCATATGTTGATGGGTACCTAGCTGTCTAACTTTCTACCAAACATTCCAAAGACCTTTCCATTTGGGAAAAGTCCTTGAACACACTTTGTATATTTACACCTTTACTTATTTACATATAGGAAAAGATAATTAATAATGTAAAGAATAATCAAAGTAGTGCCACCTGAGAAAGACTACAAATGCTGAGGGATATCAGAAGAAAGAAGAGTCGTTCAAACACAACATTCCTGCTCTCAGCTGGAGGAAAATTCAGAGAGTTAAGGTATTAAAAGCAAGTTTTAATAGTGGGTTGTCAATTAAGGTGTCTAATAGAATAGTGAACTACAAATGGTTTAAACAAATGAGATTTATTTTCTCACCCTACAGAAGGTCCAGTGGTCAAGAGTTGCTATGTGGATGTCAAAGCTTGGAGTCAGGATCTCTGCCAGGCCCTTGCCCTTTCATGGTCACAAGATAGAGGCAGCATTGTAAGCATCATTTCCTCTCAAGACTTCATAAAAGTCAAGAATTGAGCAAGTCTGTCACCTTCTATATCTCTCACTCAACAGAGAGGGGAAAATCCTTCTAAGGACTTCCTTCCAGTAGAAACTCCCTTACATGTCTCTGGCCAGAACGGAGTAAACTGCCTATCCATAAGTGAGCTGATACGCCAACCTTCCCAGAAATCCAATAATATTCACCTGGTACCTGAACTAAACTGGGGTATTGTTATCAATGAAGAGGGTAACGGCCCATGTACGAGCCGACAACAGTATTCACACAATAGGCTTAGGCACTTCCCTTTCCAGTTAGGCTTTGCATTTAATGCTGGTGATCAGTGCTTCAACTTAGAATTTCCTGATGACAAGGGTGTCTGATACAGTGATTGGACAGAATTAAAGATAATTTGGGACCGTGAGGCCTGCTGAGAGTCACACTTCACAAGCAACCATCTGCTTTACTTAGCCTGTCTACAAATAGGGAAAAATCTGTCCTTCTTTAAATACCTTCTCAGAATTTGCTTCTTCTATCTACCTTTACAAGACTTACTGTCTCTCTGATAAATCCAGCCCTTATTTCTGTTTCCTTGGTTAGCTCACATTTTGTGGGGATCTGTTTGACCACTTATCATCACTCTTAGCAGGCAGAGACCTGTCAGCTTGTTCTGTCAGGGACTGTAGCCTTTTCTTAGGCCCTCTAAATAACTAATAAAAATGATTCAAGTCAACCTATTGTTCAGCAGATAATAAACGGATCTTTCTTCTATACATGGATTTCAGAAACCATTGCTCACAGATATCCAGGGATATGTTTCAATTACCTAAAATCTTCTGGAAGATATTTTAATTATTTTTATTCATAGACTATATAGGGGGAAAAAGAAATATATAAAAACTATTTTCTTCCCTCTTCCTCTTCTCTCTTTCCCAAAGCCCAACACCGTGTAGATCAGAGACTGGTTTTCTATGTGATGTTCAAATCCCAGTATTTTTTTTTCAAATATGTCCTAAGTGCAGCTTAATAATTTTGAACATAATACAAATGATAAAAAGAACATTGTACTGCATCCGCCTTCCCTTATTGAATGCCCAAGAATATAGAGTTGAGTGCATTTCATTCTGGTGCTCATAAAAGTCATAACAATGAAATGTGTTTTCACACCTATACTTTGAGAGCCATCTATAATGGGTGACCCATCCTTAAGTCTCACCAACTGCTGCCCCCTAGTCAGCTGAGGCTAAGTTTTGACCAATCACTTTAAGGTAGAAGTAGTATGAACTCTGCCAATGAGACCCACTGGTTTGGGGTCTTTATCTGCATTTGTCTCTCTTTGGTTGTTATTCATGCGTTGGACTTGGTGTTGGATACTCAGGAAGGTACTCAACTATCCAAGACGATCATTCTATATGGAAGTACAGTCAGCACTGTGTATTGTAGGATAACTTGAGTAGCACTAGAAGTTATACGTTGATCAAAATCAATAGCTCTGAAAGCCCCATTGCTACTGCCACTATGGGCTAGTTAATACAGGCAATCCATGCATTAAGTAGATTATCCATATTAGTCTTCCTAAAGTCCAATAATATCAAACATCTGCTCAGAAACACTTCTGGCTCCCCTTTACTAAAGTTTTTTTTTTTTTTAACTATATGATTTAACCTGGTAAATATTTTACTATATTTTTCTTTTAACTAATCCAGGTACAAACATATGGTTAAAATGAAGCAGTTAAACCAATTATAAATATAAATGAAAATTAATAGTATTACAATGACTAGAAGAAAATTTGAGTTCTCAACAAAATGATGTACGCTCAAGACTGTCATCAACACATTTTGTTGTGTCTTGATATTTGTCTGTTTTTTTATCGACTACCTTGAAGTTACACTATCTGAAGATTAATGCCCAGATTAAATTAGGAAGATTGTTCTGTCTTTTCTTTGGAAAGTATCAGACAGAGATGTTTTCCTGATACAGCCAGAGCTTCAGGAATGATCTGAAGATTCCAAGAACCTCTTAAGGCCTTTCCAATTCCAGTAGCTTAAACAATAGGGAAAAAATTGAATTGTGTAAATCCATTAGTTCTGTCATTGGCTGGCATCTCTATTTCTCCAATTTCCATTTGAATAAAGAAAGAACTCATGATATAAATAAAAACAGCTTATTTTCAAAATAGCATCATATAATAGGTTGGAAACATACCCCAATAATTTTGCTCAGACTTGCTTTACTGTCCTGGATATTTTAATCTAAAACTCACATCATGTATTTCTTCTTCCTCTAAAATAACCTCATTTCTTTATATATCAGAATTTCTTTCCCCCATTAGTAAAAATAAAATCATGTAGGTGCAATTTTGTTTTCTTTATACTTTGGGGACTAAATTTAACTAATTAACATTTTAATAACATTCCACCATTTGTTCCTGCAGAATTAGGGGACTTGCTCAAGATAAAGATATACTTTGAACCATCTGGAATTCAAGCAGCTTTGATTTTAAATAAGTACTTGTTTTCCTATATGCTTGTGGACATTTTGGGGTGATTAACATATAGACCATAAGGTAAACTATAGAAAGAATAGAATGTTTTTATATTTATTATATTTTTCACACTCAAAAGATTCTGAATTGTTTCCCTAAATGGATTTAAATATCAGTGAGGATCCTGGCAGAACAGGCACTCAAGGTAATACTGTGAAACCTCACTGATTCAGAATGATTTGAAGGAATGCAGTCTGTATAGAAAAGCTTTTGAATTATAAGATTGTCAAGAACAAACATTTCTATTACCTTTAAAAATACATGCATCAACCCTACAAAGTTAAAGCACTGCTGCTAATAGAGATATTGCTGAACTTGGTTTAATGAAAGACTAAGGACTTGTACTGTGGACACAGAGGACCACAGTCTGGGCGAGACATAAACTTTCTGGATGGGAAAATGGAAGGCAAAATTGGAGTGAGATTGGGATATAAAAAGCCTTGCGTGTGATGCTGGGCTTGAGGACCTACAAATTGAATAAATGAATCATATGGCTTCATCTGAAATAAGCCCCAAATCAGTTTAGACCACCAAGATTAATTTCTTATCATGGGAGACAGTACTGGTGTTCCTTGGTAGTTGTTGGCATACAGTGAGAAGAGAAATTGAGAAAAACAAAATGATATTATATAGTTTTTGGAGACCTGACACGATAAATGATATAGTCGGCAATGTCCCAAGTTCTAGGGCCCCCCGTTGTGTTTGGTGCCATGTCATGCCTACAGCAACAGGTCCTCTAAAGTAGAATTCCAAAATCATGAAAGATCCCAAAACTGACTCCTTACACCATGTGGAGTTTGCCAATGCACGTCCCTCATCTCTGTTTGTTCATGATCCATTTGTCATGATTCTTCCTAAAGCCCACCTTTAGCATAAATTTCTATAGGATTTGTTCCACCTTTTTCTTTTTCCTGTAACCTCTCAATTTTCTTACCTTCCTTCTCTCCTTTAGTCTTCATTCTTCTTAATATTTTATTTTGCACACTGTCAAGATATGAATGCCTTTATTGTCTATATTTGTAGATGGAATATAGCTACTATGTTGAAAATTTGCAGCCAGAGCTCACTAATGTATGGTATCAAATGTAATGGAGGGAGAGGGTATGGGGAAACACCTTCACCTCACTGCATCTCATCCTCAACATGCTTTCATAGATTCTAACACAAAAGCTGACTCCATTCACCCCTGACTAGGCAAATTGACTAGGCATCCAATGGTAGAGACAAGGATCATTTTTGCCAGACTCTCCTACGTACTTTTAGAGATGCAGAAAAGCAGGATTAAATTAACTTAGTATTTGATTTGAACAGGATCTTCACTTAGAATCCATATTTCACACATGGTTCAAGACCTGACCTTGCAAGTTCTCTACTAAAGAGTACATTGACTCTCCCTCTGTTACTGGCCTCTCAACTATGTCTTAACCCAATAAATTGTGGACCAAGCAAAGGCCTTTTACCAAAGTTTTATTACCCTGTCTTTTATTATGGAAATATTCAGTCCACTGACTTTGGTCAGCTATTCAACTTGAAAGCCTGAAGAAATATTAATGGTAAACATCTGTCCTATTTTTATTCAACAGCATTTCAGACCTTTCAAACTATTTTAACATTTTCTCTCATTTGATCAACAGTATTGAGTATGCAGGGTAGATTTTATGGTAACTTCTTTAAACAGTTAACTCAAGCACAAAGAAATAAAATGAATTATCAAAATTACACAGCAAGTTATAGCAGAGTCTAGTCTACATTCCAAGACTCTGCTCCCTAATTTCATGGTATCCCCAGTATATTGTACCTCTTCCCTATAACTGGACTGTTATCTTAATCTTGTGTAGCATTTGTACTCACTTCATTTATTTTCTACACTATATATCAGAACATTTAACTTTTCTCAATTACCTAATATGCAAAAATATTTTTTCTTGAGGAAGCAAAACCATGCCTTTCAAACTCATTTGCTGATGACTAATATAATTTTAATGTAGAGCAGAAAACAGAAAGAACCTTTCTCTATAAGAATATAATTCTCTGTTTCCATTTTGGAAGATTTAGTTTATTATAGACTCTATACACTTAAAACATTTAGAGATTATAAAACATCTTCCCCTGGAAGGAAGGGAAATGGGTGTGAAGGTCTTCAGTCTAAGCAGGGATTCTAAGAGTATCAGGAGAGAAAGGAAAAGTTGAATTCATTGAATTTTGGACATGCCAATCATCTGAGCTCCAAAAATAAAGCCCAAACTAAGGATGCTCAAAAAGTAATCATGTTCTGAGTGGAACAAAGAGAGAGAGAGATAAACCCTCTGAAACAGGAAATACTGAATAACATGTGCTAATCCTGGTAGGAGTCTAACTAAGAGGTAGTACAAAGTCTTCTGTGATGATAGTTCCCAGCTGTGGGGCCTTGGGGCCAACAGTGACACTAAGAAAAAGCATCAGGATAATAGAAGAGAAAGACTGGTGTCTCTTAAGTTGGCACTTCCCAAAGTGTGCCCCAGAGACCAGAGTTGCAAGATATGCTCCTTCCTAAAAGCTTTCTAGGTCAAATAATTGGTAAATACCAAGTACTATAGCTCCCTACTAAAGATTCAAACTTCAAACCAATGTAATAATTAAAAGTCCTGTAGAAAAGGAAATAAACTCAAACAGGTTTAACTATTTTTAATTATGAAATGTTTCAAACATATATGATGATAAAACAAATATCCATATGCCCACCACTCAAATTAAATACAGATTAACATTTTGTTTTGTTGCTTAACATTTGAAAAAAGAAGTTCTAGATGCAATTGAATTCTCAAACCATTCTCCTCCTCCCTCTTCAGAGGTAAAGATTACATTGAGGTTGTTGTTGATCCCCTCCTTCATGTTTTAACTTGGGTTAATTCATCATTTCCCAAACATGTTTACTCACAGAGCCTTCTTCTTATGTAACATCTATTAACAGACTATGGAAGATCTGAAGTGAGTGTATAATTTTGGAACACTGATTTAAGATTCCCATATGTCTTAAAAATAAAAAACAAGCTGGTGAAAATGCTTCAGGCCAAGAGAAATGGGTCAGGAAAGAAAGAAGTGAGTTTGGGGCCAGAATGAATAATAATTTTTGGAGAAATGAAAGCTGCAATGTGAAGTTTCCAATGGGTAGTTTAGATTCAAGGGATGGCTTCTCTGGGCCCGAAATGAAACTTCCTCCCTTTCCCAGTGGGTCAGCCAATGGCAGGACCCAAGAAGGCTTCTCTGAAGCTAGATTAGATATTCCAGGTTTCACCCTGAGAAAAGAGAGAGGCAGGCTCTGTTAGAAAATAAACAGATGGCAAACTTCCAGAACTAGTGGCAATCTAGATGCCAGTTCAGCCTCCAGGTAAAATCTACAAGTCTTGTTCTGCTCTCCTATGTACACAGAGTTCCTGTGAGAGATTTGGTTCTCATCATTTTCCCCTGGAAGTCCACCAGAACTCTCTATCCCTTCCCCAAGCTGGGCCTCCCCTCCATCTCCATTAACCCCCAACGATTTTAATTGAAGTTCGTTTAAATTTTAGTCCATATCACCTATACCACAGACATAGGGGAATGGCTGTATCATCCATTCATCTGAACTGAGCCTGATTTTCCTGGACCAAATTGAAGGACCAGGAATCTCTAATGAATAAGATGTAACTAGGGAGCAAATCTCAGTCACACTTTGCCATAACTTCACACAGAGGTAACCCACATTCTGGACTGTGAAGTTCTTCAAATTCTATCAAAAACGAGTAAATATATTTCACCCCACTAACTGATTATAAGGACTAGCTAACTGCTTTGATCATCTGGGGAGCCCCTTGAACTGTTTAAACTTATCCAATTTGTCTCCCCTGTGGAAGTGCAATGTGCTAGAAAGAGCCCCCATTTAGCAACTCATGGGTCTGCGATCCAGGACTCAGTAGCTATTTAAATTTAGGAGAGGCATTCACCTTTTCTGAACAGGTATAACAGCATCCTCCCATAGGTTTTGTACAGGATTAAATGAGCTAATGCATCTGATATGCTTATCTTAGTGCTCAACAAGTGGCAGATCTGCAAAACAAGAGCTATTTTTATTACCGCTATTATTATAAAAACTGTAAAAATCAAACCAAACAAAAAGACCTGTTTATTTAAGGAGAGCAAGGAATGGATGTTTTGGAGAGTGGGAGGTGCTGTAGAAACCTGCTTGAAATCTCTTCAAGCAGAAGAGACAGAGGAGAGTACATAGTAGAAGAGAGGTTAGCTGAGCAAATATTTGTGACCTAAGGGGATCGGGAAAGAGAAGGGTTGAATTAATATTTAATTAACATTTCACCAGCCTGGGAAAGGGATATAAGCCTGCGGTTGATTCAATATATAACATCAGGTGTTATTAGATACTACCAAGCATCCCTTTGT
Organism: Hyperoodon ampullatus; assembly: GCF_949752795.1. Classification (NCBI taxonomy): domain Eukaryota; kingdom Metazoa; phylum Chordata; class Mammalia; order Artiodactyla; family Ziphiidae; genus Hyperoodon; species Hyperoodon ampullatus. The sequence goes on along the minus strand of NC_136926.1, from coordinate 53,776,347 downwards.
CCGAAATCTCTCTCCCCTCTAGAAATTTGAGTAGAGAAGGAACAACAGGCATGTGGATATTTCTGCCTAGTCTCTTGCCTCATCCCTCTGTTAACCTGCAGTCTTATGGGAGGAGTGTGTTGCTGCTTAATCCACTGGCTTACAAGGAAAACCCTGATCACTTCCCATATGAGTTAGGGAGGAGGCAAGAAGAAGGAGAGGAGGGTCTTGCATAGCTGATAAAAGTAGGCGATAGGCTGGTTCAGGTGTTCTGCCAGCTCAGGACTCAGGCAAGACTCAGGTGTCCTGCCAGTCAGCAGTGACTCTTAGTATGCTTCCTCCACACATGCCTTTGCACAGTCTGCATCTTCTGGGTGGTGCTTGTTCAAGACCTCTCACTCCTCTATTCTCACCTCTCTATCCAATCCCTTCCTATCCCACATTGCATGGTTCAAGTTTCCCCTCTTCTATGAATTCCTCACTGAACCCCTCAGTCCATAATCTTCTGTACACAACACTTACTGTAGAGACTACAGCTGAGCACTTCATACCTGTTTTGCACTGGGGTTGTATGATCAGACTTATCCATGTCTCCTCCAATAAGACTATAAGCTCCTTTAGGGTAGAAAACATGCCTTCTGCATTTCCTAAAGCTGCTCACCCAGAAGTTAGCACATGAAAACTAATTAATAAATGACTGTGAAAAAGAATGTTTTAAAACCTAAACTAAAAAAAGTGCCTAGAAAATTCTCTAAGGATATAAAATCTTTAGAAAGCTCTAAGTCCGAATACATTCACCCTTGAAAATGCATTTAGAAAGGGCCTCCAGTGCCGACCCCAGAGAGTCTCGGAAGGTATCTGTCATGTGAGCTTGAAATGCAGCATTGTCATTATTCAGATGGAAAATAGAATCACTTATGAGATCATGGCTCATTGTCAGTTCTCTATATATTTGCATGTATTGTGACAGATGCTGTCGAATCTCATCCTACCTCTATTATTCTACAGAAATAGATTGGCCCTCTTATGCTATACAATAATAATTAGGATAATATCACCCATTAACCCTCTATGCCCCTTTCTATCTAGAAAGCTTGGAGAAAGCTTTGATGATTGCAAGCCTAAACTCTACTCCATCAGTTTCAACTGGACCCTCACTTTCTCCTAAAATTTCATTTTTGACTGAAATATTTCATGGACTATTCACATCCCAAAGGGGATTTTTTTTCAGAGTTTCAGATAATGGGTTTCAGCCATTTTGACTTAGAACAGAATGAATAAATGCATTTTCTCCACAGAAAATTCATAATACCTTAAGCTGAGTTTGTGCCTATGACATATTCTTAACCACCTACTGAATTGCTTTCTCTTCATTTTTGAGGTTAAATGGGAGTCCTGGTGCCTATAGTAGAATTCCACCATATGTGTTGGTGGAATTTTTTTTAAAATAAAGAAAAAAGAAATACAGTTCTAGAGTTATCAGGCAACATAACGAAAACAGTAAAATTTCTGAAAACAGGAGAAGCTTCTGCCATCTTTTTCAGGCTAGGTGTCCATTGGTTACCTTTTTTCTATAGCCCCATACCTCATGGAATTATTTGTTCTATAAGTAATTACATGTTTATCTTCTCAGGAGTATCTATATTTTAAGGAGGAAGGAGGCACAATGGTGTAATGTGTTAGACTGGTGTCAATCATTCCTCAATTGTGTTCCATTCAGAGGCATTACAGATGCCTCAACATCAATTAGCTGATTGGAGAGAGGAAACAAGTCAGGACTGGATAGGATAGAGATTGAGGAATATGATCTGATTACAGAGGAAGGCACAGTAGTGGGGAACTCAGTGGTTGACTTCTTGACATTTGACAAGACTCAGCCCTAGGACCAAGGTTTTGAAAGGACAACATTACAAAGAATGAGGTGATATATTATCAGTGGACAATCTGGACATTAGAGCACTTCATAGAAATTTGAGTTTGGGATTTTTTTCTGGATAATCCTCAAATAATGCCAGATGGATGGCTCTCCACTATGTCTACAGATAAAACAAACATGCACCCAACATAGCACAATATAGTTAATTTTCCATATGCATATGACTCAGTGGAGCCTCACCTTGTACTGCTCTACACCATATCTTCAGTGGGAAAAGGGTTGGAAACATATAGGCTGTTTGGCTTTCCAGAAACTGCTAAGGAAACGACTAAGACTAGAAAAAGCCCAATTCCACTAGTACATTACGGTAACCTGAGCTTATACTAAGAAGTTCATACACACTTAGAAAGAAGATTGTCTGGGAGGAAAGGGTTCACCATTGTCACCATCAGCTCTTGACTCTCAGATGAACCAAAGAAAGCTCTCAGACCCAGAAAACCACTCTGAGATTTCAGGAGAGCCCACTTCTCCCTACCTTGACCGACTAGTGGTGTGAAATGAATCAGAATTCCTCTCATGCCACAGCTATTTCTGAATCTAGATTGTGTATCTAGAATAGTACATAATGAAATTGTGTTTTCAGGTTTTAAGATATTTCATTTTTATTGCAAAAGAAGTTATAGAAGGTTACTTATGCTTGGAACTGTTTCTGAGCTCTTCTAGGGAAGATGGAATTTGATACCACACCAATCCATTTACTTTCTTTTCAACTGGATTTTCAGAATAGCAATTTTTATATTTATTTATAATGTTTATTATTGCCCTAATGCTAATTTAATCTCTGAAAAAAATCTTCAGGCTGGTAATAAATGATATACTGGGAAATAGGGAATTGATAATACATACTGATTTCAAACTCTGACTGAAATTCCAGTTTAAATCTACACTTAGGAATTATTTATATTCTCTTATGTCATATCAATTTAAATAATATCTTACTCACTGGGGCATAAAGAATAATGCTAATATTAAAGTTTCTCTTTGATATTTGCTAATTGCACATGAAGGGGTTATATCAGCTGCATTTAAGGATATTTTTTAAATTTAATTTTACTGTATTAGAAAATCCATGAATTCGTCTTCTGAAATTATTGCTTTTAAATATTGAGTAATAAGAATATTATCCCCATGATGCACCCTGAATCATATGGCCTTGAAGAACCTTTTTCCCTGTTACAAAGGAAAAGGAATAGCAGGACGATTGGTCTAATACTGTAAATAAATAAGGGTGATCATACTCTCATTTTAAAATATCAAATCTGTATTTAAAAAGCTGTTTTCTTCATAAAATATGCCCATCATTGATAAGGTTGTATACTTTATAAAACCAAAATTCCATGAAAATTAAAAATGTTGTTACTGCAATGTTGGTTCTTACCCTATAGGGATATAAACTGTAGTCAGTGCCCTACTTCAGACTCTCATCTTACTCTTCAATGTTTTAATCATTCAACAAACTTCACTGAATGCTTCCAAATGGGGCAGGGTGGTGAGGGTATAAGGAGGCTTAGGCTGCAGATCAAGACATAACTACATGTACTTATGAGCTGTGTGCCCATGGTTACATTTCTTAACTTCTCTGAGCCTTGATTGTTTCTTTGTCTGTAAAATGTAAATAATAATCCTATCTTGGAGGGCTTTTTCTGGATAATGTCTGAAAACAAGTGCTTTTAATGACTCTAGTGCATATTAGTGTATGCACTAGTGTATAAATGGTTGTATAATAGTGTTCTAGCAAAATGTCATTTTTTATAACTGAATAATATTTTATTATATATACATACCACATCTTTATCCATTCACCTGTTGATGGACACTTAGGTTGTTTCCATATCTTGGCTATTGTAAATAATGCTGCTGTGAACATTGGGGTGCATATATCTTTTTCAATAAGTGTTTTCATTTTCTGTGACAACACGGATGAACCTGGAAAGTATTATGCTTAGTGAAATAAGTCAGACAGAGAATAACAAATACTGTTTGTTTTCACTTACATGTGAAATCTAAAAAATAAGCAAACATGACAGGACAGAAACCGACTCACAGATACAGAGAACAAACTAGTGGTTACCAGAGGGGAGAGGGATGGTAGGAGGGGCAAGATAGGTGAAGGGGATTAAGAAATACAAACTACTAGATACAAAATAAATAAGTTACAAAGAATTAATGTAAAGGATATGGAATATAGCCAATATTTTATAATAACTTTTTATGGAGTATTATCTATAAAATATTGAATCACTATGTTGTACACCTGAAACTAATATAATATTTTGAGTTAACTTTACTTGAATTAAAAAAAATAGTGTTCATGGGCCTCACCAATCTATGAGTACAAGTCGATCACAGTAAAATAACTTAGATTCCACTAACTCTTTTTACCATCTACTCATGTAGGAGCACTGGACCCCAACAGAGCCTTCTCCCCTGGCATAATGCCTCTGATATTCCCACATGTGCTAATCATTAAGCTTGAATAGATATTAGACTGCAATCAATTCTATATCTGCAATCCCATTCCTGCTCCAACCCCATCAACCTCCACACACAAAATGTGTTTTTTACAAAGTTGATCTTTCTATGCCTGGCTCCTTTTAACCTCATTGGTGATGGTGATTTTTCTCCCTAGGGATTCCTTGATTTGAACAGACATACTCAGACCCCTCTGAATCCCACTTGGATTATACATGGGACACCCCACAGGAGAGACTATGGTTTCTATTACCCAGTCCAACAGCACTGTTCTCAGAAACAGAAGCACTCACTCTCCAATGGTGGAAATAAGTTATTAAAACAATTAATAGAATATAATATACTTAGAAGTATATTATGCATGACATAAACATGACATGAACAAGATTGAGGGGAGAGAGGGAGCCCATGTGTTAAGACCATCAAGGAGAAGTTCAAGGAAGGGATGGGTTTTGATCTGGCTGTAAAAGAGGGACAAAATATTGGCACAAATTGGAAAGCATAAAACCTGATGGCACTGCAGATGTTGGAGAGTTTCTCTAGAGAAAAAGGTAAGTGTGAAGGGATATTGCAAAAGAGGGTTGGACAGAGGTAAAGAAGAAAAGAACTACGGTGGTGGTGGTAATCAATGGTGATGATGCAAGTGATGCTGGTGGTGATGATGCTGAGGTGCTGTTCTCTTTTATTCTCATAACACCAGTAAAGTATTAGTTTCCATTATAAAGTTCATTCTACCCAGAACTGTACAAACTTTACATTTTGTTCTCATTATTACTCATAGACCACATTTATAACATAGTGATGTAGAAGTAGCAAAATGAAAGTAGTGATGGGTCACATACGATGTCGTCCCCTGGTATAACACCCTACCCTTACCAAAATGAGCAGAAAACTGATTGGCAAGGTATCGGTTGAAGTAAGACTGGTATGTCCTTTCATAAGAGAACACTCATATTTTATCTTTGTTTTTAGTTCCATATTGATGAAATATTTATAATAGTTCACTGTTAGCAAACAATTAAAACTTATTTTTTCATCATTTACATATCTAGTTTCATGGACTCAAATATGTTATGTTCTATCACATTTTAGATAGTTATAGTGCCCCTACTCTTCATATGTTGACATTTTGTTACTGTGACATGGGAACAGTAGTGATTAGTAAATTCTTATATAACATTGTCATATCCTCCGTTCTTTCTATGTTACAGTTGTCCAGAATTAGGAAAGCTACCTCTTTCCAGAAAACTATTCTTAATTTCCTGAGGCATTATACTTTTCATGGAAAGATGATCCAATGAGTCTCACACATCTGTTTTTCTCTTGAAAGAGGACTTAAGGGAAAGAAATTCCAAGAAACAGAGCTCCACTAGTGGGATTATATGGCAGTAAAATAATCATTTAAATATCAGAAGGGGGCATGTTCTAGAAGGTACAAACATCACCACTGCATAGAAGCTATAAGTAATGAATTCAGGTCCAGAACACGTAAGAACTTTCTTATAACAAGATCTGTGGGGGAAATGTAGAAAGAATTCCAGCACTGAGTGGAAGCTTCAAAATGATCATCTCAGGGAGCTCCCCACATCTATGAATATTTGACAACTTCAGGAAACAGGACTATCAGCCTAGAGGAATATTTTTTTGGCTGGTGAGGCCTGTGCAAATTTGGCAAATGATAGGAAGTAGGAGGCTGCCTGCCACACATCCACAGGAGGCTAAAACCAGTCCCGGGTCCCTAACACACAACATTAATAACATGTGTTAGGGCCATACCATGAAACATCCACTACAAGTGGAAATTGTTAATATTGAGTAAGGTAATCTATGAGTTCAGAGAACACATTGAATAAATGTTTCTGGTTCACAAGACTGAACATGAATTCTGCTTCAATACATGGCTAATCAAAGGAAGCTCAAGAATGTGGGAACATCTATTGTTAATATTTTTTAAATGCTTTAATTTGGAAGGTAATAGTTCACCAATGAACAATAACTTCAACTTAATAGATGATGATATTGACCAACCAAGAAATCAACAGCTGCTTAATAAATTAAAGGAAAACACAAATTTATCAGACATTTCATCAGGTTACATATTACATTTAAGTTACCTCCAAAGTATGATACTTGCCAAGAAAATAGATAACACTGAATGTTTAATTAGAAGTATATTATCAGTGTAGCCATTATTCAGAATCAATTTTCCATAAATAAATAAATAGAAAGAGAAAGAAGTAGAAGGAACAGATTTGCTTCCCAACTCAGTGAGCACAAAGGCAATGATTCATATGAGAAGGTGCAACATGGTCTGCCCTACAATTACAAATGTGGGTGACACCTTCAAGGTACTATGATGGGATATTACAAAAAGATTATATATCTACACATAAACATGCACACACATATATAAACACACACACATTAAGGGATGAGCATTTCAAAATTTTCACACTGCCTTAATAGATGAAAACCAATATTTCTATCATGGAATTCAATTTTCTTAGTTGAACCCATGTGTCTAAAACGCTGCTGGGAGAGTAAAATTAATACTGGTTATTACTGGTTACTAACATATGAATGTGATTTAGTTTATCATAATAATAACCATCAGTAGGAATGATGTATTGGACTGGGAAATTTTAATGCAAACAAGGGAATGTACAAGTTGTAAAACATGCACACTTAGCATGGTTAAGAAGGTACCTGCTGCCTGGGGCATTATGGTGTTGCAGAGAGGCACTTATTTCAATATTTTGACCTACACTTGATCTATAGACTGGAATAATTATTGTCTAGTACTCTTCAGTGGCTGGTTATTTCTTTCCAAAGTATGATCACTTCCTGGGTTTGACAAATACTACTGCCATCTCTCCCCAGAACCTATAAACCTCTCTCTGATGTAGCTGTTCCTCATGTCCTCTCCATTCTCCATTTCATCCCCTACTATCTCTTTTTTTTTTTTTTTTTTTTTTTTTTTTTTTTTTTTTTTTTTTTTTTTGCGGTACGCGGGCCTCTCTCACTGTTGTGGCCTCTCCCGTTGCGGAGCACAGGCTCCGGACGCGCAGGCTCAGCAGCCATGGCTCACGGGCCCAGCCGCTCCGCGGCACATGGGATCCTCCCAGACCGGGGCACGAACCCGTATCCCCTGCATCGGCAGGCGGACTCTCAACCACTGCGCCACCAGGGAGGCCCCCCTACTATCTCTTAATTTGGTTTTCTCCTCTCAGTCCTCACACTATTATCATTTATCATTTGGACTTTTGCTTCCCTACTTAATTCCATACTGTCACCAGAATGATTTAAAATACAAATCAAGGGTCTTTATTTCCTTGGGCAGAATAAGGTGTGGTTTCACTGGGATAGTAATGGTAGAAGGGATAAAGGTGGAGGTGGTAGGAGTTATAGAGAGGTAAGATTCAGGTTTGGGCAGTATCACACACACAGAAAAATAGCCAATCAGTATTCTAACTTAGATGAGGCCCATCCTCTCACTGACCTATCAGGGAGCTAGACACACAGGAATGATTTCACATTAGGGTAAAAGTACCCATTTATTTATGGCTGAGATCTCAGCGTAGGTCTGTCTGGTGAAAGGTGGATGCAACCATGCTGCTTAGTTATGAAGTTCAAGGGAAACTCCTCCTGTGCCCCTACCCAGCCCCAAAGCTAAGGGCAGCTAGGTTGAGGCATGCTTGCAGGAATAGAGAAAGACAATGTTGCCAGCTTTATAGAGCAGATCCTGACCTAAATTACCTACTCAGGTCTTCCCTTGGAGAAGATGAAAGAGAAATGGTGAGTCATGGCTTGCTTTAACCCAGGGACAAGACTTTGTCCAATAATGAGAAGGGAAATACCAGGGGAGAATTAAAAACTTGGTATAGCAACCTGCTTATTAAGAAAATCTGACACCATGCACGCTCTAGGCTCTGACACCCTCTCCTCCCTACTCCAGCAACGATAGGATTGTTAAGAAGTGTGTGTACAGAGGGTATGAAAAGAGAGAGAGAACTTCCCTGTGTCTCAACTTTTACACACAGTCACCATCCCTGCCACCAGGGCCACCACTTGTTGGGTGCTCACCCCAAATGAAGCCAAGGCACTGCAGGAAGTCTTAATCTCACCTACTTGTTTTAATGCATATAATCCTCACAAAATGTCTGCATGGTGGGTTCTAAATAGTATTTCCATTTTTCAGGTGAAGGGATTAAAGATTAGAGAGGTTAAATAACTAGCAGGGCTGAGTGTAGACAGATGTGGAGATTGAACAGTTTCTATATTTCAAGGAAAAATGGTATAGGCAAAAAAAGAGAGGCCCTAGATACCAGCTGTGGTATCTGTGGTAACTAGAAAGTGTGTGTCTGAGTGTGATGTTTGAGAATGTGGTTCTGGAAGGAGTCTGTTAAGATGGATCAAGAGAAAAGACACTGGAGTTGGGTAATCAAAACAATAGGAGATTCACTATGTCCTGAGAAATCCACATGCTAGGGGAAGCCTCCAGAAGGAGGGTAGACTGCTTCTTCCCGTGGTGGGTCAGGTGGGGTCTCCTACCCTTGACATCCAGCATAACAACACACTGTGCCTCATCCTGAAAGAGCCTTGCCTTCTAAACCCATTGGGCTCACCTGCCCCACTCAGGGCTCACACACTAGCAATGTCCTTCCACAGCTTCAAGTTGCATTAAAATCACCTGGAAGCCTAAATACTCACATGAAATATTAAAATGGCTGAAGTACTCTCTCTAGTCCCATTTGAATTTCCATGTCCAGTGCAATGAATTGATTGAACTTTGACAGCATAAGGAGAAGTCAGGATGTGAGCACTCCCAGTACCCCCAGTTGGTCACTGTGCCCAAAATTCCCCTATTGATATGCATACTTGTAGCTTCAATGGACTACTCCTTTGTGATCAGAGTGCACATTTCCCTTGGAAGAGCTGTGGTTTAGGCTAATTTTGGTGACTTCAGCTTGTTAAGAATGAGAGGTCTGAGAGCAAGTACTGAAAGGGGAAGAAAGAGTCTGAGGGAAAAGAGAAACTAGAGAGAAAATAATCCTGGGAACACAAAAATGGACTAATGATGTCTTAATTCTGCCAGCACTTTTCAGGAGAAAAAATCTTCAGCCTTCTTTACTCATTCAGTGCATGGACCTCTAGGCCTCTCTCTTCTTGGCTTTGGTCAAATGATGATATTTCTGTTAGACAAACCATGGAGCTTGTAAGGAAGGGGTTTCACTCAATAAAATAAATATCCATAAATAAAATTTGGTTTAGTAGTATATTTTACTTCAAATGTATATGGAATAAGCTATCTATGGCTAGATAACCCCAGACTCATCAAGGGTAAACCATGCCTCTGTCTTTCCTCAACCCCAGGGAGGAGTTATAGAGTTTTCACTTAATCATCACAGACCTGTCCGGCACAAGGAATCTGTGGATTGTTTTTCTCCAAACTCAGACCCAGCTAAAGCTTGGAGGAATCTAAATTAATCATAAAATGTCTCCATAAAGACGATTGGACATGGTAAAAGAGTGAATTAATTAACCAGTTTGGGTGGAATGGCTCACTCGGTTTCCCAAGGCACCCTTTTCCCCATCTCAAGTAGAGCCTGGGTACAGAATTTCACCATCTTTTGCCTGACTTCATCAAACAAGCCTTCTGACAGGTCTCCCATCCTCTAGCTTTCTCCTGGCTTCAGTCCATCTTCTCCACAATGATGCAGCCATGTGGCTGACAGGGTCTTTGTGCTCTGGCCAGGTTTCAGGCCTGAGCCTCTGTGGTGGGAAAGTCAAGTTCAGGATGCTAGTCCACCAGAGAACTCCTGACCCCTTGTAATATTAATTGGAGAGAGCTCTCCCGGAGATCTCCATCTCAATACTAAAACCCAGCTCCACTCAACGATCTGTAAGGTCCAGTGCTGGACAGCCCATGCCAAATAACTAGCAACAAAGGAACACAAAACCACCCATTAGAGGGACTGCTTAAAATCATAATAAGGTCACAGACACCCCAAAGCACACCACCAGATGCAGTCTTGCCCACCAGAAAGACAAGATCCAGCCTCATCCTTTAGAACACAGGTACCAGTCCCTTCCACCAGGAAGTCTACAAAACCCACTGAACCAACCTTAACCACTGGGAGCTGACACCAAAACGAATGGGAACTACAAATCTGCAGCCTGTGAAAAGGTGACCACAAACACAGTAAGTTAAGAAAAATGAGAAGACAGAGAAATATATAGCAGATGAAGGAGCAAGATAAAAACCAGATCAAACAAATGAGGAGGAAATAGGCAGTCTACCTGAAAAAGAATTCAGAGTAATGAGAGTAAACATTATCCAAAACTTTAGAAATAGAACGGAGAAAATACAAGAAACATTAAACAAGGAGCTAGAAGAACTAAAGAGCAAACAAACAATGATGAAAAAACACAATCAATGAAATTTAAAATTATCTAGAAGGAACAATAGCAGAATAACTCAGGCAGAAGAACGGATAAGTGACCAGGAAGATAAAATAGTGGAAATAACTACCACACAGCAGAATAAAGAAAAAAATAATGAAAAGAATTGAAGACAGTCTCAGAGACCTCTGGGACAACATTAAATGCACCAGCATTCGAATTATAGGGGTCCCAGAAGAAGAGAAAAAGAAAGAGACTGAGAAAATATTTGAAGGGATTATAGTTGAAAACTTCCCTAATATGGGAAAGGAAATAGTCAATCAAGTCCAAGAAGTGAACAGAATCCCATAAAGGATAAATCCAAGGAGAAACACACCAAGAAACATATTAATCAAATTATCGAAAACTAAATACAAAGAAAATATATGAAAAGCAGCAAGGGAAAAACAACAAATAACATACAAGGGAATCCCCATAAGGTTAACAGCTGACCTTTCAGCAGAAACTCTGCAAGCCAGAAGGGTGTGGCAGAACATATTTAAGGTGATGAAAGAGGAAAATCTACAACCAACATTATTCTAACAAGGAAGGATCTCAGTCATATTGGATGGAGAAATTAAAATATTTACAGACAAGCAAAAGCTAAGAGAATTCAGGTCCATCAAACCAACGTTACAACAAATACTAAAGGAACTTCACTAGGCAGGAAACACAAGAGAAGGAAAAGACCTACAATAACAAACCCAAAACAATTAACAAAATGGTAATAAGAACATATATATTGATAATTACTTTAAATGTAAATGTATTAAATGTTCCAACCAAAAGACATAGACTGCCTGAATGGAAACACAAACAAGACCTGTATACATGCTGCCTAAAAGAGACTCACTTCAGACATAGGGAAACATACAGACTGAAAGTGATGGGATGGAAAAAGATATTACATGCAAATGGAAATCAAAAGAAAGCTGGAGTAGCAATTCTCATATCAGAAAAAAAATCAACTTTAAAATAAAACCTATTACAAGAGACAAAGAAGGAGACTACATAATGATCAAGGGATCAATCAAAGAACATATAACAATTGTAAATATTTATGCACCTAACATACGAGCACCTCAATACATAAGGCAAATGATAACAGCCATAAAAGGGAAAATAGACAGTAACACAATAATAATAGGGATCTTTAACACCCTACTTTCACCAATGGACAGATCATCCAAACAGAAAATAAAAATAAATAAGGAAACACAGGTTTTAAATGACACATTAAACAAGATGGAATTAATTGATATTTATAGGACATTCCATCCAAAAACAACAGAATACACTTTCTTCTCAAGTGCTCATGGAACATTCTCCAGGATAGATGATATCTTTGGTCATAAATCAAGCCTTGGGAAATTTAAGAAAATTGAAATCATATCAAGTATCTTTTCCAACCACAATACTATAAGACTAGATATCAATTACAGGAAAAATATGGAAAAAAATACAAACACATGGAGGCTAAATAATACACTACTAAATAACCAAGTGACAACTGAAGAAATCAAAGAGGAAATCAAAAAATACCAAGAAACAAATGACAATGAAACATGATGACTCAAAACCTATGGGATGCAGAAAAAGCAATTCTAAAAGGGAAGTTTACAGCAATACAATCCTACCATGAGAAAAATGAAAAATCTCAAATAAACAACCTAACCATACATCTAAAGCAATTAGAGAAAGAAGATTTAAAGAAAAAAACAAATTTAGCAGAAGGGAAGAAATCATAAAGATAATATCAGAAATAAATGAAAAAGAAATGAAGGAAACGATAGCAAAGATCAATAAAACTAAAAGCTGGTTCGAGAAGGTAAAACTGATAAACCATTAGCCAGACTCATCAAGAAAAAAAGGGAGAAGACTCAAATCAATAGAATTAGAAATGAAAAAGGAGAAGTAAAAAATGACACTGCAGAAATACAAAGGATCATGAGAGATTACTACAAGCAACTATATGCCAATTAAATGGACAACCTGGAAGAAATGGACATATTCTTAGAGAAACACAACCTTCTGAGACTGAACCAGGAAGAAATAGAAAATATAAACAGACCACTCGAGAGCCGGAGGAAGATGGCGGAAGAGTAAGACGGGGATATCACCTTCCTCCCCACAGATACATCAGAAATTCATCTACACGTGGAACAACTCCAACAGAACACCTACTGAACGCTGACAGAAGACCTCAGACCCCCCAAAAGGCAAGAAACTCCCCACATACCTGGGTAGGTCAAAAGAAAAAAAAGAATAAACAGAGACAATAGGATATGGACGGGACCTGCACCAGTGGGAGGGAGCCGTGAAGGAGGGAAGGATTCTACACACTACAAGCCCCTTCGAGGGCGGAGACTGCAGGTGGCGGAGGGGGAAAGCTTCGGAGTAGCGGAGGAGAGCACAGCAACAGGGGTGCGGACGGCAAAGCGGAGAGATTTTGGCACAGAGGATCGGTGCCCTCAGGCACACACCAGCCAGAGAGGCTTGTCTGCTCGGCCACCGGGGAGGGCGGGGCTAGGAGCTGAGGCTCGGGGGCTCGGGTATCGGCTTTCAGTCGGAGCGCAGGGAGAGGACTGGGGCTGGCGGCAGGAAGAGACCCTGAAGGGGTTAGTGCTAGCCCGGAGGGAGTCCGGGGAAAGGGTCTGGAGCTACCGGAGAGGCAAGAGACTTTTTTCCCTTTTGTTGCCTTGTGCGCGAGGAGAGGGCATTCCCCTCCCTCCCCTCTGCCTGAGTGAGCCAGAGCCCCCGAATCAGCGGCTCCTTTAAACCCATCCTGTCTGAGTGAAGAACGGACGCCCTCCGGCGACCTACGCGCAGAGGCGGGGCCAGGTCCAAGGCTGAGACCCGGGAGTTGTGAGAGCAGAGACAGGGAAATCTCTCTGTGCAGCCTCGGAGGCAGTGGATTAAAGCTCCACGGTCCATTTGATGTGCCCTGCGTCTGTGGAGTGTATGAATGGACAGCGAATCATCCCAAATTGAGGAAGTGGACTTTGAGGACAAGATTTAAGACTTTCCCCCCTTTTTACAACGAATTATCCCAAATTAAGGAGGTGGACTTAGCAAGATTTCAGACTTCTCGCCCTTTTCCTCTTTTTACAACGAATTATCCCAAATCGAGGAGGTGGACTTGGAGAGCAAGATTTTCGATTTTTCCCCCTGCTCTCTTTTTGTGAATGTGTATGTATAATCTTCTGTGTAAGATTCTCTCTGTATAGCTTTGCTTCCACCATATGTCCCAGGGTTCTATTGGTCCGTGTTTTTTTTTTTCAATAATTACTTTTTAATTTTAATAACGCTACTATATTTCATACTTTATTCTATTTTACTTTACCTGCTCTTTCTTTTTTTCCTACCTTCCCTTCCTTCCTCCCTCCCTCCGCTCCTCCTTTCCTTCTTTCTTTTTCTTTCCTCCCTCCCTCCCTCACACCCTTCTTCTTTCCACTTTCTTTTTCTTTCCTTCCTCCCTCCCTCCCTCCTGTCTTTCTTTCTTTCTTTCCTTACTCCCTCTCTCCCTCCCTTCTTCCATTCACTCTTCCTTTTGCTTTCATTCCTCCCTCCCTCCCTCCTTTCTTTCCTTCTTTCTTTCCATCCTTCCTCCCTCCCTCCCTCCTTTCTTTCTTTCTTCCTTCCTTCCTTCCTTTCTTCCCTTCTTCCTTTCTTTCCCTCTCTCTTTGTTTGTTCTACTAATTCTTTCTTTCTACTTTTCTCACAGTTATTCTGAGCCGGGTGGATGAAAGGCTCTTTGTGCTGTAGCCAGGAGTCAGTGCTGTGCCTCTGAAGTGGGAGAGCCAACCTCAGGACACGGGTCCACAAGAGACCTCCTAGCTCCACATAATATCAAGCAGCGAAAATCTCCCAGAGATCTCCATCTCAACACCAGCACCCAGCTTCAGTCAACGACCAGCAAGCTAGAGTGCTGGTCACCCTATGCCAAGCAACTAGCAAGGCAGGAACACAACCCCACCCATTAGCAGAGAGGCTACCTAAAAACATAATAAGGCCACAGGCACCCCAAAACACACCACCAGACGTGGACCTGTCCACCAGAAAGACAAGATCGAGCCTCAACCACCAGAACACAGGCATTAGTCCCCCCCACCAGGAAGCCTACACAACCTACTGAAACAACCTTAGCCACGGGGGACAGACACCAAAAACAACGGGAACTACGAATCTGCAGCCTGCAAAAAGGAGACCCCAAACACAGTAAGATAAGCAAAATGAGAAAGCAGAAAAACACACAGCAGGTGAAGGAGCAAGATAAAAACCTACCAGACCTAACAAATGAAGAGGTAATAGGCAGTCTACCTGAAAAAGAATTCAGAATAATGATAGTAAAGATGATCCAAAATCTTGGAAATAGGATAGACAAAATGCAAGAAACAGTTAACAAGGACCTAGAAGAACTAAAGATGAATCAAGCATCGATTAAAAACACAATAAATGAAATGAAAAATACTCTAGATGGGATCAATAGCAGAATAACTGAGGCAGAAGAACGGATAAGTGCGGTGGAAGATAAAATAGTGGAAATAACTGATGCAGAGCAAAATAAAGAAAAAAGAATGAAAAGAATAGAGGACAGTCTCAGAAACCTCTGGGACAACATTAAATGCACCAACATTCGAATTATAGGCGTTCCAGAAGAAGAAGAGAAAAAGAAAGGGACTGAGAAAATATTTGAAGAGATTATAGTTGAAAACTTCCCTAATATGGGAGAGGAAATAGTCAGTCAAGTCCAGGAGGCAAAGAGAGTCCCATACAGGATAAATCGAAGGAGAAATACGCCAAGACACATATTAATCAAACTGTCAAAAAATAAATACAAAGAAAACATAGTAAAAGCAGCAAGGGAAAAACAACAAATAACACACAAGGGAATCCCCATCAGGTTAACAGCTGATCTCTCAGCAGAAACTCTACAAGCCAGAAGGGAGTGGCAGGACATAATTAAAGTGATGAAGGAGAGAAACCTGCAACCAAGATTACTCTACCCAGCAAGGATCTCATTCAGATTTGATGGAGAAATTAAAACCTTTACAGACAAGCAAAAGCTGAGAGAGTTCAGCACCACCAAACCAGCTTTACAACAAATGCTAAAGGAACTTCTCTAGGCAAGAAACACAACAGAAGGACTATACCTACAATAACGAACCCAAAGCCATTAAGGAAATGGGAATAGGAACATACATATCAATAATTACCTTAAATGTAAATGGACTAAATGCTCCCACCAAAAGACACAGAGTGGCTGAATGGATACAAAAACAAGACCCATATATATGCTGTCTACAAGAGACCCACTTCAGACCTAGAGACACATACAGATTGAAAGTAAGGGGATGGAAAAAGATATTCCATGCAAATGGAAATTCAAAGAAAGCTGGAGTAGCAATTCTTATATCAGACAAAATAGACTTTAAAATAAAGACTATTAGAAGAGACAAAGATGGACACTACATAACGATAAAGGGAGCGATCCAAGAAGAAGATATAACAATTGTAAATATTTATGCACCCAACATAGGAGCACCTCAATACATAAGGCAAATACTAACAGCCATAAAAGGGGAAATCGACAGTAACACAATCATAGTAGGGGACTTTAACACCCCACTTTCACCAATGGACAGATCATCCAAAATGAAAATAAATAAGGAAACACAAGCTTTAAATGATACATTAAACAAGATGGACTTCATTGATATTTATAGGACATTCCATCCAAAAACAACAGAATACACATTTTTCTCAAGTGCTCATGGAACGTTCCACAGGATAGATCATATCTTGGGTCACAAATCAAGCCTTGGTAAATTTAAGAAAATTGAAACTGTATCAAGTATCTTTTCCGACCACAAAGCTATGAGACTAGACATCAATTACAGGAAAAGATCTGTAAAAAATACAAACACATGGAGGCTAAACAATACACTACTCAATAACGAAGTGATCACTGAAGAAATCAAAGAGGAAATCAAAAAATTCCTAGAAACAAATGACAATGGAGACACGACGACCCAAAACCTATGGGATGCAGCAAAAGCAGTTCTAAGGGGGAAGTTTATAGCAATACAATCCCACCTTAAGAAACAGGAAACATTTCGAGTAAACAACCTGACCCTGCGCCTAAAGCAATTAGAGAAAGAAGAACAAAAAACACCCAAAGTTAGCAGAAGGAAAGAAATCATAAAGATCGGATCAGAAATAAATGAAAAAGAAATGAAGGAAACAATAGCAAAGATCAATAAAACTAAAAGCTGGTTCTTTGAGAAGATAAACAAAATTGACAAACCATTAGCCAGACTCATCAAGAAAAGAAGGGAGAAGACTCAAATCAATAGAATTAGAAATGAAAAAGGAGAAGTAACAACTGACACTGCAGAAATACAAAACATCATGAGAGATTACTATAAGCAACTCTATGCCAATAAAATGGACAACCTGGAAGAAATGGACAAATTCTTACAAATGCACAACCTACCAAGACTGACTCAGGAAGAAATAGAAAATATGAATAGACCAATCACAAGCACGGAAATTGAAACTGTGATTAAAAATCTTCCATCAAACAAAAGCCCAGGACCAGATGGCTTCACAGGCGAATTCTAACAAACATTTACAGAAGAGCTAACACCCATCGTTCTCAAACTCTTCCAAACAATATCAGAGGAAGGAACACTCCCAAACTCATTCTATGAGGCCACCATCACCTTGATACCAAAACCAGGCAAGGATGTCACAAACAAAGAAAACTACAGGCCAATATCACTGATGAACATAGATGCAAAAATCCTCAACCAAATACTAGCAAACAGAATCCAACAGCACATTAAAAGGATCATACACCATGATCAAGTGGGGTTTATTCCAGGAATGCAAGGATTCTTCAATATACGCAAATCAATCAATGTGATACACCATATTAACAAGTTGAAGGAGAAAAACCATATGATCATCTCAATAGATGCAGAGAAAGCTTTTGACAAAATTCAACACCCATTTAGGATAAAAACCCTGCAGAAAGTAGGCATAGAGGGAACTTTCCTCAACATAATAAAGGCCATATATGACAAACCCACAGCCAACATTGTCCTCAATGGTGAAAAACTGAAACCATTTCCACTAAGATCAGGAACAAGACAAGGCTGCCCACTCTCACCACTCTTATTCAACCTAGTTTTGGAAGTTTTAGCCACAGCAATCAGAGAAGAAAAGGAAATAAAAGGAATCCAAATTGGAAAAGAAGAAGTAAAGCTGTCACTGTTTGCAGATGACATGATACTATACATAGAGAATCCTAAAGATGCTACCGAAAAACTACTAGAGCTAATCAATGAATTTGGTAAAGTAGCAGGATACAAAATTAATGCACAGAAATCTCTGGCATTCCTGTACACTAATGATGAAAAATCTGAAAATGAAATCAAGAAAACACTCCCATTTACCATTGCAACAAAAAGAATAAAATATCTAGGAATAAACCTACCTAAGGAGACAAAAGACCTGTATGCAGAAAATTATAAGACACTGATGAAAGAAATTAAAGATGATATAAATAGATGGAGAGATATACCATGCTCCTGGATTGGAAGAATCAATATTGTGAAAATGACTCTACTACCCAAAGCAATCTACAGATTCAATGCAATCCCTATCAAACTACCACTGGCATTTTTCACAGAAGTAGAACAAAAAATTTCAAAATTTGTTTGGAAAAACAAAAGACCCCGAATAGCCAAAGCAATCTTGAGAACGAAAAACGGAGCTGGAGGAATCAGGCTGCCTGACTTCAGACTATACTACAAAGCTACAGTAATTAAGACAGTGTGGTACTGGCATAAAAACAGAAAGATAGATCAGTGGATCAGGATAGAAAGCCCGGAGATAAACCCACGCACATATGGCCAACTTATCTTTGATAAAGGAGGCAGGAATGTACAGTGGAGAAAGGACAGCCTCTTCAATAAGTGGTGCTGGGAAAACTGGACAGGGACATGTAAAAGTATGAGATTAGATCATTCCCTAACACCATACACAAAAATAAGCTCAAAATGGATTAAAGACCTAAATGTAAGGCCAGAAACTATCAAACTCTTAGAGGAAAACATAGGTAGAACACTCTATGACATAAATCACAGCAAGATCCTTTTGGACCCACCTCCTAGAGAAATGGAAATAAAAACAAAGATAAACAAATGGGACCTAATAAAACTTCAAAGCTTTTGCACAGCAAAGGAAACCATAAACAAGACCAAAAGACAACCCTCAGAATGGGAGAAAATATTTGCAAATGAAGCAACTGACAAAGGATTAATCTCCAAAATTTATAAACAGCTCATGCAGCTCAATAGCAAAAAAACAAACAACCCAATCCAAAAATGGGCAGAAGACTTAAATAGGCATTTCTCCAAAGAAGATATACAGACTGCCAACAAACACATGAAAGAATGCTCAACATCATTAATCATTAGAGAAATGCAAATCAAAACTACAATGAGATATCATCTCACACCAGTCAGAATGGCCATCATCAAGAAATCTAGAAACAATAAATGCTGGAGAGGGTGTGGAGAAAAGGGAACACTCTTGCACTGCTGGTGGGAATGTGAATTGGTACAGCCACTATGGAGAACAGTATGGAGGTTCCTTAAAAAACTAAAAATAGAACTACCATATGACCCAGCAATCCCACTACTAGGCATATACCCTGAGAAAACCATAATTCAAAAAGAGACATGTACCAAAATGTTCATTGCAGCTCTATTCACAATAGCCCGGAGCTGGAAACAACCTAAGTGTCCATCATCGGATGAATGGATAAAGAAGATGTGGCACATATATACACTGGAATATTACTCAGCCATAAAAAGGAACGAAACTGAGCTATTTGTAATGAGGTGGATAGACCTAGAGTCTGTCATACAGAGTGAAGTAAGTCGGAAAGAGAAAGACAAATACCGTATGCTAACACATATATATGGAATTTTAAAAAAAAAATGTCATGAAGAACCTAGGGGTAAAACGGGAATAAAGACACAGACCTACTTGAGAACGGACTTGAGGATATGGGGAGGGGGAAGGGTAAGCTGTGACAAAGCGAAAGAGAGGCATGGACATGTATACACTACCAAACGTAAGGTAGATAGATAGTGGGAAGCAGCCGCAGAGCACAGGGAGATCAGCTCGGTGCTTTGTGACCGCCTGGAGGGGTGGGATAGGGAGGGTGGGAGGGAGGGAGACGCAATAGGGAAGGGATGTGGGAACAGATGTGTATGTATGACTGATTTACTTTGTTATAAAGCAGAAACTAATAAAAAATTAATAAAAATAATAATAAATAAATACATAAATAAATATAAGAGGGAGAGAGGGAGGAACCAGACACATGCTTGGATATAGATAGTGTCAAGTTAATCAGGAGTGGTGAACAGCCAGCCTTCTTCAATTGTAAAGCATAAAATAAACATTTCTTTAAAAGAGAAATGGAAATCAATAATCGGAAAAAAAATAAATAAATAAAAATAAACAGACCACTCACAAGTAATGAAATTGAAACTGTTATAAAAAATCTTCCAACAAACAAAATCCCAGGACCAGATGGCTTCACAGGTGAATTCTATCAAACATTTAGAGAAGAGCTAACACCCATCCTTCTCAAACTCTTCCAAAATATAGCAGAGGGAGGAACACTCCCAAACTCATTCTACGAGGCCACCATCACCCTGATACCAAAACCAAACAAAGATGTCACAAAAAAACAAAACTATAGGCCAATATAACTGATGAACATAGATGCAAAAATCCTCAACAGAATGCTAGCAAACAGAATCCAACAGCACATTAAAAGGGTCATACAGCATGATCAAGTGAGGTTTATCTCAGAAATGCAAGAATTCTTCAATATACACAAATCAATCAATGTGGTAAACCAGGTTAACAAACTGAAGAGTAAAAACCATATGATCATCTCAATAGATACAGAAAAAGCTTTTGACAAAATTCAACACCAATTTATGAAAAAAACTCTTCAGAAAGTAGGCATAGAAGGAACTTACCTAAACATCATAAAGGCCATATATGACAAACCCACAGCCAACATCATTCTCAATGGTGAAAAACTGAAACCATTTCCACTAAGATCAGGAACAAGACAAGTTTGCCACTCCACCACTATTTTTCAACCCAGTTTTGGAAGTTTTAACCACAGCAATCAGAGAAGAAAAGAAATAAAAGGAATCCAAATCAGAAAAGAAGAAGTAAAATTGTCACTGTTTGCAGATAACATGATACTCTACATAGAGAATACTAAAGGTGCTACCAGAAAACTACTAGAGCTAATCAATGAATTTGGTAATGTTGAAAGATACAAAATTAATGCACAGAAATCTTTCCAATACCTGTGCACTAACAACAAAAGACCAGAGATAGAAATTAAGGAAACCCTCCCATTTACCATTGCAACAAAAAGAATAAAATACCTAGGACTAAACCTACTTAAGGAGACTGAAGACCTGTATGCAGAAAATTATAAGACACTGATGAAAGAAATTAAAGATGATACAAACAGATGGAAAGATATACCATGTTCTTGGACTGGAAGAATCAACATTGTGAAAATGATTATACTACCCAAAGCAAACTACAGATTCAGTGCAATCCCTATCAAACTACCATAGGCATTTTTCACAGAACTAGAACAAAAAATTCCACAAATTGTATGGAAACACAAAAGACCCTGAATAGCCAAAGCCATCTTGAGAAAGAAAACCGGAACTGGAGGAATCAGGCTCCCTGACTTCAGACTATACTACAAAGCTACAATAATCAAGAGAGTATGGTACTGGCACAAAAACAGAAACATAGATCAATGGAACGGGATAGAAATCCCAGAGACAGACCCATGCACATAAGAAAAGACAGTCTTTGCAATACGTGGTGCTGGAAAACTGGACAGCTACATGCAAAAGAATAAAATTAGAACACTCCCTAACACCGTACAAAAAAATAAACTCAAAATGGATTAAAGACCTAAATGCAAGACCAGACACTATAAAACTCTTAGAGGAAAACATAGGCAGAACACTCTATGACATAAGTCACAGCAAGATCCTTTTTGACCCACCTCTTAGAGAAAGGGAAATAAAAATAAACAAATGAGACCTAATGAAACTTAAAAGCTTCTGCACAGCAAAGGAAACTATAAACAAGATGAAAAGACAACCCTCAGAATGGGAGAAAATATTTGCAAATGAAACAACTGACAAAGTATTAATCTCCAAAATATACAAGCAACACATGTGGCTCAATATCAAAAAAAAAAAAAAAAAAAAAAAAAACAACCCAATCCAAAAATGGGCAGAAGACCTAAATAGACCTTTCTCCAAAGAAGATATACAGATTGCCAACGAACACATGAAAGGATGTTCAACATTACTAACCATTAGAGAAATGCAAATCAAAACTACAATGAGGTATCACCTCACACAGGTCAGAAAGACCATTATCAAAATATCTACAAACAATAAGTGCTGGGGAGGGTGTGGAGAAAAAGGAACCCTCTTGCACTGTTGCTGGGAATGTAAGTTGATACATGCACTGTGGAGATCAGTATGTAGTTTCCTTAGAAAACTAAAAATAGAACTACCATACGACCCAGCAACCCCCCTACTGGGCATATACCCTGAGAAAAGCATAATTCAAAAAAAGCCATGTACCACAAGGTTCATTGCAGCACTATTTACAATACCCAAGACATGGAAGAAACCTAAGTGTTCATCAACAGATGAATAGATAAAGAAGATGTGGCACATACGGAATATTACTCAGCCATAAAAGGAAATGAAATTGAGTTATTCGTAGTGAGGTGGATGGACCTTGAGTCAGTCATACAGAGTGACATAAGTCAGAAAAAAAACACGAATACCATATGCTAACACATATATATGGAATCAAAAAGAAAAAGAAATGGTTCTGAGGAACCTAAGGGCAAGACAGGAATAAAGACGCTGATGTAGAGAATGGACTTGAGGACAGTGGGATGGGGAAGGGTAAGCTGGGATGAAGTGAGAGTGGCATGTACATATATACACTACCAACTATAAAGTAGATAGCTAGTCGGAAGCAGCTGCATAGCACAGGGAGATCAGCTTAGTGCTTTGTGACCACTTAGAGGGGTTGGATAGGGAGGGTGGGAGGGAGATGCAAGAGGGAGGGTATATGGGGATATATGTATATTTATAGCTGATTCAGTTTGTGATACAGCAGAAACTAACACACCATTATAAAGCAATTATACTCCAATAAAGATGTTAAGCAAAAAAAATAGCCAGTTTGGACAAAGGTAAATCATAAGAAATCATCACATTCAGATCCTTCCTAATGTACAGCTAGCTTCAGACTCCTACTTCCACCTTTTGAGCCTTTTTGCCTCCTCAGCTGACCAAAGTCTCAACTGCTGGGATAAAATGATTTCTCAAAGTCCCTCATGCTGTAATGTCAGGGAGTAAATGGATCATGCCCCAAGGAGACACTGGCATCTAGAAAAGCAGTGGGTCTGAGTCTGTGAGAATTAGGTTCACCCATGGCTCTATCTCAGACCAGCTGTGGGACTGTGGACATGGCACTCCACCTTCTTATTAGTCACGGCTCTTATTTCCAAGTGTCAAAATTCAACTCAAGCTTGCATTTTAGAAAAGGGACTATATCAGCTTTAGTGACTGGAAAATCCAAGGGCTGGGGACTCCTTTAGTCAGAACTGGATCCAGTAGTGCAAATGACTCATTTATTCATTCCAAAAATATTGGCTGGTTGCCTTCTTTGGGTAAAGAGTTGTTCTAGGTGCTGAAGATATAACAGTGAACAAAGCAGAAAATTTCTAAATATATAACATGACAGATGGTGTTAAATGATATGGAGGAAAACAGCATAAGGTTGGGCCGGACAGGATTGGTTATTTTTTTACCAGGTGGTTAGAGAAGGTGATGTTTGGGTAAACGTCTGAGGGAAGCCAAGGCATGAGGTCTCTAAGGAGCTCCATCATTGCCTTCATCTCCTTCATTGTCTCCATCATGTCTCCTGCCACAGTTTTTCTCTGATTTAATTCTCAGTATGTTCATTCCACAAGGCAACAAAGACAGCCATGGGAATTTCTGAACCTACATGGCCCTGCCTACTCATGTCCTAGAGAGACATCACTCTTTCAAAGTATCTCCATCAATCCCTGAGAAAGGATTTTGGTCATTGGGTTACAAGGCCATTCTAGACTCCTCACCAGAGGAATGGAATATTTTGATTAGTCAGCCTAGATTAGATGTATAGACTTAGAGCAGAAGAAGTAGGACTAGATGATTGACAGCCTCACCAGATGAAAAAATTAATAGGAATAGAGATATGGGAAGGGACATTGGCCATAGGAAAATAATAGGTGTCCACTAAAGCCACGGATCCCCAGTTTCCTTATTTGAAATAAAAAAAATAAGTATGCCTGAATGAAGAGTTAAAATGCATACTAGAGAGAGCATATATGAAGTGTCTTATATGCAGTGACTTTGTCCTAAGAATTCCATGGGCCTTGCCTTTGCTGTATGTATTTCTTGCTGGGGGCAGAAGAGTGAGGAATACAGAAATACAGCTTGCTTCTACTCTTCCCTGTTCTTGGTAGCTGCCACCACTCACTCTGTCTCTTAGGGTTCTTCTCCCCAAGACTGCATGCATCCTTCATCTTTTTCCCAGCAGCCCAGTTCCTTACTACCACTGAAATAAGCACTCATGTCCTTTCCTTATGAGGATTGTATTGCTAATAATTCAGGAGAATATGTAGAGGAATAACAAAACCATAAAAAACTGAAAGTCATAAATGTTATATATTTTTAAATCCATGTATGTTTGATCTCAGGCCTGAAAGGTATGTATGATAATAAATGAAAGCCTGTTTTCTGTCTTTATATCTCTAGAAGAGATTTCACTTAAACTCAGCTTCTTTCAGAGACCCCCTCCTCTGCCTGAGAAAAAGGTTCCAACTTCACAGCAGTCCCTCTCCCAGCCTATACAATGGATGTAAACTCAGCTCAGATCATGCCATGATCTTTTACCTCAAAGTGTTGATATTAAGGAGTAACACTGGGAATGGAAAAGAAGGGATGAATCAGGCATTTTGGTCCAGGAGGGAAGCAGGCATCAGGAAAGGGGGAAGGAATTAAGAATGACAACTAGATTCTGATGGCAAGGAATGGTGACATCAAGTCACTGCAAGGAGGAAGTCAGGGAAGGAAGTAGCTCAGGGAAGCTGAAGGTATTGAGTCATTTTGGATAAGCAGTGAGTTGCTTGTGGGATGTCCAGGTGGAGTAGACAGCTGTGAAAAGGACGTGTCCAGTTGGACTCTACAGAGAGATAAAAAGAAGACGAAGGGGTACCATGGGATCTTAGCCAAAACAGAGGGGTCCAACTGGGAGAATGAGAATGATTTTTCTGTAAATGTTCATCAGAAGAGAACATCATTCATACAAAATCAGTATGGACAACACTGTCGTCATACCTGGACTTCCCCTTTTCATGTATCTTTCCTATCTTTCTGTTGCCAAAGCCCAGTGTGCCTCCTCTCTGCCTTGCAGGGTTCTGGTGGTGACTACTTCTCCTAGAAAACACTCTGCATTTCTTACAGGTATGCACTCCTAGTGCGACATTTCATTCTCTGGATCCTTTTCTTCTCCCAATCTCCCATTGAACTCTTCCCTGAGCCCATGCTCTCTGTCCTTGCTTTCATATTTCTCATCAGAGAAAGGGGTATAGACTCAGAGAGGAGGTCCATGGCAAGGAGGCTCCTGAAAGCCTCTCAAATCCAATCATATTGGGTGATAACTCCTCTGGGTCCCCAGTGAGTCAGTTCCTTGATACAACTTGGTGCAGGGCTGAACAAAACTGGAGTGGATGCTGCACCTATATCAGGGGTCAAGCCGAGACCAAGGGGAGCTGAGCAGTCCTTGTGCACTCCCTCCTAAGTTTATTTATTTTCTAAACAATCAGCTTGAGTGAAGTAACCCTGGTGATTGCCAGGGAATGGATTTCTTGGCTATGCATTGCTTTCCACAATGTGGGTGATGAGAATAATTTTACACCCAGTACTGTTTCATGACCATTGCAAATGATGATGCCCAAATGGAGGAGAACAGTACGATTCAGAGCGAGGCATGGCCCAGGGACAAGCACAGGACCTATTCTGCTTTCCCCCTGCAAAATGTCTCCTCTGGGCTTGAAAGTGATGTTTATCAGAAAACAGTTTATTATTACTGTCTTATTATTGCCTCAGTTAGCATTTAGATGGCACTTTGTATTTTCAAGGTGCCTTTCAATCATTTTTATTACTTAGGGCAGATTTTCAGGCATAGATAGAAGAAGGTAAGAGCCTGGGAAAGGAAAGACCTTTCTGCAACAGACAGTCATTTTGCTCGCTAAATTTGACTTTTTAAATGGTGGTTGAGAGGCATAGAAATCAATTGTGCAGTAATTGTCCAATAAAAAGTCACTAAACCAACTAAAACACCATGAGAGAAATTATAAATGCCATGCTGCTATACCATCACAAGGAGATAAATTCATTCATTCATGTATGTATGCATGCAATTCATTCATCATAATTTACAGAGAAATGAACACTTTCCCTCCAAACCTTGGCTAGACACTGTTAGAATTGCATAGAAATTCAATTCATGGCCTTCCTCTTAAAGAATTTAGAACGATTACTTGGAAGATAATAGTCACATGAAATAATTAAGACCAGGAAGCAAATAGTACTGTTTAAAAGGAAATCTCCATTCACAAAGAGATGGTGTTTCCTTGGATTCCATCATCTCTGCTGTAGCTTTTAGTCAGGTCTCTGTCACTTGCTCTGAATCCTTTATTTCAGCACCAGTTGACCCTCTTTTCTCTTGCCACTTATTGCTCTTAGCAAAATTACTATCTTGTATGTGGAAGGTTAGAGTGTTGGGGTATAACATAACAGTTCAAAGATAAAACCAGGTACTTATGGGAGAGGGGGGATAAGAAAGGTGACAAAGATCATGATACTCTTCCTTTGGATACAAGTCACAGAATGGAGTCTAAGAGGTAATTATATTGGAAAGGATGGAGATTTGGAGGTACCTTTTTATCTTAGTACCAAATATACAGTAAAGAAGAATATTAGAATCAGAAAAAAATGTGCATATTTACAAAGTGATGCCTACCAACAAAACTGGGAAGAATATGAGCAAACTTGTTCTCTAAGTGAGCACTTTTTTCCTCTCTCACATCACCTTCAATAGATACTCACCTTGAGTTCTAATTTCTCAGATTTTGCAACCCTGGCTTCCTTCTAAAACCCAGCATTGGTGCACTGTGGGGAGTGGAAAGCAGGGATACTGATTGCCTAAGCACTTGAGCTTTGAAGACCTCTACTGGTTACTAATATATAACCTTAAGGTAGTACATTAACTTATAGAACCCTGATTTCTCACTTTATTTTGACTGTAACTATACCTCATCAGGCTGTTGTAATGATGAAATGAGAAGATATGTAAGGCACTTAGCATTTTCTCCAACACAGAGTAAGTAGTCACTAAACAGTATTCTTTTTATATTCCAAATTTACCCAAAGGTCACAGGATTTTCTGTTTAAAATCCTTTCAAAGTTCCAGTTCAGTACCTTCCAAAAGGATAATAAAGTAAATGTTAAAAACAAACCTCTACTAATCAATTGATAATATTTACAACAGTTCCATTTATTTGATGTTTTAACATTTACAAAACTACAACACATACTCATTTACACCTCAGATGAAGTTTAGGCTTAGCAGAGGAAGAAACTTGTTTAACAAATTAAACAATTTGCCAAGTCACACAGCTAGCAAGAGGAGGAGCTGGACCTTGAACTTAGGTCTTTGGACTCCAAATCTTACGTAATTTTTACTATTCAGAATGATGAGTGAGTCACACAATGAGAGCCCTCCCTCCTTTCTTGGGAATATATATTTATCAAAAAAGGAATCTATGTTACATAACTTCAAGGAACAGGATTTTAGTGATAAGCAATTTTAGCATCTTAGAAGACAAGTAGAAGGAATATTTTGGAAGAAAATGAAGGTTGTAGATACTTTTAGTTCAATATATAATATATATGGCTACACAGGTTTGGCCATTTCTCCTGTGACAAGAGTGAAGGCAATTTTATCTATGAAGCATTGGCCTTTTCTATAAGCAAAGGAGAGGGGGAATAAATGATTCAAATTGTCACAGGCACCTTGAACCACTTTTGAGATTGGAAAGAACAAGGGACCTAGCCAAAAGCTTTTCTAGCATTTCTACATGAAATTTGTCATTTTACCCAATAGTCCAATCAATAAACTTGAGTAGAAGCTAGGAAATGAAGAATTTCTGTTTGCTGGAAACTTTTTGATTTGTTCTATTATCATAATTGATGACCTAGAATCAAGAACTTACTCAACCAGGATATCAAACATCTCATTCTCGCATAGATAAGTGTCTCTGGAAACCGTTTAGGAAAGTGTTGTTGATTCACTTTGCTTTTCCCTTCCCTGGTCAAGTCCTTCTTCTTTCCCCTGCTTATCTATCTGACTTAAATGCTACTCCATAGAAACATGTTTGTGGTGGGAGCAGAAGGAGGGTTCTCGAAGAACTTTTCACAGTCTGTGTGGTCAGAAAGGGCTGCTTGCTCATCAAGGCACGGTCATGGAGAGGACATTTACGAAATTTCCTTCTGAACTTACTTTACTCCTTCTAAACAGGTCCTGTTCTAGCTTCCCAAATGTCAACCTATGTGTGGCCCATGGTATTCAATACAACCCTGTCTGTTTGTTTCTCATCATTCTTCTTTTTTTATACACCCCTTTTATGAATTAATTAATGAATTTATTTATTTATTTTTGGCTGCATTTTGTCTTAATTGCTGCACGTGGGTTTTCTCTAGCTATGGTGAGTGGGGGCTACTCTTCATTGTGGTGCACAGGCTTCTCATTGTAGTGGCTTCTCTTGTTGCTGAGCACAGGCTCTAGGCATGTGGGCTTCAGTAGTTGTGGCATTCAGGCTCAATAGTTGTGGCACACAGGCTTAGTTGCTCCGCAACATGTGGGATCTTCCTGGACCAGGGGTTGAATCCGTGTCCCCTGCCTTGGCAGGTAGATTCTTAAACCCTGTGCCACCAGGGAAGTCCCTGTTTCTCATCATTCTTGAGTGTCTCTTTCATATGTTAATTCCTCAAGCACACCAAGCCCATGTCCACCTTGCACATTGGCTCTTGGAGTAATCCCAGCCTAAGATCCTCTTCTTCCAGATTTCCCCATAACTGGCTCCTTTTGACATTTAGTTCTCAACTTGAATATCAGTTCTTCAGACAGAGCTTCCCTGACCTTTCTAGCTAAATTTCATCCACAGGCCCTTTCTGTCATATCACCCTGTATTATTTTTTCCTATAGCGTTTATTACTCTCAGAAATCATTTAATTACTTGCTTACTACCTATTTAGTATCTATTCCCCTGCCTTGAATAGAAGTCCCACAAGGGCAAGGCATTATCTGACATATTTGTGCCATATTCCCAACTCCTGGATTAGTGTCTGCCACATAGTAGATACTTAATGTTTGTGGAAGTAAAGAAGAGATAGGGGGCAGAATTATGGATTTTTCACTGCATTTTGTGCATATTCTATGCTACTGTGAAATTTATTTCAAGCCACTTGATGATTATGTATTGATGATTTCTTTCATCAGTTAGCTCCTTAGAAGAAGAGCCCATAAATTTTAGGCCTGTAATATCTCCCATGGCTGATTGTAAAACTGGCACTTGGTAAATTCTTGGTGATTGATTAATAACTGAGCATGAAAAAGTAGTAACCATGCAATTCAAACCAAAATAACCAACGTAGATCAGACAAAACATTTGGAGGCCATCAGTTGTTAAAAGAAGTATCTCAATTTCTCACTTTGTTTTTGGTCCTGCTTTTGGTTGATATAATCTAATAAGGAAATGCACAAATGAAGCTGAAAGCATAGATGCAAAGAAAGACTGGATGGGAAGTTGTGAATCATAAGGAAACTAAGAAAGGGGGAATTACAGAGTAAACTAGGCTCCTAAGTCTGGGAAACTGAAAAAATGGAAAAATCTTTGGTAGAAATCAAGAATAAAAAATCCATTGGGAGTGGGGAGGAAATGAATTTAGGTTTAGAAAAAACTGAGCTCAAAATAATGGCAGAACATACAAGGGAAGATGCCCAACAGAGTAGGAAAACTGAAGCTGGAACCAGATTAAGGAAGTCATTCTGTTCAAGGTTATCTTTGATTCATTCTGTGGGAATTGGTAGAAGTTTCCAGAAAAAGGGAGAGGGGCTGAAGACAAACCTTAGAGAACAACACAATGATGGAATTGAGAAGGAAGAAGAGAGCCCGGGAAAGGGAAGGGAAAAAAAAGAGAGGTGTGGTAGAGAACTCAGAAGAAAAAAATTACAGAAATAAAGAAAACAGAATATTTCATTTTGTCAAAATACAAACTCAATCTATATATCTTATCTCTGTAGACAGAAAATAAGGAACTCAAAGGTGAATACCTTTGTTTTTATGTGTATGGTGGGGAGGGGGTAATGCTGGTAAATAAGTTTTACTTATTTATACCCATAGTTCACTTGTTTTAATTATTTTTAATTTGTTTATTTAATTCAGTTAGTACATAAATGCACTATAGTAATGAGATACAAAAATACTTCTGACCAGGCCCTCCTCATATCCCAGTCTCTTCACAGTGGTAACTGTTTTGTTCATGCCACTCCATTCTCTTCTGTGAATTTTTATCATTATAAGTTAGAAATATATAGATTTGTTAAGTTGATTGATAATGATACCAAGTGGCATTAGGTTATAGGTTTTAACTTGAAGCTTTTTTTTTTCACTCAACCATATGTATTAGAGACCTTCTATGCTAATACATGGATCTGCATTATTCATGTTTATTGCTGCATGGACTCACAAATAATAGTAAATAATAGCTGTTCATACCTATTTAATCAGAACCTTCTTCATGAACACTAACTCCTCTGTCCATGTCTCCTGAGTTCATGTGTTTTTTCATGGTTTGGTCATGAATATGTGAAATTGTTGCATTGGAGACGGCAGCCCCTGTCTCCTCCATTTCTTGTTTCAACCACTCAGGGCCTATGACTGGCCTGAGCACAGAATGAGTGAAATGAGTGCCAGCTGCATTACAATCCCTCAAATTGACTTTCCTCTGGCCTTTTCTTCCCTTTCACAGTCTATTGCAACAAAGTGGCATTGCTGTTACCACCACTGGGATTTGGTGCAGATACAGAGCTTGCACAGGGGCAATAAGGATGCTACAGATACAAAAGCAAGCACATCTCCTGGGCCCCTGAGAAGCAACTGGTGGCCTTGCCATTCTCAGCCTCTAGGATGAAATATACTGACATAGAAAGAGAGCAAGCATCCTATCAAATGTCCCGTTGAAAAGCAGACTAGAGAATGTATGTCTTTACTTAATCCCAAGGCCTCAGTGTGTCTTCTCACCCATCAGCCCCAGATAATTCACGTTGCCAACTTGTTACTTCACTGCCACACTCAAATGCCTGCCCACCACACTCAACAAATTTTATACTTTTCACTTGGTCCCACTCAATCCCATGTGGTGTTTTGAAAATATGTAAAGGGAAAGCAAGGCTCCAATATTTTTCCTCTCCTCATAAATATGGCATTTTAAATATGTTTCATACATATTCATCCTTTGCTCTTTCTTTTTTCTAAATGTGCACCTATAGCTTAAGTTTTATTCATACCTTTCTCTGGTTCCCTGGTTTGAATTGAAAAATTGACATGAAAAATATTAACCAAATAGTAAAGTGTCTAAAATTTCCCTTCCAATGTGAGGTCTGAAAAGAAATAAAGACAATATTTCAGTAATTTATAAGTATGATAGTAAAAGAACACTTCCAGCTTTTTTTTTTTTTTAAAGCTATAGAAAGACTGAGCAATTTGTAAACAGAACATTTTTGAGGAGTGAGAGATTGATTTGTGGGAGAAATTTTTTGATGTCAGTGTTATTAACTTAGAATCACACTTCAAACATTTAATTTTAAGAATTCTCAGGTGGGTTAAGACTTTGCCAAAGTTTCTAAAGAACTTGAAGATCCTTACGTATTGGTTCCTTTCAGTCCAGCATAGATGAACTCCATCCAAAAATCATGTTTTTTTTCTCTCTTTCTCCTTCTCCCATAAAAAAAGAAACTGAGCAGGAAATTTCACTTAAACAAGCTGTCTCACAACATTTCTGGCAAATCCTGATTCCAACTAAGTTGAAAATACCTCAAGAGCAGCATGTCATACAGAATTTCAGTGCTTCTACTCCTGGGAATGCATAAATAGATAGATATGTGGGATTCAAAATCTCCAAAACACCTTCAGTAAAAGCATCTTAATGTGAACTTCAGAATGACCTGATTTTATGTGAGAAGCATATGCTGCCCCTCATGTATCAGTGAGCTATTGCTGTGTAACAAATCACCCCATATCTCAGAGGCTTAAAATGCTAAGCATTTTTTATTGCTCAGGAGTCCATAGTTCAGTGGGTAATTCTGTTCTTGGCTGGGCTCAATCATAAGTCTTTAGACAGCTATACATAAGGCAAGCTAACTCTGCTGATCTTGGCTGGGTTATCTCACATGTCTGAACATTGGCTGGATAAAAGGTAGTCTAGGATGTCCTCAATAAGACAATCGGACTGTCTTCCACATGGTCTCCCTCCTCCAGCAGGCTATCCTAGATTTGTCTGTGTGGCGATGGCATCATTCTGAGAGAGCACATAAGTGTGCAAGGCCTATGAAGGCCTAATCTCAGAAGTGGCACACCATCACTGCCAACTTATTTCTTTGGCCAAGGTCAATCACAAGTCTAGCCCAGGTTCAGGGGGTAGAGAAATAGACTCCCAATTATTGTTGCAAAGTCAATTTGCAAAGGGTGTGGATACAGAGACCATTAGGTGAGATCTTTAATATATTTATCTACCATACCTCATTTTTAGAGAAATGCTATTTGAAGAATCCCATAAAGATTTATGTTTTTAAAGTGTGCTCTCCAAAGTTCACCTGATCACAACTTCTTCATCGAGTACTCGGACAACAGTGCCAAATGACAGTTCTGGGAATGCATGACTTAATAGCAGGAATTTGGGAAGAAAAAAAGGAAAAACAAAATTACATATTTAAGTACTAATATTTCAAAAATGCATAAAGATTTACATTTATTATCCTCTGTGTCCTCTTCCTCTAGCATGTTGGTGATGCAGAATTTCTTAAAAGACTTCTCCATTATTGTATCCAGAACTTTCTTCCAAACCACAGCTCCCTATTCTACAAGTTTAGATGAAGGTGTTTTTTTTTTTCATCTTACCAGATGGTGTCACAGAAGTTTTTCAGAAAAGAATCAGTATGCATATTCCTCCCTCAAATGGTCCTTAAAAGGTATATTGACTGAAATATTAAGAAGTTATGGGTGCCAGGATACACCACCAAGAATAATAACCAGGTGCACATATCTGTACTTGATGACAACTGGACCCAACTCTCACCTAACCCATAGCAATTTTAAGACTTTATTGGTAATAAACTGATTTTAGAAATGTGAAAATAATGGAAACTTTCAAATTGATGAAATACGGTACTAAATATCACTGTATTCACTGTACACAAAAATATTTTTCCAGAATACCACTGGATGCTTTGATACTTTCACCTCCAAACAACTCTGTTAGGCTTGCTGTTTTTCAAAATGAAATGTCTTTTTTAAAGTTTGCCATTTTTCTCTAATTGGAAAATCCAACTGGAATGATCATTTCTATTGTTTCCAAGGGAGAAAAACTTTCCTTAGGAATCTGGGTGACATTGCCTCTACAGACGCACATATTCCTTCTAGAGGTCCTTAAATTACTGGAACGCATGGGGCATGGGGCAAAAAGGACACTCGGACATAGCATTCAGGGCACTTTTTGTTCTTTTACTATCTTTACCTTTTCAATAAATTAGTGTCTCAAAGTTTAACCTTTTCCTATAATCCATCTGGGGTTTCCTCTCATAACTCACTCCAGAAGGAACATTAGTGGATGTGAGTTTTCTCCTAGGGATTTGCCCTCCTTCTGTTTTAAATCAAAAAATTATTTTGCAAATTAGCCAAAGGAGACAGGCTATAAGCTTCCTGTAAGAATCCTTCAGTGTGCCCTCTGGACTTTTTGTCTGGCTGTTCTCAAAAGTTGTGTAAGTTAAAATCTACATGGAGCATGTAAACAGCACATGTGGGGACAAACACATCTTCCATAAAAACAACAGGCATCTGCAGAGTTGCCTCAATTGAAATACACAGAATAGAGCTTCCCTGGTGGCACAGTGGTTGAGAGTCCACCTTCCGATGCAGGGTACAGGGGTTCGTGCCCAAGTCCAGGAAGATCCCGCATACTGGGGAGCAGCTGGGCCCGTGAGCCATGGCCGCTGAGCCTGTGTGTCTGGAGCCTGTGCTCTGCAACGGGAGAGGCCACAACAGCAAGAGGCCCTCATACAGCAAAAAAAAAAAAAAAAAAAAGAAAGAAAGAAAGAAAGAAAAGAAAAAGAAATACACAGAATAAATGTTTACCAATCAGAAGTAGTTTTTAGATTTTCGTGGTGAAAACAGTTTTTAGAGACCATGCTAGTGCACACCCCTTATTTCACATACGGGGAAACTGACACTAATTATTCTTTCATTCAAAGCATAATTATTAAATGTCCATAAAGAGACAGGAACTGTTCTATCCTGAATATACAAAAGAACAAAGATCAAGTGACTTATCTGAGGGCCCATCACTTGTTAGTGGTTAGCCCTGCACTAGAACTCCAGTGCCCTCATACCTTGTCCAGCATTCTTGGCAGTATCCTGCACGTTTGACTCAGAATATTTGGCAAGAGAAAGAAAAACAAATTTTAACTTCCAATGTCCTGATCAAATATTTGTCCTTTCAGTTATTCACTTATGTTTAAGGAGCAACAGAAAGTCAGTAACAGAGGGCTGACTGGCATCCTCAGTAACAGAACTGAACCACCAAATCAGCACCCAGACAACCTTGCATTGAGGCACAAAGAAAATTTGCATTTTACATATTTGTTTCATTGCCTGCACTGTACTTATGCTGCACAGAGTCTCTACAACTTGCAAAAGAGGACATGAAAGAAGAAAGAGGTAGCCCCATTTTTCAGGAAAGTGTTTCATCGTCCAAACTAAAAGTAACAACAAAAGCCAGTGAAGGAAAAATGCATTGTAACATATCGATTTATGCTGTAAGAATAGAGTAAGTCCATCAACAGATGAATGGATAAAGAAGATGTGGCACATATATACAATGGAGTATTACTCAGCCTCAAAAAGAAATGAAATTGAGCTATTTGTAATGATATGGATGGACCTAGAGTCTGTCATGCAGAGTGAAGTAAGTCAGAAAGAGAAAAACAAATACCATATGCTAACACATATATATGGAATCTAAAGAAAACAAACAAAGAAAAAAAATGGTCATGAAGAACCTAGGGGCAAGATGGGAATAAACACACAGACCTACTAGAGAATGGACTTAAGGATACGGGGAGGGGGAAGGGTAAGCTGGGACAAAGTGAGAGAGTGGTATGGACATATTTACACTACCAAATGTAAAAGAGATAGCTAGTGGGAAGCAGCCGCATAGCACAGGAAGATCAGCTCTGTGCTTTGTGACCACTTAGAGGGGTGGGATAGAGAGGGTGGGAGGGAGGGAGACACAAGATAGAAGAGATATGGGGACATATGTATACATATAACTGATTCACTTTGTTATAAAGCAGAAACTAACACACCATTGTAAAATAATTTTACTCCAATAAAGATGTTTAAAAAAAAAAAGAATAGAGTAAGTTCAGTGTGCAGTTAGTCAAAAAAACTTTCTGGGAAAATCAATCTTTAACTGGGTCTTGAAAGAAATAAAGAAAATATTGACTAAGATCCCAATCTTCCTTCATTTGTGAAAATCTTCTTAATATTTAAATATCATTTCTAATATAATATTTCACTTCTTTTCTTTAGGGGTTCTACTCATGCTTATACTCAAACCCTCTTGTTTGTCTTCCATATAGACCATTTTCATTATTTTTAACTTTGTTCATGCCTCTTCTCTTTGTTCAATATTCTCAATCCTGACATTTATATCTTAAAACTTTTTTGTTTGTTTTTGATGTCCTTGTTTGTTTGTATGTTTGTTTTCTTCAGAGTCTATTCTTCCTTGTGCTGTAAGTGGGGCTTTCTTTCTGGATGGTTTTATTTTTCCTTCTTTTCTTTTCTAAGCTGTTCCAGTCCTGGTTCAATCTCCTTCCATCCTCATGCTATATCTTACAAGCTCTCTTGAACCTCTCTATTGTTCTACCTTGTATTTTGATTTGATAGAGGCATTTCTTTTCTACTAAAAAAAAAAGATCTTGGTCATATGTTCCATCATATTTTCTAGCTGATCTGTGGTAACATTTCTGGGACATGTTCTTTCATGATGTATCATTCTCTAGTAATGTCTCATTTTTGGTTTTCCTGTTCCTTTCATCCTTTTTAAAGGTAGATTTGATGTACCTTTCTGTCTATTACTCATCTATAAATGCATAAGTTCTTCCAGGATCAGCAGTTGGTAGCAGGTTGGGGTTTCTTGTTATGACTGATGATGGGCTGAAGTATGTGAGTTCTCATAGTCATTTGTGGCCAGTATTTCCACCAGCAATCAGAGCAAGCCCCGCCAGACTTTCCATAATGCACACTCCTCTTCAAGCCACCTCACCAAAACAAGCTTCCTGCAAATCTGGGTTTGGTGTTACCTGAAACAGCTTGATTCTTTTGAGACTTTCAATTTTTAGGCAAGATCAGAACATTTACACCAGGGCAAATTATCCCTCACTGCCAAAGCAAGATTCTTCTGAGTACTCTATCAAAGCCTCAGAAATGTTGAGGTTTCCAGTCTGGCTGGTGGGAACAGGAACTATCCTGACCTTGTATGAATGCCAGGTACTCTCTCCTCTAATCATTTTGGGGGGTTCTTTCCCTGGCCTGGAGCAGTTTCCTCACAGGATGCACTGATCAGTGTTCTACTGGATCCTCAGGGTCACCCTCTGAGGGTCTCCAGCTTTCTCTCTGGGCAGCTCTTTCCTTTCTGTAAATCTGTCCTGCAAACTCTAGCCACCTAGACTCCCTAAGATTCCCAAACCAATCTCCTCAACTGAGGGTGTCCACTGTGCTTTGTCTAGATTCTCCCTCCCTACTCTCCATACTCTCAAGGCAGCAAGCTTGGGAAACTGTCGGACTTACTTCATTTGTTTCCCATCTTTCATAGATCGCTGTCCATTTTCTGAGGTCCAGACTCTTGGAAACCATTGTTTCATAAAATTTGTCTTTCTTTTCACGGGATTGATTCAGTGGAAGGGTAAATCTGGTCCCTATCACTCTACCTTAGCCACAAGGAAATGTCTTGGTTACAGGAAGTTTTTGTTTAGCCCCAACCTTCATGCTACTAAAGATTTGCTCCAAATAGTATCCAGGAGAGCGCCCTTCATTTCTGTTGTTCCAAGAGAAGAATTGCTGGGTTTGTTCCTCTGAATTCACAACTTAGGCTGGAGACCTGGGCTCTGCCTTCATTGTCTGAGATATTCACCAAGATATTCACCTCTCTCAGCCTGATCCTGTGCCGCTATTTAACCTTCACTGCACTGGCAGCCCTTCATCCTATATTGTGGTTAAGAATAACAGATGTTTCCAAGGTGTGATGTTCCGCATCTGCTTTCCATTCTCCCTTACTTGGGGAAGGAACAATTGTTTTGATTCAGGATTCCCTCCATCTGAAGTGGAGCTCCTCATCAGGTGAGGACTGTGAGTTGATATGCATGGGAGTCCCTGCACATGGCATGGAGGCTGCACACTGGGGACTCTTAAGGGGCTTTTGCTGATGATGATAGAGAAGAATGCAGGGGATCTGATAATATCTGAGGAAGAAAAAGAGAGGAGTATATGGCAAGGACTCAGAAGAGGAAAAGATGAGGTTGAGTAAACATACAACCTATTTGTTCTAATTTGAATAAAAGTCTAACTACATAAAATTAAGTATGTTTTAGCGAGATAGACATTCTAGAAATGTTTAAATAACCATCCAGATAATAGTGACAAGATGCAGGCCAGGTAGATTAAAGGAAGAAGAAAGACATCTAGGAAAACAAAGCATATGAGAATGCAAACATGGCACACAATATTTGTCTGTATTTCTCAAAAACTCAGTAAAAGAAGCAGCTTTCCTCCTTTGCTAACTGACACTCCTTATCTTGGCTTCTATGAAGCATTCACTAATGGAAATAAAAATGAACCAAAACTTAGAAAAATGTGATAATGTCAACTATACTCAAGGGAAAAATATAATTACTTAGTCATTTTAATTACACATGCAGAGTAAAGCAATTGCTTGCAATTTACTGCAGTATGCTGGAAACAACTTAATATTAGTAAATATTTGTGAGAAATCACTTTGTAAATTTTAATTACTTAACAAAAGCAATAAAATAATTTTTAATTAAAAAGTATGTACACCCATAAGTAAAATGACCCTTTGTATTCCAAAATAGCAGCTTCTGTTAGAGATGAAGGGTAACATTTCTGAGTCCCTAATTATGTATAAATTGTGAGGGAGAAAAAGAGCTAAATACCATATTGTCTCTTTCCAATGGAAAACTAGGAAATAAAATTGTTAAAGAAAAAAAGGAGGGATTAAAATCATCATTTTTTTTTTTTTTTTTTTAGATATTCTCTTCATGCCTTATAAGGAGCACTATCATTTTTTAATTCTGATAAAGGTGACAATCCAGAGTACTGGGGATTGCTAAGGCTAATCTATAACCTTGAAGTCCTAAATACTACTTCTCTGCTCTTACCATCATGTCGGTCTCCATTGGGCTAACTCATTATAATTCTTAGTGAATGAATAATTGGTATTTTCTTACTGGAAATAGCAACCAATTTGTGGGAAGTAGTACTGATGATGTTTTCAACAGACATAAATATTTGTGTGATTCTTATTAATAATTCCAACCCCTTATCAGCTGTA
Organism: Hyperoodon ampullatus; assembly: GCF_949752795.1. NCBI lineage: Eukaryota > Metazoa > Chordata > Mammalia > Artiodactyla > Ziphiidae > Hyperoodon > Hyperoodon ampullatus. Next base: position 53,737,338 of record NC_136926.1, on the reverse strand, counting down.
ATTGGAAAACAATAACTTTCAAGAGGTGAATTAGTACCCTGCTTTCCCTATATGTCCAGAGGAGATGGTTAAGTGGGATGACCTTATTTTGCAATCCCAAGAAACCTAGACTGTTCTGACATCACTAATATGGCTATAGCAAACCACATAATAAAGCAATTTTCCCTATTTCTCATTCAGTTACTCAAAATTCTGTCCCTTACTGGTGTATGTCAAATCTCCCTCATTGTTAACACAGAAAACTCATAGAGTGGAATTATTCTAGTCCTGAACACAAGTTTTATAACTAGGTTCTCTACTGATTTTTTTTAAGTTTCTGAAATCCTGGGTAAAAGTTTCATTGTATCTTATTCCTTCTTGATAGAGCCCTGCAGTAGCAGAGGCCTGGGTAGGCAATGAAGGAGAGGAAGAAAAGGACATTCTCTAAAGCAGACTTGTTTTCTGAGAGATGATTTACCAAATGACCTCCTTGGCCACAGTTCCCCAACTAATTTCAATCTGAATAGGGGAATAAGGTCAGACACCACCAACAATGTACACCAGAGTCATTCCTCTGATAACAGCAAACTAAACCTGGGAAGGAACACATATCAGCCTGAAAAATTCATGAAGATTCGAATCTGCTGCCTAATTAGCCACAGTGGTTGATACAGGAAAAAAAAATAGCCCACAACTAACAATGTCAAATTAGGGGCATTTCCTGGACCTTTTTGCTGAATGGCTGAATTGATTGAAATATCCAATGACCAGTTAAATACATGCATCCATGTCCACAAGAAAGTTTTTCTGATTATACCCAAACTTGTGAGTATGGGTGACTCACATAGCATGAATTTAAGTCAAACCCACTGTCAAGCAATATATATATGTTTATGAGATAAGAAATAGTGATGTAAGTTTCAATTAAATGTGAATCAAGAGCAACAGAATTACTACACACACAATTTCCCCTGGGACTGGAAATATGCATTCTGTCCAATTTTCTCACCTATGTATTAATCCCCTTCCTTCACACACACACACACAGAACATATAAACCTGTGGTTGAACATTTCTGGTGAAATGTATAACTATACACCACAAATATGTTAGCTGCCTTATTCCAAACAAGTCCTACTCCTCTCCAAAATCTTCAGCTTAGCGATCCCCTAGCAACCTTAACAGATGGTCAATGAGGAGAATAAGAGTCTTTATAGCTACTAAAAACTTGGAGAACTTGGACAAGAGTTGGCACATGGCAGACTTCTTCCCTTCTTCTCTTTGTGTGGACATCCAAAAACTGAGGAGGGAAGGGGAATTTTCTGAGAGAAATAAAGTATTTATAAGAATTAATGGTGACTATTAGGAGAGTATTTTATTAAGATTTCCTTTCCCATGTGGATTGGCAACAGATCTGGTAAGACTCAAGGGTCCTGGTACAAGTCCAAGTGTACATTTGGCTTGGGATCTAGAGAATTAAAAACTGTCAAAGGGCAGCGGGAAACATCAGAGAAAATAAAACGAGGAACAAGCTACTTACCTCTTGTTCTAGGCTCTAAACTCTATAGAGCAATAAAGGGAACTTTGAAGTTTCCTTCCCCATACCCAGAACGACTCACCTTGAAAAAGAGAGAAAGGCCTCCACCCAGGAAGAGAAAATACGTATTTTCTGCAGACAATCACATCATATCATCTCTGGGGAAACAACTTAATGAAGGATGGATGAACCGAGTGCACCAAAACCTGGAAAGGAGAACCATATTTCATTATTGAACTGTTATAATTGTTAAAGTTTCATTCTGAGTCATAATTGACTTCCCTGTAATGCACACCTACTGGTTATTAAAGAAAATGCATTATGGGATTTTCCTGGCAGTCCAGTGATTAAGACTCTGTGCTTCCACTGCAAGGGACATGGGTTCAATCTCTGCTTGGGGAACTAAGATTCTGCATGCCGCATGGTGTGGCCATAAATAAATAAATAAAAATCATTGATGAGATATTTTTAAAAATAAAGAGAATCTGTATGTATCTCTATAGCTATAGATAATATATGTATATATTATAATGCATACACGTAAACACACATACGTATATATGCTAAATAAACTATGTTAAGTGTTGAAAGGAAGGATCCAAGACAAAGAAATATGTGTGAGTTTATCTGGATTTGTGAGTCCAGAAATCAATTTGTGCAAATAAGACGTACATGTGAAGTATACCTAATAACATAGCCCAAGAAATAGTTCCCAGTATGTGGGATGGATAGTAAGTGAAGCAAGAATTGATAGCAGAGCATGATAATTTCTTGTGTTTTTTTTAAAGTCTCTTGGAGATATCTAAAGGATGATGAGGTTTAATTTAATGGATTAGATGGAAAAAAATGTGGCAGAGGGACGATCAGCATGAGAAAATGTGTACAGGTGGGTGTGTAAACACTTCTTTGTAGGTTAGTGAATAACATATCCTTGGTTGCCTAAATGAGGGGTAGAACTAAAGTACACTCTGCACGGACCAATTAGAGGGCTCCTGACCCTAACCTGAAACTTACCTTTTCTGGCCTCCCACTGCTCTACTCAGGAGCTCACCTGGATATCAGAGGGAAGTGGCACATGATGGGCCACACAAGCCCCAAATTTTTGCTCAAGAAATATGCTTGCATTTGACCATGACCAATGATCCTGCAGTGGTCAGCATGCAATTATGCTTGTTTATTGATATACCTTGTAGCCTGTCCTAGGTTCAGTGCTATCCCCTCAAGGAACCACTTTGCACACATTTTCACTTGACTATCAGGCATTACAGAGTTCTAATTGTTCCCACGTTGTGTCAATGTTGAAGCAAGCTTTTGAAGAGCCTTCTGTATAATAATGTTGATATTTAACACCTTTGCACTAAGACAAAATGTTCCTTTTGGTTGCATTTTAGGAAATCCCAGGTCTCTGGTTCTGCCATCTGTTCAAGATAAGGTATAATTCCATCACTTTGGGGTACTTGGGCCTCCCCCTGGTTATCTCTTGAATTAGAGCCCATCTGGAAGCCAATTCACGGCTGTGCTTTCTGTAGATGCAAGAAGAATAGCTTTCAGGAAAAAGCTAAAAAAAAAAAAGTGTCATTTGTCTGCTATGGTATTCACCAATTGACCTTTCTATTCTGTTATAGATATTCTAAAGTTACAATTTTAGCTTTTGTATTCTTTCTTCATGTACCATTAGAAATTCAAAGGAAAGAAAAAAGGAATAAAAATAACTTTGTCAGAACAAATCCAATTTTGTTTTAGTCAAGCATTTTCATAAAAATAAAAGAATTTGATGAAGAACCTTTAATAAATATAGTAATCACTATCTAAAAACAATAGAAGAAAGATTAAATGTCTTATTTAGTCAAGACCAAAGGAGCTCTGGTTTTTGTTGTTGTTGTTGTTGTTGTTGTTGTGGTTTTGTTTTGTTTTGTTTTGCAGTACGCGGGCCTCTCACTGCTGTGGCCTCTCCCGCTGCAGAGCACAGGTTCCGGACGCACAGGCTCAGTGGCCATGGCTCAAGGGCCTAGCTGCTCTGTGGCATGTGGGATCTTCCCGGACCAGGGCACGAACCCGTGTCCCCTGCATCGGCAGGCAGACTCTCAACCACTGCGCCACCAGAGAAGCCCCAGAGCTCTGGTTTTTATCAGTCTATCATTGACAAGTATCAGTGATGATGACTCCTCCTCAGAATCCTCTCCATTGCTCATGCCGTTCCCTCTTCTGAAATATCTTCTCTTCACTTTCCTCCATTTCATCTATTCTGTATCATGTAACTTACAAGGTTCTCCCTGGGTAAAGTTCTAGTTGCCCCTTTCAATCAAGTATGAGATCTCTGTCCTCAACCAGGGATGATTATTCAGATCATGCTTTCAATACTTCATATTCTTATTTACTCCAAAATATTGACTGAACACAGACTATGTACTACACACAGTTTTAGATGTTGTTCACCATCTTCCTAAAGTTTAAGGTTATTTGTATCCTGGGTTTTGAAAGTTCCTTAAAGGAGGGATCACTCATTTATCTTTGGATCTTCTGCACACTCATTGTACTTAGAAGGGGCTTAGTTAATCTCTGTTAATCAAATGGAATGTAATTCTACAGCAACCATTTCTTCCTTCCTTGGAGGATTCTCTTTCATAAGATTAGTCCTTGGTTCTGTTATTATGAGCAGTTACTTTGCCCTGGCATGGAGAGCTTTTTTTCTTCCTCAAGAGAGCAAATGAGTACACTATACCTTGGGGATGTTGAGAAGACCCTCTTGGCTAGATCATTACTGCAAATGTCCATGAATTGGTTTCCAGGGCTTTGTGATCCTCCTAATATAGTGTATTCCCTTGCTTCTTTTCCATAGATTCTCTAAGGCATCCACAATCCCCCAACAATGAAGAATGTAGCAAAGGGAAGAGTTCTTAATTCTGAGAAAAAAAGTTACTGGATCACAGCATTGTCATTTAACTACTCTCAGAAGTTTCTCCAAAGCATTACTTTTCAGACTGAGGGATTCTAGTCTGCCCTGGAGCAATGAAAACACAGTGGTCATTGGCAGAAAGGGGAAAGAGCCAACTGTGATCTCTGGGAAGTTAGGTAGCATTTCCACTGTGTTCACTCTCTTTTGAGTGAACTGTGATCAGTTTTGGAGATTGTGCTTGGTAGACTCTCACTGCATAATTTATTTAACAAAAATGAATGAACGAAAAGGAGAATGAAGTCCGAGTTTTGTGAACAGTGACAATATCATCTTGGAACAAGATTATCAACCAGAGCTTGGCAACTTTGACCTGCTTTTGGCTTCTCTGCACTTCCTGAGCCCATGCAATCATCATCATTACAAATGTTGATATTTGTTGGTATCGTGCAATGCAACACCACCTTCACTCTGTGTACATCTCCACATTAGAGGTTTTTCATAAATGAGAAGGGAGGATTTTCACTTTTTTTTTCATTAGCCTCAGAGTTCTTGGTGTAGGCTGGGCACAAAAAGATGGGCTGAAATGAACAGAAGTCAACTGTTCCTGTAAGGATGCATGAAGCCCAGCTACTCTACAAAATCTCTCAGACCCTTAATATCCTGAAATGCACCAGCTGTATCTTTCTCATAGTATGTAGCCCCAGGCATCAATTGCTATTTCTTTCAAGGAAGACATCTTGTCAATCATATTTTTCCCCAGATCCCCCAAACAATATCAATTCAAAAAAGAACTCAGAAAGGACAGCATATGCACAAAATAAAATAAATGATTATATGTCATGGCCTCCTCCTTCCATATTTTGTTATGAATATAGTTGTGTAAACATAAATATCACTAATTAGCATAGGGTGAGGTAAAAGCAAGCCTATTTGTTGTTATTTGTTGGTCTTCTCCAAACCCCAAGATTTCCTGCTTAACAATAAACCCTGATTCAAACCTGTCCCCCAAATCCTGCATCTAAACCTTTAGAAGTTACCTTGTAGAAATTCATGATTCCTAGCATTTGACTTAGCCTGTTAGTTTGAAAGCTCTTTGGGAACTGGGACTTTGCATTAGGAATCACTCTATTTCCCATACATCTTTTTCTCACATAAGATCTTATGAATTTTTGGATTGATAAATAAATCTTTCAATGTGTTTATCCCCTTCAATTTAAGAAAATGGAATCTTGGTAATGAAGTAGGGACCTAGATGGAAACCTGGAGTCAAGCAGGGACATCTCGTCATGTAAGAAGCTGTATTATGCTCACTGCTCCAAAGCTGTGATGCCAGATTGTGGTGATGGCCACATGGATACTGGGCCTTCTTTAAGGAAATGTCACCCCAACAGGAAAAAAACATAAAGTGTACTTCCTTTGCTTCCTTTTTTGAATTAATTTGTCTTCCATAGAATCTTTCCTTAGATTCTGTCCAAGTGCAGCTAATCCATGTGGTGGATTTCCTTAGCCATTATGGGTGTCAGGTCTTATAAAATGAACTTTCTGAAAGCAAAGGAAGCAATATCTTCCCACCTCCTATTTAGACAAACACTCTACAAAAGACTTACAGAAAAGACTTACAGAAAAACCAACTCCTCAGGAAGATGGATGAGGGACCAAATGACAGTCCTTTAGAGAAAGAGTCAGGCCTAACATACTTCATACCTCATTGGATTCATCCAAAAGCAAAGTATTTGGAATTCAGGAAATCCTAGGAGTTTGGGATTAATAAAAAGTGACGTGAATAACTGGTGAATGACACATCCATTGATAGTAAAAACGGGCCAAATTCTATTAACAAGGACTGTGTATTAATAAAAATGTCACTGTGGAGTGTGGGGAGTTAAAAGGTCATTTATAAGTAAACAGGGTCAGAGAATTCTGCCAGGAATAGGAAAGCTAGAATTTTCCAGAAAGGTGTAAAGATGTAAATATGTTAGAACAGCCAATGAACCAAGCTATCCAGAAGATACTCATGAGAAAAATGCAAAATAAAAGTGAGCAGTACAATGTTATCCACCAATAACATACAAGTTCATAAAAACAAAAGTGCAAAAACAATACCTATTTGGCTTTGTATTTTTTTTTTCTTGAGAATTATCCCTCAATTCCATTTGTTGATTTTTTTAAAATGAAGTTGATGATCTTTCTAAGATCTTTGTAAGACTCTATGACTGGAACATAAGACATTCAATAATTTTTATTATTTTTTAATTGATTAATTAATATTAAGGCAAAGGAAAGTCCCGCTCATGTTAAAATTTTCTTGAATAATTTATTACTATGTTAAAAATTTGAGTGGGTTATAGCATTCAGAGTTTTCTTTTGCCTGCATCAAATGACTTCTACAACTGATAGGGCTTAAAGACCAGTAGGAAGTCTTAAAATAATTTAAGGAGGTCTTGGTATTTACTTAAGTAAATATCTTTAATTTCTTAGGACTCCAATAGCTTTATAGATCTGGGGTAATACATCCTGTTCTGTGTATATTATATGTATCATAATAGAGACTGCACCAAAAACTGTTCAAATATTGTGAACACTGAAAGTATTACCATCATCATCACCAAAAGAAATATAGACCCCAGTAAAAAGCTAGTTTTTAAATATATATATATCACTTCTCACACTTGTTATTTCTGGTTGTAGAAGCCTGGCATATCCCTAATCTTACCCCAAGGACATGTGCCCACATGTCTCTGATACGGCCACCCAATACAACCCACACCAAGGCCACACTTTTGGTGCTCTCTGATGGTGTTTTTCTCAAGAACAGCATGAATATATGTAGTCATCATCCCGCCTCAAAAGTAAGCATTTGCATCATGCTGACTGGATATGACACCCTACTTCACCTCCTCGCAGAAGCTGTATGATCTTCTGATACTATTAATTGGTGTCCTGTAACTGACCATCAACAGAGCTATAAGTCAGACACGGGAGGACTTTGCTGCAGTTTAGCATCCACTGATAGTGAGGGCAGAAATGCATGTCCCCCTTCATGGTTAAAGTAGTACGAAAGCTGAGCATGAATGACCAATGGGTCAACACCTTGGTTGAGTACCTGTCCTGTGCCTAATGTGGAGGCCAGACATATAGGAAAGATACAGCCTTATCCTTCAAGACCTATACAGTCTAGTTGAGAAGTCAAATATAAACATATGAACATTAACACAGAGCTTAGATTTTACCCTCATGAATTGATTTGGATGGCCCAGAAAACAGATGATAATGGAATTCAGGAAAAGTAAGCTGAGGGTTTCAGTAATAAGGGAAGTTTCATGGAAAGAGTTGAGCTTGTGTTGTGCCTTAAAAATGACAGGCGGAGTACCTGGATGTGGAAGTTGGAATAGGAAGTGAGGATGCTGACCCATACCAAGCAGATGGACTATGTGGGGAATAGTGAGATAATGAAAGGTCTTGACATCTTGTCAAAGGAGTTTAGACTCAGTGCAGCTGGAAGTAAAGACCCACTAGAGATTTGGAGCTGGAGAATAGCCTGACGATATAAAACAGCCGAAAATACAAAACAGCAATCAGTCTGGGGCTTTTCCCATGGGTACAGCGAACTGAGGGATTAATTCAGGTATGACAGACCATTTTCCACAGCCTCTGAAATATACCCAAGATCTCTGATGCACAGAGATCCACAACACTGTGTCCAGTTCAGGCTTGTGTCTAAGTCCAAACCATAAGAAAGAGCTCCCTCAGGAGCTAGTTGTTAAGGAGAGAGAAAGCTGTGGATATTTAAAACAATTAATGGGGATTATATTTAATCCTCAAATTAGACAACCTTGAACTGTTGAAAATTTACAAAAATACACCTGTTCAGAATTTGTGATAATTACTCCAGAGGAAACTAACTTTTGCCTTTGGGAAAGGCACAGTTATTAAAAGCACGGACTTTAGAACCAAGGCATTTAGGTTTGGATCTCAGTTCTACCACTTACTATCTGTGTGACCTTGGATAAATTTCTTAACCTTCTGGGCCTCAGTTCCCCATTTGTAAAATGGGAATTATCATCGCACTTACCTTAAAACAGTGAGAGTTAAGGACATACAAAGTGCTATATAAGTATTTGTTACTATTCAAAAACAAGTAATATGGGAAAAAAGCAGAATTTTCCTATCTAATCCATTGAAGAGAGGCTATTGTTTTAAGAAATTTAGATCATTGATTGTAGCAGTGTCTATCAACATGGGTGGGTGGAAGGAAGTAATGCAGATTTTGTCAACCAGAAGCATTTAGCAATGTCTGGTGACATTTTTGGTTGTCACAACACGGAGGCAGAGATATGGGGGCTGGAGGAACTACTGTCATCTAGCGGGCAGAAACCAGGGATGCTTCCAAACATTGTACAATGCACAGGAAAGATTCCCACATAACAGAGAATTATCCTTCCCAAGATCTTAACAATGTCAAGGTTCAGGATCCCTGGATTATGATGTGCATGTGTTGCTATTCATTACAAGCAAGAAATCTTCTTGACAAACATCATAGCAGGGTAGGGACAAAAGGAAAGTCCTGAATCCAACACTCCATACAATTCTTGCACCCTTTACTTTCCTCTGCTAACCTACATTAAAACCATGGTTACTGATTAAGGTTTCCTATCGCAGGCTGTAAATAATGATAGAGTAAACAAGGAGTGAAAATTGGGGAAATATTTCTTTTTTTAAGTGAGTCCATCACTATGTGCTAACATCATCAATATTTCTACCTCTGCACCAAATGGAGTATGTTGTAGGGAAGGGGATGGAGTCCCTCCTCCCAGGAATATTCTCTTTGGTTGAAAAACCAAGAGTGACACTTAGAAACTTCTTAGAGTGCCTCATACAAGTGTGTATGACCGAGATTGAGAGCACAGCTTGTGGCCTTCACAGAGGCAACCAAGTCCAAGTAGAGCTTGACAAATGAATGAGATTCAGATGGATGAGGGAAAGGACATTCTCTTGGATGGTGCTGGGTTATCAGAAACATGGCAGTGGGACTATTCAGGTGTCTGGGAACAGTGAGGAATTCTCTCTGGAAGGTCTGTTTCAGGAGCTGGAGATAAGGGGAAACTTGGCGAGAAAAGGAAATAAGTTTGGATAAAGATGTAGACAGTTAAGGCATTTGTATCTGTCCCTGATGGTTGTGGGGAAATATATGTCCAAGTTCTTCATGCAAGGAAACAACAAAAGGAAAGAGGTGTTTAAAAGACTAAGCTATATCAGCTTGAAGGTAGACTTCAAGGAAAGAACAGGGGTGCATCATGCATCCTGCCCCAGCTATGAGTTGAGGAGAAGGGCTTCTGCCTTGGAGACTAGTGCATAAAGCACAGGCTGCTGTATCAACGTGCTTCCTGGGAAAGGTGCTGTTTAACCTAGCAACAGTTTTAAGTTTGTACACATTTGTATGCCAAGATGTGCTACCACACAGTGCCATTTACAAACAGCACCATGAGCCCAGCCTTTAGCTTAGGGTGGATATTCATGTTTACTTAGCTATCTGGGCTTTTTTTTTTTTTTTTTTTTTTGGTTACTAAATTATACATGTAAATCAATATGTATCTTGAATTTACATACCAAATGCAAATGGTGTGACTGTCACTTTTTCTCCTGTTCCATATTTGTTCTCTGCAGAATGAATACCATATGCACCTTCAGTGAATCACTTAGGTCCTTTGCCCTTCTTGCTTCTCAGAAAATTATCCTGGGTAAAGTAGGGAGAAGAGTTCTCAGAGCATTCCAAAGAGCAAAGCAGTGAGGCCTTTCTGCACTTGGCCAACCAGGAGTCAAGAGACAGATAGTTCATGTAAATGGAGGAAGCATGGTCAATATCAGACAATATGGGTAGTTGTAGCCACTACAAGCCTGGGAATGAATGCCCTACTTAAAGACATTAAGTTGAAAAAGAGAATTAAAGCTGCTGGGCTGTGGGGAACAGAACTGGCCACAGGGCCCAGGAGCTACTGCTTGACTGTCATTGTCAAATGCCATATGTGCAGTCAGTAAAGATGTAGGACTCAGGCCATAATCACTCAGAGGCATCTATTCCCCTGTGCCCCAATGCCCTTGCCAAAGATAGTAGTCCTGGACCCCTTGTACAATGGCTCTCTTCTCCTTGGCTGACGTGCCAATCTTGTGAGGGTCCATGACCCCAGCTGGTCTCTCCAGGTAGGGTCCAGGGCCTTTCTCTTTCTATTTTACAGCCCATCCACATTTGAGTCTCAGATGGCATGGCTCGTTTGGCCTTCTGATTACTCAATTCAGTGGTTACAATTCAAACTCCATCCAGAAATTCCCCTTAGAAAATCCTGCTCTACCATTACTGGAAAAGAATCAAGTAGACCCCAAGATATGACTGTGGGAAATATTTTGGAGCCAAAAAGCAAATTAGCTTCCGCCTGTTGCCCTCTTCTAACTCTACTTCTGAAATTCCACCCTGCTATTTCTGACATTGTCCCCCACTTATTATGTAAAATAATTTCTACTATTACCTGAATTAAATGGGCAAGAATAATTCTAAGGTTTTTACAAAACTAAATTTGAGTTTGATCCTTTTCATCAAATCTCATTGCTTTTTTTTTTTTTTTTTTTTTGCCAGTTCAGTACAATTTCCCATTAAGAGCTATCAAATTCAATCAAGGTATTCATTTCTTATGGTTCATCTTTCCTGAAATTCGATGCTCTTCTCTCCTTCTCAATGAACTTTGCTAACTACATGCATAGAGTTGTCATTCAATTCTGGTTACATCAAACTGATGTGTTCCAAGTCTTTCTTATCCAAGATAGAAGAAATAAGACCTTAATCATTTCCAAATGGAAACAAAGTTCTCTGGTCTTTGACAGCCGTGCTGTGCCAGCATCATAGATTCTCTTGTCGTTCCATCCAACCTGTGGAAAGAGCTCCATTCCTTTTCATTCTGACCCTTCCATGTTTCTCACTTTTTGAAGGGATGCCCTGGGAATCCCATTACATTTGAAGTGCAGTGACTAATTTTAAAGACTGAAACATTTCATAATTCTCAACTTCTACCTTCAAGGATGAGAGTTAATGCTCAGAATAACCTAAGATAACTTGAGCTATGTTTATTTAACTTACTTCCTCCATACCCACATACAAATATATCACTTTTTGGTGCTAGGAGAGCAAGCAAACCAAAGTCATTCTAATGGAACAACTAATGAGCTGATGCTATCTGCCAGCCTCTTTAAAATGCTGTTCTCTTCCTGTTTTGCATTTGTTGGGTTATAATTTTAAATTACATATGCTTCCCCAACTCTCCTCACCCCACCTCTCGAGAGCTTTCCTTTCTCCCTTTCTCTCTGTCATCCAAGAATCACATTTCTTTAGGGATTGATAGTAACTCACATGTTTATTACATGTGAGCACACACACACACACCCATACACACACATAAAGCCATAATTCAGGACCAGGTGATTTCAAATTTTAGATTGAAAAAGGCATGTGTGTGAATGCACAAACTCTCCTTTTTGCATATATGTGCATACATACATTCATCCTGTATTGCCTTTCTTCAAAATAACTTCTTGAGCTTCAATTTCCTGACATTTAGAATTCTTTTTTTCCTAGGGATTCTTTGTTTCCTAAGAGATAAGGGTTTTTTTGTTTGTTTGTTTGCTTAAACAAAATCTTCAGGGTCTGATGAAGGTGCATGATGAAGCTTCCTAATTTGGAAAATAGAAAAACTTATGATGTGTTGAGGAAAATGGTATCTTATGGATGGGGCTATTATACCTCCCATTTCCCCTGGACAAGCTTGATTTTCAGCTGTTATCCTTTATCATTTTTAGTAGCTCCTCTTTTACTCTCAATAGTTTCCTGGTTTGGACCATAAATTATATGGTCAGTGTTATGCTTAGCTCTTATGTGCAGTGTAATTACAGTTGCTGATGAAATGTGTTTGTTGAAATAATAGAGTATACAAAAATGAAGAAACTCTAGATTTTCTTCAGAGTGGGAAGAACATTTCAGAAAGGCCAAGTCTAGTCCAGATTGGAAAGTAAGCCAATAATCTCTATGCCCAACGCTAAGCAGTCACCCTTGTTTAAGCTACCTTTGACCTCTGCCAATTATCCCCATATACCCAGGATCTTCATACTAGTCCCTGACTTTCCTAGTCAACTTCCAACTTTGTTATTTCTAATCATACTAAAATATAGTGAAAAATTCTTGGGCCTAACACCAAAGTCAAATAGTGTCAGAGAGTTTTCCAAATTCAGAGTTCTAGTGAACAACAGAATGAGGATTTGGATCCAAGACTCTTGACCTCAGGTTTCGTGGTTGATCTACCGCCTTGTGAATGCTTAATCTCAGATGAGTTTTCCCAGCGTGTAACCCCTCGACATGGTGGTTTCTGGAATTGAGTATCTTATGTCGCTCATCTCTATTGTCTCAACATAGTCAACAGAGGTTCATTAAGCGCCTTGCTGTGTCAGAGCTTTGCACCTACTCCTCGGGAGTGTGTGTGCGTGGGTGTGTGTGGGTGTGTGTGTGATTGTTCAGCTATCACCCATCAGGAATCAAGACACAGGAAGGGACAGATGATGTGGATGAACAGAGTATTTGCTATTCAAGACCCAGCTCACTCCTCTCCTTTGTCTGTGACCATTCAGCCCACAGAAAGCTCGAGCTCCACTAACAAAGCACTCTTGGTCTAGAGCTCTAAGACTTAAGATATAAGGGCTTAGTGACATCTTTTATATTTCATCATTTTCCATGTGCTTATGTGACTCCCTGATTGAACTGCAAGCTCCTCAAGGGCAGGGACAAGGCTGTCCTTTCAGAAGTTATCAAAGGGCTGGACATACAGAAGTTGTTGAATCAGTTTTGGCTGATGACCACTCTACACCATGGGGATGAAACCCTAGAGTTACTTGCTTTAGGGAATTCCCTGGAAGTCCGGTGGTTAGGACTATGCGCTTCCACTGAAGGAGGCATGGATTCAATCACTGTTCAGGGAACTAAGATCCTGCAAGCCACATGACGCAGCCAAAAAAAAAAAATGTTATCTGCTTTAGTAAACTCATATCAGCTTCAACGAAATGGAAATGCCACCTAAGTCAGCTTCTTAGCCACTGAGTAAGAGTGTAAAATAATCTTTGCACACTCAATATCATGGAGTTCATCAGATATCAAAGGTGGAATGGACTTTACAGATTGTCTAACCACAATCCTTTGCTTACAGATGAAAACTAGGCTGACAGATGTGAAATGACTTGTTCAAGGACACGCCACAAGTTGGTGGTGCAATTGAATCCTAGAATGGACACTGATGTCACCTCCCCTTCTGCCAACTCCCCTGGAAGCCGAGCCCGCCTTTCAGGAAAGAGACTCTGAAGCAGAATATCAATTTCCTAGTCAGGGAGTTTTTGATTTGGCCATGAAATAGAGGTTTGTGCTCCCTCAATATCATTTCTTGGCTTTTTTTCTTGTAATTTTAGGATTATTTTTCCCCCGAGTCATCTCCAGACCTGTAATCTCCCAAACTGCTTGTCCACAATCACTCCAGCTCTCCACACGGGGGACTCCTCCATGGAGTAGCTGCCAAAAATCAAAGAATATTCTTCACAGCCTCTTCTGCCAGGATAGATCTCCAGACCCTGCTCTCCCCACTCTTCACCCCCTCCTTTGGATTCTTACCTCGCCTTTCTCTCCATACTCACTTCAGGGCCATTCAGCATTGTGCGTGTGTGTGTGATTAGTTTCTTCCTCTCCCCTCCTCCTTCCTCTTTGCTTCCTCCTTCCTCTCCCTCGCAAGCAAGCAGACTTTTGTGCTCAGAAGTGCTGTACCCTCCCTGGCTCCAGGCTTTTCACAGCAAATTCCTCCTTCCTAACCCTCAACCTAAGAGTCCCCTGTCCCTCACCCTGCCCAGGAGTTCCTTGACTATTTCTTCCAGGACATGATCCCCTCCTTACTGACCAAGAAGCTCCTCTCCAGGGAATTTCTTCTAAACAATCAAATTGAAAATCATTTGGGGTTATTGGTTGTCTTTTGCTTAGTTGCTTTACATAACATTTGGTAAAACTATACTATTGTTTATAATTTGGAGTACATTTCTTACAGTGTATGTGGTAATCTTTATAAAAAGTATTTGGATTATCAGTCTAGTGGTCCATATCACAACCCTGTATTATAAAATTGTACTCAAGGTGGAATTAGATTAAATTTTGACTCACATGCCTCAGGAATGTGGTTTCCGTACCACTTTTAGATTCTATAAAAGATGCTATTGCAGTACAAAAATTCTGACATGAGCCAGCATTCTGGACAAGGTAAGGTATGAAATTTAAATGTTAAAAAGAAATATACCTAAAATGGCAGCTTATTAAAGAGAAAGAGAAAGGAGTTAAAGAGAGACTATTTGTGCACATTAGCTATTCATTCTTACAAAGAGAAAAAAGAAAGATAAATTGTTTTACAAGGTACCAAGCCTGTCTTCACACAGTCCTCAATGTCCTCCCTCAACATGATGAGGTCCTTGGCCATATGTGTTCCTCGCACCCTCCGTCCCGCGTTAGCTGTTACCCACTTCAAGGTGACCCTTTGTCTTCTGCTTGCTCAAGGCACATCATAATCATTCCTTCTCTCTTTTCCTGAAGATACTTTCTCAATCTTGGCTTTCATTATTCCCCCATTTCAAAGCTGAAGGTTTTCTGAACAACTGAGTCAAAGCCCTTTCTTCCCTCTTTCATTCCTTCCCCAAAGGTCATAACTTTTCCTCCACGCCAGGCCTCAGGAGCTTCTTAGCCATAATTGCCAGCTTGCCAGGTGCAAGATAACCAGTGTGTGTGTGGCTGATTTCAAACAACACCCTACCACCTTCATCTAATCAATCACTTGGGAGGGCAAAGCGTCTTCCCACTTGTTGGTGGACCACATATGGGCGCACTCTTCGCACTGTCCTCCTTTAGTAATTACAAGGTAATAATACAAGGGAAACCCTGCCTTCAAGCAGCTTACAGATTAGGTAGAGAAAAGTCACATACACATGGAAAAAGCACACAGAAGAGAGAAGTACCAGCTAGAGTACAGAACAGTATAGACAGTGAGGTCTAGAACATGGAGAGAAGAAAATGATCCACATAGGAGAAATGGGCAGGAAAGGCTGAATGGAGTTGGGGCTTCAAGGCTGTTGGCTCTCAGAACAAGTGACTTGTTAACCTGCCCAGAAAGTGCAGGAGAGCCTAATGCCATGCTCTCCATGGCAGCCTTCCTCCTGGCACCACCTGGCAGACTTGGGAAAGCCACAACAGCCAAGTACAGGCAGAAGGAGTTTTGGGGGTTAATGAGTTTTGTTAGTGTGTTACTTTAATTGCTGTCATTATTTCTGTATATACGCCTAGAGGCTCGCAGTGAATGCATTTTATTATTAATATTAAGCATTTTGTACAGCACTCTCTGTTTTCAAAGTGCTTTACAATCATTAATTAGTTATTCCTCCTGACACCCTGTTGAGGTGATCCAGGCCTTATTCACTCCCCTGCTCACTTATAAATGGCGGCCCAGTGTGTTGAGATTAAATGACTTGGCCAAGGTCACCAGGCTCATCAGGGAAATGTTGGGATTAGAATACCCCTGTCTCCCTTCAGGCTGGAGCTGACACTGTGAGACTCAGCAGTGTCCTTGGATGGAGCTCATAAATGTTACAATAAATAAATAAATGGAGCGGAGGCACAAAAAAAAATGGCTCCAAGACCTCATGGCTAAGGCCTGGGGACACCCCTGTCACAATGGCATGGAACTGGAAATTTCTGAGAGAAGACACAAACTGAGCTTTTGTCCTAACATTGCCTTCATCTCCTCGGAGCCTGTTTTAACGGGTCCTCCCGGAGACCCTCATTGTCCTTGTCGTTGGCTCCTTTGAGTGTCCTTTTCACATTCCTTTTTAACTCTGAAGGCATTTACTGCCCCAAAGGGCCCCAAGATGTATAATAACACGGTGATGACTGGAAGAACAGCGTGTCAATTTAATTTGAACCAATTTGACAAGTCTGATACACTTTCAGGACAGCGGCCCACCATACGATGACACAAGGCTTCTCTTGTTAGGTTCTCAGCCTTGCTATTTCTCCTGCAGGTAATTACCTCTGATCAAGAGACCAATTGTAAACGCATTACGTTTTGCTGACAATACAAAGCTGAGGAGAAGCAGGAACTCCAGTTTGAGAAGCAAGGAAAATGCAACACGCTGTGCTTCCCTCTCTAAGCTGGGATGCAGCAAATAAAATTCAGTATTGACAAATGAACTTTAAAGCCATTGGCCAGGGAGAGGGCAGGTGGGAAGTGCTGACCTGCCAAAGAACATTTTCTGAAGGTGTCCCTGAACCGCACTGTTGGGAAAATCAGAGAGGGGATCGTTAGAGCCAAGAGCCTCTAGGAGTTGTCTTTTTATTTTAAAATAACGCATCAGTGTGGAAAAGAGGATTTTTTTCTCCCCCACTTCTTTCCCGACACCTGCCCACGCCCACTCTTGGATACTTCTGCCAATTGGAGTAGCTCTTGAAGATATTTTCAAGGGATTAGTGATCAAAGTCGACATCCTGTAAGGAAATAGAGATTTTCTAAAAGCAGGAGTACCCGATTTAAATCCCCTTATGGCAGATGTTTTTTAAAGGAAAACCTGTTTCACCTCAATGCGGGCAGGACAAGCCCAGCCTTGATTTATGCTCATTACTCTCTAAATCTTCCTTTCGGATGCGAGAGGGGATCATGACTGTTCAGTTCGTAGCATATTTCTCACTTTCATTTTGATGGTATTTCCAGAAAAATGTCACAGAACCAGATGGGACACCTTCCCCCGCAACTCCCCAAGTTAGCTTTACCTTCAAGGAGAAGAAAACACCATCAATGGTTTAGCACATACTTTGCAAGATTTCCTTTTTGGGGTTTGTTTACTTGTTTGAAGCACTTTTTCTATTTTCTGAAATGAGTGCATACTAAGGATCTATCACCCTGCTAAGTGTTGGTGCTCAATTGGGCTTGGCTGCAGTTAGGGGACACACGAAGAAAAGATAGCAGATGGTGTCCTCCAGGAATTTACCATCTAGGTGAGTAAAGAGTATAGATTTAAAAACAACAACTCTGCTGAGATCTCCTAGAGATGGGTCAGATTGCCGATAGACAATCAGGGCTACAGGGATTTGTGGGTCAGGCATAAGAATAATCTATTGGGAACTCATGGAGGAAGAAAGGTTTGAGCAAGACATTGGCAAATAAATATAATATACCTACACACACACACACACACACACACACAATATTTTTGTTCTAGTCTAAAAGTCTCACTTGACCTAGAATTGCTGACCTGTGACACTCCTCTTTGAATTATATTTGATCCTCTCAAGGTTCTAGAAGCTGCAGTGGAATTGGGATTGGTGTTTACTTGGTTCACCCTAAAGATGTCCCAGGCTTCCCTCTGTAGTTGTTTCTTCAGCACCAGACCTCATTCCTGGACACGAAGAACTGTGTTCTCTTCAATGTATCTGTTTCTTTGGTGAGGCTCAAATTCCCTGAGTGCATCCCCTAAAGCCCCCTCAGCTCACATCATAAAGCTCTCACAGGGCTCTGAAACTCCCAAAAGAAGACAAGTCATGATTCCTCCTGGAGACCGCTCATTGTCACAGCCCCAGGCAGGTGGCAGCCTTTCTTGGTGGCTTTTCTCCATCTACCATGGATTCCTACTCGGGTCTTTTCAGAGTAGAGGTGAGTGCCTCACTGTACAAATTCTTTTTGAGTGTCTGCAGTGTGCCAAGTGTTATTTGTTTGAGTTGTCCTTAGTAATAATATGGAAAGAATAGCTAGTATTAATTAAACACCTATTGTTATTGTATGTAATGTAGTATGCTAAGTGCATTGCAGCATCACTTCATAGTGATAACAGCCCTATGAAGTAGGTATATCTATTGTCCCTAGGTTTAATGTGAATAACCTCAGGCTTACAGAGGTTGCCAAGAATTTCAAGGTTGAACAACTAGTAGCTGACTATGGTAAGGTTGAAAGCATCTCTGGCTGACTCTAAACTTTTGCTCTCAATCTCTGCATCCCTAACTGAACACAAAAGAAGATGATAATATGGAATAAATGCAAAATCATTGTTCTTCCATTCAACAGTTTTTAACCCAGATGAAACCTTGGAGTTGAGAAAAAAGACATTTAGACAACCAAAATAGATATCAAAAATCCCATGCATGGATACACTTTTTATTCTACTAATAGAAGAATCATGCAGGCCCTCATTAAATGACTATTGATTTCTCTTTTACAAATAATCATTATCTTTTGTTCCTACCACTTCCCAAACCAGATCAGAAAAGCAATCACTCCCATTTTAAGTTCCTGTTAGGAAATTGAATTTGGTAGATTTTATTTTAATAATAATATTCCCAAAGAAATAATGTTGGTAAGTAGAGGAGTCAGGGTACAAATCCCCATTTGTCTGAGTCCTAACCATGATTTTTGAGGTTTTTTTTCAAAAACATCCTCTAAAAGCAAATTCAAATGTCAAATTAGTCTTCAGGATTGTAAAGGGGATCATAAAGTATGGCTTTTTACAATTGCAAAAAGACTCCTCAAATCTAAATGCTCATTTAATGGTTGAGCTCTAAGTCTTCATGAAATGTGATAAATGTGGTACTTAAAGGATTCTGGACTTTTTAATGCAGTTGTACCAACCAGACCAAAATCTGTCCTTAACCTAAAATGTGACTCTCCCATGGGTTAGCTATAATTAACCCAAAATATAGAAAGATATAATCCCTGAGAAGCTTTTCATGACTTAACGGACTGTACCATGACTGGAATGGAATCTTAAATCAATAGAGTGGTTTTTAGTCTTTTTGTCTTCACTTTTTTTCTAAATAAAGTAGTTTAAAAGCTAGTATCAACATTGTACTATTATGAATATCCATAAAAACTTTGAATAATAATGTCTCAACAGGAATAAAACAAAATACTGTCACAATAATGCAAATGAGTTGTTTTGAAAAGAATTTTCCTCAGTCTGAATTAATGACTATGTTAAAAAGATATGAAGCCTTATTAAGGAATATTTTTCAGGTATGCAAACTCATAGTTCTCTAGCAGAGGCCTTACATATTTTTTCCAATGAATAAGTAGCAAACATGTAGTTAATGCAGGCCTTAGAGCTGAACCTCAGTAAAGACTAATTAGCCTTCCATCTCTATTTTCAAACCTGTTTACACTATAACTCTGCCTCAAACCCATTTTCTTTGAGGATTAAGTTCTTTAAGCACAAAGTTTTCTATGTCTTTATCTGAGCCACTTAAAAAGTTTTATCATAAGAAATTTACATTCTATGAGGTCCATACTAATGACTTGTTTATGACAAAACTCGTGAAGATTTACTCTCAGTAGAGGAATCTATAGAATTTACCTATTTTCCTCTGGATATGAAGGATTTAAAATAACCTCACAAGGTATTTGTATAGCAGATACAATTTTGAAATCCCCAGATCTAATTTAATTTAACTCAACATGTGTTTACAAGAACATCTGCAGAGAGGAGCTTCAAGATGGTGGAAGAGTAAGACACGGAGATCACGTTCCTCCACACAAATACATCAGAAATACATCTACATGTGGAACAACTCCTACAGAACACCTACTGAACGTTGGCAGAAGACCTCAGACCTCCCAAAAGGCAAGAAACTCCCCACATACCTGGATAGGGTAAAAGAAAAAACAGAGACAAATAATAGAGAAGGGACCTGCACCAGTGAGAGGGAGCTGTGAAGGAGGAAAGGTTTCCACACACTAGGAAGCCCCTACATGGGCGGAGACTGCGGGTGGCGGAGGGGGGTAGCTTTGGGGCCATGGGGGAGAGCCCAGCAACAGGGGTGCAGAGGGCAAAGCAGAGAGTTTCCTGCACAGAGGACTGGTGCTGAGCAGCACTCACCAGCCCAAGAGGCTCGTCTGCTCACACTCCGGGGCGGGTTGGTGCTGGGAGCTGAGGCTCGGGCTTCAGAGGTCAGATTGCTGGGAGAGGACGGGGATTGGCGGTGTGAACACAGCCTGAAGGGGGCTAGTGCACCATGGCAGGCCGGGAGGGAGTCCGGGAAAATGTCTGGAGCTACCGAGGGGACAAGAGACTTTTTCTTGCCTCTTTGTTTCCTGGTGCGCAAGGAGAGGGGACTAAGAGGGCTGCTTAAAGGAACTCCAGAGATTGGCGTGAGCCATGGCTATCGTTGCAAGCCCTAGAGACGGGCATGGGATGCTAAGGCTGCTGCTGTGCCACCAAGAAGCCTGTGTGCAAGCACAGGTCAATATCCACACCTACCCTCCCGGGAGCCTGTGCAGCCTGCCACTACCAGGGTCCTGTGATCCACGGGCAACTTCCCTGGGAGAACGCACCACATGCCTCAGACTGTTGCAACGTCATGACAGCCTCTACTACTGCAGGCTTGCTCCACATCAGTACCCCTCCCTCTCCCTGGCATGAATGAGCCAGAGCCCCCGAGCCATTAACCCCGTCTGGTCTGAGCAAAGAACAGACACCCTCAGATGACCCACATGCAGAGACAGATCCAAATGTAAAGCTGAACAGAAGGAGCTGTGCAAACAAAGAGGAGAAAGGGAAATCTCTCCCAGCAGCCTCAGGAGCAGCAGGTTATGTCACCACAATCAACTTGATGTACCCTGCATCTGTGGAATATCTGAATACACAATGAATCATCCCAAATTGAGGAGCTGGACTTTGGAAGCAACAATATATATATATATGTATATTTTTTCACCCTTTTTCTCTTTATGTGAGTGTATATGTGTATGCTTCTGTGTGTGATTTTGTCTGTATAGCTTTGCTTTTATCACTAGGGTTCTGTCTATCCATTTTTTTATTTGTTTTATTACTTAAAAATTTTTTTCTTAATAATTATTTTTTATTTTAATGATTTTATTTTATTTTCTCTTATATTCTTCTTTCTTTCTTTCTTTCTTTCTTTCTTTCTTTATTTATTTATTTCCTTATTTTTCTCCCTTTTATTCTGATCGTGTGAAGGACAGGCTCTTGGTGCTCCAGCAAGGCATCAGGGTTGTGCCACTGAGGTGAGAGAGGCAAGATCAGGACACTGGTCCTCCACAAGAGAACTCCCAGATACACATAGTATCAAGCGGCAATAATCTCCCAGAGATCCCCATCTCAACAACAAGACCCAGCTCCACTCAACGACCAGCAAGCTACAGTGCAGGACACCCTATGCCAAACAACTAGCAAGACATGAACGCAACCCCATCCATTAGCAAAGAGGTTGCCTAAAATCATGATAAGGCCACAGACACCCCAAAACACACCAGCAGGTGTGGACCTGCCCAACAGAAAGACAAGATCCAGCCTCAACCACCAGAACACAGGGAATAGACCCCTCCTCAAGGAAGGCTAAACAACCCACTGAATCAACCTTAGCTACTGGGAACAGACACCAAAAACAACAGAAAATACAAACATGCACCTGCGAAAAGGAGACCCCAAACACAGTAAGTTAAGCAAAATGAGAATACAGAGAAACACACAGCAGATGAAGGAGCATGGTAAAAACCCACCACACCTGACAAATGAAGAGGAAATAGGCAGTCTACCTGAAAAAGAATTCAGAAAAATGATAGTAAATATGATCCAAAATCTTGGAAATAGAACATAGACAATACAAGAAACAATTAACAAGGGATTAGAAGAACTAAAGAGAAAATAAACAGGGATGAAACACACAATAAATGAAACTAAAAACTCTCTAGAAGGAATCAATATCAGATTAACTGTGGCAGAAGAATGGATATGTGATCTGGAAGATAAAATAGTGGAAATAACTACTGTGGAGCAGAATAAAGAAAAAAGAATGAAAAGAATTGAGGACAATCTCAGAGGCTTCTGGTACAACATTAAACACACCAACATTCGAATTATAGGGGTCCCAGAAGAAGAGAAAAAGAAAGGGACTGAGAAAATATTTGAAGAGATTATAGTTGAAAACCTCCCTAATATGGGAAAGGAACTAGTTAATCAAGTCCAGGAAGCACAGAGAGTCCCATACAGGATAAATCCAAGGAGACACATGCTAAGACACATATTAATCAAACTATCAAAAATTAAATACAAAGAACAAATATTAAAAGCAGCAAGGGAAAACAACAAGTAACACATAAGGGAATCCCCATAAGGTTAACAGCTGATCTTTCAGCAGAAATTCTGCAAGCCAGAAGGGAGTAGCAGGACATATTTAGAAAGATGAAAGAGAAAAACCTACAACCAATATTACTCTACCCAGCAAGGATCTCATTCAGATTTGATGGAGAAATAAAAGTTTTACAGACAAGCAAAAGCTAAGAGAATTCAGCACCACCAAACCAGCTTAACAACATATGCTAAAGGAATTTCTCTAGACAAGAAAGACAAGAGAAGGAAAAGACCTACAATAACAAACCAAACAACAATTAAGAAAATGGTAATAGGAACACACATATCAATAATTACTTTAAATGTAAATGGATTAAATGCTCCAACCAAAAGACATAGACTGGCTGAATGGATACAAAAACAAGACCCATATATATGCTGTCTACAAGAGACCCACTTCAGACCTAGGGACACATAAAGACTGAAAGTAAGGGGATGGAAAAAGATATTCCATGCAAGTGGAAATCAAGAGAAAGCTGGAATAGCAATTCTCATAACAGAAAAAATAGACTTTAAAACAAAGACTATTATAAGAGACAAAGAAGGACACAATAAAATAATCAAGGGATCAATCCAAGAAAAAGATATAACAATTGTAAATATTTATGCACCCAGCATAGGAGCACCTCAATACATAAGGCAAATACTAACAGCCATAAAAGGGGAAATCGACAGTAAAACAATCATATTAGGGGAATTTAACAGCCCACTTTCACCAATGGACAGATCATCCAAAATGAAAAAAAATAAGGAAACACAAGCTTTAAGTGATACATTAAACAAGATGGACTTCATTGATAGTTATAGGACATTCCATGCAAAAACAACAGAATATTCTATATTCTCAAATGCTCATGAAACATCCTCCAGGATAGATCATATTTTGGGTCACAAATCAAGCCTTGGTAAATTTAAGAAAATAGAAATAATATCAAGTATCTTTTCCAAACACAATGCTATGACACTAGATATCAATTACAGGGAAAAATCTGTAAGAAATACAAACACATGGAGGCTAAACAACACTCTACTTAATAACCAAGAGATCACTGAAAACATCAAAAAGGAAATCCAAAAATACCTAGAAAGTAATGACAATGAAAACAAGACTCAAAAACTATGGGATGCAGCAAAAGCAGTTCAAAGAGGGAAGTTTATAGCTATAAAAGCTTAACTTAAGAAACAAGAAACATCTCAAATAAGTAATGTAGCCTAACACTTAAAGAAATTAGAGAAAGAAGAATTAAATAAAAAAAACACCAAAGTTACCAGAAGGAAAGAAATCATAAAGATCAAATCAGAAATAAATGAAAAAAGAAATGAAGGAAATGATAGCAAAGACCAATAAAACTAAAAGCTGGTTCTTTGAGAAGATAAACAAAATTGATAAACCATTACACAGACTCCTCAAGAAAAAAAGGGAGAAGACTCAAATCAATAGAATTAGAAATGAAAGAGGAGAAGTAACAACTGATACTGCAGAAATACAAAGGATCATGAGAGATTACTACAAGCAACTATATGCCAATAAAATGGACAACCTGGAAGAAATGGACAAATTCGTGGAAATGCACAACCTTCTGAGACTTAACCAGGAAGAAATAGAAAATATGAACACACCAATCACAAACACTGAAATTGAAACTGTGATTAAAAATCTTCCACCAAACAAAAGCCGAGGACCAGATGGCTTCACAGGCGAATTCTATCAAACATTTAGGAACGAGATACCACCTATCCTTCTCAAACCCTTACAAAATATAGCAGAGGGAGGAATGCTCCCAAACTCATTCTACGAGGCCACCATCACCTTGATACCAAAACCAGACAAAGATGTCACAAAGAAAGGAAACTACAGGCCAATATCACTGATGAACATAGATACAAAAATCCTCAATAAAATACTAGCAAGCAGAATCCAACAGCACATTAAAAGGATCATACACTATGATCAAGTAGGATTTATCCCAGGAATGCAAGGATTTTTCAATACATTCAAATCAATCAACATCATACACCATATTAACAACTTGAAGGAGAAAAACCATATGATCATCTCAATAGATGCAGAGAAAGCTGTTGAGAATATTAAACACCAATTTATGATAAAAACCTTCCAGATAGTAGGCATAGAGGGAACTTTCCTCAACATAATAAAGGCCATATATGACAAACCCACAGCCAACCTCGTCCTCAGTGGTGAAAAACTGAAACCATTTCCACTAAGATCAGGAACAAGACAAGGTTACCCACTCTCACAACTGTTATTCAACATAGTTTTGGAAGTTTTAGCCACAGCAATTGGAGAAGAAAAAGAAATAAAATGAATACAAATTGGAAAAGAAGAAGTAACACTGTCACTGTTTACAGATGACATGATATTATACATAGAGTATCCTAAAGATTTTACCAGAAAACCACTAGAGTTAATCAATGGATTTGGTAAAGTAGCAGAATACAAAATTAATGCACAGAAATCTCTTGCATTCTTATACATTAATGATGAAATATCTGAAAGTGAAATTAAGGAAACACTCCCATTTACCATTTCAAAAAAAAAGAATTAAATATCTAGGAATAAACCTACATAAGGAGACAAAAGACATGTATGCAGAAAATTATAAGACACTGATGAAAATAATTAAAGATGATAAAAACAGATGGAAAGATATACCATGTTCTTGGATTGGAAGAATCAACATTGTGAAAATGACTGTGCTACCCAAAACAATCTACAGATTCAATGCAATTCCTGTCAAACTACCAATGGCATTTTTCACAGAATTAGAACAAAAAATTTTACAATTTGTATGGAAACACAAAAGACCCCGAATAGCCAAAGCAATCTTGAGAAAGAATAATGGAGCTGGAGGAATCAGACTCCTGCCTTCAGACTATGCTACAATGCTACAGTAAGAAAGACAGTATGGTACTGGCACAAAAACAGAAATATAGATCAATGAAACAGGATAGAAAGACCTGAGATAAACTCATGCACCTATGGTCACCTTATCTTTGATAAAGGAGGCAAGAATATACAGTGGAGAAAAGACAGCCTTTTCAGTAAGTGGTGCTGGGAAAACTGGACAGGTACATGTAAAAGAATGAAATTAGAACACTCCCTAACACCATACAAAAAAATAAACTCCAAATGGATTAAACACCTCAATGCAAGGCCAGACACCATCAAACTCTTAGAGGAAAACATAGGCAGAACACTCTATGACATAAATCAGAGCAAGATCCTTTATGACCCACATCCTAGAGAAATGGAAATAAAAACAAAAATAAACAAATAGGACCTATTGAAACTTAAAAGCTTTTGCACCACAAAGGAAACCATAAAAAAGACGAAAATACAACCCTCAGAAAATATTTACAAATGAAGCAACTGACAAAGGATCAATCTCCAAACATACAAACAACTCATGCAGCTCAATATCCAAAAACAAACAACCCTATCCAAAAATGCACAGAAGACCTAAATAGACATTTCTCCAAAGATATACAGATTGTCAATAAACACATGAAAGAATGCTCAACATCATTAATCATTAGAGAAATGCAAACCAAAACTACAATGAGATATCATCTCACAACAGTCAGAATGGCCATCATCAAAAACTCTACAAAAATGAATGCTGAGGAGGGTGTGGAGAAAAGGGAACCGTCTTGCACTGTTGGTGGGTATGTAAGGTGATACAGCCACTATGGAGAACAGTATGGAGGTTCCTTAGAAAACTAAAAATAGAACTACCCTACGACCCAGAATTCCCACTACTGGGCATATACCCTGAGAAAACCATAATTCAAAAAGAGTCATGTACCGAAATGTTCATTGCAGCTATATTTATAATAGCCAGGACATGGGAGCAATCTAAGTGTCCATCAACAGATGAATGGATAAAGAAAATGTGGCACATATATACAATGGAATATTACTCAGCCATAAAATGGAACAAAACTGAGTTATTTGTAGTGAACTGGATGGACCTAAAGACTGTCATTCAGAGTGAGGTAAGACAGAAAGAGAAAAACAAATACCGTATGCTAACACATATATATGGAATCCAAAAAAAAAAAAAAAAAAGAAAAGAAAAAGAAAAGGAAATGGTCAGAAGAGCCTAGGGGCAAGTCGGGAATAAAGTCACAGACCTCGTAGAGAATGGACTTGAGGGTACGGAGAGGGGGAAGGGTAAGCTGAGACAAAGTGAGAGAGTGGCATGGACATATATACACTACCAAACGTAAAATATATAGCTCGTATGAAGCAGCCACATAGCCCAGGGAGATCAGCTCGGTATTTTGTGACCACCTAGAGGGATGGGATAGGGAGGGTGGGAGGGAGGGAGATGCAAGAGGGAGGAGATATGGGGATATGTATATGTATAACTGATTCACTTTGTTATAAAACAGAAACTGAGAAACCATTGGAAAGCGATTATACTCTAATAAAGTTGTTAAAAAAAAAGGCTGCAACGTATTTAACACAGTTCTGGTGACTGAGAGATACAAGAGGAAGTGCAGAATTTTCTGTGGGTAAACGTAAGCTTAGCTGAGTATAACATATTTGTACACATGAAATAACAAACAGATAAAGGAGAATGTGAAATACAAATACATGATTAAATGTGTTATAGCAAGAGTGTAGATTGGAATATCAGAGGAGAGGTCAAAATTGAAAATAACATTGTCCTGGGATACTGAATGGCTGAACTCCTACCTGGGCCTCCACTGTGGAGAGGAGTGGCCATATAGAGATGGATGAAGGGTTTTCCACCAAAAGGACAGGGAAAGTCATGGCCAGCATTTGAGCAGAACATAGCGAGATATGAAACAAACTGATGTGAAAGACACATTGCAGAGGAGGGAAGATGAGGTTTGTAAAGAAATTTGGTGCAGTGGATAGATGATCATCCACATGTACTTCCATACAGACTTATACAATGTTTTTCCCTTATTCACAGAAATAACAATGGTTCCCAACTGTAACTTGGAGGGACTAGCCAGAGCTCCCTGCAGATTCCCATTGAAATATTTCTTATCTAGAGAACATTTGAAAGGATAGAGAGGGGTGCAAATGGCCAACAGGAGGACTTACTGAAATGAAAGCAGCAAAATAATTTCCCAGATTGCCACTGACTATTAAAATAGGCCATGAAGGTCCATGGTTATTACTTTAACAATTAGTTAAGTTTAGCAGCAGGGAGGCCATTAGCTGACCAGCTCACTCCTCTGCCCAACATATCCTAACCAATGAGCTGTGATTGGGGCAATAAAAATGAGATTATGCCTAGGTAATAAAATATTTAGACTTTTAATATGTTGGTGGAAATGGACTACATTTTAAAGTGACAGAGCATTATATTTCCCTTCTCTTTACTTTTCCAAGACCAATATGCCCCATCATTGCCTCAGCAATCTGAGAGAAGGTATGATAAAAGCAAAGAGTGTGAGAAGAAACAAAAATTAAGGAAATTATAATGGAAATATGCAACCATGTCCTGTGTGCTAGAGTGAGTAAAAATACTTGGGTTTTATTTCTAAAATGGAAAACAGTATATATGGAAAATTACCACATAAAAATAAAATTGGCATAGTTTATAAAGAATATGGGAATTAATGACACACTTGTAACTTTATCTGTGAGTGGTATCTATGGCTAATATCTTTATCAATAAATGCCACACAAATGTAAGTCAATTGCCAATTTTAAATTAATTTGCAAAACACATGTAAACAATTTAAACATTCTATATGCAAGTGAATGTAAATATTGCCAAACCCCTGAGAATGGAAATGAGTATGCCTAACTTCCTGCACCAATGAAGCCAACATTCCTGTTGCTATTTTCTTTCAACTGAGGTTTTTCTACACCAAATGATAAGTGTAATGTAAATTTGAGATTTATCCTGAGGTGAGCATCCTGAGCTTTATCTTTCTTAAAATTGTCCCCACTGCATATGTACAGCAATGACCACCCAGTCAGAACTGTTTGCTCTTCACCCACTTGAGCATCGGTCTACACTTGAGCATTATTTGCTTACCTTATTGGGAATGTGCTTTCCCATTTTCTCTCTTTATACCAAGGGTACTTACACATATAACTTATTTTGTCTGTCTTTAAATATTGCACTCCTTGCTTGGAAGTACACTAATTTCTTTCAATATATTAAAGATTTTCAATATTCTAAATAGAGCTGTTTGTGAAATGAATCAGTCAGGGGAGACTTTACAATGAGGTCAAAACCTGAGCATCCCTTGAAGGTCAAATATTGCTTGGATGGGGAAGAGCGGGCAAAGATCTATGGCTGAAAGATAAGACCCAGATGAGAGAGAGTTTAAGGAATATACTTGCTAACTCTCCAAGGGCAAAGGCTACTACTTGGCATGAGGGAGGCTCAATACAAAGCAATGGCAGAGAAACCTGCACCTTAGTAATGGTCCTCCAAACCAGCTAGGTAAACCATGGGACACAACCATCTCCAGCTCAAGTATGCATTCCCTGGACCAGGAGTTGTCTTTGCTTCAGCATATTGGACGAGTAGCCCTTATTGCTTTCATGCATTACATCATCTTTGAGTTCTTGGCACATCAGTTAGCTTCAAATTTACTAGTATTCATTATTTGTTTTTAAAAAAAAAGGAAAACAGAAAGAAAGAAAAAGGATAATTTACATTTCCTGATTCAAAGCCAGGGACTATTCATCATCGCTTGCACATCGCTTATAAAGATGATAAATGAATGTATAGTAACTGAACCCTAAAACAAAATAATGTGTTTTTCTTAAAGCTTCACAGGGCTGCATTTCCGTTGTAATTAGTTTACTTTTTTTAATCAAATTCTGTTAAGCGGCAGTCAAAATGAAAGCTGATTTTCAGACTGCTAAAAGTAGCCCAAAAAAGAGAAGAGAGAAAACAAGGGTATTTTTTCACACTTAATACTATAAAAATATCAAGATAATTCAATAACTTTCAGCAACAGCAAGTATATAATAATGTCCTGGTGATTATATGATATTTAAATATAGGATGCTATAAGAGAACCTACCATTTGATAAAGAACTGGTTAAATTGCTATTCCATCTTTGGAAAGTCATATAAAGACATCTTTAAATTTCTGTTGTTCTACATTGTCCATAGGATAAATTTCAAACCCCCAAATATTACCATTTAACTTCAGCACTTCATCCTAAACTTAATCCCTTTTCTCTCAAAAGTATCTACGTATTGCATCATGTGGTTCCTTGTTTTTCAACTTCGTGTTATTTTCTCTACCTGCAATGGTGTTACTGCTCAATTCTTTGCCTACCTAATTCCTACTTCTGTCATCCTAGTTTACATCTCTTCTCTGAAAACCTTCCTGATGTTTCTGCTTCACAATGGCAGCTCATTCTGTAGTTACACACATTTAACGTAGCACATATACACTTGTGACATCGTTTGTATTATATTTTTAGACTTTGAATGGTTATTAGCATCTCAGATGGTTTCCGGGTGTGTGTTCCCTTATCTAGATTTCATAATCCTTAAGAGTGGAGGGGTCATGTCTAATAAAAGTTTCTATTGTTCATTGACTAACAACATTATGGGAAAGAAAGTGAACTCTCATCACACTATAGTAATAGTACTATCTAAGCAGTGTGAGCTCCCATCCACTGAATCTCAGCCTGGGAGGACCTGGGAGCCCAAGTTAGCCTCACTGCTTTCCTCTTACCTAGAAGTCAAGTGGAGGGGAGGAACATATGCCTGCTGCTGTATTTGATATATGTTGAGTATCTTTTTCTACACAGGACCTGTACTTGGAATGCATTTGAAGTATTTGAAAATCTTCTAAATAACCATGTCTTTTTGTTTTGCATTCTTTCTTGCCACCATACTCTCATGTTCTGAAGCTATGTCATCAAACCACATTTTCATTCACACAGAATGTCCCGAGACCATTATGTTCTTAACCTTCCTTTTCATTTATTATTAGGACTTACTCTCAGATCTTGCCTTCTTTCTCCAAGCTAAACATTTGTTAATGACCTAGTCCCTAGAGTGTGACACCTTCCAGAGATGAGTCAGGTGTTCACCATTCATGTGTTTGGTGCTCTGATAATGGGTAAGGGCTAGCATTGAATGAGCATAAACCATGTGCCAGGAAATATGTGATTTACAAATTTTTAATCTCATTTAAATTTTCAATATTTGCATATAACATGGCATCCTTACTGAAAGCCTTGGAGAAAGAGGTGCCTATCTTTTTATGTAAACCTAAGTTTTTATTTCAACTCTATATCTGCTCCCTCTGCAAGGATTTTTAGTCTTAGAGGCAGCCTCTCTCCCTCTCTCTCTGTCTCTCTCTCTCTCTCTGTCTCTCTCTCTGTCTCTCTCTCTCTCCTTCTTTCTTTCTTGATGTTTATAGGATGTTTGTTCTTATATAAGATCTTGTTTTCCCCAAAATTAATTAACTCTGAGTCTTCTTGTTGACTTTGTCTGTATCGCAGAAAGCACTTTCAACCTGTATACATAGGTCTTCCTTCACTTTAAGAAATGCTTCCTCTATTTTATTTGTATTCATACATTATGTTTGATATTCCTGTGATGCTCTTCTTTGGGAAAATCAGTTATCTAGGTAACTATGGCCATTTCTCTCATTTGAGAGTGGGAAATCTGAGGCCCACAGGATCCACCACTAACAGAGTCTTCACCTCTACAAACTTTTCTAAATTGTGTGTGTCTGTGGAGCATCAGCAAATAAGGGATAACTTATGTGATCAGTAAGTTGCCTTACTCTCATCACAGTAATGATACAGTCATTCTCCCAGTCGTGCAACTCTCAAACTTGAGCTGCATCAGAAACATCTTTAGGGTTGGTTAAAACACAAATTGCTTGGCCTGACTCCTCAAATTTCTGATTCAAATGGGTTGAGGTAAGGCTTGAGAAGTTATAGCTCTAACAAATTTTCAGGTGATGCTGATGCTGCTTGTCCAGAGATCACACTTTGTGAATCACTGTCCTAAATAACCAATTTAAGTGATCTTCACTTGTCATTGTGACAAAGATTTGAAAATTGGTTCTTTTTTTTTCAGAAATTACAAACCACTACATCTATCTACACCATCCAGTAGAGTATTTGTTTACTTGTTTGTGTCTAAATTGGCTTCCAAATGACAGTCAGAACAGGACAATCTACATGGTGGAAAATCTTTTCAAGTTCATCTTTCCCATTACTAATTAAGAAGATTCTAATCCTACATTTATTACTGTGAATGAGAACCTGGTTTTAACTGCTGCAATTTCTAATTTTTTTGACATTCTTTCTTTGCTTATGGAAATTACCTTCCTATCCATGTTATTATTTATTTCATCATATTGTAGCTTAATTTTAGAATTTTCAGCCATTATGGTACTTATGGATCTCATTCCTTACTTCACATAGGCTATGTCTTAAATTTTATTAAACATGCCATGGAGTTTTCTGAATTGTTTTCTGGTTATTTTAGTAAATCATTGTCAAAAGTGTTAGTTTTCTATTAATATTCAGGATAATTATTATGTTCTTTTTCCTTCAGTATTTTCATCATAAGTTCTGGTCTGCTTTAGTTCAATAAAGGCACTTAGTGCTCTCTTTAGCTCTTCCATATTTGAAAGAGTGATGGTCTATTTCAATCCAAACCTTTTCAAGACACATGATGTGTAATTATCCTTTGCCTTACTCACTATTCACCTTGTGCTTGTAAAAAAAAACTAAAAAGAACAACAACAAACTTCAGTTGGATGCTAATTTGACACAAAATCCAAACCAGCCCAAAGCCATATTTAGAGTCAACATACAGCAAGGGCTGCTTTGGTGGATTGAGATGATTAATATTTTACCCTTTTGCCTGATTCTTAGAACTGACATCATATATTTTAAATAAAGAGATAATAGATATATAAGTAGATACACTCATACATACATACATATATTTCAAATAATAAATAAAAAATGAAACATAATAAAATAATCCCCAGTGTGCATTACTGTTAGGAATTCTTTCTGCTATTGCCTAGATCATTGTATGTGTGGGATTTACCAATCAAAATACAAAAAATCCCAATAGACAGTCTTTCTTTTCACCACTATCCCACTCTCCTCCTGTCCTGCTGTCTAAAAATGAAAGGGATCAAGCTATATTAAATAATGCTGCACAAAAGCAGTGTGTTGGGGACGATCTCCTAGTGTTATGACAACATACACACTATAGACATTAGGTCTTGAAACCAAGGAGAAGACCACAGACAGGGGTAAATGAGTACCCTTAGTGTGGGGCCACATGAATGGGCTGCATTATTTTTCAATCCAAATTCATGAACCGTAGAGACATTGAACTATCTCCAAGATTCTGGCAATGGCTTTCTCTCTGTCTTAGTTCTCCCAGCAGATATGAGTACTCATTTTTAATTTGCTGTCATAAAATTTCCACTGGCAAATGTGCACAGAATATTCCAGGGATGCTATACTCAATTCTTTTTCACAGAAATCAGAGTAAGCTTTCTCATATAAGTTTTATCATTATTTTTCATAGTTTAAACCCTTCACTAACTCTCCATCACTGATCCCTTAAGCATGAGATCCAGAGACTTTCACATTCTGTTGTGGGCCTGTCGAAACTCCTGTCCTTCCACCCTCACCCACTGTTATGGACTGAACAGTGTCCTCCCAAAATTTCATATGTTGAAGCCCTAAGCCCCAGTGTGGCTGTATTTAGATATGGGGCCTCTAAGGAAGTAATTAAGATTAAATGAGTTCATAAGCACGAGACCCTGATCCTATGGGATTAGTGTCCTTATAAGAAGAGACACCAGACAGCTCATGCTTGCTTTCTCTCTCTCTCTGTGCATGTCCGTGCATTGAGGAAAGGCCACTCGAGGACACAGTGAAAAGGCAGCCACCTACAAGCCAAAAAGCCAGAAAGTGAATTTTTCAGCACCTTGACCTTGGACTTTCCAGCCCCCAGAACTGAGAAACAAAACCAACAAAAAATATCTATATCTATATATCTATATCTATATCTATATCTCTATACAAAGAGTGAGACAGAGACAGAGATTATAAGGAACTGGCTCATGAAATTATGAAACTAAAAAGTCCCAATATCTGCAGTAGGCAAGCTGGAGACCCAGAAGAGCTAATGGTGTAGTTGCAGTGCAAATCCAAAGTCCTGAATACCAGGAGAGTCGTGTAAGTTCCAGTCCAAGTGAAAGTCCAAAGTCGGGAGAAGACTGATGTCTGAGCTTGAAGACAGTCAGGAGAAAACATTGAGTTCTCCTTTGTTCAGCCTTTTAGTTCTCTTCAGATCTTCAGGGGATTGGATGAAGCCACCCATGTTGGAAAGGGCAATCTTTATTCAGTCTGCTGATTTAAATGTTAATTTCATCCAGAAACTCCCTCAGAGAAATATCCAGAATAACGTTAACCAAATATCGGGCACCTTATTGTCCAATCAAGTTAACACAGAAAATTAACCATAATAGTGCTCTGCTAGCCATCGTACTAATTACCAAAAACAGCATGGATTATGTGCCATTCTAATTCAGCTCAATGTCTCTTGATTTATCATCTTGCTGTATATGTTTCTTCTGCCCTGAATGGCTTCCTTCTGTATCCCTTTATTGTGTGTGTTCATCTAGAAAACCTCTACCGGAAGGCAGGAAGATGGCGGAAGAGTAAGACGCGGAGATCACCTTCCTCCCCACAGATACATCAGAAATTCATCTACACGTGGAACAACTCCTACAGAACACCTACTGAATGCTGACAAAAGACCTCAGACCCCCCAAAAGGCAAGAAACTCCCCACATACCTGGGTAGGGCAAAAGAAAAAAGAATAAACAGAAACAAAAGGATAGGGACGGGACCTGCACCAGTGGGAGGGAGCCGTGAAGGAGGAAAGGATTCCACACACTAGAAGCCCCTTCGTGGGCGGAGACTGCGGGTGGCGGAGGGGGAAAGCCTCGGAGTAGCGGAGGAGAGCATAGCAACAGGGGTGTAGAGGGCAAAGTGGAGAGATTCCCGAACAGAGGATCGGTGCCCTCAGGCACACACCAGCCCGAGAGGCTTGTCTGCTTGGCCGCTGGGACGGGCGGGGCTGGGAGCTGAGGCTCAGGCTTCGGTCGGAGCACAGGGAGAGGAATGGGGTTGGCGGCGTGAACACAGCCTGAAGGGTCTAGTGGGCCACGGCTGTCCTGGAGGGAGTCCAGGGAAAAAGTCTGGAGCTGCCGAAGAGGCAAGAGACTTCTTTCCCTTTTGTTTCCTGGTGCACGAGGAGAGGGCAATAACAGCGCTGCTTAAAGTAGCTCCAGAGATGGGCGTGAGCCACGGCTAAAGGTGCGGACCTGGCTTCCCCGGGAAAGTGCACGGAGCGCCTCGGGCTGGTGCAACGTCACGCCGGCCTCTGCCGCCGCAGGCCCGCCCCACTCTGCGCGCCCCTCCCTCCCCTCTGCCTGAGTGAGCCAGAGCCCCCGAATCAGCGGCTCCTTTAAACCCGTCCTGTCTGAGCGAAGAGTGGACGCCCTCCAGCGACCTATGCGCAGAGGCGGGGCCCGGTCCAAGGCTGAGACCCGGGAGCTGTGAGAGCAGAGAAGAGACAGGGAAATCTCTCTGTGCAGCCTCGGAGGCAGAGGATTAAAGCTCCACTGTCCGCTTGATGTGCCCTGCGTCTGTGGAGTGCATGAATGGACAGAGAATCATCCCAAATTGAGGAAGTGGACTTTGAGGAAAAGATTTAAGATTTTTTCCCTTTTCCTCTTTTTACAACGAATTATCCCAAATTAAGGAGGTGGACTTTGAGAGCAAGATTTTCGATTTTTTCCCCCTGTTCTCTTTTTGTGAATGTGTATGTGTATGCTTCTGTGGGAGATTTTCTCTGTATAGCTTTGCTTCCACCATAGGTCCCAGGGTTCTATCAGTCCTTTTTTTTTTCTCAATAATTACTTTTTTATTTTTAATAACGCTACTATATTTTATACTTTATTCTATTTTACTTTATCTTCTCTCTTTCTATTTTTCCTACCTTCCCTTCCTCCCTCTCTCCATCCGCCCCTTTCTCTCTCTCTTTCTTTCTTTCGTTCCCCCATCCCTCCCTCCCTCCTTTCACTTTCTTTTTCTTTCCTTCCTCCCTCCCTCCCTCCCTTCTTTCTTTCTTTCTTTCTTTCTTTCTTTCTTTCTTTCTTTCTTTCTTTCTTTCTTTCTTTCCTTCCTCCCTCCCTCCCCCTTCTTCCTTTCACTCTTTCTTTTCCTTTTCTTGCGCACTTCCCTCACTCCTTTCTTTCTTTCTTTCCATCGTTCCTCCCTCCCTCCCTCCTGTCTGTCTTTCTTTCCTTCCTCCCTCCCTCCCTCCTTCCTTTTGCGCTTTCTTTTTCTTTCCTTCCTCCCTCCCTCCCTCCCTCATGTCTTTCTTTCTTTCTTTCTTTCTTTCTTTCTTTCCTTCCTCCCTCCCTCCCTTCTTCCATTCACTCTTTCTTTTTCTTTGCTTCCTCCCTCCCTCACTCCTTTCTTTCTTTCTTTCTGTCCTTCCTCCCTCCTTCCCTCCTTTCTTTCTTTCTTCCTTCCTTCCTTCCTTTCTTCCGTTGTTCCTTTCTTCCTCTCTCTCTTTCTTTCTTCTATTAATTCTTTCTTTCAACTTTTTCTCCCTTCTATTCTGAGCTGGGTAGATGAAAGGCTCTTGGTGCTGCAGCCAGGAGTCAGTGCTGTGCCTCTGAAGTGGGAGAGCCAACTTCAGGACATGGATCCACAAGAGACCTCCAAGCTCCACATAATATCAAGCAGCGAAAATCTCCCAGAGATCTCCATCTCAACACCAGCACCCAGATTCAGTTAACGACCAGCAAGCTACACTGCGGGTCACCCTATGTCAAGCAACCAGCAAGACAGGAACACAAACTCACACATTAGCAGAGAGGCTGCCTCAAAACATAATAAGGCCACAGGCACCCAAAAACACACAACCAGACGTGGACCTGTCCACCAGAAAGACAAGATCGAGCCTCAACCACCAGAACACAGGCACTAGTCACCCCCACCAGGAAGGTTACACAACCTACTAAAACAACATTAGCCAGTGGGGACAGACACCAAAAACAACGAGAACTACGAATCTGCAGCCTGCAAAAAGGAGACCCCAAACACAGTAAGATAAGCAAAATGAGAAGACAGAAAAACACACAGCAGGTGAAGGAGCAAGATAAAAACCTACCAGACCTAACAAATGAAGAGGTAATAGGCAGTCTACCTGGAAAAGAATTCAGAATAATGATTGTAAAGATGATCCAAGATTCTATTTCCATGATCGAAAATCTTGGAAATAGAATAGACAAAATGCAAGAAACAGTTAACAAGGACCTACAAGAACTAAAGATGAATCAAGTATTGATTAAAAACACAATAAATGAAATGAAAAATACTCTAGATGGGATCAATAGCAGAATAACTGAGGCAGAAGAACGGATAAGTGAGGTGGAAGATAAAATAGTGGAAATAACTGATGCAGAGCAGAAGAAAGAAAAAAGAATGAAAAGAACAGAGTACAGTCTCAGAGACCTCTGGGACAACATTAAATGCACCAACATTCGAATTATAGGGGTTCCAGAAGAAGAAGAGAAAAAGAAAGGGACTGAGAAAATATTTGAAGAGATTATAGTTGAAAAATTCCCTAATATGGGAAAGGAAATAGTTAATCAAGTCCAGGAGGTACAGAGAGTCCCATAAAGAATAAATCCAAGGAGAAATACGCCAAGACACATATTAATCAAACTGTCAAAAATTAAACACAAAGAAATCATATTAAAAGCAGCAAGGGAAAAACAACAAATAACACACAAGGGAATCCCCATCAGGTTAACACTGATCTCTCAGCAGAAACTCTACAAGCCAGAAGGGAGTGGCAGGACATAATTAAAGTGATGAAGGAGAGAAACCTGCAACCAAGATTACTCTACCCAGCAAGGATCTCATTCAGATTTGCTGCAGAAATTAATATGTTTACAGAAAAGCAAAAGCTGAGAGAGTTCAGCAACACCAAACCAGCTTTACAACAAATGCTAAAGGAACTTCTCTAGGCAAGAAACACAACAGAAGGACTATACCTACAATAAGGAACCCAAAATAATTAAGAAAATGGGAATAGGAACATACATATCGATAACTACCTTAAATGTAAATGGACTAAATGCTCCCACCAAAAGACACAGATTGGCTGAATGGATACAAAAACAAGACCCATATATATGCTGTCTACAAGAGACCCACTTCAGACCTAGAGACACATACAGACTGAAAGTAAGGGGATGGAAAAAGATATTCCATGCAAATGGAAACCAAAAGAAAGCTGGAGTAGCAATTCTCATATCAGACAAAATAGACTTTAAAATAAAGACTACTAGAAGAGACAAAGAAGGACACTACATAATGATCAAGGGATCGATCCAAGAAGAAGATATAACAATTGTAAATATTTATGCACCCAACATAGGAGCACCTCAATACATAAGGCAAATACTAACAGCCATAAAAGGAGAAATCGACAGTAACACAATTATATTAGGGGACTTTAACACCCCACTTTCACCAATGGACAGATCATCCAAAATGAAAATAAATAAGGAAACACAAGCTTTAAATGATACATTAAACAAGATGGACTTAGTTGATATTTATAGGACATTCCATCCAAAAACAACAGAATACACATTTTTCTCAAGTGCTCATGGAACATTCTCCAGGATAGATCATATCTTTGGTCACAATTCAAGCCTTGGTAAATTTAAGAAAATTGAAATTGTATCAAGTATCTTTTCCGACCACAATGCTATGAGGCTAGATATCAATTACAGGAAAAGAGCTGTAAAAAATACAAACATATGGAGGCTAAACAATACACTACTTAACAACGAAGTGATCACTGAAGAAATCAAAGAGGAAATTAAAAAATACCTAGAAACAAATGACAATGGAGACAGGACAACCCAAAACCTATGGGATGCAGCAAAAGCAGTTCTAAGAGGGAAGTTTATAGCAATACAATCCCACCTTAAGAAACAGGAAACATCTCGAATAAACAACCTAACCCTGCACCTAAAGCAATTAGAGAAAGAAGAACAAAAATATCCCAAAGTTAGCAGAAGGAAAGAAATCATAAAAATCAGATCAGAAATAAATGAAAAAGAAATGAAGGAAATGATAACAAAGATCAATAAAACTAAAAGCTGGTTCTTTGAGAAGATAAACAAAATTGATAAACCATTCGCCAGACTCATCAAGAAAAGAAGGGAGAAGACTCAAATCACTAGAATTAGAAATGAAAAAGGAGAAGTAACAACTGACACTGCAGAAATACAAAAGATCATGAGAGATTACTACAAGCAAGTCTATGCCAATAAAATGGACAACCTGGAAGAAATGGACAAATTCTTAGAAATGCACAACCTGCCAAAACTGAATCAGAAAGAAATAGAAAATATGAGCAGACCAATCACAAGCACTGAAATTGAAACTGTGATAAAAAATCTTCCAACAAACAAAAGCCCAGGGCCAGATGGCTTCACAGGCGTATTCTATCAAGCATTTAGAGAAGAGCTAACACCTATCCTTCTCAAACTCTTCCAAAATATAGCAGAGGGAGGAACACTCCCAAACTCATTCTACGAGGCCACCATCACCTTGATACCAAAACCGGACAAGGATGTCACAAAGAAAGAAAACTACAGGCCAATATCACCGATGAACATAGATGCAAAAATCCGCAACCAAATACTAGCAAACAGAATCCAACAGCACATTAAAATGATCATACACCATGATCAAGTGGGGTTTATTCCAGGAATGCAGGGATTCTTCAATATACGCAAATCAATCAACGTGATACACCATATTAACAAATTGAAGGAGAAAAACCATATGATCATCTCAATAGATGCAGAGAAAGCTTTCGACAAAATTCAACACCCATTTATGATAAAAACCCTGCAGAAAGTAGGCATAGAGGGAACTTTCCTCAACATAATAAAGGCCATCTATGACAAACCCACAGCCAGCATCATCCTCAATGGTGAAAAACTGAAACCATTTCCACTAAGATCAGGAGCAAGACAAGGTTGCCCACTCTCACCACTCTTACTCAACATAGTTTTGGAAGTTTTAGCCACAGCAATCGAGAAGAAAAGGAAATAAAAGGAATCCAAATCGGAAAAGAAGAAGTAAACTGTCACTGTTTGCAGATGACATGATACTATACATAGAGAATCCTAAAGATACTACCAGAAAACTACTAGAGCTAATCAATGAATTTGGTAAAGTTGCAGGATACAAAATTAATGCACAGAAATCTCTGGCATTCCTATATACTAATGATGAAAAATCTGAAAGTGAAATCAAGAAAACACTCCCATTTACCATTGCAAGAAAAAGAATAAAATATCTAGGAATAAACCTACCTAAGGAGACAAAAGACCTGTATGCAGAAAATTATAAGACACTGATGAAAGAAATTAAAGATGATACAAATAGATGGAGAGATGTACCATGTTCTTGGATTGGAAGAATCAACATTGTGAAAATGACTCTACTACCCAAAGCAGTCTACAGATTCAATGCAATCCCTATCAAACTACCACTGGCATTTTTCACAGAACTAGAACAAAAAATTTCACAATTTGTAGGGAAACACAAAAGACCCCGAATAGCCAAAGCAATCTTGAGAACGAAAAATGGAGCTGGAGGAATCAGGCTCCCTGACTTCAGACTATACTACAAAGCTACAATAATCAAGACAGTATGGTACTGGCACAAAAACAGAAAGATAGATCAATGGAACAGGATAGAAAGCCCAGAGATAAACCCACGCATATATGGTCACCTTATCTTTGATAAAGGAGGCAGGAATGTACAGTGGAGAAAGGACAGTCTCTTCAATAAGTGGTGCCGGGAAAACTGGATAGGGACATGTAAAAGTATGAGATTAGACCAGTCCCTAACACCATACACAAAAATAAGCTCAAAATGGATTAAAGACCCAAATGTAAGGCCAGACACTTTCAAACCCTTAGAGGAAAACATAGGCAGAACACTCTATTACATAAATCACAGCAAGATCCTTTTTGACCCACCTCCTAGAGAAATGGAAATAAAGACAAAAATAAACACATGGGACCTAATGAAACTTAAAAGTTTTTGCACAGCAAAGGAAACCATAAACAAGACCAAAAGACAACCCTCAGAATGGGAGAAAATATTTGCAAATGAAACAAATGACAAAGGATTAATCTCCAAAATTTATAAGCAGCTCATGCAGCTCAATAACAAAAAAACAAACAACCCAATCCAAAAATGGGCAGAAGACCTAAATAGACATTTCTCCACAGAAGATATACAGACTGCCAACAAACACATGAAAGGATGCTCAACATCTTTACTCATTAGAGAAATGCAAATCAAAACTACAATGAGCTATCATCTCACACCAGTCAGAATGGCCATCATCAAAAAATCTAGAAACAATAAATGCTGGAGAGGGTGTGGAAAAAAGGGAACACTCTTGCACTGCTGGTGGGAATGTGAATTGGTACAGCCACTATGGAGAACGGTATGGAGGTTCCTTAAAAAACTACAAATAGAACTACCATATGACCCTGCAATCCCACTACTGGGCATATACCCTGAGAAAACCATAATTCAAAAAGAGACATGTACCAAAATGTTCATAGCAGCCCTATTTACAATAGCGCAGAGATGGAAACAACCTAAGTGTCCATCATTGGATGAATGCATAAAGAAGATGTGGCACATATATACAATGGAATATTACTCAGCCATAAAAAGAAATGAAATTGAGCTATTTGTAATGAGGTGGATGGACCTAGAGTCTGTCATACAGAGTGAAGTAAGTCAGAAAGAGAAAGACAAATACTGTATGCTGACACATATATATGGAATTTAAGAAAAAAAAATGTCATGAAGAACATAGGGGTAAGACAGGAATAAAGACACAGACCTACTAGAGAATGGACTTGAGGATATGGGGAGGGGGAAGGGTAAGCTGTGAGAAAGTGAAAGAGTGGCATGCACATATATACACTACCAAACGTAAGGTAGATAGCTAGTGGGAAGCAGCCGCATAGCACAGGGAGATCAGCTCGGTACTTTGTGACCGCCTGGAGGGGTGGGATAGGGAGGGTGGGAGGGAGATGCCAAAGGGAGGGGATATGGGAACATATGTATATGTATAACTGATTAAATTTGTTATAAAGCAAAAAAAAAAAAAAAAAAAACAAGACCAAAGACAACCCTCAGAATGGGAGAAAATATTTGCAAATGAAGCAACTGACAAAGGATTAATCTCCAAAATTTACAAGCAGCTCATGCAGTTCAATATCAAAAAAACAACCCCATCCAAAAATGGGCAGAAGACATAAACAGACATTTCTCCAAAGAAGATATTCAGATTGCCAACAAACACATGAAAGCATGCTCAACATCACTAATCATTAGAGAAGTGCATATCAAAGCTACAGTGAGGTATCATCTCACACCGGTCAGAATGGCCATCATCAAAAAATCTACAAACAATAAATGCTGGAGAGGGTCTGGAGAAAAGGGAACCCTCCTGCAGTGTTGGTGGGAATGTAAATTGATACAGCTACTATGGAGAACAGTATGGAGGTTCCTTAAAAAACTAAAAATAGAACTACCATACAACCCAGCAATCCCACTACTGGGCATATACCCTGAGAAAACCATAATTTAAAAAGAGTCATGTACCACGATGTTCATCGCAGCAGTATTTACAATAGCCAGGACATGAAAGCAACCTAAGTGTCCATCGACATATGAATGCATAAAGAAGATGTGGCACAAATATACAATGGAATATTACTCAGCCATAAAAGGAAACGAAATTGAGTTATTTGTAGTGAGGTGGATGAACCTAGAGAGTGTCCTACAGAGTGAAGTAAGTCAGAAAGAGAAAAACTAATACTGTATGCTAACACATATATGTGGAATCTTAAAAAAAAAAAAAAAAAAGGTTCTGAAGAACCTAGGGGAAGGACAGGAATAAAGATGCAGACACAGAGAATGGACTTGAGGACACAGGGATGGGGAAGGGTAAGCTGACATGAAGTGAGAGAGTGGCATGGACTTACATACACTACCAAATGTAAAATAGGTAGCTAGTGGGAAGCAGCCGCATAGCACGGGGAGATCAGCTCTGTGCTTTGTGTCCCCCTAGATGGGTGGGATAGGGAGGGTGAGAGGGAGACTCGAGAGGGAGGAGATATGGGGATATATGTATATGGATAGCTAATTCACTTTGTTATACAGCAGAAACTAACACACCATTGTAAAGCAATTTTACTCCAATAAAGATGTTAGAGAAAAGGGAGACATTCTTTCAAAATGTTAACAATTTAGAGTAATTCCACCTTTGACGTGTTTAAACTATGTCATCTTGGCCAAGTCACTGAACTTTCTAAGTTCCTCCATTCAGGAAAATAGATAATCGAGTATGCAATAAACAGTGACAATTACACGTAAAAAAAAAAAAAAAAAAAACTACAATGAGATATCATCTCACACCAGTCAGAATGGCCATCATCAAGAAATCGAGA
The DNA here is from genome assembly GCF_949752795.1 of Hyperoodon ampullatus. Taxonomy (NCBI): domain Eukaryota; kingdom Metazoa; phylum Chordata; class Mammalia; order Artiodactyla; family Ziphiidae; genus Hyperoodon; species Hyperoodon ampullatus. The sequence goes on along the minus strand of NC_136926.1, from coordinate 53,694,055 downwards.
CACAATAAATGCTGGAGAGGGTGTGGAGAAAAGGGAACACTCTTGCACTGCTGGTGGGAATGTGAATTGGTACAGCCACTATGGAGAACAGTATGGAGGTTCCTTAAAAAACTAAAAATAGAACTACCATATGACTCAGCAATACCACTACTAGGCATATACCCTGAGAAAACCATAATTCAAAAGGAGACATGTACCAAAATGTTCATAGCAGCTCTATTCACAATAGCCCGGAGATGGAAACAACCTAAGTGTCCATCATCGGATGAATGCATAAAGAAGATGTGGCACATATATACAATGGAATATTACTCAGCCATAAAAAGAAAGGAAACTGAGCTATTTGTAATGAGGTGGATAGACCTAGAGTCTGTCATACAGAGTGAAGTAAGTCAGAAAGAGAAAGACAAATACCGTATGCTAACACATATATATGGAATTTAAGAAAAAAAAATGTCATGAAGAACCTAGGGGTAAAACGGGAATATAGACACAGACCTACTTGAGAATGGACTTGAGGATATGAGGAGGGGGAAGGGTAAGCTCTGACAAAGTGAAAGAGAGGCATGGACATATATACAGTGCCAAACGTAAGGTAGATAGATAGTGGGAAGCAGCTGCATAGCACAGGGAGATCAGCTCGGTGCTTTGTGACCTCCTGGACGTGTGGGATGGGGAGGGTGGGAGGGAGGGAGACGCAGGAGGGAAGGGATGTGGGAACAGATGTATATGTATGACTGATTCACTTTGTTATAAAGCAGAAACTAATAAAAATATAGAAAAAATATAGAAAACCCCTACCCATTCTTTAAATCTCAACTCAAGCACTAATTCCTTTGAATCTCCTGAAATCTTTAAGTAGAATTAATGTTTTCTCCCACTGTCACTTTAAGCAACAGATGAGAAAGCCCATATCATGTTATATTGTAATTTTTTACTTATAAATATTAGAAGGCTTGTTTCTCACTAGACTGAGCTCCTTCAGCTCAAAATATGTCCTTATTTTTTTTAATGTTTTTGCATTTATTACAGACAATTATGTAAAAAGTGTTTCATTAAATCTCTGATGATTGAAGTAATGCATAGGTGAAAAAGAGCAGGGTAAGAAATCAAAAGACAGGACAATGAAGCTGTGACAGGAATTAGCTAAGGGCATTTTTCCAGGACTCCTGATGGCAAAGCATAAGGTGGCTTCTTCTCGAGGCAAGCATGAGTACTCTATCCAGTTTCTGCTGCATTATCCCATCTTCCTTGTTGCCATTCCCTCTATTTTCTCAGGTAATGGGTGAGCTCCCATCAGAGAGCTCTGTGGGAGATGTGAACAGTCTTAGCATCAGACATCTGAATAATATAAGTCTCCTGAATATCTCCATGTGTAAGAATGTGGAGTGCAAAGGAGAGCAAGTCTGAGTACACAAAATACTTCAAATGTCATTACTCAGGCCAGATAGAGCATAAAGCCCACTGGAACCAGACACAAAAGGCTGGTCGATGACTGGGGGATGAAGAGGGAAGGGAGGGTAGGTAGACAAAGTCTGTGGAAACAGAGATAAAGGGAGCTTTCCTGTTTGAGGCACAGTGCTCCTCTACTTTGCCTGACAGGCAGAGACACAGGTGCTGGGCACCATGGCATTTGAGTAAGCTCATTCACAATGTTGGAGAAGCTCTTACAGTCCTGGTCTGAAAAACACCTCTCAGGAAACAGAATGTGTGTTTGGAGTTCTAGGACAGAGACAGGCAAGAAAAGTTGGAGTATGGGTGGGGTTTAAGAACTGCCTTTGGCAGAGCTCCTTGGTAAGTGAAGGGTAAGGTTCTCCACTAATAGATGGAAAATATTGAGTGGAAATACTTGCACTCAATGTGGACTTCCCACCATGGGCTCCTATCTTTATGTCCAGGTTGATAGCCATCATACTGTGTGTCACAGAAATGCACAACTCCCATACTTGTATGTCTTACTTACATGATAAGAGAGGGCGAGAAGGGTAGCCTGCTAGGTTTGAACGTGTTCCCTTGTCTTTTCTGCTCCCAAATCACCTTGCGTAGGTCTTAGAAGCAAATACTTGTTTTCTCTAACTTTTATGTAGCTGAGAAATTTCCTCTCCATCATGGCTGGAAAATTTACAGCCAGTTCCTCTATAGCAATTTTGTGGCAATTATATGCATATTGGCCTACATGGCCACAATAAGCATGTTTATCCTGACTGGTGGCAAAACCATATTTCAGGTACCAAAGGGTTGCAGGGGAAGACATAAATTACTTTCTTCCTGCTCTCATTGCAGATATGTGTGCTGTGGAATGCAGGGAAAAAATTCAATGACAACTCCAAGGAGAATTGAATCCATAGCTAAATCTCCAAGCCCATATTCACACACAGCACAAGGTCACCCTACAAGTCCTGGGAGTCAAAGCATTTGGATATGTTAGCCAGTTCAGCCTGAAGATGTTTGCTGGATCAGTCCATTCTTAGTACTGCTTGTAGTGGTGGAAACTGGTGTCACTGGCCCTGCCATGTGCTGGGTTTTTGAGGAGATGTCTTCAGTGTAGTAGGTAGGGCTCTGGAAAGCCCACATAGACCTAGTGTAACTGGTTTTGTGGTTGATGCTGCAGATCATCTCACCACTGGATTTTAATCAACTGGTGAGAAATAAGCACTATGACCACCCATGCTTTCTTGTGAAGTGGGATCTCTGCAGAGCCAACGAGAATACCGTCTCATCAGGGGCTAGAAAACCTACAGGCACTTCTATTGTCTCTACCCTGAGGAAAGACTGTCTGAGATGTCTGAGAAACTTTGTCCAAGGAAACCTGTGAAGGCAGCGTAAGTACTACTTCTGAGTGCAATCATCAGGAGTGTGAAGGTTTCTTCTTTCCCCACTCCTGCTGGCTTCCATATTTGTAAATTTCATTAATGCCCATTTAACAGTCACTTGAGTTCCCATCCTACTTGAGTTCATAGGAAGTGCAATACTTTACCAGATATTTATCTCCAGGAATTCTGGGAATTTCCAAGGAATGCTTTCTGTCACTTAAGCAACCAGCTTTTTCAGAGGATAATATTGCTTTCTCCCCTTACATCACCTCTCCCCAAACCAAAACTGAGTCCCACAGGCGACCACTGCTGTGCCTTGACTACATCATCTGAAGCAGGCATGGAGCCTACTCTAAACAATAGATAAGACCAGACTATAGGAAGGAGTTTAAGATTTTTTTATCAAAGGCTTCAAGGTAATAGATTTACAATAGAGAAAATCTCTCAACATTTGCTACAAAACGTGAGAATTTCTAGGTTGGATAGGCTGTACCTCCCATATAACCATGCCCCCAGTTGGAATGCTTAGACTTTTTCCTCCTATTTGAAGTACTGACTCTTCCACAGCACCTCAAGATGCAGAATGTGTGTGTGTGTGTATATATATGTGAAGGGGGGTTGGTTCTTCTCATTCTCAGCCTCACAGTCATGCCTGGGTCAGCATAATAATCTGTAGACATACAGCTCTGTCACAATGACACAGATTTATATCATGATACTAAACACATTATCCCCTCTGTGTTACCTATATATAATCCATAAGCTCACCAAAATATTTCCTGCCCTGAAAAATATTATTAGATAAGGTAACAGTGACTTCATTTCATTGAGGCACTGTTAGTCTCCAGGATTACTATCCTAAGAGTACTACATGTGTCACTGCATTTAATCTTCACAATAATCCTGTGAGATAATAATAATAATAATTCCATTTCTCTAATTAGGAAAATTAGATACAGATAAGTTAAATACCTCCCAAAGCAAGAAAATAAAGTAGCAACTAAACAGATGTAAATACTGAGAAACAGGACAAAAAAATTGCTGAAGTTTTAGAATAGTAGTATCTTTATCTCTTATCCTTCCTATAGCTTGCCCTGTCCCCAGCTCTGCCTCTAGCCATAAAGTGTAAATGACAATTGTGTCTAGTCTCATAGCCTCCATAGAATCCTGAGAGCAACTTGGTAAGACCTTGTCCTGCTGTATGAACATTTCCATTGGGATGAATGGCCCCTTCCACAGACAAGACATCCTATCACTAGGCCTGGGCTAGGTCCTGAAAATAGATGATTCTCCTCATAACCAACAGCATGGTGGAGTTGACACCACTTGGAGTCAGGCAAGTTTATTAGACTCCACTTAGTCAATTGATCACTGACTCTCCATCCTGGTTTTCCTTCACTCAATTTCTGGCTACTTTTAACATGTCACTGCCCCCCCAAAATTCCTAAGTGTAGAGAGAACATAATACTCTGAGACCTCTTTTCCTAGTAAACTTATTTGGGCTCAAAGAAGGGCTTAAGATTGGCCATAGATGGGAAAGGCTTTCCCCTAGATTCCTGATTCAGCTATACCCACCTGCAATAGGGAATATTGGGCACACCTCTAAATCTCTGAATTCCATTCCATGCAGTAGGCAGAAAGATTCTACTGGTCCTAGTAGAAAAAGTATTGGTTCCTTCCTCAGAATGGCCAAGTTGATAATCATTGGAAAGTCTTTCCTGCATGGATACATAGCTGGATGTGGGTCATGGAGGGTCATGGCTGTGATCTACTGAGGCAGCGAGAGGGCAGTTAAGTTTCTAAGTTTCTCCAGTGCACTGTACTATCTAAGCCCAGTTGCTTAATTGAGCCCTGTAGGCTTAGGTGCTAGTAAAAGTCTTGCTTACTTAAGGCTTTTAATGAAAGTGAGGGGGCTCTTAACCTGAGAAAGCATCTGATGTTGAGCAGGGATTCAAGACTGGTAAGTTGGATAACAGATTAGAAACACAAGACCTTTTTATTGCTTATTTGCAATAGAGAAGTACCATATATTATTGATCCATTCACCAGTTATACACATTTGGGAATACCACTCAGAAAAAAAAAAGAACAAAATACTGATATATATACACAATGACATGGATCTCGAACCATTAAGCTAAGTGAAAGAAGCCAGACACAGAGACGACATCGGCGATTGTCTGGCCCAAAGCTGGAGTGGGAGGGGAAATTGACTGCAATGATACAAGAGGAAACTTTTGAGGGTGGTAAAAATGTTTAAACCTTCAAAGTTATGATGGTTTCATGACTGTGCCCATTTACTAAAACCCATCAAATTGTAAACTCAAAATAGGTGAAATTTAAGTCATTTAAATTATGCTTCCCTAAAGTCACCTGCACACACATACACAAATCCAAATCCAAAAGAAAGTTCTGAAGCAGATATCAAAAACTAAAGAATAAATAAGAAGAGCCAGATGATACAGTAAAAGAGACAATAGCTTGCAACCTAAAAGAATGTCAAGAGTTCTCTCCTGGGTTTGGGATTGACATGTACACACTGCTATACTTAAAATAGATAACCAACAGGGACCTACTGTACAGCACAGGGAACTCTGCTCAATATTCTGTAATAACCTAAATGGGAAAAGAATTTGAAAAAAAAATGGATACATGTATATGTACAACTGAATCACTCTGCTGAACACCTAAAACTAACACAACACTGTGAATCAACTATACTCCAAGATAATTTTTTTTTTAATTTTTTAAAAATGAAACAGTTCTCTCCTGGAAAACTAGATGTCACCCACAATTCTTGTTCAAACTTCCAATAAGCAGAGACTACTGAAAACTGACTCGAATTCACTTGAGAGCAAAACCAGACCTGAGCTAACATTAAGCTGCCAATACAGTATGAAAATTCAGAGGTTTGACTCCAGAATATTAATATGTTTATAGGTTTGTGCTCCAGACATTGTTGTATATACTGTATTATCATTTTAAAATTCAGAAACATATCTGATCCTAAGATTTTCAAACGGACTGTGGGTCTGTATCTAAAATGGTATATAGACTTCCGGGTAAGATGGCGGAAGAGTAAGACGCGGAGATCACCTTCCTCCTCACGGATACACCAGAAATACAGCTACACGTGGAACAACTCCTACAGAACACCTACTGAACGCTGGCAGAAGACCCCAGACCTCCCAAAAGGCAAGAAACTCCCCACATACCTGGGTAGGGCAAAGCGGAGAGATTCCCGCACAGAGGATCGGTGCCGAGCGGCACTCACCAGCCCGAGAGGCTTGTCTGCTCGCCCGCCGGGGCGGGCGGCGCTGGAAGCTGAGGCTCGGGCTTCGGTCAGAGCGCAGGGAGAGGACTGGGGCTGGCGGCGAGAACTCAGCCTGAAGGGGGCTAGTGTGCCACAGCTGGCCGGGAGGGAGTCCGGGAGAACTCTGGAGCTGCCGAAGAGGCAAGAGACTTGTTCTTCCCTCTTGGTTTCCTGCTGCGCGAGGAGAGGGGATTAAGAGCGCTGCTTAAAGGGGCTCCACAGACGGGCGCGAGTCGCGACTGAAAGCGCGGAGCCCAGTGACGGGCGTGGGACGCTGGGGCTGCTGCTGCCGCCGCCAAGAAGCCCGTGTGCGAGCGCAGGTCACTGTCCACACCGCCCTTCCGGGAGCCTGAGCAGCCCACCACTGCCGGGGTCCCGGGATCCAGGGGCGGCTTCCCTGGGAGAACGCACGGCGCGCCTCGGGCTGGTGCAACGTCACGCCGACCTCTGCCGCTGCAGGCTCGCCCCGCACTCCGTGCCCCTCCCTCCCGCCCGGCCTGAGTGAGCCAGAGTTCCCGAAGAGGCTGCTCCTTTAACCCTTTCCTGTCTGAGCGAAGAACAGACGCCCTCCGGCGACCTACACGCAGAGGCGGGGCCAAATCCAAAGCTGAGACCCGGGAGCTGTGAGAACAAAGAAGAGAAAGGGAAACCTCTCCCAGCAGCCTCAGAAGCAGCGGATTAAAGCTCCACAATCAACTTGATGTACCCTGCATCTGTGGAATACATGAATAGACAACAAATCATCCCAAATTGAGGAGCCAGGAGTCAGTACTGTGCCTCTGAGGTGGGAGAGCCAACTTCAGGACACTGGTCCACAAGAGACCTCCCAGCTCCACATAATATCAAACGGCGAAAATCTTCCAGAGATCTCCATCTCAACACCAGCACCCAGCTTCACTCAACGACCAGCAAGCTACAGTGCTGGACACCCTATGCCAAACAACTAGCAAGACAGGAACACAACGCCACCCATTAGCAGAGAGGTGGCCTAAAATCATAAAAAGTCCACAGACACCCCAAAACACACCACCAGACGTGGACCTGCCCACCAGAAAGACAAGATCCAGCCTCATCCACCAGAACACAGGCACTAGTCCCCTCGACCAGGAAACCTACACAACCCACTAAACCAACCTTAGCCACTGGGGACAGACACCAAAAACAACAGGAACTACGAACCTGCAGCCGGCAAAAAGGAGACCCCAAACACAGTAACATAAGCAAAATGAGAAGACAGAAAAACACACAGCAGGAGAAGGAGCAAGATAAAAACCCACCAGACCTAACAAATGAAGAGGTAATAGGCAGTCTATCTGAAAAAGAATTCAGAATAATGATAGTAAAGATGATCCAAAATCTTGGAAATAGAATAGACAAAATGCAAGAAACAGTTAACAAGGACCTAGTAGAACTAAAGATGAATCAAGCATCGATTAAAAACACAATAAATGAAATGAAAAATACTCTAGATGGGATCAATAGCAGAATAACTGAGGCAGAAGAACGGATAAGTGAGGTGGAAGATAAAATAGTGGAAATAACTAATGCAGAGCAAAATAAAGAGAAAAGAATGAAAAGAACAGAGGACAATATCAGAGACCTCTGGGACAACATTAAACGCACCAACATTCGAATTATAGGGGTTCCAGAAGAAGAAGAGAAAAAGAAAGGGACTGAGAAAATATTTGAAGAGATTATAGTTGAAAACTTCCCTAATATGGGAAAGGAAATAGTTAATCAAGTCCAAGAAGCACAGAGAGTCCCATACAGAATAAATCCAAGGAGAAATACGCCAAGACACATATTAATCAAACTGTCAAAAATTAAACACAAAGAAATCATATTAAAAGCAGCAAGGCAAAAACAACAAATAACACACAAGGGAATCCCCATCAGGATAACAGCTGATCTCTCAGCAGAAACTCTACAAGCCAGAAGGGAGTGGCAGGACATAATTAAAGTGATGAAGGAGAGAAACCTGCAACCAAGATTACTCTACCCAGCAAGGATCTCATTCAGATTTGATGGAGAAATTAAAACCTTTACAGACAAGCAAAAGCTGAGAGAGTTCAGCACCACCAAACCAGCTTTACAACAAATGCTAAAGGAACTTCTCTAGGCAAGAAACACAACAGAAGGAAAAGACCTACAATAACGAACCCAAAACAATTAAGAAAATGGGAATAGGAACATACATATCGATAATTACCTTAAATGTAAATGGACTAAACGCTCCCACCAAAAGACACAGATTGGCTGAATGGATACAAAAACAAGACCCATATATATGCTGTCTACAAGAGACCCACTTCAGACCTAGAGACACATACAGACTGAAAGTAAGGGGATGGAAAAAGATATTCCATGCAAATGGAAACCAAAAGAAAGCTGGAGTAGCAATTCTCATATCAGACAAAATAGACTTTAAAATAAAGACTACTAGAAGAGACAAAGAAGGACACTACATAATGATCAAGGGATCGATCCAAGAAGAAGATATAACAATTGTAAATATTTATGCACCCAACATAGGAGCACCTCAATACATAAGGCAAACACTAACAGCCATAAAAGGAGAAATCGACAGTAACACAATCATAGTAGGGGACTTTAACACCCCACTTTCACCAATGGACAGATCATCCAAAATGAAAATAAATAAGGAAACACAAGCTTTAAATGATACATTAAACAAGATGGACTTAATTGATATTTATAGGACATTCCATCCAAAAACAACAGAATACACATTTTTCTCAAGTGCTCATGGAACATTCTCCAGGATAGATCATATCTTGGGTCACAAATCAAGCCTTGGTAAATTTAAGAAAATTGAAATTGTATCAAGTATCTTTTCCGACCACAATGCTATGAGACTAGATATCAATTACAGGAAAAGAGCTATAAAAAATACAAACACATGGAGGCTAAACAATACATTACTTAATAACGAAGTGATCACTGAAGAAATCAAAGAGGAAATAAAAAAATACCTAGAAACAAATGACAATGGAGACACGACGACCCAAAACCTATGGGATGCAGCAAAAGCAGTTCTAAGAGGGAAGTTTATAGCAATACAATCCCACCTTAAGAAACAGGAAATATCTCGACTAAACAACCTAACCTTGCACCTAAAGCAATTAGAGAAAGAAGAACAAAAACATCCCAAAGTTAGCAGAAGGAAAGAAATCATAAAAATCAGATCAGAAATAAATGAAAAAGAAATGAAGGAAACAATAGCAAAGATCAATAAAACTAAAAGCTGGTTCTTTGAGAAGATAAACAAAATTGATAAACCATTAGCCAGACTCATCAAGAAAAAAAGGGAGAAGACTCAAATCAATAGAATTAGAAATGAAAAAGGAGAAGTAACAACTGACACTGCAGAAATACAAAAGATCGTGAGAGATTACTATAAGCAACTCTATGCCAATAAAATGGACAACCTGGAAGAAATGGACAAATTCTTAGAAATGCACAACCTGCCAAGACTGAATCAGGAAGAAATAGAACATATGAACAGACCAATCACAAGCACTGAAATTGAAACTGTGATAAAAAATCTTCCAACAAACAAAAGCCCAGGACCAGATGGCTTCACAGGCGAATTCTATCAAGCATTTAGAGAAGAGCTAACGCCTATCCTTCTCAAACTCTTCCAAAATATAGCAGAGGGAGGAACACTCCCAAACTCATTCTACGAGGCCACCATCACCTTGATACCAAAACCAGACAAGGATGTCACAAAGAAAGAAAACTACAGGCCAATATCACTGATGAACATAGATGCAAAAATCCTCAACAAAATACTAGCAAACAGAATCCAACAGCACATTAAAAGGATCATACACCATGATCAAGTGGGGTTTATCCCAGGAATGCAAGGATTCTTCAATATACGCAAATCAATCAACGTGATACACCATATTAACAAATTGAAGGAGAAAAACCATATGATCATCTCAATAGATGCAGAGAAAGCTTTCGACAAAATTCAACACCCATTCATGATAAAAACCCTGCAGAAAGTAGGCATAGAGGGAACTTTCCTCAACATAATAAAGGCCATATATGACAAACCCACAGCCAGCATCGTCCTCAATGGTGAAAAACTGAAACCATTTCCACTAAGATCAGGAACAAGACAAGGTTGCCCACTCTCACCACTCTTATTCAACATAGTTTTGGAAGTTTTAGCCACAGCAATCAGAGAAGAAAAGCAAATAAAAGGAATCCAAATTGGAAAAGAAGAAGTAAAGCTGTCACTGTTTGCAGATGACATGATACTATACATAGAGAATCCTAAAGATGCTACCAGAAAACTACTAGAGCTAATCAATGAATTTGGTAAAGTTGCAGGATACAAAATTAATGCACAGAAATCTCTGGCATTCCTATATACTAATGATGAAAAATCTGAAAGTGAAATCAAGGAAACACTCCCATTTACCATTGCAACAAAAAGAATAAAATATCTAGGAATAAACCTACCTAAGGAGACAAAAGACCTGTATGCAGAAAATTATAAGACACTGATGAAAGAAATTAAAGATGATACAAATAGATGGAGAGATGTACCATGTTCTTGGATTGGAAGAATCAACATTGTGAAAATGACTCTACTACCCAAAGCAATCTACAGATTCAATGCAATCCCTATCAAAATACCACTGGCATTTTTCACAGAACTAGAACAAAAAATTTCACAATTTGTATGGAAACACAAAAGACCCCGAATAGCCAAAGCAATCTTGAGAACGAAAAATGGAGCTGGAGGAATCAGGCTCCCTGACTTCAGACTATACTACAAAGCTGCAGTAATCAAGACAGTATGGTACTGGCACAGAAACAGAAAGATAGATCAATGGAACAGGATAGAAAGCCCAGAGATAAACCCACGGACATATGGTCACCTTATCTTTGATAAAGGAGGCAGGAATGTACAGTGGAGAAAGGACAGTCTCTTCAATAAGTGGTGTTGGGAAAACTGGACAGGGACATGTAAAAGTATGAGATTCGATCACTCCCTAACACCATACACAAAAATAAGCTCAAAATGGATTAAAGACCTAAATGTAAGGCCAGACACTATCAAACTCTTAGAGGACAACATAGGCAGAACACTCTATGACATAAATCACAGCAAGATCCTTTTTGACCCACCTCCTAGAGAAATGGAAATAAAGACAAAAATAAACACATGGGACCTAATGAAACTTAAAAGCTTTTGCACAGCAAAGGAAACCATAAACAAGACCAAAAGACAACCCTCAGAATGGGAGAAAATATTTGCAAATGAAGCAACTGACAAAGGATTAATCTCCAAAATTTATAAGCAGCTCATGCAGCTCAATAACAAAAAAACAAACAACCCAATCCAAAAATGGGCAGAAGACCTAAATAGACATTTCTCCACAGAAGATATACAGACTGCCAACAAACACATGAAAGGATGCTCAACATCATTAATCATTAGAGAAATGCAAATCAAAACTACAATGAGATATCATCTCACACCAGTCAGAATGGCCATCATCAAAAAATCTAGAAACAATAAATGCTGGAGAGGGTGTGGAAAAAAGGGAACACTCTTGCACTGCTGGTGGGAATGTGAATTGGTACAGCCACTATGGAGAACGGTATGGAGGTTCCTTAAAAAACTACAAATAGAACTACCATATGACCCTGCAATCCCACTACTGGGCATATACCCTGAGAAAACCATAATTCAAAAAGAGACATGTACCAAAATGTTCATAGCAGCCCTATTTACAATAGCCCGGAGATGGAAACAACCTAAGTGTCCATCATTGGATGAATGGGTAAAGAAGATGTGGCACATACATACAATGGAATATTACTCAGCCATAAAAAGAAATGAAATTGAACTATTTGTAATGAGGTGGATGGACCTAGAGTCTGTCATACAGAGTGAAGTAAGTCAGAAAGAGAAAGACAAATACTGTATGCTGACACATATATATGGAATTTAAGAAAAAAAAAGGTCATGAAGAACATAGGGGTAAGACAGGAATAAAGACACAGACCTACTAGAGAATGGACTTGAGGATATGGGGAGGGGGAAGGGTAAGCTGTGACAAAGTGAAAGAGCGGCATGGACATATATACACTACCAAACGTAAGGTAGATAGCTAGTGGGAAGCAGCCGCATAGCACAGGGAGATCAGCTCGGTGCTTTGTGACCGCCTGGAGGGGTGGGATAGGGAGGGTGGGAGGGAGACGCAAAAGGGAGGGGATATGGGAACATATGTATACATATAACTGATTAAATTTGTGATAAAGCAAAAAATAAAAAAAAAAATAAATAAATAAAAAAAAATAAAAAAATAAAATGGTATATAAAACCCAGTTCAGTCTACCTCCTGAGTAGGGAAGAACCCACTTCCTCCCTACCATGTTTCTTCCTTGTCTGTCTCCTTTACCTTCACAGAGAACACTTCACTTCTGACACTTGTGGTCGCCAAATGTGTGGAAGTTTTTCCCCACACCAAGCAATTCTTTTCAACACTAGCTAGGTGTTATATAATTCAACTCAACTCTGACACTATCTACTGGAGATAGCATTAGACTCACAGGTTAAGACTCCAGTCCCACAAGGCTGCCCCCCACCACAAACACACACATACACACACACACACTTTTGACACTAGTCACAAGTCCAGGTTATCACCTGTAGTTCTTTCCAACCTGTTATAGATTGGAGGTTCCAACAACACCTTCTTTGGGGTTCAGATGGCAGTTTCAAGTCCAAGTTGTCACCTGCACTTTTGACTGACCGGCTGTAAATCAGAAGTTTCCACAACCTCCTCTTTGGGTTCCATTAATTTGTTAGAGCAGCTCAAAGAATCCAAGAAAAGTTTTACTTACTAGATCACAGGTTTGTTACAAAAGGATGTAACTCAGGAACAGCCAGATGGAAGAGATGCACAGGGCAAGATAAGGGAAAAGGGTGCAGAGCTTCCATGCTCTCTCAGAGCATGACATTCTTCCCAAATCTCCACATGTTCACAAACCAGGAAGTTCTCCAAACTCTGTTCTTCCGGGTTTTTAATGTAGACTTCACTACATAGTCATGATTGATTAAATCATTGGCTTTTGGTGATTGATTCAAACTCCAGCCTCTCTTCCCTCCCCAAAAGTTAGGGGGATAGGGAGCTGGGGGCAGTACTGAAAGTTCCAAACTTCTATTCACCTGGCTGGTTCCCCTGGAAACCAGCCCTCATCTTTAGGTCACCTAAGGACTTTCCAAAAGTCACCTCATTACCATAACAGAAGACACCTTTAACACAGGAAATTCCGAAGATTTTAGGAGCTCTTGCCAGGAACTGGGACAAAGATCAAGTACATATTTCTTATTATAAGTCACCATATCACAGTATAACATTATAGAAATTCAATTAGCTTCAAAGGCTGTAGTAGAGCTTCCCTGACCTACACTGATGAGTCACTAGGAGTATGGTGTGAACACACACACACACACACATACACACACTCTTTGACTGAAAAATCCTTAAAAAGTACAAGAGCACTGGATTAGTGAAATCTGATAGAGAAGAGTGAAGGAAAAATGAAGATAACAACAACAACAAGAAAAGGCAAACTGATGGAGTGAGGATGATACAGTGGTAAAGTCTGACCTTCTGACGAAACAATACTGTAGATCAGACCTAATTGGCACCTAAATTCCCTAAAGATAAATGGTATCAGACTGAAGAGAGGAGGCACGTTTTTACTCAATTAGAATCATAACAAATGTATGTCTGTTATGGCATCATTCATACACAATATTGGTTTTGGATGTCCTTATTTCTATATGGTTCCTATTACAGACTATGTTTCCTCAGTGATGAATAGAACTGAGCACATTCAACCAGCATGAACAAAATGTACCCAGCACCACTCTCTGTCAATTCGAGGAAACAGACCAGATTGGAAAATGACAAATGCAATTGATGTGTATAACAGAAGAAATAGCCTGATAAAGAAGGAAGCATATATACCTATATGCATGAACCTCATCTAAAGAACTCCTTCCATTCAATTATATAACACATATAGTAAGTCATTTCCTCAAATCTGTATTTCTCGTCTTAGTTCCAAACCTTACTTGGAAATACCTTCAATTACTGTGAGACTGAAATTTAAAAAGGAATATAAAAGGGTTTTCTTTGAAACCAATTAGCATACATCTACAGCATCATTTTTAATGACCACTTTATAGGGATATACCCAACTTACTGATACAACAAATTATTGTTAATCATGTCTATTTTTTATAGGTATATCTCTCATATGAATAATGGAATTTAAAAGTTTCATACATATCTTTCTTTTCTTATCTAAATATTTAATTTGGAAACAAAATCATAAAAATATTATTAATATGTCAAAAGAGTTTTTTTAAATCAACATTATTGAGGAAAATTACATAACATAAAATGCACAATTTATAAGAATATAGTACACTGCATTTTAACAAATGTATGCATCCATGAAACCACCATGACAATTAAGATACATAACATTCTATAACCCTACACAAGTTGTCTTGACCCCCTTACCAATAAATTCTCATCCCCTGCTCCTTGCCCCAGAAAATCACTGATCTGTTTTATATCACTTAAATTAAGATCTATATTTATAAATGAAAACATGCAGAAAATAAGGTTTTTCATTTAGCTTCTTTTGCTCAGGATAATATTTTTGAGATTTATCCATATTGTTAAATTTACCATGAGTCTGTTTCTTTTATTACAGACTAGAAGTCCATTGAATGGATATACCAGGGCTGCTAAGAACAAGTCTTTGGGTAGCATGTGCTTTCATTTCTCTTGGGAAAATACCAAAAATTAAAATTGTACAATCATATAGTAAATGTAGATCTTCATTAGAAACTGCTTAATTATTTCCCAGAAGAGTTGTATCAGTTAACATTTGTCACCGGCAATGTATGAGAGTTCCACTTTTGTTCCTCATCTTCAACAAAACAATATTACCAGACTTTAAAAATATGTATGTATTAGCCATTCAGCTTCATTTATAGTGGCTATCTCATTGTGGTGTAAAATTTCATTTCCCCAGTGACTAAGGTTGTTGAGCATAATTTCATATGCTTATTGGCTGTTAATAGCTTTTTCTTTGAAGTGTCTTTTAAATACCTCTGCACATTTTTAATTGAATCATTTATCTTCCTAGATTATTTGAGTTATTTACATATTCAAGATACATGTATCTTTTTAATATAATAATTGTGATTCTCTTATATCAACTATATTTCAATTTAAAAAAATAAATAAGATAAAAAAGAATTGTGGGAGGAGACTCCTTCAAGATGGCAGAGGAGTAAGATGTGGAGACCAACTTTCTCCCCACAAATACATCAAAACTACATCTACATGTGAACAATGCCTACTAAACACTGGCAGAAGACCTCAGACTTGCCAAAAGGCATGAAACTCCCCACGTATCTGGGTAGGGCAAAAGAAAAAAAAAAAAAAAACAGAGACAAAAGAATAAGGATGGGACCTGCACCTCTTAGAGGGAGCTGTGAAGGAGGAAAGCTTTCCACACACTAGGAAGTCCCTTCACTGGCAGACACGGGGGATGGGCGGGGGGAAGCTTCAGAGCCATGGAGGAGAACACAGCAACAGAGGTTCAGAGGGCAAAGTGGAGAGATTCCTGCACAGAGGATCAGTGCCGGCCAGCACTCATCAGCCTGAGAGACTTGTCTGCTTACTTGCTGGGGCGGATGGGGACTGGGATCTGAGGCTGGGGCTTTGGAGGTCAGATCCCAGGGAGAGCACAGGGGTTGGCTCTGTGAACACACCCTGAAGGGGGCTAGTGCATCACAGCTAGTCGGGAGGGAGTCTGGAGAATAGTCTGGGACTGCCTAAGAGGCAAGAGACAATTGTTTGGGGATGTACAAGGAGAGGGGATTCAGAGTATCACCTAAACGAGTTGCAGAGATGGGTGTGAGCCACGGCTATCAGTGCAAACATGAGAGACGGGCATGAGGCTAAAGATGCTTGTGCAGCCACGAAGAAACCTGAGTGCAAGCACAGGTCACTATCTACACCTCTCTTCCTGGGAGCCTGTGCAGCCTGCCACTGCCAGGGTCCCATGATCCAGAAACAATTTCCCTGAGAAAACACATGGTGCACCTCAAGCTGTTGCACAGTCATGCTGGTCTCTGCCTCTGAGGTTCGCCCCACATTGCATACCCCTCCTTCCCCACAGCATGAGTGAGTCAGAGCAACCTAATCAGCTGCTTCTTTAACACTATCCTTTCTGGGGGTGGAACAGACGCCCTCAGGTGACCTACACAGAGAGGCAGGGCCATATCTAAACCTGAACACAAGGAGCTGTGTGAACAAACAAGGGAAAGGGAAATTTCTCCCAGCAGCCTCAGGAGCAGTGGATTAAATCTCCACAATCAACTTGATGTACAATGCATATCTGGAATACCTGAATAGACAACAAATCATCCTAAAATTTGGGAACAACTGTAGACTTGGGATTTTCTCTCTGTGTCTAATTTGTTTCTGGTTTTATGTTTATCTTAGTTTAGTATTTAGAGCTGCTTATCATTGGTAGATTTGTTTATTGATTTGGTTGCTCTCTTCCATATATATATATATATATATATATATATATATATATATATATATATATAAAATTTTCCTTTTTCTCTTTTTTTTTTTTTTTCAGTACATGGGCCTCTCACTGTTGTGGCCTCTCCTGTTGCACAGCACAGGCTCCAGATGCACAGCCTCAATGGCCATGGCTCACAGGCCTAGCCACTCCACGGCATGTGGGATCTTCCTGGACCAGGGCACAAACCCGTGTCCCCTGCATCGGCAGGCGGATTCTCAACCTCTGCGCCACCAGGGAAGCCCTCCTTTTTCTCTTTTTGTGAATGTCTATGTGTATGTTTATTTGTGTGATTCTGACTGTATAGCTTTGCTTTTGCAATTTGTCTTAGGGTTCTGTCTGTCCTTTAACTTCTTTTTGTAAACTTTTTACTGCTTGTTATCATTGGTGGATTTGTTTCTTAGTTTCATTGCTTTCTTCTGTCTTTCTTCTTTATTTTTTAAATAAATTTCTATTTTTAATAATTTTTTTATTTTAATAAATTTATTTATTTTTTTCTTTCTTTTGTTTTTCTCCCTTTTCTTCTCAGATGTGTGGCTGATAGGGTCTTGGTGCTCTGGTCAGGTGTCAGGCCTGAGCCTCTGAAGTGGGAGGGACGAGTTCAGGACATTGGTCCACCAGAGACCTACTGGCCCCATGTAATATCAAATGGTGAAAGCTCTCCCAGAGATATCCATCTCAAAGCTAATACTCACTCCACTCAACAACCAGCAGGCGACAGTGCTGGACAAAAAACTAGCAAGACAGGAACACAACACACCGATTAGCAGAGAGGCTGGCTACAATCATAAAAAGTTCAAAGACACCCCAAAATACACCACTGAATGTGGTCTTACCCACCAGAAATAAAAGATCCAGCCTCATCCACCAGAACACAGGCACTAGTCCCCTGCACCAGGAAACCTACACAACCAACTGAACCAACCTTAGCCACTGGGGGCAGACACCAGAAACAATGGTAACTACGAACCTGCAACCTGAGAAAAGGAGACCCCAAACACAGTAAGTTGAGCAAAATGAGAAAAAAGAGAAATACACAGTAGATGAAGAAGCAAGGTAAAAACCCATCAGAACTAACAAACGGAAAGGAAACAGGCAGTCTACCTGAAAAACAATTCAGAGTAATGATAGTAAAGATGATCCAAAATCTTGGAAATAGAATGGAGAAAATACAAGAAATGTTCACCAAGGACATAGAAGAATTAAAGAGCAAACAAACAACCATGAACAACACAATAAATGAAATTAAAAATTCTCTAGAAGGAAACAATAGCAGAATAACTGAAGCAGAAGAAAGGGTAAGTGACCTGGAAGACAAAATAGTGTAAATAACTGCCACAGGCCAGAATAAAGAAAAAAAATGAAAAGAATTGAGGACAGTCTCAGACACGTCTGGGGCAACATTAAATGCACCAACATTAGAATTATAGGGGTCCAAGAAGAAGAAGAAGAGAAAAAGAAAGGGAATGAGAAAACATTTGAAGACATTATAGTTGAAAACTTCCGTACTATGGGAAAGAAAGTAATCAAGACCAGAAAGCACAGAGTCTCATAAAGGATAAACCCAAGGAGAAACACGCCAAGGCACATATTAATCAAGCTATCAAAAGTTAAATACAAAGAAGAAATATGAAAAGCATCAAGGGAAAAGCAACAAATAATATACAAGGGAATCCCCATAAGTTTAACAGTTAATCTTTCCGCAGAAACTCTGCAAGCCAGAGGACAGTGGCAGAACATAGTTAAAGTGATGAAAGGGAAAAACCTACAACTAAGATGACTCGACCCAGCAAGGATCTAATTCAGATTCAATGGACAAAATAAAATCTTTACAGACAAGCAAATGCTAAGGGAATTGAGCACAACCAAACCAGCTTTACAACAAATGCTAACAGAACTTCTCTAGGCAAGAAACACAAGAGAAGGAAAAGACCTACAATAACAAACCCAAAACAATTAAGAAAATGGTAATAGATACATACATATGGATAACTACCTTAAATGTAAATGGGTTAAATGCTCCAACCAAATGACATAGACTGGTTGAATGGACACAAAACCAAGACCTGTATATATGCTGTCTACAAGAGACTCACTTCAGACCTAGGGACACATGCAGACTAAATGAGGGGATGGAAAAAGATATTACATGCAAATGGAAATCAAAAGAAAGCTGGAGTAGCAATTCTCATATTAGACAGAATAGACTGTATAATAAAGACTATTACCAGAGACAAAGAAGGACACTACATAATGATCAAGGGAAGAATCCAAGAAGAAGATACAACAATTGTAAATATTTATGCATCCAGCATAGGAGCACCTCAATACATAAAGCAAATGCAAACATCCTTAAAGAGGAAATTGACAGTAACACAATAATAGTAAGGGATTTTAACACCTCACTTTCACCAACGGGCAGATCATCCAAAATGAAAATAAATAAGGAAACACAAGCATTAAAATGTACATTAAACAAGATGGACTTAATTGATATTCATAGGACATTCCCTCCCAAAACAACAGAATACACCTTCTTCTCAAGTGCTCATAGAAATTTCTCCAAGATAGTTCATATCTTGGGTCACAAATCAAGGCTTGGTAAATTTAAGAAATTGAAATCATACCAAGTATCTTTTCTGATGACAACACTATGAGACTTGATATCAATTACAGGAAAAAAAAACTGTAAAAATTACAAACACATGGACAATAAAGAGTATGCTACTAAATAACCAAGAGATCACTGAAGAAATCAAAGAGGAAATTAAAAAAAATACATAGGAACAAATGACAATGAAAACACGATGAACTGACCCAAAACTTATGGGATGCAGCAAAAGCAGTTCAAAGATGGAAGTTTACAGCAATACAATCCTACCTCAAGAAACAAGAAACATCTCAAATAAACAACCTAAATTTATGCCTAAAGCAATTAGAGAAAGAAGAACAAAAAACCCACAAAGTTATCAGAAGGAAAGAAATCATAAATTTCAGATCAGAAATAAATGAAAAATAAATGAAGGCAACAATAGCAAAGATCAATAAAACTAAAAGCTGGTTCTTTGAAAAGATAAACAAAGTTGATAAACCATTATCCAGACTCATAAAGAAAAAAAGGGAGAACACTCTACTCAACAGAATTAGAAATGAAAAATGGGAAGTAACATCTAACACTACAGAAATACAAAGGATCATGAGAGATTACTACAAGCAACTATATGCCAATAAAATGGACAACCTGGAAGAAATGGACAAATTCTTAGAAAAACACAACCCTCCAAGACTGAACCAGGAAGATATAGAAAATATAAACAGACCAATCACAAGCACTGAAATTGAAACTGTGATTAAAAATTCTTCAACAAACGAAATCTCAGGACCAGATGGCTTCACAGGCGAATTCTGTCAATCATTTAGAGAAGAGCGAACACCTATCTTTCAAAAACTCTTCCAAAATATAGCAGAGGGAGGAACATTCCCAAACTCATTCTACGAGGCCACCATCACCTTGATACCAAAACCAGAAAAAGATGTCACAAAAAGAAAACTACAGGCCAATAACATTGATGAACATAGATGCAAAAATCCTCAACAAAATACTAGCAAACAGAATCCAACAGCACATTAAAAGGATCATACATTATGATCAAGTGGTGTTTATCCCAGGAATGCTAGGATTCTTCAGTACACACACATCAATCAATATGATAAACCAAATTAACAAATTGAAGGAGAAAAACCATATGATCATCTCAATAGATGCAGAGAAAGGTTTCAACAAAATTCAACACCCATTTATTATTTTAAAAACCCTCCATAAAGTAAGCATAGAGGGAACTTAACTTAATAAAGGTCATATATGACAAACCCACAGCCAACATAATTCTCAATGGTGAAAAACTGAAATCATTTCCACTAAGAACAGGAAAAAGACAAGGTTGTCAACTCTCACCATTATTATTCAACATAGTTTTGGAAGTTTTAGCCACAGAAATCAGAGAAGAAAAAGAAATAAAAGGAATGCAAATGGGAAAAGAAGAAGTAAAACTGTCACTGTTTGCAGATGACATGTTACTATGCACAGAGAATCCTAAAGATGCTACCAGAAAACTAGTAGAGCTAATCAATGAATTTGGTAAAATAGCAGGGTACAAAATCAATGCACAGAAATCTCTGGCATTCCTGTACACTAATGATGAAAAATCTGAAAGAGAAATTAAAGAAACACTCACATTTGCCACTGCAACAAAAAGAATAAAATACCTAGAAATAAACCTACCTAAGGAGACAAAAGACCTGTATGCAGAAAATTATAAGACACAGATGAAAGAAATTAAAGATGATACTAACAAATGGAGAGTTATACCATGTCCTTGGATTGGAAGAATTTACATTGTGAAAATGACTATACTACCTAAAGCAATCTACAGATTCATTGCAATCCCTATCAAACTACCAATGGCATTTTTCACAGAATTAGAACAAAAAATTTCACAATTGGTATGGAAACACATAAAACCCCAAATAGCCACAGCAATCTTGAGAAAGAAAAATGGAGCTGGAGGAATCAGTTTCCCTGACTTCAGACTATACTACAAAGCTACAGTATTCAAGACAGTATGGCACATAAACAGAAATATAGATCAATGGAACAGGATAGAAAGCACAGAGATAAACCCATGAACTTATGGCCACCTTATCTTTGACAAAGGAGCCAAGAATATACAATAGAGAAAAGATAGCCTCTTCAACAAGTGGTGCTGGTAAAACTGGACAGCTACATGTAAAAGAATGAAATTAGAATACTCCCTAACACCATACACAAAAATAAATTCAAAATGGTTAAAGAACTAAATATAATGTCAGACACTGTAAAACTTTTATAGAAAAACATAGGCAGAACACACTATGACATCCTTTTTGACTCACATCCTAGAGAAATGGAAATAAAAAACAAAAATGAACAAATGTGATGTAATGAAACTTAAAAGCTTTTGCACAGCAAAGGAAACCATAAACAATAAGAAAAGACAAGTCTCAAAATGGGATAAAATATATGCAAATGAAGCAACTGACAAAGGATTAATCTCCAAAATATATAAGTAGCTCATGCAGCTCAATATCAAAAAAAAACCCAAAAAACAAAACAAAAACAAAATCCAATAATGGGCAGAAGACCTAAATAGACATTTCTCCAAAGAAGATATACAGATTGCTAACAAACACATGAAAGATGTTCAAAATCACTAATCATTAGAGAAATGCAAATGAAAATGGCAATGAGGTATCACCTCACACCAGTCAGAATGGCTATCATCAAAAAGTCTACAAACACTAAATGCTGGAGATGGTGTGGAGAAAAGGGAACCCTCTTGCACTGTTGGTGGGAATGTAGATTGATACAGCCACTATTGAGAACAGTATGGAGGTTCCTTAAAAAAACTAAAAATAGAGCTACCATATGACCCAGTAATCCCACTACTGGGATATACTCAGAGAAAACCATAATTCAAAAAGAGTCATATACCACAATGTTCATTGAAGCTCTATTTACAATAGACAGGACATGGAAGCAACCTAAGTGTCCATCGACAGATGAATGGATAAACAAAATGTGGCATATATATACAATGGAATATTACTCAGCCATAAAAAGGTATAAAACTGAGTTATTTGTAGTGAAGTGGATGGACCTAGCGACTGTCATACAGAGTGAAGTAAGTCAGAAAGAGAAAAACAAATACCATATGGTAACACATAGTTATGGAATCTAAAAAAAAAAAATGGTTCTGAATAACCTAGGGTCAGGACAAGAATAAAGACACAGACATAAAGAATGGACTGGAGGACATGAGGAGGGGAAAGGAGGGGAAGCTGGCACGAAGTGAGAGAGTGGCATGGACATATATATACTGTGAAATGTAAAATAGATTGCTAGTGGGAAGCCACCACATAGCACAGGGAGATCAGCTAGGTGCTCTGTGTCCACCTAGAGGGGTGGTATATGGAGTGTGGGAGGGAGATACAAGAGGGAGGAGATTTGGAGATATATGTATATGTAAAGGTGACTCACTTTGTTTTACAGCAGAAACTAAAACACCATTATAAAGCAGTTATACTCCAATAAAGACATTTAAAAAAAGAAGAAGAAGAAGAATTGTGGATCTCCTGGTCTGCAACGTACTGTTTCATACACTTGAAAGTATATTTCAAAAATCAGAATTTATATCCATAAATGATCAATAGATAGATGAATTCCATTTTATGAAATTATTCTTTTTAAGTTTCATGATTTTATGTCTTCACAAATCTTTGTTTACCATAAGTTAGCAATATTTTTCTGTTTTTTAAATAAATTTTATAACTTATATTTTCATTTACAATTCATTCAACATCAACTTTTGTGTATACCAAATCTCTTCCTGCCATAAAAGCCAGGAGTTCCAGTAAGGAAAAATATTTAGACCTAAAATTTCTATCCACCCAAGCTACCATTCAAATATAAGAGATGAAAACTATTATTAGGCATAGAAGGTAAGAAAATTTGCAACACAAAACTGCTACATGGAAAATAGTTTGAAATAAAGAATTTAAATAACAGTAAGGATTAATCCAGATAATTATATTACACACACACACATATACATAAGTGATACATTTCATATACATAATATATACATTTTATATGATATAAGTGTACAATATATTATATCATAAAAATGTAATATATTATACATCCAATATATTGATATTGGGGTGTGTTGCTTTTAGAAGTAAGTAGGATATTGAGTAGAGTATAATTCTGTAATAACCTAAATGGGAAAGGAATTTGAAAAAGAATAGATACATGTATATGCATAACTGAATCACTTTGCTGTACACCTGAAACTAACACAACATTGTTAATCAACATACTCAAATACAAAATATATTTTTTTAAATGTAACTAGGGAGAAAGAAATATATCCATAGTGATCTAGAATTAAAAGCCCTGATAACCTCAATATGATAAATGTTGAAGTAAAAAGTCTAGGAGAAGTGAAATCACACTCAAGTATTTGTCTTAGCCTTTAGAAGATACAGATAGCACTTTTAACAATAGAAGTTAACAAAAGGATGCATATCAAGAGCAAGGCATCATGAAACAACAAATAAAGATGGTAGATTTCAACACACACTATCAATTGTTGACAGGACAGGTAGATAAATAAAACAGGAATTTGAAAGTTAAAACCAATATAAATAAGAATCTTGAACTATTGGCCATCTATAGTTTTGCAAGCAACAATTAGTGTACACATTTGTCTCAAATACTAATTGAACACTTACAAAAATATGATAATATGCCAAACCATCAGAAAGCCTCAAGAAATTTCAAAGAACAGTTTTAATTCCTATAATAAGCACATGGCTATGCACACTCATGTCTTCCTCTTCCCGACTCTAGACCAGAGGTCTAAAGTACAGGTAAAGGCATTGTTTTTCTCAATGTAATGGAAAGTAGAAAAACATGAATACATTCCAACTGTTCCTTTTGTCTTGTGTCTTCCTACGACTCACTTGGCAACTAACAGGCCTATGCTTAAGCCACTGCTCTCCTTATACATCCTTATCACTCCAGGATTTCCAGCAAATCCTAGAAAAGTACAGCTAAGAGTGGGGGCAGATGAGAGATACGTCAACACTTACAAAGTCTGAAATCCGACTTTGAGTCAGCTTACACACAATTACTATCTGCTGGGAAAAAAAAAATTAAAAATAAAAGTGCCATCCTCTCTGGAGGAGGAAAACATTACCCAAAATCTCTACAATTATTTTTATATAAAAAGTCCACTATTCAATGAAAACATGCATTCCAAAAAATTGGATCAAGAGGAAAAACAGATAATAGTAACAGACCCACAGTTAGTTATTCCAGGTATTATAGTTATCAGACTTGGATATTAAAATAACTGATTAACATGTCCAGAAAAATAAAAAAAAGATGAAGCATTTCACCCTAGAACTGGAAACTGTAAGAAAGAATCAAATGGGCATTCTAAAATTAAAAATTACAATATCTGAAATTAAGAAATCAGTAGATAAGGTTAACAGCCATATTGTCACAGCTGATGAGAGGATTAATAAAGTGAAAGACAGATTAGTAGGAAACAATCACAGCAAAGAGAGAGCTGAATGGAAATTTTAAAGAGAGAAAGAGAGAGAGGAAATGGGTCCTGGTGAAAAGCTATAATACATGTGTAATTTCGGCCTATAAAGAGAAATAAGAAAGAATGAAATAAAATAAATGCAAAGAGATCATAACCAAGAATTTTCCAAAAATTGTGAAAACCTTGAAGTCACAGATTCAAAAACCTTACAAACTTCTAAGCAAGAATATTACAAATACATACACCTATCTATGTTATCAAAAAACCTCTGAAAACCAAAGACCAAAACCAGAAAACCTAAAAAGCAGCTAGAGAGAAAATGACAAACAATGAGTAATGCTCATTTCTCACCAGATGATGTAGAAGCCAGTTAATGACATCATGATATCCTTGAAGTGCCAAAAGAAAATACCTGCCAACATAACATTCTAAACTGAATGAAAATGTCCTCCAAAAGCAAAAGTGCAAAAGTAAAAAAAAAATAATAATAATAATAATAATAATAAGATGTCCAATCAAACAAAAACTGAGAGCATTGTTAATGGACACCTGCACTAAAGGAAATATTAAAGAGAGTTCCTGAGAAGAAAAATTATTAAAGTTGAACTCAAAAACAATTGGGAAAGAATGAAATGCAATAAAAAGGGTAAATATGTGGATGAATGAAACTGTCTCTCCCCAAATATTTTTCATTTTTATCATATGTATATCTTAGATGATTTCTAGTCTTTTCTTCATTCTCATGCTCATCTCTGACTGTATTTACTTGTAAATCTTGCTCTTAAAATGTGAAGCTCATTAATGGGTAAGATATGACAGATCTAAACTGTCTTGTATAACATAGAAGTTCTCCTTCACAAATATAATCTTCATCTGAATGAGCTATGTTTTAAGTCATGACATCCTGATGGTTCCTAAGCAGTCACCTAAAATACCATTTCTTTTAATGAAGTAATACCAATGTACACCTTCTCAAACCACCCAACCCCTTCTCCTCAGTCACACATTTATATTGGTATGTTTCTCATCTTAACCACCTCCTGTCAATAAATGTTCTCTTCTCAACATCAATTTATTTCAGTTTGGCATGGTCCTAAATTCCTTGGTTTGAAGAAAGAGACAAAGTTCCCAGGACTTGCGTTAGAGACTTCCCACAACCTTCCAAGGCACATTTCATTCTGTTTACTGCTCCTTCTCTGCCTATGGTACACAATAAGGAAAAGCAGGAACAACTATAAGTCACATAATGCCAAATATCATTTATTGTGTGAAAAGTAACTATGCCAATTACTTACCTAGTATCATTTTTAACACCTTTATTGGAGTATAATTGCTTTACAATGGTGTGTTAGTTTCTGCTGTATAAAAAAGTGAATCAGCTACACCTATACATACATCCCCATATCTCCTCCCTCTTGCATTTCCCTCCCACCCTCCCTATCCCACCCTTCTATGTGGACACAAAACACTGCATCGAGCTGATCTCCCTGTGCTATGTGGCTGCTTCCCACTAGCTATCTATTTTACCTTCAATAGTGTATATATTTCGATGCTACTCTCACTTCGCCCCAGCGTCCCCCTCCCCCTGCCATGTCCTCAAGTCCATTCTCTATGTCTACGTCTTTATTCAGAGGTTCTTCCTGAGTCTTTTTGGCCTTGATTTTTTCAGCTTAAAATAATCCACATGCCAAAGAGACATTTTGGGGTGGTAAATTTTGTTTCCCTATAGTACGCTTGCTGTGGTACAAGAAGTATAAATATGAGAAGGGTATTGATATTCATCAATAGGTGATTGCTGAATAGCCCAATAAATAAACTGGGGTAGTTACTGACCTACTGCCTCTTAGTCTCATATCTGGCCCTCTCAATTTTGCTTAGTAATGTCAGGGCTGGGAGTCTGTTTTTCCAGGACACCTGGCAGGTGCAGCCAGTAGGAGGTGTTGGGAGAGTGAGACACAGGGAAAGGGAAGAAGCAGCATTTCGTCCTCCCTCTCCGTTTACCTTTAGTGGCATCTCAGGAAGTTGCTGTGACCCTGGTTTCAGCCATGAAGCCCTCTTCCTCGTTCCAGTACTGACATGTGGCCTCTGCTTTGTACTCCTGAACTCTGGTAACACCACTTCCTCTCTTTGCTTTCACCAGCAGTAGAAGTGGTGAGTGTTTCCTACAATTATTAATTTCTGAGTTAGCACACTATCCCCATTCACTCTCTCTTTAAAACATGTAGAGTGTCCTTGCTGGACATAGCTTTCCTTTTATCATTCTTTCCTGGATATTTAAATATCTCAATTCACCTGAATCAGTGATTTTCACACAGGTTCTTAGAGGCTGGGGATTTCCACAAGCCCCCTAAGTGTTGCTGCTTTAAAAAAAGTAAAGGAGAGAGAGGATCTATATTGTTTGGAAAACACCTCCTCCCTTCAACCATATTATTTTTGTTTCACATTTTGTTTACATTTCTCAGAGGAATTCCATCGCAACAAAGGCTTTGCATATAATAAAATGTTTGAAATCATGGGTTTTTGCTACAAGGTAAACAAGTTGAACAGATCTTGATCAAGGATAAAAATCCAGCTATTGCCTCAGTAGAAGTTGCTGTATTCTAACCAGAAGGTGGGGGTGGGGATTGGAGGTGAGAGATGTCACCCCAAATTTACTCCCTTTCCTTTCACTCACTCCACCTCATCACCTACAATTCTGTCCCAATAGCCCTGACACTCTGCCCCTTGTTTCTAGGGTGCTCTTGCTCTCAGGAGCCTGGTTGAAAATTTTCCTGAACTCATTGTTTATCAAAAGACTGAATGCATCCATAAAGCCTGCAATAAAAATAACCCAAACAAATGACTACCCCGTCATATGTCCTATTAGCAAAGTACTTGTGTAGGAACAAAATGTTGTTGTTGGTTTTGTTTTCATTTTTTTAATGCAGTCAAGGCCCCAGTGGGGCATGAATGTGGAATATCATCCCACTTTATAATATATGCACCATAATCTTCTTAAAATGAGTTTTCACTTCAAGAAACATAAGGACTTAAATATGAACAGCCTGCTTTGTGCATTTGTGTGTTTGGCATCTCATTACACTTCAGACCATTTTGTCTTCTTAGAACAATTGAATATCATTAGTGGAGGCATATTTTGTTGCCAGAACTTGCTTGGTTGACTGTGCTTGTTAAAATGTGTCCTTTTGCCAGCTGATGGATGGGAATTCTGAAGGGTGCCTGGTGGGCGAGCATTTGAATATTAGAACTTTCATCTCTTTCTTCCAGATAGAAAAATAGCTTTGCTACCAACCAACACAAAGCATGAATTGTCCTTGACTTCTCCTCCCTCTTTTGTCTTCTTTGTGTAACACTCTGTTTAGCTCACATTTCTATCAGGCATCCAGACTATGCAAGATATAAAAGCTTCAGAGCCAGGCAAACCTTGGAACAAATCCAGACACCTCAGCTTTATTTACATCGTGACCTTGGGCAAATCACTGAACCTCTAGGGTTTTAATTTGCAAAATGGACCTCTTAATGCTTATTTTTCAGGGTCATTACAATTAAAATTCCTCACCTGGTTTGGGCACCTAGTAGATGCTTAACTATTGGTAGCTGAACAAAATAATAGACAAAAAAAATTCAAAAAGCAATTAGAGAAGAGCTGAAAAGGAAACATAATGCAGCATTAATTAGAATATAACCAGGCACTAAAATATAATGTACCCCAAGATAAATAACTTTAGAAGAAAAACCTAGAAGTTACAGGAGTTTCTTTTTACTTACAGTAGTTACTTTCTATAAAGTCACCAGGGACACTCAATTTAGTAACACTGAACCATTGCTCCTATGGTAAAAACAGGATTAGGTTCCTGTGAGCCTCTGGTCACAACATTTTCATAAACTAATCAATGAACAACCTTATGTTATGTTTGTTTCTTTTAAAGGCACCTCATTTGAAATATATTGTTGATTCATTTAACATGGCACTCACGTCCAACAGTCTCTAACTCATGGCTGAATGAAGTTTACCTAGACGTGTATTTTCTCCATGAGGTACATCCCAAACTTAAGCAGAAAGATAACCTTTCTGCTTATCTTGCTTAGGAATAAGAGACAGGAACTCAGTACGCTTAAGGGCTATGTTAAACAGGTAAAGGCACAAAATACACAAAAATGTGAAATATTTCACACAAAATAGACCATGAAGAAGAAATGTGTTTACAGTATGAGAGCTTGTCTTGTTCAGCCTCAGCAGGGATGCACACAGGGCAACTAAAATTTTTCACCACTTTGTGCACATGCATGTCTGTGGATGACC
The DNA here is from genome assembly GCF_949752795.1 of Hyperoodon ampullatus. NCBI lineage: Eukaryota > Metazoa > Chordata > Mammalia > Artiodactyla > Ziphiidae > Hyperoodon > Hyperoodon ampullatus. The sequence continues at coordinate 53,664,799 of NC_136926.1, read as the reverse complement.
ATGAATATGCCATGAATATTGATTGATTTGGGGATTACAAATAATTTTAGCAAGAGGCAAATTAGAAAAAAGAAACCTGTGAATAAGAAGGATCAACTGAAAATATCAGCTGGGACCCTTGGACCCAGGAGGGATGCCTTAAAATGAATGATGAGAGGAGAGAGTCCAGGCAGGAATTGCCAATTCAGCAAGGCCAAGATCACTGAAAGTCGGGAACAGTGCATGGGAACAAATGATAAGCCAGGAATCCTCTGGCCCAGATCCCACATGATGCTTCTGCTCACTTCCTTCAAATTGAATGTGCCCTGCTTGGAGCAGCTTTTCCCTGCCTCTTCATCAAAACAGCATCCACCTTCCATTGCTCTTTATAGACTTCCCCTACTTTATTATCCTCTGGAACACACCTGCATGACCTGACATATGTGGGGTTTTATTTGTGAATTGTCTGCCTGTCCCTGAAAGAATGCAGACTCCATGAGGTCAGGGCTTTGTGGACTTTATTCTCCAACCTTGGGGACCTACAGAACACCTGCCACAGTATGGTTGTCACTATCTGTTGAATAAGGACAGGAATTTTAATGACTCTGAAGAACACATTGAAAAGTACACTTTTTGTCTAAGAGGAAATAAACAGTCATTTGAGTGAACAGTCTTATCAGATATGAAAGATTTATAGTGCTTCTGATGCTATATGCAAAATTAAAGAAGAGAAAAATTGTTCCTATCCTCATGGGGTAAACGATATAAAAAGAGAGGAGAAATAGGCTTAAGATGGAGACTACTCTATTCTGGCATCAGGAATTACATCTAAGCATGAGTGTTTAGAGACAGGGATCTATGGGGTTGTGGAACAAAGGGATAGAGAATGTATAGATTCGATTAATGTACAGATTCGATTGCCTGCATCTAAGTGCCAGACCCAAATAAAATACAAGTTTCTCTGTCTTGAAACTTTGGGGGATGTTGACACTCAAAAGCAGCACCCCCTCCCAACTCTAAATTGCAGCATGTAAAGCATGTCTGACTATCCCATGTTAGTTCCAGGTCCTTTCTTACTCTATCTACACCTTCACAGAAATCATCCAAGCATCTGTCCTTAACAAAACAAACTTCTGGCCATTTTTCTGTCTGCCTCAGCTGGAACTGCAGCCTACATGGTATAATTTAAAGGAAACTGGAAACTTCTCTACATTGTTAATGATGTCCAAAATGAGAATATCGCAGAATCTTTGGAGTCTAAGAGCTTTCAAAATTATTCTGTACCTGGATAACTAGCAATTAAACTACTGTCAGTCATTAATTCTTCAGTGTAAGTTAGCTTATCCTGGAGTTTTAACCAGTAATCGTGTAATTTCAAACTAATTTTATAGAATGAGAAAACTGAGATTCGTAATGGGAATATAGTGTTATAACTAATTTAGTAATTTGAGACAGGACAAAAACCCAGGTCTCCTGGCATTCAATTAACTATAGCATTCTGATCTAAAACCTTTCCAGTACAGGTGGTTGAGACCATCTCTTAATGAAATTTCCAATTAGTAAATTCTTATGAGGAAAAAGTATAAAATCCCTAGTAAAATGCAAATATCTTAACTGAAATAAAGGCAAGTAACTTGAAAAGGTATTATCCTTACTTGGTTTATCAAATTAGCTGTTCCCAGAAGTCAAGTCACATCTTAGGACACACTATCCATCTATGAAGATAAACTAGACTTAAGAGTTCCCCAAAGCAGCCATCAACATTGCCACTCTTCTACATTTGACTGTGGCATATCTACAGGATTCCAGACCCCACAGAGGCTGGCAGGCAGCTATAGGGAGCTTTCTCTCTCAGCTGATTATGGTGAGTCCCTGAGCCATGTAGAAGCAACTTTGAATCCTTGTGACTGCAAATGTTAGTCAAGAAACTGATTATACGCCACTGGGACCTGAAAAATGATTCCTTAATGGAAGAGCTGGGTTTTGACTAAAATGCCTTTGGGAATGTTTCATTTCAATGCTGCCCATTTCTTTAATATATTCCTCTAATGCTTTCCCAACCAGATTTTACACACACACACACACACACACACGAAGAATTTTATAAGCAATCACACTTAGCTGTTAATGCTTGATGCTAACTTAAAATAATCTCCATGTTCTATCTTCAACCCATTTTTCCTGTAGATAAGTATTGCCTTACCTTCTCAGGAGTATTTAAGTTGTCAAAAGGAAATTTACTTTTCTTACCCCATGAGGGTGGGAACATTTTTTTTTTCTTTAGTTTTCATACAGTGTCAGGAAACATATCATTGCTATGAATTGAAGTGAAATATCAAAGGTGGAATTTCTGACATAAGAGCCTGCAAGTGAGTGAGCTACTTGGGGAAATGTGATCCCTTTCCAGTTACTTCCAAGAGAAACTACATTTGCTGCCACAGTTTTGTACACTCATATCCCAGCACTTTTATACACAGAGATTTTGAGCACCATTAATAACATTATCTGCAACACTATAGGTGATTAGAAGAAACATCTGGCTTTCTATTTTAAAGTCCTATGTTTTGCACAGCAGCATTAAGCCACTGTGTTGGGGGAAGGAATGACCTTCTTCTAAACCAGGGGTCAGGAAACCATTGTTCATGGGTCAAATCTAACATGCCACCTATTTTATAAAAAATAAAAAATATGTATTGGGACACACTAACACATGTATTCATGTATTGTATTGTGTATGGCTCTTCTTATGCTAGAACAACAGTGATGAGTAATTGTGACAGAGACCATATGGCTCACAAAGCCAAAAATACTTACTATTGGTCCTTTATACAAAAAGGGCTCTAAACCAGTAGATTTACTTGCTCTAACCAGTGGATCAGGTTTTAAACATAAGCATTCATGTTTTAACAAGGCTTCCAGGAAAGGCTGCTACCTATGGGTGTTTGAGAAATTCACATGGAACTCTATTTGTGCCAGGCTTCGAGGAGGGTCAAGACATGAATGGAGAAAGGACAGGTTCAGGACTGTTGCCCAATACTCAGTCTCTAAGGAAATTCTACATGATAGCTTCCTCTTAACTTTCTGAGTCTTGTGTTCCCTCCAGCTTTCTGACTTAGCCTCATATTTCCTGATACTGATTTTGGTACGTTTCCACTTGGTTCTTGGCATCCTCTATTTAGACAGACAGTATTTATTTTTGGCATCACTCTTTGGGACTACCCTTGCCACTAATATTGTATATGATATTTATCTGTTCCTGCTCCACTGCTGACTCCAGACATCCTTCTGGTTTTGCTCTATTCCCATCCCAATTTGAGTACACGCAAAACAACAACAGCAAACATTATTCTCAGCTGAGTGATTTATCTCTCAGGAGGTCTCCAATTCTTAATGTTTGATCCCAAAACAAACATGAGATTGCGACACCTAGACAACTGTTTTTATCCCATATCCCAAGGTCAGTCAGTGCCCAAGGAGTTGTTAAATGGGATTGCCCAAGGACACATAATTCGATAGCCTCGGGAAAAGCACTGTCACAAAGTCATGGTATGGGATTACCTGGTGTGCTGTTAAACTAATAATCAACATCATTTTCAGATTCAGGAAGGTGGCATTCTTCTCCAGCTATGTCTATTTTCCCAAAGACTGGGAGCAAAGTCTGCACTAGGTTTCACCTTTAACAGTGAAAATATGGGTGATAAGTCTCTCTGCACACATCACACCCACCTGTCTGTCCTTCTCTTGGCCATGAAGCCAAAAACAGTTTTATTTTGATGGTACAAGTTTACCAGAATTTGTAACATTAAACTAAATGCATTGACCTTTGGAGATTTAAAGACACTGAAAATTAGTGATACATCTATTTTCACAAACTAAAAAAAGTAAAGTATGGGTATGTCACTATATATTATATATATTCATACACACATAAACATATATATGGTATTATTGTGATATATATGACAATAAAACAACAAAAATTGTTTATAATATTCCAAGATTTAATGTAATATGGGGTCGTTTATAGTGACTCCAAATAGTGAAATGGGTCAGATAGCCCCATTTACCTTAAAACTTCCCAAAAATACAGCTGTTAAAAATGTAAAATTAAGCATTTTGTTATGATGACTTTGAAAATACAGTAAAAATCTGAATTATTTTCAGTATATCTTCCTAAAAAGTTAAAACATACATAAAACTTGTATAAACTTAATATCTAAAATATTTAGATAGGAAATTCTTAGCAATAGAACACAGTTCTGTTTATGTGCACTAATTTCCAGAAAGTTTGCAAAACCAGGATTCTTGCAGACAGCCATTTCGATAGAGACTGATGAAACATGACCCTCTGTGAGCTCCATAAGACCTGATCTGTGTCATATTCATCACTGTATCATCAATATCTTGTGTAATAACTGGAACCCAACTCCTTCCAAAAAATATCTGTATCTTTGTTTTCTTGGATACAGTACCCTTGGCCTCAAGTTCCAGATTGCATCAGGTAGAGTTATTATTCACCTTTGAACACTGGGCCTTAAGAAGCCAGTCTGTTCCCACTTGAGACCCTCGGGTCGACTCAACTTCTCCCAGCCCTGGTCTATCCCAGCACTGGCTTCCTTCTTATCAGTATCAAGAATGCTGTGCAGCTGTGCTCATTCACGTTCTAATGATTCTCTCCTCTGTAAAATTTGTATCACCCAATTGTTACCACCTCTGGGAAACTGTATGAGCTACTTCCAGCAGTTCTTTCTAGACCCCTGTAGTTCTTCTCAGGGAGCTAATGCAGATATGTGTCAAATTTAAATGAGAGTAAAACCCCAGGGGGTAAGAGCAAATGCATCCATTGAGAGTGATAGAAACGACAAAGGCTGTAATGTAGGGACCTGCTGCAGAGGGCACTGGATGATGTAGATATAGGGAGTATCTGGGAGGAGAAAAAAGACTAGGGCATGACAAGACTTTGATCAAAAGGAAAATAATAACAGAAAAAAGAAAACAACACAACAAAAGATGGTTATTGCCAACAGTGGTGAAGACCCCCTCCAGTCGGTGACGATGAAGGAACTACTCTGAAGGAATGCCTTGAGTGAAAAACAACGAGACAGAACATCTTGTTACAGTTACTGACCTTCCTCAAGATGGGAGGGAAGGGAGCACAGACATCAGGTTGGCTAAACCAGAAGAAAAGAGAAAAATATCGAGGTTTGAGTGAGATGGATCATGGTTGAGGATACATTTACAAGAGTAAATTTTAATTGTTTCCATTGGGTAAATCTTGTTTTCCCATCTAGACTGCCAGATCCCAAAGGGTAGAGACAATGTTTTGTAAGTGTTTTGAAAACACAGCATGTACAAAATCTTGTCCAACTCATAGACAAACTTGTCTAAAATCACAAGGCTAGTAAATGTCAGGAAACTTTGCCATTACAGTTCTATTGGCATCCCTAGATCAAATGCATGCTTTTTTTATAATGTGCATTTTTGATTTGCTTCAGTCTTAGCTTCATTTGAAATCTTTTCTGTTGTATATTCTTTTTTCTTACATATTTTTAATGTCTTATGTTGTTATATTCTATGAATCTCTATAAATCATCCTGTGTTCTTTCGAGTACAAAGCAGTTAAATGAATGAAGAAATAATATTATTTATAAGATACACACACACACATTTCCCCTTCAGTGGAAAGATTTGCACTGTGTAGTTATAGGTTGGTTAACCTGCCCTTCTACCTCTGGTAATTCTGAAAGACAAAATTCTATCTTTACATATTGTTTGATAAAGAAAGTACTTATGAACCCAAGTAAATGTAAGTCCTCTTTAAGGTCTGGGGTCCCTCTCTAGTATCCTTCTCTTTCATATCCTCTCAACGTAACAATTTTTTGATTGCCCACTTCCCCTGGGTCTCTCCTTTCCCACCAAATCTCCACTACCTCATGCCAAGTTCAAAGGACTCAGAATGAAGACAGAGGCACCCCCTTTCCTTGGGCCTTAAGCCAAGTATTTCTGTTATTTACTGCAGTTTCACTACTTTTGATCATTAGGAGAAATGTTGGCATATAGGAATGGAAATTGAGATGGAGTAACTTTCAGCAACGTGAAATGAGCTATTAGCAGAACGAAATTCTATGCTATCCTAGTTGCTCTTGGAATATGGATTTCTGTGTTTCAGCAGCACAAGATGACCTCTTGAGTTTGAGGGAAGTCTACGAATAAAAGGTTAAAAACAGGAAATAATAAAAATGACTTACTTAGGAATTTAAAATCATAAATGCATGCAAATTCATCCCAAAGAGGATTAATCAATCATTAAATAATTAATGAGGACTTAATGCTTTGCAGAACTGTCCTAGGCACAGATGGGAATGAAGAAACAGGGAAACTTTAAGTCTTAATTGTCAAAAACATGGAAGACATACAATATGTTGCATTAAAAATAGGGTGAAGTTGGGTGAAAAATAAAAGTACTAATATACATGGTAAATTTTACATACATTGATATGGATATATATATTTTATATCTATATGGATCTCATTACCTAAGTAGTACAAGATGAAAATATTAATTCCTTTGAAATGGAACACTGAAACAAGCATAGATTGGGGTATAGGAGATAAGACCAGCTCTCACTTGGCTACGAATAAGTCACAAACTTATTAATGTTAATGTCTATATTTAGCTCTTTTCTCATCTGTGAAATGAGGGTAACTGGATTATTTCTAAACTGAAAGAATACGTTAATTTATGAATATATAATACACTTCCTCATATTAAACACTAACATATTTACCAAAAGAAATTAGAAATATTTGAGATTTGCTTCTAAATTTAGAGGGTGATATCAACAGAGGCAACCGTGATCTCCCCAACCTGTCCCTCAATAAACTGAGATAGAGGCCAGGGCAGAAGAACAATGAGACCAAGTTCAAGAAAGATATTTTAAAGTGCTTGTATTTTGAAGAAGTTTGATCAAGGGTATAAGTGAAAAATCATACCATTGGATTGTTGGAGGAGGTCATCAAAGGAGATGACTGCCAGTTTACCCAAGAGCTGGACCCAGGCTCCTCACCCCCCACCCCGGCATCCTTAGAATATATGTTCCACCCACCATTTCCAAAGTGGGAACCGTTTTCTATGACACAGCCTTGAGGGAGCAATGTATTGTTGAGACCATGTGGACGGTATATGTGACTGAATCCTGCTTCGGCCTCTCCGTAAACATGTAAGATGCTGGTGGGTAGGGGCAGGATCTATTCATCTTGTGGCTCCTGAGACAAGCTTCCTTTGTAAATTGCCTTCTTCTTAACAGTGACACCTACCAATCTGGGGTGGTTTCCTATTTCTTGGTCTCTCCTTGCTCTTTGTATACAGGGGTCAGTTTCAGATTTCACCAGGGAAACCCCTAAGCTTTCCAACCAACATGGATTAAAAATTTTATAACACATTTCTCCTTTGCCTTTTGCAGGGAAGATGCAAAACACAACAACTAAGACTCCAGAATCTAAAGCTGAACCAAAACCAAGTTCTAGTATTTATTAGCTGTTTCACTGTGAGCAAGTTAAACTCTCTAGGAATCAATGACCTTACCAGAGAATCAACAGTAAGATTTTCATCAAAATAATTTTTGTAAGGGGAGCATTAAATAAAATAGGCATTTAAAAAAAGGTAAACTTTCTTATATTCTTATTTACTCAGTTCTGAAAGAATAAATAGAATGTTTATTACTGAACTGGAAGAGACATCACCACACCCAGGAAAAATTAATTGTAATAACTATATTTAAAATGCTAACATACTCATACCAGCAGGTCACCATTTAAGTGCAATCTAACCTTATTCCTAAAATTAACATTATCCAAAAGTTGGTCATTAAGAAGGACAGTGAGTTTAGTCTTCATTTTCATCTATCTTTCTGAGAGAAGTCTCCATGGTTGGTCCTAGCCACCTTCATTGTCTGGCCTATGCAATGTGCCTATGGTCTCTCCTTAATGCACAGGTGCAGGTGATTTCTTCATCTAACTGTCTGTAAGGGGTTTTTTTTGGTTTTTTCTTTTCTTTTCTTTTCCTGTCAAACTCTTTGAGGGCATTGGGCTGACAATTCTGGGTCGGACTGAGTTTAATCTTTTCCTTTCAAATCAAATTATGGGGAAGATGCCAGGGAAATGGCTCCTTAACAGCTGGCATTGTTCAGAAGTCACTGAGCTTGGTGAATTTGTAAGATAAGTGTCTAAATTGTGAGGAAAGGCAGACAGCTTCCCCTCTCAGGCTGATATCTGAGGGACTAATGACTAAATGACTCCATTTTGCTCTCCACACAATGGCCTGCCCCAGAAGACTTAAGAGGCTCTTGGGGCTCAGTGGTCTCTCCAAAAATCAGCCTGCCTAAAAGCTGGTTTGGGGTCTTCCCTACTGCCTCTGCTCCCTATTTAGTAATCTTATAACTTTTAAAACTGGTAAGGAGAGGAGAGGGTAGATTCTAGCCTTGAGTAATGTGAATCCACTGAAAACTCCCTATCATGACACTAAGAAAAATGGCTAAGGAAATAAAAAGTACTCAAGTACTCACAGGACAAAAGCCAAAAATGGAGAAGCAACTTTTAAAATATTATTAGAGAGCCACCAAATTCGCATTAAATACTAGAATATTAAAATTGATTGAGGTTGTGAAATAAGTGAATTACTTAGTCTCCCATGCATTAAAACTAATTTTTCATCTTCTCCAGGCCACTTCCCACTGGCTTTCGTTGAGCCCTCTTAATATTTTATTTGCTGTAGGGAAAAGGTTTCCTTTTGACATATTGGCATTCCTGGAGTTGGTTGACTACCTCACTGCCAACTCCATGAGCAGATTTCTCAGTCCAAGTGAAGCAACAATAAAAGATAAAAGATTTTCTATACCTCCTAAACTCAGCAGATTTTTCAACCAGTCCTCCCCCAAATGCTTTTATCCGTGAAGCCACCCCATTTGTACTTTACATTTCTACCTTTCTAATTCCCTTTCAACCTCTCCAACCATTAGCCTCGTGGTAATTCATCAAAAAAAAAAAAAAGAAGCCAAAAAAAAAAAGCCAAAAAAAAGTTGAGGTCACTGCATTTGAGCAGTCAAAACCAGCTTTTACTTTTCTTAGGTTGGAGTTCTGGGGAAAGAGTTTGCCTCTATGGAGATTTAGATTAGCCAAGGTATGGTGGTCCCTGATTTCTGGAACTCAGGAATTAATATGACAGATCCTCTTAGTTAGGAGGTGAACTCAACGCTGGTATACAGACATCAAAACAGATGCTCAAAACAGAGCAGACAAATGCTCCAAAGAAGTGCTCGAATCACTGGAGATGGGCTTTGGAGGCTTACCAGAATATTAATCACAAAAACCTCCAAGTTTCCTGTCTTATACTAACATGCTAAATCTGGACTCTTTGCTGTAAGGAAAGTTTATACATGGGAGGGCAGAGCTAAGATCAGTAACACTCAATGTCTCTTCAGAATGAAGTGGGATACCAAACTCTCCATCACTCCCTAATGTTCCCTTCTTCCAGATCATGAGATAAGAGCAATGTTTTTGTGCACTGATAAAGAGAAATTTGACACTGGTCTAGTCTAAACTTCACTTTCCCATGTCATGAAACTGCAACAAACAGAAGGGATCTGACTTGCTCTAGTCAATACTGAGAGCCTGGTTTCCAATGTGCCCAATTCAGAACCTTTGTACAGAACATTTTTAGGGCAGCTGGTGGTAGGAATGTTTTCTTGTTTTCTTAATCTTAAGGCTCATGTTTCTTTTTTCAGATCATTCAAGATTAGGGGCTAAGGCAGAAGCCATGCTGTTTCACTTCATTAGAGTCAAGAGGAAATGGTACAAAAGTATTATCTGGTTATAAAATTAATACACTCAACCTGGTTCAGAATTCAGGCTCAAACTTCAGTGTAGAAAACCAATAACTATCCTTGTATATTCAAAACTATCAATATGTTAGTTCAATCTATTCCTGTGATGCTCTTAGAAGAAAAGTCAGAAGTCATCAGCCCCACTCATCCTATGAGAAAATGTTTGTTCAGCACCATTATTCATATAAAGTCACACTGCTGGTCAGTCCTGAGGACCAGAACTTAGCTGTCCCATTGCTAGTTCTGTGCTCTTCCCACTGTCCCCTAAAGGAAGAAGATATATTGTGACATTTATTTAATAAAGGACATCAATTAAATAGAAGATTCCCAACCCTTCGACAGAAGGGAACACTAACCCATGTGATAACAGTAGTTCTTACAGGAGTCAAGGGAAATTCCATAACAATAAGCTTGGGAAGATATACTAAATAGAACTAAAAACATTTTTGTGTGGCAGAAATTTTCAAAGACTTCAATATCTTGTTGTTTTGCAAACATTTAAGACAGGGATATACTAGGCCTTTCACAAACATAGATGACCCTGGAAGTCATCAATTGAGAAGAATTTGAAGGGAATACTGAGACCCAGAATGTACCCCTGATAACATCACGTTAGTGCCGGCACAGCCCATGATTTATCCATCAGAGCTGCCAGATTAGCAGGTTGGAACAGGGAGTCAAATGAGTAGTCCTCTCCAGCACCAATTGCTTTTTCAAGACTACATTGAAGAGCCCCACAATTCTCAAGGCTTCAACCATCAACTCATTGTGAATGTGCTAAAATCACAATACATAATTTTTTTTCTCAGAGCTGACCTATCATTTTAAACCTCTTAACCTGTCCACCACTCAGCTGCTCTCTATTTTTTTCACATTAATTGCAATCATACTCCTTTGCTTTTATCACACTTGTGCATTTTCTGTTTCCATAATGACCATGGCTCTTTTAAGATCTTGTCTTTGCTTATACTGCTCTTCTTATCTGTAATGAATTATTTTCTCCTTCCTCTCGGTCTAACACAAGCCTCATTGAGATGACTTTACATCCTATCTCCTCTCTAAGTCATCAGCATCCCCAGTTCAAAAGCGAATTTCTTCTGCTATAAACATGCACTAACTGCCTAATTCTGCTAGTTATATTTTCACAGATTTGAGTTTTATCTGCTTATTTAGGTTATAATCTCTTTTACTCATCTTTGCTTCTCCATCAACATGGAGCTTGATGTCTGGCATATAAAACATTTCAAATAATTGATTGTTAAGCTTAACTGAAACAGGAGTTGAGTTCTATCAGTACGTTGAGATCAGATTCAAGAGTGCTTTTAAGCCGTATAGAGGACTTTGGACTTAATCTAATAGATGTTTGGAGTTGTTCTGGATTTCTTCTTGAAGAAAGCGATATAAAAAAAAGGTAGCATCATCCCTAGCTGGGCAAGTAATGTCCCATATGTAAGCTTGGTGGTCATAGTTAAGCATTCCGAATCATACTTCCTAGGTCTGAATTCCAGCTCAGTTTTTACTACCTATGTGAAGGTTACTAAATCTCTCTGCCTGTCAGTTTCCTCATCTGTCAAATTAGAATAGCATTACTGCATTACTCCTAGGGTCACTGTGAGGTTTGGATGAGGTAACCCATGTAAAGCCCTTAGAACAATGTCTGGCACCCAGTGATCCCTCGAGAAACATTAGCTAGTATTATAACTAACAACATGGAGAAGTGAGAAGAGAGTTTATCTTGGAATCAGGAGACCTTGGCTGTTCTGCAGTTTGAAGAAAACTTACAAATGAGGTTAAGTATTGCCAGTGAAGGCACCTGTTTGGTATTTAAGTAAAAAGAGCATGTGTTTGGTGAATTCACCATTTTCTGAATCCTAGACTTACAGGCTTGAAATCAGACTGGTAGCACAGCAAATGCATGAAACAAGCTTACAAAGACAATCTATTAAACACAGCAGCCCAATTCACTAATTTACAATGAGAAATATAACTATTAATTAGACAGAATGTCAGTGTTTATGGATAAACATGTTCTTTCCTGTGAACAAGTATGTACAGGAAACCAAATTATAATCCAAGAGTTGTTTGATGAAAGGGGAACAGAGCAGGGAGAGAAAGAGAATGACCTCGATCACATAATCAAGTTTACAACCAGATGCACCCCACTCTGTGACAGGCATATACTTACCACTCAAGAGATGCCGAAACAGACTCCTCACTTCATCTTTCCAGGGACAGAGAACATTCCATTTCTTTGGCTTCTGATACACCCCTTTATAGATGCTATGCACAACACTGTTTTCTTGATACGACGCAGTCATTTGGATGGATGTTTTTTAACTGCAATCAACATTTACCTGGAATTTTGCCTGAATGCTATGATTGAATTCTTGATGTTTAATGATAGTTTATTAGGACAGTTTTCTTTTTGTTTTGTTTTGTTTGTTTGTTTGTTTTGTTGTTGTTGTTGTTGTTTGCGGTATGCAGGCCTCTCACTGCTGCAGCCCCTCCCGTTGTGGAGCACAGGCTCCGGACGTGCAGGCTCAGCGGCCATGGCTCATAGGCCCAGCCGCTCCGTGGCATGTGGGATCTTCCTGGACCAGGGCACGAACCCGTATCCCCTGCATTGGCAGGCAGACCCTCAACCACTGCACCACCAGGGAAGCCCTATTAGGACAGTTTTAAGATAGTTATATTCTACTTAAACTTTTTCGGTGAGCCTCTGGTAACCCTGAGAGACTCAGCAGAATGGATTTCTGTATGCTTTCCATTTGGAGTCTTCCTAAATCTATCCTTAGATGATATATCAGTTAGCTGGTGTTGAGTAATAAACAACCCCAAAACCTATTGACTGAAATGTTTATTTTGAACCCATTGTTTGCTAAAGACCCTGTGCATCAGCATTTGGAGCTGGGCTCAGCTGATCCCATTTCTATCCACATGGTGTCAGCTACATTTACACACATGTCTGAGCTCAGATATGATGGAGATGACTGGGGCAATTGGGTCTCTCCATATGTCTCTCATCCTCCTTGTTCTTTTACGTTAAATCAAGTGCTAAGTCAGGGGAAATAGACTTCACTTCTTGATGGAAGAAGCTGCAAAATATCTATAGCCATATTTCCTAAAACCTGCCATGAATAGGAATAAATTATGACTGAACAACTGAATGAAAGAATGAACTAATGAATGAATGTGTTTTCAAGTAGAAAAGTCCTACCTTTTGGGTACTCTGGGCAGTTGAGTCTCTGTAACCCATGAGTCCAGAAAACCTAACTGGAGAGACCACAGTGAAAGGGGCTCAGTCCCAGGAAGAAGTTTGAAGCAGGCAGCATGAATTATTCCCTCCCGACACTCAAACTTTATGGTCCTAAGAATGTAATCAGCAGGGGAGGAGAAAGCCCCTGAATGGAGGCTGACATCGAGTGACCCTTGCTGAAGAAGCTGACGCTGACCACTTCTGCCCAGTGATGGAATTTGATGGGTTTCATCATCTTCCTCCCGTGTCCGCTCCAGTTCTATCGATTGCATCGCCTTCAATATCTCTTTTGTGGTTAAAGGCTGCTCCTGAGACTGCCCTCTCTGAGTTGCCTAGTTTTGTCAATTCCAATTGAGCCAGACATCCTTTTACCCTTTCCTAGACAACAAAGCTTTCTGGTCGATGTTAAAAAAAAAAAAAAAAACAGAAAGGAAAGACAACTCATAGAAGGCTTAGAAGCCTCAGAAATTCTTACTAAACCCTTCTTTCCTTCGGATCTATTCTCCCCTGCCTGGGTTAAGGAGGGCAATTCTCCTTCTCTGCCAAGGGCTCATATTTATCTTCTCCTCCAGCATTATACTTCTGCCTCGGGATCTCAGACAGAAATCTCCTTTTTATTTCCCCCTTTCTTTCTTCTTTCTGAAAATTAAAGATGCTTTATTGAACATAAAGATAGCCTGTACATTTTAACCTTGTACATCACTTTCATCTTTTGTTTTTTCTTTTTAGCATCTTTATTGGAGCATAATTGCTTTACAATGGTGTGTTAGTTTCTACTTTATAACAAAGTGAATCAGCTATACATATACATATATCCCCATATTTACTCCCTCTTGCGTCTCCCTCCCACACTCCATATCCCATCCATCTATGTGGTCACAATGCACCGAGCCGATCTCCCTGTGCTGTGCAACTGCTTCCCACTAGCTATCTCTTTTACATTTGGTAGTGTATATATGTACATGCCACTCTCACGTCGTGTCAGCTTACCCTTCCAGCCCCCTCCCCCGCCATGTCCGCAAGTCCATTCTCTACGTCTGTGTCTTAAATATTTTTTTCTTTTTAATTAATTAATTTATTTTTGGCTGTGTCAGGTCTTCGTCGCTGCATGTGGGCTATCTAGTTGTGGCGAGCAGGAGCTACTCTTTGTTACGGTGTGTGGGCTTCTTACTGCAGTGGCTTCCCTTCTTGCAGAGCATGGGCTCTAGGCACGCGGGCTTCAGTAGTTGTGGCTCACGGGCTCTAGAGCTCAGGCTCAGTAGTTGTGGTGCATGGGCTTAGTTGCTCTGCTGCATGTGGGATTTCCCGAACCAGGGATCGAACCCTTGTCCCCTGCATTGGCAGGCGGATTCATAACTACTGTGCCACCAGGGAAGCCCCTATGGCTGCGCCTTTATTCCTGTCCTGCTCCTAGGTTCTTCAGAATCTTTTTTTTTATTATTATTCTATATATATGTGTTAGCATACATTATTTGTTTTTCTCTTTCTGACTTATTTCACTCTGTATGAGACACTCTAGATCCATCCAACTCACTACAAATAACTCAATTTCGTTTCTTTCTATGGCTGAGTAATATTCCATTGTATATATGTGCCACATCTTCTTTATCCATTCATCTCTCGATGGACACTTAGTTTTTGTCCATGTCCTGGCTATTGTATTTCTGATTTGGGGGTTTTTTAAATATTTTTTAACATCTTCATAGGAGTATAATTGCATTACAATGGTGTGTTACTTTCTACTGTATAACAGAGTGAATCAGCCATACATATACATATATCACCATATCTCCTCCCTCTTGCATCTCCTTCCCACCCTCCCTATCCCACCACAAAGCACCGAGCTGATCTCCCTGTGCTATGCAGCTGCCTCCCACTAGCTATCTATTTTACATTGGTAGTGTATATATGTCAATTCTACTGTCTCACTTTGTCCCAGCCAGACCTTCCCCCTCACCGTGTCCTCAAGTCCATTCTCTACGTCTGCATCTTTATTCCTGTCCTGCCCCTAGGTTCATCAGAAACTTATTTTTTTAGATTTTATATATATATATATGTGTGTGTGTGTGTGTGTGTGTATGTGTGTGTGTGTGTGTGTTAGCATCGGTATATGTATTCCTCTTACTAACTTACTTCACTATGTATGACAGAATCTAGGTCCATCCACCTCACTACAGATAGTTCAATTTTGTTTCTTTTTATGGCTGAGAAATATTCCATTATATATCTGTGTAACAACTTCTTTATCCATTCATCTGTCAGTGGACACTTAGGTTGCTTCCAAGTCCTGACTATTGTAAAAAGTGCTGCAATGAATATTGTGGTACATGACTCTTTTTGAATTATGGTTTTCTCAGGGTATATGTCCAGTAGTTGAATTGCTGGGCCACATGGTAGTTCTATTTTTAGTACTTTAAGGAACCTCCATACTATTCTCCATAGTGGCTGTATCAATTAACATTACCACTAACAGTGCAAGAGGGTTCTCTTTTCTCCACACCCTCTCCAGCATTTATTATTTGTAGATTTTCTGATGATGGCCATTCTGACAAGTGTGAGGTGATACTTCATTGTAGTTTTGATTTGAATTTCTCTAATGATTAGTGATGTTGAGCATCATTTCATGTGTTTGTTGCAAATCTGTATATCTTCTTTGGAGAAATGTCTATTTAGGTGTTCTGCCCACTTTTGGATTGGGTTGTTTGTTTTTTTTAATACTGAGCTACATGAGCTTCTTGGACATTTTGGAGATTAATCCTTTGTCAGTTGCTTCTTTTACCAATTTTTTCTCCAATTCTGAGAGTTGTCTTTTTGACTTGTTTATGGTTTCCTTTGCTGTGCAAAAGCTTTGATGTTTCATTAGGTCCCATTTGTTTATTTTTGTTTTTATTTCCATTTCTCTAGGACATGGTTGAAAAAGGATCTTGCTGTGATTTATGTTATAGAGTGTTTTGCCTATGTTTTCCTCCAAGAGTTTTATAGTGTCTGAACTTAAATTTATGTCCTTATTCCATTTTGAGTTTATTTTTGTGTATAGTGTTAAGGAGTGTTCCAATATCATTTTTTTACATGTAGCTGTCCAGTTTTCCCAGCACCACTTTTTGAAGAGGCTATCTTTTCTCCATTGTATATTCTTGCCTCTTTTATCAAAAATAAGGTGACCATATGTGCATGGGTTTATCTCTGGGCTTTCTATCCTGTTCCATTGATCCATATTTCTGTTTTTGTGCCAGTACCATACTGCCTTGATTACTGTAGCTTTGTAGTATAGTCTGAAATAAGAGAGCCTGATTCCTGCAGCTTCATTTTTCTTTCTCAAGATTGCTGTGGCTATACAGGGTCTTTTGTGTTTCCAAACAAATTATGAAATTCTTTTGTAGTTCTGTGAAAAGTGCCATTGATAGTTTCACAGGGATTGCATTGAATCTGCAGATTGACTTAGGTAGTAGAGTCATTTTCACAATGTTGATTCTTCCAGCCCAAGAACATGGTATACCTCTCCATTTGTATCATCTTTAATATCTTTCATCAGTGTCTTATAGTTTTCTGTATACAGGTCTTTTGTCTCCTTAGGTAGGTTTATTCCTTGGTATTTTATTCTTTCTGTTGAAATGGTAAATGGGAGTGTTTCCTTAATTTCTCTTTCAGATTTTTCATCATTAGTATATAGGAACACAAGAGATTTCTGTGCATTGATTTTGTATCCTGCTAGTTTACCAAATTCATTGATTAGCTCTACTAGTTTTCTGTGGCATCTTTAGGATTCTCTATGTATAGTATCATGTCAGCTGCAAACAGTAACAGCTTTACTTCTTCTTTTCCATTTTGGATTCCTTTTTTTTTCTTTTTGTTCTCTGATTGCTGTGGCTAAAGCTTCCAAAACTATGTTGAATAATCATGGTGAGAGTGGGCAACCTTGTCTTGTTCCTGATCTTAGTGGAAATGGTTTCAGTTTTCCACCATTGAGGACGATATTGGCTGTGGGTTTGTCATATATGGCCTTTATTATGTTGAGGAAAGTTCCCTCTATGCCTGCTTTCTTCAGGGTTTTTATCATAAATGGGTGTTGAATTTTGTCAAAAGCTTTCTCTGTATCAACTGAGATGATCATATGGTTTCTCTCCTTCAATTTGTTAATATGGTGTATCACATTGATTGATTTGTGTATAATGAAGAATCCTTGCATTCCTGGGATAAGCCCCACTTGATCATGGTGTATGATCTTTTAATGTGTTGTTGGATTCTGTTTGCTAGTATTTTGTTGAGGATTTTTGCATCTATGTTCATTAGTGATATTGGCCTGTAGTTTTCTTTCTTTGTGACATCTTTGTCTGGTTTTGGTATCAGGGTGGTTGTGGCCTAGTAGAATGAGTTTGGGAGTGTTCCTCCCTCTGCTATATATTGGAAGAGTTTGAGAAGGATAGCTGTTACCTCTTCTCTAAATGTTTGATAGAGTTCACCTGTGAAGTCATTTGGTCCCGGGCTTTTGTTTGTTGGAAGATTTTCTATCACAGTCTCAATTTCAGTGCTTGTGATTGGTCTGCTTATATTTTCTATTTCTTCCTCATTCAGTCTCAGAAGGTTGTGCTTTTCTAAGAATTTGTCCATTTCTTCCAGGTTGTCCATGTTATTGGCATAGAGTTGCTTGTATAAATCTCTCCTGATCCTTTGTGTTTCTGAAGTGTCAGTTGTTACTTCTCCTTTTTCATTTCTAAATCTATTGATTTGAGTCTTCTCCCTTTTTTTTCTTGATGAGTCTGGCTAATTGTTTATCAATTTTGTTTATATTCTCAAAGAAACAGCTTTTAATTTTATTGATCTCTGCTATCATTTCCTTCATTTCTTTTTCATTTATTTCTGATCTGATCTTTATGATTTCTTTCCCTCTGTTAACTTTGGGGGGTTTTTTGTTCTTCTTTCTCTAATTGCTTTAGGTATAAATTTAGGTTGTTTATTTGAGATGTTTCTTGTTTCTTGAGGTAGCATTGTATTGCCATAAACTTCCCACTCAGAACTGTTTTGTTGCCTCCCATAAGTTTTTAGTCATCATATTTTCATTGTCGTTTGTTTCTAGGTATTTTTTTATTTCCTCTTTGATTTCTTCAGTGATCACTTTGTCATTTAATAGTGTATTATTTAGCCTCCATCATCACTTTCACCTTATTTCCTAGATCTACGTATATATATAGTGCATGTGTGTGTGTGTGTGTGTATATATATATATATATATATATATATATATATATATATACACACATATGTATGCTTATCCATATATAGAGAGTGAGAGAGACAGAGAATCCCCATTAGGCCTAAATTATGAAACAAGGACCTTCCGTTTTATGTTTCAAATTCTACAGATATCTTTAAGATGATGCAAAAAGACTTTCTCAAAACAGGGGACTGTTATTATTGCTTCAGAAAGAATGGTCTGGTTATCACATGTCTCACATGCTATCATGTCTGCACCATCTTGATAGACGTGAATTAGATTTTTGAAAATCATTGTTAGACAGAGGTCCCCAAACTACAGGGTAAAATCCAATCTCCTCATTCTAAGAATAAAAATGTAAAAATAAGGTATTTTCTATGCTGTTGTGTCCAGCTTCAGCCTTCCCCCACTCCCCACCCCAGCCATAATTAGTTTGCTCAGATGCCACATCAAACCACTAATCCCAACTCTGCATTGTTCACCTCTGTGAGATTGCACCTGTGAGTCTTCTGCCCAGAATTGCCTCCCCATTAGTTTGCTTGGAAAATCCCTTTCATATTTTAGTTCACATTTCAATCTTATCCTTACCTGGTAAGCCTTTCTTGAAGCACTTACATAGTTCTGAGTCCCTCATTTATATGATCACTGTATGTATTTTATCCCCAGTAACTTCATTGCCTTAAAACATTTTTCCTATCTATATGTATCTATAGATCCTCTTCTAGTAGAGGTAGCAGAATCCTTTGTCTGTGTTTTAATACATCTCTGCTTTTGTCTTAGAACTTTCCATGCTCTTCTGGGGCAGATATTTGTATTATTTGCCTTTGCTTTTGTAGTACATCTTCTCAACTCCCTTACTCTTCCTCTTAACCTTTCAATATCCCTCTCCATTAGCATGCTACTTTCAACTATAAACATGATCTTGTCTTCTTTATGTTACAAAATCTGTCTTGGTACCCCCTTGCTCCTCCACTGAACTCCTTATCCTTCTCCTTTACCTGGGCTCCTAATTCAAGAATAGTCCACACCTGCTATTTCAACTGCCTTGCCATTTAGACACTCCTTAATTATTTGTAATCTGGCCTCTAACTGCACCTCTTTGCTTATGGTTGCCTTCACAAAGATCATTATTTCTTTGCAATACGTTCACACACACACTTTCATGCACGTGCTTGCACACATGTATGTATATACACCAGTAAGCATATATAAATATAAGATTTTAAGCAACTCTTATCACCCTTCATCATTCACCACATTCCCTCCTTGAATTCTTGATCCCTCATCCTTCAGGGCCTTATACTTTCCTCCTTCTGGCTGAGAAGCAGTGTAGTGAAGGACAGGAGATGAAACTTACCTCACACTTAGGATTAATTAGTGTTCTCTCTTACTCCCAGAGCAAACTAAATACAGTTGACCAGGAGGAGATTCCCTGGTTTGCCTACATACTTCTGTTCCCACCTGTGAGTTCCATACTCACCACCAAGAGTCAGTTGTGTTTATGACCAAACAGTTTTTCCATTTGGGGCTTTTTATTATAATGACACATTTTAACTAAATAATATGTAAACCAATAAAGTATGAATGCAAAAGAAATATAATTATTTCTTTCATGGAAACTAAATCGAAAAGATTTGAGGAAGGCAGTTTTCAAGAGACAGAACACACAGATCTTATTGAATTTGAGTGAGAGTTTAGTTGTAGAGGAAAAAAATCATAAGATTCCTGACTCGACACTTGGTTGTGCTCTCTGTATTCCCATGCATCCTCTATACGCCTCCTAGAAACCCCTGCTCTGCTTGCCCTTTCTCATGACCATACCTTAACTTCGGTTCCAGTACTTCACGGTCCCTGGGCTCCTGGCCTGAGACGTTGCACACATGTCTGGAATGTTTGCACACTGTGTTGTGTCATCTGCCAGCTCTGACTGCCTTTTGAATGCCTCACCCCACCGTATACTCCACTGCTGGTAGATGCACTCCCTATGAAATGTCTTCAAGAGCCACTGCTATTACTTTGACTTTCTGGAAATATCACTACTGCCTGAAATTCCCTACTGATGATTTTTTTAAACCAGACTAGGGCTGTTCCATGAGTTGTGGTCCAAATATGCAACAGTGCCCTCTGGATGCCAGATGGAGGACTGCCTTCCCCCTTCCTTCATCTAGCTAGGTTGATACCCTACTCTACCACAAGCTTCTTCTCATCCTGTGTCTCCCTTGTTGCTGAGAGCTCAGCATGGCTTTGCCTTTATTAACTCATATGGTGACAGTTAACAGCTGCTACATTATTAATGATGAATTTGTTGATCCCATTTAATAAGCCCTGAGGGCAGGTAATATATGGGACAGCCACACTCAACAGCAGAAAGAGAGTGAAAGCAGGGCTTAGCTGCAGCTTGACATTAAAACACGGAGAAAGCCAGAGAGAGGTCATGCCCTGGGTCAGCTCATGGTGATCTTGTGGACCAAGAGGTAGGGAAGGGCAGGGTCTGCAATGGAGAGTGCCCATCATAAAGAAAGCACAGGGCTTCCCTGGTGGCTCAGTGGTTGAGAGTCCACCTGCCAATACAGGGGACACGGGTTCATACCCCAGTCCGGGAAGATCCCACATGCCACGGAGCACCTGGGCTCGTGAGCCATGGCCGCTGAGCCTGTGCATCCGGAGCCTATGCTCCGCAGTGGGAGAGGCCACAACAGTGAGAGGCCCATGTACCACAAAAAAATAAATAAATAAATAAAAACAGAACCATCAAAATCAGGCATCCCTACAACTCTAGGGTACATGAGTGTTAACATTCCCCATTAATAGGGAGACAAATAAAAAGAGGGAAGGATGAACATATGGAAAAATCAGCAGGGAAAACACAGTGATTCTTTCCTCATGAGGAGCTGAAAAATTAATAGTAGGTGGTGGCGTGTGTTGTTAATGAAGAAAATAGTAAAAGAACCTTATGGAAAGTGTCAGTGAGGTCAGTGATAGGAGCTGAAGGGACTTTATAACCAGCCAACATCCTCACAGACATTGAAGTCTGGAATAAAAGTTTAGGAACCATACAGAGTGCAATTATGTGTGATACTAATGGAAAAGGAAAAAGCAATCTTTTGGGGGTGATTCACACAGTGAGTAATTGACTCTGGGTTTGGACTGTAATTGCAGCAATGGCACCTCTGGACAAAATGATGAGGCTTTAGGGACTGCAATCAGGCAGGTCTCTGATCCAGCAGCTTCCTGGGGGATCCAGTGTAGCTTTACAGGGTAGAGCTTTGCCCCTGTCCTTATCTGTCCTCCTGAACTCTGAGCCTGAAAGCCCAACTCCCTGCCTACAGCCTCACAAAAGCAGGTCAAGACAAGAATGGGCAGAAACAAACCCCCTGTAGTGGAGATTGAAACAGTAATCTGTGTGTGTGTGTGTGTGTGTGTGTGTGTGTGTGTGTGTGATGGGGCTGGAGGGAGTATTCCGAGCAGCTCAAGAATTTGTGCACTCCTGTAAGTTTCCATAATTCCTGCTTCAAGATGGCCGCAC
The DNA here is from genome assembly GCF_949752795.1 of Hyperoodon ampullatus. Lineage (NCBI taxonomy): Eukaryota > Metazoa > Chordata > Mammalia > Artiodactyla > Ziphiidae > Hyperoodon > Hyperoodon ampullatus. The sequence goes on along the minus strand of NC_136926.1, from coordinate 53,642,945 downwards.
TCCTTGTTACTCTCCAAAAGCCTCAATTTACCCACTTAGTGCCTTGGCTCACGCTATGCTTCCCAACCTGAAATGTACTCCCTTCCTCCAACAGTCCCCTCTCAAGATTATGAACAACTATGACTCCTTCAGTAAGCCTTTTCCAGCTACTCTAATCCACAGAGCACCTCTCTACCAGGGTTTCCTATAGTCCTTGGGGTCTAGTAAACAGTGGTATTACCTTGATTACAGTTTGAGTGTTATCACCCTAAAAGATCATATAAGCTTCTTAAAAGCCAGAGCCGTATCCCCAACAATTTCCAGCACACACTAGAGGCATTAATTACCCAGTGAATACATATTGATCAATTGATTATTTAACTCACTTAGCACTTTCACATTCCTTGGCTTAGGTATTTGATTGTTAGGAAAAAATTTGGTGGAAGTCAAACTGATTTTATTCTAATTAATGAGGAATAGAAATGAGACAAATGGTTTCTTTGGAGCCATAAAATAAAGACTTGAAAAAAATAAAATGGCCAATCACATAAAAAAGATGTTAAACCTCATTAGTAATCAAAAACATGTATTTTTAAACAAAATACCATTTCTCACCCATCAATTTTGCAAACAGAAAAATCGGGGATTTCCCCCAATGTGGGGAAGTGAGCATTAACACATATTATATACTTTGGTGGGATGTGAATAGAATCTTTTTGGAACTTAATCTAATAGCTTTTCTGTTTTTCAAAATTAGCAAGTCTACTTTTATGAACCTGTCCTACAGAGCAATGAATACTTGGTACAAAAGCATAAATATCAAGATGACTTTTGCCCTAGGGAAAAATTGAAAACATGCTAAATGCCCATCTGTAACATATTGGTTAACTAAATCCAGAGGTGTCCATTATTATAGGACACTGTGGAACGAAAAAGAATGAAAGCAACTGATGAGGAAAGATCATCCATGTACATGTGTAGGCAATAAATTAAGCAGCTCATAAGAATTGTATACGTATAAATGACCCCATTTAGGTTTAGAATTTGTATGAATGTATGTATATATATGAATATGTATCTGTATCTACATATATAAGTGCATAGAAAGAGAGCTGAACGGATACATAACAGTTTCAACAGTAGTTAGCATCCTCTATAGAATGGAATGAGGAGGGGAAATGGAGAAGTGCTCTGTATGCTTCCATACAAAACATAGAGTTGAACACAAAATAGAGGACTAGGTCTAAGGGACTTCAGTGCAAGCCCTCAAGACAAGTTTTCTCCCCATGCAATGAATGCATCAAGGATAGTTTGCCCAGGTGTGGTATATATTCTGCTTCAGTCAGCGTCTGCACTGCCCCCTATTGGGAGCATCACGGCACTGTGAATTCATGTCACCCAGAGGCCACCTTTGCCTTCCCACCCTCATGAGAGAGTGGCATGGACATATATACACTACCAAACGTAAAATAGATAGCTAGTGGGAAGCAGCCGCATAGCACAGGGAGATCAGCTCGGTGCTTTGTGACCACCTAGGGGGGTGGTAGAGGGAGGGTGGGAGGGAGGGAGATGCAAGAGGGAAGAGATATGGGAACATATGTATATGTATAACTGATTCACTTTGTTATAAAACAGAAACTAACACACCTTTGTAAAGCAATTATACTCCAATAAAGATGTTAAAAAAAAAAAAAAGCTGCTCCTGTCGTTTCACACTTCAGTCCTATTCTTTGTTCAGGACCCTTGTGCTGCCTCAATCCACATTGATCTCACCTCCTCAGAACTCCTACGGCATATGCTTGCATCAATCAATTGACAATTAATTATGAATGATTTTGTGACTTTGGAGGAGTAACTTTCAAACGAGCTACTAAGCAATTCCTATATTGTAAGGTTTACAGTTTTGTTGTGTGACTCTCTAGCAAGTAGCAGAAATACAGAAACTGGGTCTCTCCTTTCCCCCCTCCCCAACCCTTTGTATCCACTTTTCTTAATTCCCTTTCCCCCACCATTCTGGGATTGCCCCACTCAAAATGAGAACGCACAATACCCATTTAGGTGGAAAGCATGGATCTTTCTCCTGACTTTGGAAGTCACAGTTCCCCTGAGGTACAAAGGCGATGCGGCACTTTAATTAACATTAAGGCCTTCTCCTCTGATGGACCTCATGGCAATAGAGGAACTAAACTGAACTGCTTGTGACAAACTGAACTCGGCAAATTAGAGAGCCTAAAATCTCATAGGTGAGCTCAGCTGGAGTTAATGTAACCATATGAAAAATAAACACTGTAATAACTCCATTGTAATAATGAAGTCCCATTTCAAGTTTTAATTTGGGGTATTGTGCCTCTGAGTTTAAAAAGCTGGGAAAGTAGCTCTTGTGAGCTGGTCAGTTAGTTTGAATCCATTACTCGGTCTCCACTCAGAGGAAGGTCAGACCACCTAGGATTACAATTGGCCCCGGGGCCGTGTGGGCTCTGCTCAGTGGGACCGTTCCCCAGGGCTTCTGATTGCTGTGCTCCTGGAAAGGAAGGGGGGCTGCTACAGAGTCTCAAGGTCCTCTGGGTCCTCTCTGTTTCCTACTGTCTCTGCTTTTACTCAACCATCTTCACTCCCCCACTTCCTCCAACTCCTAGAATTTCATTATAGATGCACAATACATTTTTAATGAATTAAATTAACATTTTGGCAACATTAGAGAAATAAAATCTCTGCCTTTAGCTAAATGTGAAATAAAGAGTGACTGCCTAAAATTTAGGTGTTATGGGAGAAAGAGAGAGAGAGAGGTTGAGAGAAATGTTTGATTTGAAATCTACAAGTCTGTAGTTGAAAAGTAGAAGATAATAAACAGGTAGACATGAGGAAGATCATAAGGGTTATATATCCATGCTGAGAAATCTGAGTTGATCATTTAAAGAGCCAGTGAAAGATTTTAAATAAGGAGATGACATGACCAAAAGTTTGTTTTAGGAAGCCACCTGTTCTAAGGCAAGTCCAGGGGCTGCAAGTGAGGGGCAATTTGGAAGATGTTGGGTAGGATCCAGAGGGCCTGGAGCCCAGCCTGGGGGCTGGGATGGTGACTGTAGTGCACACAGATGGAGAGTCCAAGGGGTTGTTTGGATGGGAAAGAAGGGAGTTCTGTTTGGGACATGGTAATTTTGAGGTGCTGCTTGGGAAAATGTAAGGCAGGGCCCTGAAAGCACAAGTCCAGAAGTGTAGGCTGCAGTGAGTTGAGAGATGTAAGAGTCAGGGATTAAGAGGCAGAACTGAATCCCAGAGAGTAATGAGGCCACCAAGAGGAGAGTCAAGTAGAAAACGTTGAGGATGCACTCCTTAAACACACTCAATTTTTAAGTCAGGCAGAAAAAAGTCCCTTTTGACTTTTCCTTTCATCCCCTCATTTAATTTAAATTTAATGAATGTCCTGGCTTTCTTTACATCTGAGATGAGTCACCTCCCCTTTCGAGCGCCCATGCCACCTCACACCTTGGTGTGTTTCTCAGGCTTACTTCTCATTTCTGCCTACACCATACCTTGACACATTCATTTTTCTTTGTGCCTCCTCTGTCTTTGCATTAAATCCCTCTGAATATTTCTCATTTCCTTGGAGTGTTTGCATGTGGATGGGGTGGGGGTCTCTGAGGCAGGAGAGGTCAAGACAGGAAGTCAGTCCCATTGCTTAGAAATTGGTATCAAATAAGAAACAATTCTCCACCCCTATCCTTCCTGGTGATAGTTTATAATCTACAGCCAATGCTTTCTCCATCTTATAGGTACGATTACATCTACATCAAAGGTTCTTCATCCCAAGGAGCTGAAACCTCAGGTGTTCCCAGTATGATCAAGGCTTCTGACATAATTTCTAGGCACTCTTTAGATAAATGAATACCAATTCATCTGAATCTACAATACCAGGATTTAAAGCATTAATGAAATAAAGCAATTGAACACTTCAATATAAGGTTTTCAGATGCTTCCCCACACATTCAGAAGACACCCAGGCATGTACACAACTCAGAGATGATTTTTCCTTCAAAATTCTACCTGGAGCAGAACCAGGGCTGCCACACAAGACACAAGCACAATAGCAAACCTACCTGGGCCAACTTCCAGAGAAATAACCTGTGAACATTCTGTCTGTCTGTCTCTCTGCTTCCCTAGCTGAGAATGAGAGTAAATCTTTCTGTAGCACAGGCATCAGAAGGCAGCTGGTATCTAAATCTACTCAAGTGAAAACTTTACCCTCAGGTGGGCCCAGGAGTCAGAAAGCTGTAACTGCAGAGGCAGGGTTGGCAATCCTTTGTTCAAGTGGAGGAGGAGCGTTTCTACAGAGGAGCAGCAACACTGAAACACAAAAGTGAAGAGCAAGACGAGGAACTGCTTAGAAATCTAAACATGCCATGAAAAAGAAGAAGAACAAGAGAAAATGAGAAGGACAGCTCAGGTATCTGAAAACCCGATTTGAGAAAGCACGTTGAAAGGGACTCGGCTTAATAGTGCAAAGGGAATACATTTTCTAGTAAATGGATGTGATGAATCTTAAAACATGAGGCTGTGAGACCGAAAAGCCATCAAGTATTGGCAAGTGGTGGGGAAGTACCCACCACTCCCCTGATTGGGGGTGGAGTCCAAGTCCGGAGCCTCAGGGAGCAGCCCAGAGCCCCACCTGAGCGGTCCAGGTATGCCCAGCATCAGTGACCTAATTCCCCTTTGAGGCTGCCTGTCAATCACGCCCCCGAGGGAGCTCGACTGTGTGAGAACCATCCTTCCCAAGGCACTCCTTCCATTATCCTCACTAAACCTGCCTCCACCGTAGGGATGCACACAGATTGCTCACATTAAGAAGCAAATTGATTATGAACTGAGTTTTGTCTACCAACAATTTTTAATATGTAATCTTGTCATGAGTGAAAGAAAGTCATTAATAATACAGTAAGCAAAATGTGCTACAGTTAACCTTAAATTATAACTTACAAAGAGCATTCTTGCAGTTTCTTCTTTGATTTATGAGCTCAGTTTATTCTATGCAAATTCATGCACAGTTTCTAATAAGAGGGAGGAGGAAAGATAAAGGAGCTTTGAATATTTTATAAGCTTTTTCCACTTACCTTAATTTAGAATTATGAGGCTGAATATGTAAGTAGAGAATAATTACCTATTACTAGTCTCCACATAGTTTATCTATTTCAGCTCTGAACATCCTGAGCAATGCAAAGCATAACTGTTTTACTACGTGGACCACTGTGAATATGATAATTAGGTCTCCTTCAACGTTACTTGTTGCTGACACATGAGAAGATAGACATTGTAATATAACCAGACAGTCCTGTGCTGTTGTTTAATATCCCTTTTTAAAATAATATACTGGACAGTCAATATTTCATTCACTGCACATAAAATGAACTTTTTAAATAGGTTTGTGCCCTGAAAAATTTCCTTGCCATTCTCTTATTGCTGCATTCTGTGAGCTCCAGGAATAAGGAATTAAGTAAATGGAATTCTATTGAAAGAGGTGAGATTGATGGTCTGGCAGAGAGAGAACACATCCCAGGAGCAGGGCACAGCCCTGCTCATTCCCTCCCCCTCCTCTCCACCCACAGCGATCCCTCTTCATACACACATACTCCATGTCCCAACTTTCTACTCACTACCCACAGGCACAGGCCATGTAGATACCAGAGTAAACTTTAATTCAAAAATATACCTGCACCCTGTGTTCATTGCAGGATTATTTACAATAGCCAAGACATGGATGCAACCTAAATGTCCATAGACAGATGAATGAATAAAGAAGATGTGGTATATATCCACAATGGAATATTACTCAGCCACACAAAAAAATGAAATAATGCCATTTGCAGCCACACAGATTGACATAGAGATGAAGTCAGACAGAGAAAGACAAATATATGGTATCTCTTATATGCAGAATCAAAAAAAAATGATCCAAATGAACCTATTTACAAAACACAAGCAGACTCACAGAATTAGAAAACAAACTACTGGTTACCAAAGGGGAAAGGTGGCAGGGGAGGGATAAATTGGGAGTTTGGGATTGACATGTACACACTACTATATTTAAAATAGATAACCAACAAGGACGTACTGTATAGCACGGGGAACTCTGTTCAATATTCTGCAGTAACGTAAATGGGAAAAGAACTTGAAAAAGAATAGATACATGTATATGTATAACTGAATCACTTTGCTGTACACCTGAAACTAACACAACATTATAAATCAACTATGCATCAATTAAAAAAAGAATAAATAAATAAATAAAATGGGGGGGAAAGAAAGAAAGAAAGCACAGGGTTTAGGAGATCTGCCAAAGAAAAGCTGAAATGGATGAGGTTACTGATGCCTCCAGGTACAAAAATGGCTGCTCAATTATTAACTGACCACAAGGGAAAGGGAAGGCTATTCAGAGATCACCAGACGTTGACTAAGTCAATAGGAGGACTTGGGTGACTGGAGAACCCGAGGCAGTGAGGCGATTTTCTGTGAGAGACAGCGGGTGCTCTGGGAAGGACTCTCCAAGCACTCCTTAGATGTGTGCTTAGAATCAGCAGCCTGGACTAGGAGGCAACTGGCAGTTCCCAGACTTCTGGATTCACATACACATTCTTCAGGAAGTCTCTGACAATGGTGACTTTGTTTTTAAGAAATCTGGACCTGGAATTAATATTGAAACTGACCAGCCACTTAATTTAGGAAATGTGAGGAAACGGATGCTCAGCCCTTCAGTGCCTGTGCACACAAATGGACTCAAAGACAGAAGATCCTGGCCTCCACAGCTCATCATCTGAGTCAGCAGAGCCCCCACTTCAAGGGATACAGAATAACTGTTCTTAGCATTAGTTAGGGTTCAAGGCAAATATGGTGCCATGGTTTCCTCTTCTATCACAGTAAATGCTGATCAAATTTAAGAGAAGGAGCAGGCAGCTTCCAATAAAGAAAGAAAAAATGTTTTTCTCTCCCGGTAAATTGTATCATTGGATTTTGTGATAATTAGCACTTCATATTGTATTATAGTGATGGTGTCAGACCAACAGCCAAACAGAATTAATGAGTTAAATATCTGTCAGTAGGAAGCTTCTGGTCTGATTAAGGGCACTGCAGGTGTGTGTGTGTGTCTATTTCTTTTCTTTTTCTTTCATTGTGGTCAGTATATTGAATGTCAAAGAGACCATCATACTATTAGCATCAATTATCAATGAGTGAAGAAAATTATAATCCCTTCTCTTGATCATGGGAGAGAATAATAATTGACATAATAAGAAAAGAAGGCACAGGAAAATGAAAATTTAAAACATCCTCTTTAGTGTCGAAGTGAATGAATGAATGAGGCCTCAAATCATTCATTCCTGTCCAGCTGCTGCTGCAAAATAACTTGGTAGTTTTTTGACATAAAAATTTCCATTAGTGAGTTAATTCTGGGGAAAGTAAAATTTACTAAGTTGTGCTCTGTCTTCCACTTTACATACATTGTTCATTTCGTCCTTACCTCAGCCCTATGAGTATATCCTTTCATTCTATTTCAACTGAGGAAAGGCAACATCAAACAGACCTGCCTATCCTTTATTCTAACAACTAATATTTATGAAACACCTTCCCTGAGTCTAATTACATACTGAGCACAGATTAAGAAAAGGTGTAGCAGAAGGGGAAAGTGCCAGCCATACCATAAAGGATGTTTGAAAGAAGTTTCAGTTATAAAGAAAAATATGAGGGGAAATAGATAAAAAACGAAAAACAAAATAGGGAAATAACGATATGGCACAATGTAATATCAGAGCTGTCACAATGCATTATAGAGTTGATTGTCAAATGAGTGGCAGAGATAGAAACTGCTATTAGTTTAAAAAAGAAAGAAGATTGCAGGCTAAAGTGGTCTGAGAAGATTGTAGGAGGAGAAGAGATCTGACCTTGGTCAGGAAGGATGATCAGGATTTGGATACAACAAGAAGGTCAATAGGACAGGACAGGGCATTTCAGAGGGGCAATGGGAAAGAAACATCTGCAGGGATCAGGTACCAACTCTATTTGGGAGGCAGAGAGCCTTCAGGCTGGAGAGGAGGATTTGTACATATACACACTGGGTAGTAAGGCAGAAGAGGCTGGGGGTGTGCAGCAGAACCTTGAAGAGAAGAGAGAAGAATTTGAATTGTATTATTTTAGAAAAATTAAATCATCCCCATTTAATCAAATTTCTTTTGGCACCTGCTTACATTTAATTGCCCTAACTGATCATATGGGCTAGTAGCTTTATACTTGGCCTCTCAGATAGCATTCTCTATCATTACTACTATGCTCATACAAAATATTTTCAAAAGTAGCTTTATACTCCAAAAATCCAGTGGCTTCCAAGTTTTTGATCATATATACTTACCAGGAAAAAAAAATTGAGCTAACTGACCCCATATAAATAAATAAACAGATTAAACAGACAAGTAAACAAATATATATATATATATATACAGATATACATACTATAAATATGTACACTCATTATAAAACTTACATTAAACCACATTTTTAAATGCGAAAAAAATGAAATGACCAATATTTACATTTTAATTTTATTATGTAATTATAATTTAATGTTAGCCTTTTGCTGAAATTGAAAACGTTTTTCATGGTAATATTTTCAGCAAAAGCCTTCAGACTAAATATGCTTCCCATTTCAGAGAGTCTTGGTTTAATACATTGTGATAGAACAATTGTAAGGTCCAGCAATGATTTCAGTTTGTTTTGATCCTTGGTTTTCATAGCTGCTCTAACTGTAATAGGAATCTCATGAAGATACAGAATGCCCATCGATGAAGGCGTGATCTCGACTCTGCTGACTAGTTATGAAATCACTTTTCAATCCTATGTACCCAATGAGCAAAAGTATGGAATTTTGATACTCAACTTCTAGGTTATCTAATGTCCAAGCAGGTTAGAGAAACTTTCTTGATATTTCCAATGTTCTTATGTGAGAGGTGTTTTTTTTTAACTTTTTATTTCATATTGGAGTATAGTTGATTAACAACGTTGTGTTACTTTCAGGTGTACAGCAAAGTGACTCAGTTATACATATACATGTATCTATACTATTTCAAAATCTCTTCCCACTTAGGTCGTTACATAATATTGAGCAGACTTCCCTGTACTATACAGTAGGTCCTTGTTGGTTATCCCTTTTAAACATAGCAGTGTGTACATGTCAATCCCAAACTCCCTAACTACCCCTCCCATTTTCAAGATTTGTTTACTTCCCCACTCATTGGCTGACCAATGAGTGGGAAGATCCATTTATTTATTTATTTTTAAGTTTATTAATTTAGATCAGTTTTAGATCTTCACCTGGCAGAGGGCTGAGGAAGACTGGGGCTCTACCATGTCCTCACCAGGCAGTTCTCTGGGACTTGTACTGTTAACAAGACTTTTAGTGCACAGTATCCTCACAGGATTATTATCAGCCACTAGTCTATGAAGTGTGGTTTAGGTGAAAGAAGTTAATGTAATCCACAAATCCACTTACCTGGGCATATATAAACTAAAAGAGAATAAAACAGCAATGGTACCCAACCCAACCCTCTGAACTATGGAATGAATCCTCATCCTCCGCTCTGGATACCTCAAGGCCACTGTGAATCACATGACTGACTTAAGGACTGAGAAAGGGCTCCCATATCAAATGAAAAATTAACTGTTAGTACTTTTATCCTTTTGCTAGTATCAGTTCTGATATTCTCTTTTCACACCTCAATGAGTCATCTTATTTTGTGAGCATCTCTGATTGTGAGCATCACTCTGGAAACAATTACTCTGTACCAGTTTTCAGTGTGTGGCATCTAAAGGCAAAGAAGTTTGTGATTTGACCTAATATCACAGTGATTCTGTGCTGATGTCCACATCATTAGAAACAGGTCTCTCCACTCACAGCCCTTGTGCCCGATAGGGGATGGTTGTATATCAAGAACACACAAGACATATACGCAGATATGTCAGAATCTCCAATGAAATTTCTACTTCATTTTTAAGTGTCTTTTTCCATTCCCTGACCACCCCACTCCCACAAACTTAGCACAATAGTGTACCTTTAGTATTCATTCAATTTATATTTTAGACTGAATTTTAATCTAATGTGCTTCCCCAGAGTAATGAGTGGTTAGCTCAATCAAATGCTCACAGGCACACACACAAACCAATGTAGAAATGCAAGTTATTCTTCAGACAGAAATTTCACGTAAGGGAACCCTAGCCCAAATATAGTCAAAGAAGACACAATACACTGTCAGAAAAGTTTACTACCAGTTATTCTTATCAGGCTCTTTTTTTTTTAACATCTTTATTGGAGCATAATTGCTTTACAAAAGTGTGTTAGTTTCTGCTTTATAATGAAGTGAATCAGTTATACATATACATACGTCCCCATAACTCTTCCCTCTTGCGTCTCCCTCCCTCTCACCCTCCTTATCCCACCGCTCTCAGTGGTCACAAAGCACCGTGCTGATCACCCTGTGCTGTGCAGCTGCTTCCCACTAGCTATCTATCTTACATTTGGTAGTGTATATACGTCCATGCCACTCTCTCACTTCGTCCCAGCTTCCACTACCCTCTCCCAGGATCCTCAAGTCCATTCTCTGGTAGGTCTGTGTCTTTATTCCCATCTTGCCCTTAGGTTCTTCAAGACCTTTTTTTCTTTTCTTTTCCTTTTTTTTTTTTTTTTAAATTCCATATATATGTGTTAGCATATGGTATTTGTTTTACTCTTTCTGACTTACTTCACTCTGTATGACAGACTCTAGGTCCATCCACCTCACTACAAATAACTCAATTTTGTTTCTTCTTATGGCTGAGTAATATTCCATTGTATATATGTGCCATAATCCATCTGTTCATGGACACTTAGGTTGCTTCCATGTCCTGGCTATTGTAAATACAGAGGCAATGAACATTTTGGTACATGACTCTTTTAAAATTACGGTTTTCCCAGGGTATATGCCCAGTAGTGGTATTGCTGGGTCATATGGTAGTTATATTTTTAGGTTTTTAAGGAACCTCCATACTGTTCTCCATAGTGGCTGTCTCAATTTACATTCCAACCAACAGTGCAAGAGTGTTCTATTTCTCCACACCCTCTCCAGCATTTATCATTTGTAGACTTTTTGATGATGGCCATTCTGACCGGTGTAAGATGATATGTCATTGTAGTTTTGAGTTAAATTTATCTAATGATTAATGATGTTGAGCATTCTTTCCAATGTTTGTTAGCAATCTGTATATCTTCTTTGGCAAAATGTCTATTTAGGTCTTCTGCCCATGTTTGGATTGGGTTGTTTGTTTTTTTTTGATATTGAGCTTCATGAGCTGCTTGTAAATTTTGGAGATTAATCCTTTGTCAGTTGCTTCATTTGCAAATATTTTCTCCCATTCTGAGGGTTGTCTTTATGTCATGTTATGGCTTCCTTTGTTGGGCAAAAGCTTTTAAGTTTCATTATGTTCCATTTGTTTATTTTTGCTTTTATTTCCATTTCTCTAGGAGGTGGGTCAAAAAGGATCTTGCTGTGATTTACATCATAGAGTGTTCTGCCTATGTTTTCTTCTAAGAGTTTGATAGTGTCTGGCCTTACATTTAGGTCTTTATTTCATTTTGAGTTTATTTTTGTGTATGGTGTTAGGGAGTGTTCTAATTTCATTCTTTTACATGTAGCTGTCCAGTTTTCCCAGCACCACTTATCGAAGAGCCTGTATTTCCTCCACTGTATATTCTTGCCTCCTTTATCAAAGATTAGGTGACCATAGGTGCATGGGTTTATCTCTGGGCTTTCTATCCTGTTCTATTAATCAATATTTCTGTTGTTGTTCCAGTACCACATTATCTTTTTTTTTTTTTTAGTAAATGTTGAATGAATGAATGTTTTCTTCTTTTTTTTTGAATTTTTCAATTTTATATTATCTATTTTTTTATACAGCAAGTTCTTATTAGTCATCAATCTTATACACATCAGTGTATGCATGTCAATCCCAATCGCCCAATTCATCACACCACCATCCACACCCACTGACGACTTTCCCCCCTTGGTGTCCATACGTTTGTTCTCTACATCTGTGTCACAACTTCTGCCCTGCAAACCAGTTCATCTGTACCATTTTTCTAGGTTCCACATACATACGTTAATATACGATATTTGTTTATCTCTTTCTGACTTACTTCACTCTGTATGAGTCTCTAGATCCATCCAAGTCTCAATAAAATGCCCCAATTTCCTTCCTCTTTATGGTGGAGTAATATTCCATTGTATATATGTACCACATGTTCTTTATCCATTCGTCTGTCAATGGGCATTTAGGTTGCTTCCACGACCTGGCTATTCTAAATAGTGCTTCAATGAACATTGGGGTGCATGTGTCTTTTTGAATTATGGTTTTCTCTATTTAGGTCTTCTACCCATTTTTGCATTGGGTTGTTTGTTTTTTTAATATTGAGCTGCATAAGCTGTTTATATATTTTAGAGATTAATGCTTTGTCCATTGATTTGTTTGCAAATATTTTCTCCCATTCTGAGGGTTTTATTTTAGTATTATTTATGGTTTCCTTTGCTGTGCAAAAGCTTTTAAGTTTCATTAGGTCCTATTTGTTTCTTTCTGTTTTTGTTTCCATTACTCTAGGACATGGATCAAAAAAGTTCTTTCTGTGATTTATGTCAAAGAGTGTTCTTCCTTTTACCCTAAGAGTTTTATAGTGTCCAGTCTCACATTTAGGTCTCTAATCCATTTTGAGTTTATTTTTGTGTGTGGTGTTAGGGAGTGTTCTAATTTCATTCTTTTACATGTAGCTGTTAGTTTTCCCAGCACTACTTATAGAAGAGACTGTCTTCTCCATTGTATATCCTTGCCTCCTCTGTCATAGATTAGTTGACCACATGTGTCTGGGTTTATCTCTGGGCTTTCTATCTTGTTCCATTGATCTATGTTTCTGCTTTTGTGCCAGTACCATATTCTCTTGATTACTGTAGCTTTGTAGTACAGTCGGAAGTCAGGGAGTCTGATTCCTCCTGCTCCGTTTTTTTCCCTCAAGACTGCTTTGACTATTTGGGGTCTTTTGTGTCTCCATTCAAATTTTAAGACTTTTTGTACTAGTTCTGTAAAAAATGCCATTGGTAATTTGATAGGGATTGCATTGAATCTGTACATTGCTTTGGGTAGTATAGCCATTTTCATTATATTGATCCTTAGAATGCAAGAACATGTTATATCTCTCCATCTGTTGGTATCATTTTTAATGTCTTTCATCAGTGTCTTATAGTTTTCTGCATACAGGTCTTCATTCTCCCTAGGTAGGTTTATTCCAAGGTATTTTATTCTTTTTGTTGCAATGCTAAATGGGAGTGTTTCCTTAAATTCTCTTGCAGAGGTTTCATCATTAGTGTATAGGAATGCAAGAGATTTCTGTGCATTTATTTTGTATCCTGCAACTTTACCAAATTCATTATTAGCTCTAGTAGTTTTCTGATGGCATTTTTAGGATTCTTTATGTATAGTATCATATCATCTGCAAACAGTGACAATTTTACTTCTTCTTTTCCTATTTGTATTCCTTTTATTTCATTTGCTTCTCTAATTGCCGTAGCTAGGACTTCCAAAATTTTGTTGAATAATAGTGGTGAGAGTGGACATCCTTGTCTTTTCCTGATCTTAGAGGAAATGCTTTCAGTTTTTCACCATTGAGAATGATGTTTGTTTTGTTTTTCTGTTATATGGCCTTTATTATGTTGAGGAAGGTTCTTCTATGCCCACTTTCTGCAGAGTTTTTATCATAAATCGGTGTTGAATTTTGTCAAAAGCTTTTTCTGCATCTATTGAGTTGATCATATGGTTTTTATCATTCAGTTTGTTAATATGGTGTATCACATTGACTGATTTGCATATATTGAAGAATCATTGCATCACTGGGATAAATCCCACTTGATCATGGTGTATGATCCCTTCAATGTGTTGTTGGATTCTGTTTGCTGGTATTTTGTTGAGGATTTTTGCATCTATATTCATCAGGGATATTGGTCTGTAATTTTTTTTTTTTTTTTGTAGTATCTTTGTCTGGTTTTGGTATCAGGGTGATGGTGGCCTCATAGAATGAGTTTAGGAGTGTTCCTTCCTCTGCAATTTTTTGGAAGAGTTGAGAAGGATGGTTGTGAGCTCTTCCCTAAATGTTTGATAGAATTCACCTGTGAAACCTTCTGATCCTGGATTTTGTTTATTGGAAGATTTTTAATCACAGTTTCAACTGCATTACTTGTCATTCATCTGTTCATATTTTCTATTTCTTCCTGGTTCAGGCTTGGAAAGTTATACCTTTCTAAGAATTTGTCCATTTCTTCCAGGTTGTCCGTTTTATTGGCATAGAGTTGCTTGTACTAGTCTCTTAGGGTGTTTTGTATTTCTGTGGTGTCTGTTGTACCTTCTCCCTTTTCATTTCTAATTTTATTGATTTGAGTCCTCTCCCTCTTTTTCTGTATGAGTCTGGCTAATGGTTTATCAATTTTATTTATCTTCTGAAATAAGCACCTTTTAGTTTTATTGATCTTTGCTATTGTCTGTTTTTTCTGTTTCATTTATTTCTGCTCTGATTTTTATGATTTCTTTCCTCTTGCTAACTTTGCATTTTGTTTGTTCTTCTTTCACTAGTTCCTTTAGGTGTAAGGTTAGATTGCTTATTTGCGATTTTTCTGGTTGCTTGAGGTAGGCTTGCATAGCTATAAACTTCCCTCTGAGAACTGCTTTTGCTGCATCAAATAGGTTTTGGATCATTCTGTTTTCATTGTCATTTGTCTCTAGGTTTTTTTTTTTGATTTTGCCTTTGATTTCTTCAGTGATCTCATAGTTATTTAGTAACGTATTGTTTAGCCTCCATGTGTTTGTGTTTTTTACGTTTTTTCCCCTGTAATTCATTTCTAATCTCATAGCATTGTGGTCAGAAAAGATGCTTGACATGATTTCCATTTTCTTATATTTACTGAGGTTGTTTTGTGACCCAAGATGTGATCTATCCTGGAGAATGTTCCGTGCACACTTGAGAATAAAGTGTAATCTGCTGTTTTTGGATGGGATGTCCTATAAATATCAATTAAATCTATCTGGTCTATTGTGTCATTTAAAGCTTATGATTCCTTATTTATTTTCATTTTGGATGATCTGTCCATTGGTGTAAGTGAGGTGTTAAAGTCCCCCACTATTTTTGTGTTACTGTCGATTTCCTCTTTTATAGCTGTTAGCAGTTGCCTTATGTATGTGGTGCTCCTATGTTGGGTGCATATATATTTATAACTGTTATGTCTTCTTGGATTGATCCCTTGATCATTATGTAGTGTCCTTCCTTGTCTCTTGTAACGTTCTTTATTTTAAAGTCTATTTCATCTGATATGAGTATTACTACTCCAGCTTTCTTTTCATTTCTATTTGTGTGGAATATCTTTTTCCATCCCCTCACCTTCAGTCTGTATGTGTCCCTAGGTCTGAAGTGGTCTCTTTAGACAGCGTATGTGTCCCTAGGTCTTCTTTTTATATCCATTCAGCAAGAGTGTGTCTTTTGGTTGGAGCATTTAGTTCATTCACGTTTAAGGTAATTATCAATATGTATGTTACTATGACCATTTTCTTAATTGTTTTGGGGTTTTTTTGTAGGCCCTTTTTTTCTCTTGTGTTTCCCACTTAGAGAAGTTCCTTTAGCATTTGTTGTAGACCTGGTTTGGTGGTGATGAATTCTCTTAGCTTTTGCTTGTCTGTAAAGCTTTTGATTTCTCCATCGAATCTGAATGAGATCTGTGCCGGGTAGTGTAATCTTGGTTGTAGCTTCTTCCCTTTCATCACTTTAGTTATGTCATGCCACTCCCTTCTGTCTTATAGAGTTTCTGCTGAGAAATCAGCTCTTAACATTATAGGAGTTCACTTGTATGTTTTCATTTTTCCCGTGCTGCTTTCAATAATTTTTCTTTGTGTTTAATTTTTTTCCAATTTGATTACTATGTGTCTCTGCTTGTTGCTCCTTGGGTTTATCCTGTATGGGACTCACTGCACTTCCTGGACTTGGGTGGCTATTTCCTTTCCCCTGTTAGGGAAGTTTTTGAATATAATCTCTTCAAATATTTTCTCAGGTCGTTTTTCTCTCTCTCTTCTCCTTCTGGGACCCCTATAATGTTGTTGCATTTAATGTTGTCCCAGAGATCTCTTAGTCTGTCTTCATTTCTTTTCATTCTTTTTTCTTTATTCTGTTCTGTAGCAGTGAATTCCAACATTTTGTCTTCTAGGTCACTTATCCATTCTTCTGGCTTAGTTATTCTGCTATTGATTCCTTCTAGTGTAGTTTTCATTTCTGTTACTGTATTGTTCATGTCTGTTTTTTTGTTCTCTAATTCTTCTAGGTCTTTATTAAACATTTCTTGCATCTTCTCAATCTTTGCCTCTATTCTTTTTCTGATGTCCTGGATCATCTTCACTGTCATTATTCTGAATTCTTTTTCTCGAAGGTTACCTATTTCCACTTCATTTAGTTGTTTTTCTGGGGTTGTATCTTTTTCCTTCCTCTGTTACATAGCCCTCCAGCTTTTCATCTTGTGTATCTTTCTGTTAATGTTGTTTTCGTTCCCAGGTTGCAGGATTGTAGTTCTTCTTGCTTCTGCTCTCTGCACTCTGGTGGATGAGGCTATCTAAGAGGCTTGTGCAAATTTCCTAATGGGAGGGACTGGTGGTGGGTAGAGCTGGCTGTTTCTCTGGTGAGCAGAGCTCAGCCAAACTTTAATCCACTTGACTGCTGATGGGTGGGTCAGTGTCCCCTCCCTTTTGGTTTTTTGGCCTGAGGCATCCCAACACTGGAGCCTTCAGGCTATTTGGTTGGGCTAATGGCAGACTCTGGGAGGGCTCACACCAAGGAGTTCTTCTCAGAACTTATGCTGCCAGTGTCCTTGTCCTCACGGTTAGCCACAGCCACTCACTGCCTCTGCAGGAGATCCTCTGACTCTTGCAGGTAGGTCTGATTCGTCTCCCCTGGGGTCACTGCTCCTTCCGATGTGTCCCAATATGCACCCTACTTTGTGTTTGCCCTCCAAGAGTGGAGTCTCTGTTTCCCCCAGTTCTTTCAGAGTCCTGCAATCAAATCCCATACCCTCAAAGTCTGATTCTCCAGGAATTCCTCCTCCTGTTTCTGGGCCCCAAGGTTCAGAAGACTTCGTGGGGCTCGGAACCTT
Source organism: Hyperoodon ampullatus (assembly GCF_949752795.1). Lineage (NCBI taxonomy): Eukaryota > Metazoa > Chordata > Mammalia > Artiodactyla > Ziphiidae > Hyperoodon > Hyperoodon ampullatus. The sequence goes on along the minus strand of NC_136926.1, from coordinate 53,625,732 downwards.
CACTCCAGTGAGTGCTCTTCTGTGGTATAAGTGTTTGCCAGTTTGTGAGTCACCCACCCATCAGTTATGAGATTTGATTTTATTGTGATTGTGTCCCTCCTACCATCTCATTGTGGCTTCTCCTTTGTCTTTGGACATGGGGTATCTTTTTTGGTGAGTTCCTGTATCTTCCTGTTGATGATCAGCAGTTAGTTGTGATTCCAGTTCTCTCACAAGAGGGAGTGAGAGCACGTCCTTCTACTCCACCATCTTGGTTCAGGCTCCCCTTATTATCTCTTTATATAATTATTCTCCTGTAGCTTTTGGCTTTCTATTTGGTCTTAGTAGAGACTGAATGTTTGGCCACAGCCCACTAAATTACCATGTGACCTGAGCTGCTCATTGCAAGTTGTGTTGTGTGATCCAACAAACCATGATGTTGAGTGTGGACAGGAGGTCTCCATTATGAAATGGAAGTGATATGTATGAGACTAGGCTTAAGCAGGCTCTGAGAGCGCTAGTGTATTGCATGTGGAGGTAGCCCAGAATCCCATGGCCTCTACTTCTGCTTCACTCTTTTCTCTCTCTCAAACTCTGGCCTCATAGGGAGCTCCCTACCATCAGTCCACTGAAGAAGAAAATCATGGGCTTGTGTTTTATAGATGGTTCTACACGATATAGTCACCATTAATAAGTGTATTGTTGCTGCACTATATCTTCGTTCCAATTGGTCCTCAAAGACAATAGTGAAGAGAAATCTTCCCAGTGGCAGAAATTTAGATAGAGTCCAGGAGAGATGGAAAGTGTTTCAGACCTATACCAGTTCATTGATTATGGATAGTTTGGCTGGCTGGTCAAGGACGTGGAAAGAACACAAGTGTCAAATTAGTGTCAACAAGGTCTGGGGAAAAGACCTATAGTTAGACTTATTGGAATGGACACCTAGTGTATTTGTGTCCCATGTGAATACTCATCATAGGGTGTTGCCAGTAATGTTGGATTTTAATAATCATGAGGATAGGCTGACCTGTTCTGTGAACACCTGGCAGCCTCCTTCTGCAGCCACTCCTGTCATTCCCTAATATGTTAATCAACAAAGTGGCCATGGTGGCAGGGATGGAAGTTATATGTAGGCTCAGCTACATGTACTGCTAGTCACCAAGGATGGATTGGCTACAGCTACTGCTAACTGCTCAGTCTGCCAGCAGCAAAAAACAACATGGACATGACACCATTCCCCAGGGTGACCAGCCAGCTACCTGGAGGCAGGTTGATTACACTGGCCTGTTTCCATTATAAAGGAGTAGTGCATTGTTCACAGTGAAAAAGGCACTCATTCTATATATGGTTTTGGTCCAACTGATACATAGGTTTAAAAAAGGAATTCTAAAAAACATCAATAACAAAAATCATAGGTTTGATGTATTTTGAAGCATTTTGCCTGTAGATGAGAGCTCACTGAAAGGTTACTTACAGCAATTAAAAAAAAATACAGGGCTTCCCTAGTGGCACTGTGGTTGAGAGTCCGCCTGCCAATGCAGGGGACACAGGTTCGTGCCCCAGTCTGGGAAGATCCCACATGCCACAGAGTGGCTGGGCCCATGAGCCATGGCCACTGAGCCTGTGCGTCTAGAGCCTGTGTTCCACAATGGGAGAGGCCACAACAGTGAGAGGCCTGCATACCGCAAAAAAAAAAAACAAAAAAAAACCAAAAAAAAACAGGTTAGTTATCTTATGTCAAGGTCCAAACTATGTTAGCATGTTCAAGTTAGAAATTGTGAAAGTAAAATTCCCAGGTTAGGGTAAGTTATGCTGTAGTAACAAATTGCCTCAAGCTCCTGATGGCTTATTGCAATGCTTTTTTCTCTTTGCTGTCATCATAGGTTGGATGAGGGCTCTGCTTCAGACCTAGTTTGATAAAGCAGGCACTTTCTAGAGTGCTCAGTCATGATGTCAGAGAGGAAAACTCATGGGGGTCTTGTACTGGTGATGAAATTGACAGGCCCAGGCCACATGCCTCAAACCTCAAGGGAGCCAGAACGTTCAAGGCTACAATAGCCAGAATGTTTTGGTGACCAGAACTAATGAGTACTCTAGAGGTGAGGGAAGGCTGTAACTGGCAGGGTATTCCACATACTGAAGAATGACAGCTGTTTGTGAGGGAAGAGACAAAGGAAAGATGAGAAGTCAAGATGCATGACTAGAGCTATTTAGTTTAGGGGCAGATGGTCAGCTACACAGCCCCAAGGTAGTCACTGCTCTCTAGTACAGCATAACAAATGATGCTCCAATCAGCTCCCAGTCAGCAAGGAAAAGTAAAATTGTATTCTGTGCAATCTGTTTAAGAGGGCTTGAGCATTTATATTACAGTTCAGAATGAGTTCTATGCAAAATCTCTAAAGTATTGATATTTTGTATGTAACAGGACACTACGTTCAGCTTATTCTGACAAGACACCTAATGGTGGCAACACAATGTGATTGCCACTGGTTTTGTTATTGTCATAGTCACTGCCCCCATACTGGACCTTATTTCTAAGTGAACTAAGTTACAAGAAGCAAGGAAAAAGAGAGAAAGTCATGTCCTCATTGGAGAACATTCACTCATTTCAATCTGTCTGTTGGCTGTTTTCAGCTGTATCAGTTGAGAACGTGTTGAGATGACATGCAGCCCTGGATAAGATTTGTTTTGAGCAATAAGAGAAATCAGTGGCATTCAGGGCAAATTAAATCTAATTTACCCTACAAATTGCCAAACTATCAGTCCTATTAAATCTGTTTATTAAAAGGAAAGAGAGTTGGCCTGGGTCGCAAGCTGTGGCTGGGATAATAAGACAAAGATGAAGCTCACTAATGTATATAAATCATGTTTGATTTCCAGGTCAGGGGTAGCCAATGGGAGGGCTTTCACCTCACCTCCCTTGTCATCCAGAGGTGTCTTTGAGCCCGTCAGAACGTCCCCAGAGTCAGGCCATACTGACTGATTTCCATAGCACTGGGAGGCCCATGTCATTGCTCCCAATCCAGGGTCATTAATAAAACCAACTCTATTTCTCTCTAGTCATCCATTCTACAAAATACAATTTATGCTGGTATTTATGATTTAGAGGTGAGTGGGATAAGAAGGGTAATAGTGGCAGGGATCAAGGGGTAGGATTGTTATACTCTTAAATCCTAAGGTGTAGAGAGGGCAGGTAAAAGTAGATCTTTACTTCCAAATTATTTGGGATGACCCTCCAAATTTAAGTTTGGGGCTGAAGTTTACACCTTAATAACTGCAGTGTGCACATAAAATAAGGAGAAAAAAGCAATGTGAATTAAGGTCTTTTTCCTTAGGAAAGATGAGTCTTTGTTCATGGTGCTCACCTGCTTGGAAGGCCCTATCTCAGGGTCTCCAGTTACTACTCATCCTTGGGGGTCAGTCTTAAACCCTCTCTTGATTAAGTAGTCCACTTTTAATATCCCAGTATTTAGTATTCCTTCTTTTGAACTCCTGTCCCAGTGAATATTAATAGCATTCACCACATTGAACTTTGATGAATCTTTCAAATGAAATATTAAAAATAAATACGTGGAGAAATTCAGTATCTTGCCCAAGATCACACAATTAGTAACTCAAGTTTGCTCCTATGTGTGCCTTCAATGTTTGATTCCATGGGGTAGTCTTATCTTGAGGGGGAAGAGACTACATTAAGGATGTGAGTTAGAGTAGGTTAGGAAATACAAGTAAGCTGTATTTTTCTTTCTGGGACCAGTAAAACCAAGGCTTTCCAGTAGGTATCAGGCAACGGTTCTCCTGCCAGTGTTGGCAGATAGGAACAACTGGATTCATTAATTCAGAAGATATCCCCATTCACTGAAATTTGGCCAGCAAGCACCTTCCACAGATCCATTTCTGTGCCTTCCAGTTTGTTCCAGGTAGCCTTCGGCTCAGACAGCCTTATAGTGGATACTTTCCTTAAACTAGGAGTAGGGATCATGTGTGAAAATAGAGAACAACGCTTGAGCATACATCCTTAAACTTTAGATCTTAATTCCATGGAATAAACTTGTGGGTTTTGGTCACCATTCCTTCAATATGATACAGTTCTAGGTTTGGGAAACCTCTGGAAGAAAGTTAAGGAGGGAGAAAGGAGGGATGAAAATTGTTCACAGTAATCCAAAGGCTTTATTAATCTGTAATTAGGAGTGATGGAAGGAAGCCAAGTGAGGGAAAATTGAAGCTGAATTACAAGGAAAAACGAGTCCCTAACAATGAAAAGTATTCAACTGTGGAGGAGGATGACAGAGACAGAGCATCGTTAGTCACTCATAATTTCTTTATTGGTAATTTGGTCTCTATATTTTGGATGAAATACATATCTGGGAACCATGCCAAGTCATGCAAGGGATGCCCTTTAATCGGCATTCAAGGTGATAGCATTAATGACCCTGGGAGAGGAAAATGAGATACTCTTGAGAACCAGCTGAGAATGAGAAGTCCAATGAACAAGGTATTCTCTTAGGTTTGGGCCCTGATGCTGTGAATCGTTTGAGCTACTCAGAGTTGGAGGCCTGCACCACAGGAGCAGAAACCAGTGATCACTCATTTATCTTGCTTCCAATATTTCTAGATGGCATCTCTTACTGCCTCCAACCTTATAGAAATCTGAATTCCCAGAATATCAATACTCTAAGAAATGAGAATTAAAATGTCACCCTGTTCCATGTAATGCATTTATTTTAGAAGTAAGAGAAGAGTAGGGATGAGGTTTTAAAAATGAACTATAACATACAGAAATGACTTTGCATCACCCTTCTGTTAAGAGTTATTTATGGAAACAAATCTTTTGTTGTTTCCTATCTAGAACACTCTATGAGTGTTTTAAACAGCAGCTCATCTGTCCTTTAGTTTCTCATTCAGGTGGATTCCACGTGCTGATATTTTCATGTCACCTCTCTGTTCACAATCTTTCCAAGGATTTCTGCAATCTGTTCTCAACTTACCATTGTAGCCACGATCTGCATTGTTCAAATCCTCTATTTTAGTTTTCCAATGTGTTTTCCCACCACACATGTACAAACAGAGGCTCAAACATGAACACATACATGCATGTGCACACAGACACATACAAACAATAAAAATAATCCATTTTTAATTTAATATCTTGAGAATCTACTGTTTCTAGAAACATAATTTAAGGAAACACCTCTTTAGTTTTTAAACTCAGTCTATTCATTCTTCAAACCCATTTCCCACCTTTGCTAAAATAGTAGGTGTAAATTTAGCCACCACTCTTTTCCCACCTGGAATTTCTTCAATCAACTCATTGTATAAGATGGCTACCTGTTTTCTAAGTCTCAAGTCCAGCACTACTAGTACAAAATATCCTTCCCAAGCTCCTCAGCAGGAAGGGATCCTAACCTTTTTCTGAAATTCTGAAGCCCAGTGAATAACCCAAGGACGCTCAACACATCCACCTTCTCCATCAGGTTTTTGGGTTCAAGCCTTATCTCCATTACTAAGATGTACTTTCTCCAAGTTGAGGGTCATGTCCCACATAGCTTCCCACTTCTCACAGTACCTAGCAAGGTCCCTTTAACCTAGTAGGTACTCAGAGGTACTCTTTTTTAGAGAATAAATAAATTGATAATCAGAAGATGAATTTTTCACAATATCACTCCTCCACTTAGAACATATTCTGCTTGATCTTTCTTCCAAGGCCCTGTGATTTCGCTAAAACTACATATAAGATCAGGCCATTAGATCACCACTGGTCACCAACACTCTTTCGCACTCCTGTTGAGTTCTTTCTTTCTACTTCTCCACTACTCAAGCTGAATCCTCCACCTAGAGAGACTGCCTTTCTCAGCTGGCACTTCAGGACTCCCCAAGCCCTGCCTTCTCCAGGAAATCTCTTCTGTCCATGACAGGTTTGATCAACACCCAGGTTCTCTGAATTTTTGTTGAAATTATAATTAAATGGCATAGCACAGCACTTAACTATTTTCTGTTTTAAGAATGTTTTTGTTTCTCCAGCTAGACCATAAATTATTTGAGGGACATATAGAATATTGGCAAAGAGCTTGACTGAACTCAAGTCCACTGCTTGGTTGGAATCTGATTCTGACATTTATTAGCTGTGGGATGTTGAGCAAGTATGTAACCCCCCATACCTAATTTTCCTCATTTCTAAAATGGGGATAATGATAGTACATACTTCATAGGATTAAAGAGAAATTAAATGAGTTCACATATGTAAAGCACATACTTCAGTGCCAGGTACATAGAAGCACTGTGTCTATATATATATATTATTATCATTATCAAAGCATAGGTTGTATTTTTGCATTATTCTCTATCTTCTCTTCCAAGTACATAATAGAGTGCCATACATGTGATATGTAACATATTCCACATAAATAATTCATTCAACAAATACTTATTAAGCACCTTCTAGGTGCCAGGTTAGTTCTAAGGGTTAAAGATATGGAAGAGAACAATAGAGATAATGCCTTGCTTTCAAAGAAATTATATTTTATTGGTAGCAGATAAATAAAAAAATATAGTAATATGTAATATATTCATGTGATTATAGTTGTATGTACCTGCTGTATATTGCATATAGTCATATGGATTATTGAAATATATGTGTGTATATATTATGTGATAACATGTAATAATACAAGTTATTAGATATATGTTATGAAGGAAAATAGAGCAATGTGAAGGGGAATGAAGTGAAGGGGGCTATTTTATGAAGGATAGCCTCTGATGAGGTGACATTTGATAATAAATCTAAAAGAGGGGGCCATGTGGGTATCTGCCTGGAAGAGTGTTTCAGGGAGAATGGCAAGTGCAAAAGCTCTGAAGTTGGAAAGTGTTTTGTCCTATTTGAGTAACAACCAAGAAACCAGAATGGCTTGAGCAGCCTACACAAGGGGGAAAAGTACCAAGAAATGAGATTAGGACCTATTGGGTGGTCAGATCATGTAGGATTACTACATCATACTAAGAATTATGGATTTTACTGAATGGGATGAGAAATTATTAACCTGTTGTTCTGGTTATCTATTGCTACATAACAAACCACCCAAACTTAGTGTCTTAAAACAATAAGCATTTCAGTATTGCCCACAAGGTTGCAGTTCAACTGGGGAGTTCTAAAGCCATCTGGCAGGTCAGCTGGGTGTGGATGGTCCCACATGGCCTTACTCACACACCTTCCAGTTAGTAGACTGGTTGGTTTAGGTGAGCTGCAGCTGGGATGATTCATCTCTGTTCCAGGTGGCTTCTCATCCTCCAGTAAATAAGCCTGGGCTTGTTTACATGGCAGCCATGGGCTGCTGATCAACTGGGTCTCTGAAAAAAATTAAAATCTCTGATTTGTAGATTTGCTGATACTTGTAGTGTAAATATTCCCACTATGGCTGACATCAAATTACCAGTGTTTAAATAACCAATGTACAAAATTCTTCAATAATTAACTGGTCTGTAGTAATTCTGAAATAAAACCAGGCACATGCTGTTGAGTTCCACTCATCTGGACAAGAGATATTCCCTAATTAGGGAATAATTCTACTTCCAGTGATAGTTTCCTTATCTATTTCTCTCCCTTATAGATAAGTTTCCCTATCTATTTTCTCTCCCAGTTTTAGCTCTTCCATCTAGGCACTTGACTTCACCTGTCCATGTTTCCTTTTACATAACAAAGACTCTATTTTTGCAAATGAGCAGCTCTTTCAAGCTGTTTCCTGCACGTACACATTGAGCAATCAGAGGTCTCTTTTTATTTTGAACTTTCTTTGTTCCATTTAGCTCAAGCTAATAAAATTCCACTAAAAGCCTTGCGGGCTTCCAAATAATATTATTTTCACACCACTAAGATATGAAAAATGCTACAACCACATTTCTTTTTGAGTCAAGTCTTCTCCATTTAAAGTATGATAAGCTAGTAACAGACACAACCTTTAGATTCCTAGATATATTTGCTCTACCTGTGAGACTTTATTGGATGCTATCCCTATCTTTCTAAAGTTTTAACAAATGATGTTACAGCCATACCCTTGATTTGATATTTACAGAGAGATCATTTCCTTTTTTGGGAATATTTGACTGGTTGGAGAGATTAGGGGTGAAAAATAGTTTTGTTTTCCAATCTGAAAAATTTTGGGCCCTTCATATGTCTTTCAAATTCACAAGAAAACAAAACAATATTTAGTTTATACCTATCTTACAGTAATCATACATAGCTAGAAATATCCAGCTGATATTTTTTAACATTCTATCCAGAGATTGTTCTAGTCAGAGTTATAAATTCATTAAGTACATTTTCTGTGTTCCAAATCTCTGCCAACAATATTTTTGTCAGTTATTCTGCTGCTATATAACATGAGCCTCTCTTTCTTTCAGATTCTAACTGCTTCCCAGTTTCAAAGCTAATGTCACATGATTTAGTATTTATTATAATAGTACTCACTCCTGGTACCAGTTTCTCTTTTGGTTATCTATTGCTGTCTAATAATATACTGCGAAGCATAATGGCTTAAAATTGCAATAGTTTCATTTACTTTTTAATAAAAAGTAAATTCTGTGCGTCAGGAATTTGGGCTGGGCTCAGGTGGATATTTCTTCTGCTAGTTTTTCTTGAGGTCACTCTTACGACTATGCTATTCTGACAACTTATCTCAGGCTGGATAAACTTAAATGGCCTCCTATGTCTGGTGGTTGTGTAAAGATGTCAGCTGGGCCATGTGTCTCTAGCAGAAGAGTCAGAAGCTTTACATGGTGGGGACAGAATTTCAAGAGAGCCATCTCCAATGCTTAAGCACTTTCAAATCTCTGCATCATGTTTATTGATATTCTATATGGCCAAGCCCAGAGTCTACGTGTGAAGGGACTACACAAGCGTGTGGTAGATACAGGGATATGATTTATTGGGGGCCATTACTAGTCTATTAAATTATCTAGAAGCAGAGTGTTGTTGTAACTAAAATCCTAAACATGTGGCATAGGCTTTGGGATTGGACAGCAGGAGAGATCTGGAAATGTGGGAAGGAATCTGTTAGTGAAGTTTGGAAAAAGAGTGAACCAAAAAGTGAAGGCAGGCAAAATAGTGAGTAAAGTGCTTTTGGAGGCTTGGAAAATGGTGATTTATGGGAGTATAAAATATTGTCTAAATGAGCACCTGTGGTAATTGGAAGATAGAAAGTGTACTTGGAACCTTGTGGATTTGGCTAAGGAGATTTCCAAACAGAATTTTAACAATGTCAATTTACTTCTTTCAATTGTATATGATAAAATATAGGAAGAAAGAGACTAACTAAAGTGTTGATTACTTAGTTTTCAAGTAAAATTCAGATAAAATGTAGAGGAGCCAGGACTGGCTGAGTTGGAAAATAAAACTTTCACATCACTGGTCTCTCTGGTTGACTAAATATTCTCAAAGTAAAAAATAACCTCAGTAAAGATCAAATAAAGGGTTTGTAAAACTCTTTGTTAAAACTTCAGAAAGATTTAAGACAGTGCTTAGTAGAGCTTCCCAGGTAACAAGGATCTTAAGAATACTGTTCTATGGTAGCCTGACACATTCAAATTGTGGAGATGCTTGCTTTGAAAAGAATTCTGGATGTGGTTTTGGGGGCATTGGGTGAACACAAATAAGATTTATAAGAAACACACAACATTTTTAAGAGGATTGCATTAGTAAAATTAGTGAAAACACTGATGGTCTGTACCTAAAGTGGTTGAGATAAGTCAAAATGAAAAGAGAACTCTAGGGCTCAAACTTCAAAGATCAGGAAGCAGTCTGAGAAAGACATTCATAGGAAACCACTTGCTATTTTTCATGGGAGAAAAAAAAGTGTTTCTCAGAAGATGTAACCAAATGTTATGGAGAAAAAAATGGAATAGGAGCCACACCTGGAAGCAGACCTGGGACTCAGTCAAGATATATTTCCTATCCTTGAAAAAATAGTTGTGTCCAGCTAGATTTCAGAATTATCTCAGTCCCTTTTAGTCCAGATTCCTTCTCACATCCCACATCAATCCTTACCTACTGCAATCATCTCTTTATTGTCCCTAGGCTTCTAGCCTTATTCCTCTATGATATGGACTCCACACAGTAGTCAGAGAGATCCTTTTATAACTTGAGTTAGCTCATGTTACTATTCTGCTTAAAATATGTGTTAGTTATCCACTGCTGTGAAATAAACTATTCTCAAAACTAGTGGTTTAAAAACAACCACCATTTTATTTGTGGGTCAGAAATTTGGGTTGGACTCAGCTGGATGGATTTCTTCTGGTCTCATCTGGTATCACTCTGTAGTTATAGTCACCTGGAAGATAACTGGGAATGGATGGTCTTAGGTGGTCTCTTATGTCTGGTGGTTTGTTTTTGATGTCTACTGTGTCATGTTATCTCCAATGAGTGATCCTGAGGGTTTTTTTTTTAAGTGGCAGTATTGCAAGAAAGCAAGTCCCACTTTGCAAGCATTTCATGCCTTTGTGCTTTTCAGAGTTGCTAATGTCCCATAGGCAAAGAAAATCACAGCTAAAATCCAAGAATAAATATGAAAGAACACTATAAAAGAACAGGAATACAGGGATGCATGGTTCATAAGAGTTTATCACAATCTACTCTCTGGCCCTAGTAATTCATAGCTCTTTTACTCTTCCTAGATAAACTCACTCTTCCTAAGATCTCAAAACCTTCATTTGATAGCAGAATATGGTTATAAATCTATGATGTCATGATCTATATTAGGTTCTGATATCTATGAGAGTCCTTAGATCCATCCTCTTAGGAGTATTTTTGATCCAAAGAACTGTGAACTAAAAAGACTAAAATTTTGCATATGCCTTTAGAATGATGCAATAGAGTGAAAGAAGAAACACAAAACAAATAAAAAACAAAAACAAATTACAGACCTTGGCTAAGAGTGAAGGTATGTGGATCAGACAGGAAGGATTCAAGGAAAATATCAAAGGGCAAGACCTTGTGTCTTAGACTGTCTAGGAGGTCTTGAATTGACTCTTGAAGAGTTTTATCAAGGAAAGGAGCATTGTATAGAGTGATTCTGAACCCATGCTTGATGTAGGAACAGAACTGAGAAGCAGAAGGACTTGTTATGACTGGAGATAAGTAGGTCTAATTATGGGTTTATGTTAGTGGTAAAATGAAAGCTATTTCACTGAGCACATTGAAGGCAGTTTCCTTTAAGTGCATTTGCCAAACTTTTCCAGCCCATATTCTTTGGACTAGGTTTTATGATGGCACAGGTTATGAGACATAGAAACTACCTTGGAAAACATTAAGACAGGTGATTGCCATGCCTATGGACATGTTGGAGGCAAGACATTTTCAAAATCTGGCTAGACCATTTTCAAAGCTGAAGAGAGGTTAAGGATATTTGCAAAAATTATGGTTTAATCACAGGGTATGAACAGAGGCCTCTGAGGATGCTATTAGTCTCCATAGGAGGCTATATTTCTTCAGTGGGTAATCAAAAATCCCAGAGAACAATTCAGAATGAGGAAGATTGCATATGCATTGGGGTGGTCCATTAACCTCATTCCTTCCAATTCCATGATGTTAAATAGCAATTAGAACATCATGCATTTATTTTCTGCCCCAGCCCTGGACCCCTTGAAATCACTCCACATTTTAATCTTAATGGGACATGATGATAGAGTCAAGAATTGCAAACTCAACCAGATTAGGGGACTTTGGGGGGAAAGTCACATGAAGGGCTCATTTTTACTGCAGGAACTGACAATTATCTTCAAAGAGATTTCAAAAACTGTCTCATAAATGTAACAACAAATCACATCCTTATTGTATAATGGGAAGATAAGAAAATTCAGTTGACATTGTTGTCACTTCCAGAAAGGTATTCTCATCTGAAATGGGCATTGAAGACACCTCTAGGAGAAAAGGCTCACGTCCACACAGCACAGTGGACTTCATGGGTCTGAACCTGGTCCAGTGAGTTTCTCACCAGACCTACATGTGCCTGGATCATGCCACAGCTGTTGCTCTGCCCACATAGAACCTCATTCCCTGTTTAGCTCTGCAAGCACTATCGTCCCTCAAGGTCCAGATAAATTTACCCTTCTCCAGCAAAACATCTCTTGCTTATTCAGCCCATCCTCACCTCTCTCCTTTTTCCCCTAATACCGATGGCATTTAGAGCTTAAGCATCCTAAATAATTCTGAATTATAGACAATTCTATTGACATTAATAATATGATTTTAACATAATGTGTTAGGCACTATTGCTCGAAGCACACAAGCTCATATCCCAACTAAAAGCATGTAATAAAAAGAGCCTGATAAGAAGGGGGAGCTTCGGGCCTCCCTGGTGGCGCAGTGGTTGAGAGTCCGCCTGCCGATGCAGGGCATACGGGTTCGTGCCCCGGTCCGGGAGGATCCCACATGCCGCGGAGCGGCTGGGCCCATGAGCCATGGCCGCTGAGCCTGCGTGTCCGGAGCCTGTGCTCCGCAACGGGAGAGGCCACAACAGTGAGAGGCCCGCGTACCGCAAAAAAAAAAAAAAAAAAAAAAAAAAGAAGGGGGAGCTTCAAGATGGCAGAAGAGTAAGACGTGGAGATCACCTTCCTCCCCACAAATACATCAGAAATACATCGACATGTGGAACAACTCCTACAGAACACCTACTGAACGCTGGCAGAAGACTTCAGACCTCCCAAAAGGCAACAAACTCCCCACATACCCAGTTAGGGCAAAAGAAAAAAGAAAAAACAGACAAAAGAATAGGGAAGGGACCTGCACAAGTGGAAGGGAGTTGTGAAGGAGGAAAAGTTTCCACACACTAGGAAGCCCCTTCATGGGCAGAGACTGCAGGCAGCAAAGGGGGAAGATTCGGAGCCATGGAGGAGAGTGCAGCAACAGGGTTGCGGAGGGCAAAACAGAGAGATTCCCATACAAAGGATCGGTGCTGACCAACATTCACCAGCCCTAGAGGCTTGTCTGCTAACACTCTGTGATGGGTTGGGGCTGGGAGCTGAGGTTTTGGCTTCGGAGGGCAGATTTCAGGGAAAGGACTGGTGTTGGCTGCGTGAACACAGCCTGAAGGGGCTAGTGCACCACAGCTGGCCGGGAGGGACTCCAGGAAAAAGTCTGGAGGTGCTGAGGAGGCAAGAGACTTTTTCTTGCCTGTTTGTTTCACAGTGCCCGAGGAGAGGGGATTAAGAGCACCACTTAAAGGAGTTCCAGAGATAGGCATGAGCCGCGGCTATCAGTGCAGACCACAGAGACGGGGATGAGACGCTAAGGCTGCTGCTGCAGCCACCAAGAAGCCTATGTGCAAGCACAGGTCACTATCCACACATCCTCTCCCGGGAGCCTGTGCAGCCCAGCACTGCAAGGGTCCCGTGATCCAGGGACAACTTCCCTGGGATAAAACACTGTGCACCTCAGGCTGGTGAAATATCATGCTGGCCTCTGCCGCCACAAGCTCACACCGAACACCATACCACTCCCTCTCTCCAGCCTGAGTGAGCCAGAGCTCCCGAATCAGCTGCTCCTTTAGCCCCGTGCTGTCTGAGGGAAGAAAAGAAGCCCTACATGCAGAGGTGGGTCCAAATCCAAAGCTGAACCCCAGGAGCTGTGCGAAAAAAGAAGAGAAAGGGAAATTTCTCCATGCAGCCTCAGGAGCAGTGGATTAAATATCCACAATCAACTTGATATACCCTGTATCTGTGGAATACCTGAATAGACAACGAATCATCCCAAATTGAGGAGGTGGACATTGGGAGCAATTGATATATATACATATTTTGGCTTTTTCTCTTTTTGTGAGTGTGTATGTGTCTGCTTCTGTGTGTGATCTTTTCTGTATAGTTTTCCTTTTACCATTTGTCCTGGATTCTGTCTGTCTGTTTTATTGTTTTTATTTATTTTTTTTAAATTTTTGTATAGTTTTTAGCAATTGTTATCATTGGTGGATTTGTTTTTTGGTTTGGTAGCTCTCTTCATTCTCTTTCTATTTTTTATTACTTAAAAAATTTTTTAAATAATTATTTCTTATTTATTTCAATAAATTTATTTTATTTTGTTATTTTCTTTCTTTCTTTCTTCCTTTCTTTCTTTCTTTCTTTCTTTTCTCCCTTTTATTCTGAGCTGTGTGGATGACAGGCTATTGATACTCCAGCCAGGTGTCAGGGCTGTGCCTCTGAGGTGGGAGAGCCAAGTTCAGGACACTGGTCCACAAGAGACCTCCCAGCTCCATGTAATCTCTCGGAGATCTCCATCTTAACACCGACACCCAGCTCCACTCAACGACCAGCAAGCTACAGTCCTGGACACCCTATGCCAAACAACTAGCAAGACAGGAACAAAAACCCATCCATTAGCAGAGAGGCTGCCTAAAATCATAATAAGGCGACAGACACCAAAAACACACAACCAGATGTGGACCAGCCCAGCAGGAAGAAAAGATCCAGACTCATCCACCAGAACACAGGCACTAGTACCCTCCACCAGGAAGCCTATACAACCCACTGAACCAACCTTAGCCACTGGGGACAGACACCAAAAATAATGGGAACTACAAACCAGCAGCCTGTGAAATGGAGACCCCAAACACAGTAAGTTAAGCTAAATGAGAAGACAGAGAAAAACACAGCAGATGAAGGAGCAAGGCAAAAACACACCAGACCAAACAAATGAAGAGGAAATAGACAGTCTACCTTAAAAAGAAATCAGAATAATGATAGTAAAGATGATCCATAATCTTGGAAATAGAATGTAGAAAATATAAGAAGTGTTTAACAAGGACCTAGAAGAACTAAAGAGCAAACAAACCATGATGAACAACACAATAAATGAAATTAAAAATTCTCTAGAAGGGGTCAATAGCAGAATAACTGAGGCAGAAGAACAGATAAGTGAGCTACAAGATAAAATACTGGAAATAACTACTGCAGAGCAGAATAAAGAAAAAAGAAAGAAAAGAATTGAGAACAGGCTCAGAGACTTCTGGGACAATATTAAACACACCAACATTCGAATTATAGGGGTCTCAGAAGAAAAAGAAAGGGAATGAGAAAGTATTTGAAGAGATTATAGATGAAAACTTCCCTAATATGGGAAAGGAAAGTCAATCAAGTCCAAGAAGGGCAGATAGTCCCATAAAGGATAAATCCAAGGAGAAACATGCAAAGACACATATTAATCAAACTATCAAAAATTAAATACAAAGATAAAATATTAAAAGCAGCAGGGAAAAACAACAAATAACACACAAGGGAATCCCCCATAAGGTTAACTGCTGATCGTTCAGCAGAAACTCTGCAAGCCAGAAGGGAGTGTCTGGACATATTTTAAATGATGAAGGAGAAAAACCTACAACCAAGATAATTCTACCTAGGAAGGATCTGATTCAGATTTGAAGGAGAAATTACAACCTTTACAGACAAGCAAATGTTAAGAGAATTCAGCACCACCAAACCAGCTTTACAATAAATGTTAAAGGAACTTCACTAGGCAGGAAACACAAGAGAAGGAAAAGACCTGCAAAAAAATGCCCAAAACAATTAAGAAAATGCTAATAGGAACATACATATCGATAATTACCTTAAATGTAAATGGATTAAATGCTCCAACCAAAAGACATACACTGGCTGAATGGATAGAAAACCAAGATGCCATATATATGTTGTCCACAAGAGACCCACCTCACACCTAGGGACACATGCAGACTGAAAGTGAGGGGATGGAAATGGATATTCAATGCAAAAGGAAATCAAAGAAAGCTGGAGTAGCAATTCTCATATCAGACAAAATAGACTTTAAAACAAAAGCTATTACAAGAGACAAAGAAGGACATCACATAATGATCAAGGGATCAATCCAAGAAGAAGTTATAACAATTGTAAATATTTATGCACCCGACATTGGAGCACCCCAATACATAAAGCATATACTAACAGCCATGAAAGGGGAAGACAACAGTAACACAATCATAATAGGGGACATTAACACCCCACTTTCACCAGTGGACAGGTCATCCAAAAAGAAAATAAATAAGGAAACAAAAGCTTTAAGTGATACATTAAACAAGACATATTTAATTGATATCAATAGGACATTCCATCCAAAAACAACAGAATACACGTGCTTCTCAAGTGCTAATGGAATATTCTCCAGGATAGATCATATCTTGGGTCACAAATCAAGGTTTGGTAAATTTAAGAAAATTGAAATCATATCAAGTATATTTTTCGACTACAACACCATGAGACTAGGCATCAATTACAGGAAAATATCTGTAAAATATACAAACACATGGAGGCTGAACTATACACTACTTAATAACCAAGAGATCACTGCAGAAATCAAAGAGGAAATAAAAAAATACCTAGAGACAAATGACAATGAAAACACGCCAAACCAAAACCTATGGGATGGAGCAAGAGCAGTTCTAAGAGGAAACTTTATAGCAATACAATCCTACCTTAAGAAATAAGAAACATCTCAAATAAAGAACCTAAACTTACACCTAAAGCAATTAGAGAAAGAAGAACAAAAGACCCCAAAGTAAGCAGAAGGAAAGAAATCATAGAGATCAGATTAGAAATAAATGAAAAAGAAATGATAACATAGGTCAATAAAACTAAAAGCTGATTATTCGAGAAGAAAAAAAAATTGATAAACCATTAGCCAGACTCATCAAGAAAAAAAGGGAGAAGACACAAATCAATAGAGTTAGAAATGAAAAAGAAGAAGTAACAACTGACACTTCAGAAATATGTAGGATCATGAAAGATTGATACAAGCAACTATATGCCAATTAAATGGACAACCTGGAAGAAATGGACAAATTCGTGAAAACGCACAACATTCTGAGACTGAACCAGGAAAAAATAGAAAATATGAGCAAATCAATAACAAGTAGTGAAATTGAAACTGTGATTAAAAATCTTCCAAAAAACAAAAGCCCAGGACAAGATGGCTTCACAGGTGAATTCTATAAAACATTTAGAGAAGAGCTAACACCTATCTTTCTCAAACTCCTCCAATATATAGCAGAGGGAAGAACACTCCCAAACTCATTCTATTGGACCATCATCACCCTGATAACAAAACCAGACAAAGATGTCACAAAGAAAGAACACTAGAGGCCAATATCACTGATGAACATAGATGCAAAAATCCTCAACAAAATACTAGCAAACAGAATCCAATAGCACATTAAAAGGATCATACATCATTATCATGTGGGGTTTATCCCAGGAATACAAGGATTCTTCAATATACCCAAATCAATCAATGTGATACACCATATTACCAAATTGAAGAATAAAAACCATATGATCATCTCAATAGATGTAGAAAAAGCTTTTGACAAAATTCAACACCTATTTATGACAAAATCCCTCCAGAAAGTAGGCATAGAGGGAACTTTCCTCAATATAATAAAGGCCATATATGACAAACCCACAGTCAACATCGTCCTCAATGGTGAAAAAGTGAAAACATTATCACTAAGATCAGGAGCAAGGCAAGGTTGCCCACTCTCACCACTATTATTCAAATTAGTTTTGGAATTTTTAGACACAACAATCAAGAAGAAAAAGAAATAAAAGGATCCAAATTGAAAAAGAAAAAATAAAGCTGTCACTGTTTACAGATGACATGATATTATACATAGAGAATCCTAAAGATGCTACCAGAAAACTACTACAGCTAATCAATGAATTTGGTAAACTAGAAGGATACAAAATTAATGCACAGAAATCTCTGGCATTCCTATACACTAATCATGGAAAATCTAAAAGTGTAATTAAGAAAACACACCTATTTACCACTGCAACAAAAAGAATAAAATAACTAGGAATAAATCTACCTAAGGAGACAAAAGATCTATATGCAGAAAATTATAAGACACTAATGAAAAAAAATTAAAGATGATACAAATAAATGGAGACATATACTATGTTCTTGGATTGGAAGGATAAACATTGTGAAAATGACTATACTACCTAAAGCATTTGACAGATTCAATACAATCCTTATCAAACTATCACTGACAATTTTCACAAAACCAGAACAAAAAACTTCACAATTTGTATGGAAACACAAAAGATCCTGAATAGCTACAGCAATCTTGAGAAAGAATAATGGAGCTGGAGGAATCAGACTCACTGACTTCAGACTATACTACAAAGCTACAATAATCAAGACAATATGGACAAGAGGGCAGACAGTGGAAGCAAGAAGAACTACAATCTTGCAGTCTGTGGAACAAAAACCATACTCACAGAAAGATAGACAAGATGAAGAGGCAGAGGGTTATGTACCAGATAATGGAACAAGATAAAACCCCAGAAAAACAACCAAATGAAGTGGAGATAGGTGACCTTCCAGGAAAAGAATTCAGAATAATGATAGTGAAGATGATCCAGGACCTTGGAAAAAGAATAGAGGCAAAGGTTGAGAAGATGCAAGAAATGTTTAACAAAGACCTAGAAGAATTAAAGAACAAAAAAACAGAGATGAACAATACAATAACTGAAATGTAAACTACACTAGACAGAATCAATAGCAGAATAACTGATGCAGAAGAACAGATAAGTGACCTGGAAGACAGAAAGCTGGAATTCACTGCTGCAGAAAAGAATAAAGAAAAAAAAATGAAAAGAAATGAAGACAACCTAAGAGACCTCTGGGACAATATTAAACACAAAAACATTTGCATAATAGGGGACCCAGAAGGAGAAGAGAGAAACAACCCGAGAAAACATTGGAAGAGATTATAGTCGAAAGCTTCCCTAACTTGGGAAAGGAAATACCCACCCAAGTCCAGGAAGCACAGCGAGTCCCATACAGGATAAACTGAAGGAGAAACACACTGAGACGCATAGTAATCAAATTGGCAAAAATTAAAGACAAAGAAAAATTATTGAAAGCAGCAAGTGAAAAATGACAAATAACATACAAGGGAGCTCCCATATGGTTAAGAGCTGATTTCTCAGCAGAAACTCTACAGTCCAGAAGGGAATGGCATGACATTACTAAAGTGATGAAAGGGAAGAAATTACAACCAATATTCCACTACCCAGCAAGGATCTCATTTAGATTTGATGGAGAAATCAAAAGCTTTATAAACAAGCAAAAGCTAAGAGAATTCAGCACCACCAAACCAGCTCTACAGCAAATGCTAAAGGAACTTCTCTAAGTGGGAAACACATGAGATTAAAAGGGCCTACAAAAAAAACCCCATAACAATTAAGAAAATGGTCATAGGAACATACATATCGATAATTACCTTAAACGTGAATGGATTAAATGCTCCAACCAAAAGATACAGTCTTGCTGAATGGATACAAAAAGAAGACCTAGGGACATATATGCTGTCTAAAGAGACCACTTCAGACCTAGGGAAACATACAGACTGAAAGTGAGGGGATGGAAAAAGATATTCCATGCAAATGGAAATGAAAAGAAAGCTGGAGTAGTAATACTCATATCAGATGAAATAGACTTTAAAATAAAGAATGTTACAAGAGACAAGGAAGGACACTACATAATGATCAAGGGATCAATCCAAGAAGACATAACAGTTATAAATATATATGCACCCAACATAGGAGCACCACATACATAGGGCAACTGCTAACAGCTATAAAAGAGGAAATCGACAGTAACACAAAAATAGTGGGGGACTTTAACACCTCACTTACACCAATGGACAGATCATCCAAAATGAAAATAAATAAGGAATCATAAGCTTTAAATGACACAATAGACCAGATAGATTTAATTGATATTTATAGGACATCCCATCCAAAAACAGCAGATTACACTTTATTCTCAAGTGTGCACGGAACATTCTCCAGGATAGATCACATCTTGGGTCACAAAACAACCTCAGTAAATATAAGAAAATGGAAATCATGTCAAGCATCTTTTCTGACCACAATGCTATGAGATTAGAAATGAATTACAGGGGAAAAAACGTAAAAAACACAAACACATGGAGGCTAAACAATACGTTACTAAATAACCATGAGATCACTGAAGAAATCAAAGGCAAAATCAAAAAAAAACCTAGAGACAAATGACAATGAAAACAGGATGATCCAAAACCTATTTGATGCAGCACAAGCAGTTCTCAGAGGGAAGTTTATAGCTATGCAAGCCTACCTCAAGCAACCAGAAAAATCGCAAATAAGCAATCTAACCTTACACCTAAAGGAACTAGTGAAAGAAGAACAAACAAAATGCAAAGTTAGCAAGAGGAAAGAAATCATAAAAATCAGAGCAGAAATAAATGAAACAGAAAAAACAGACAATAGCAAAGATCAATAAAACTAAAAGGTGCTTATTTCAGAAGATAAATAAAATTGATAAACCATTAGCCAGACTCATACAGAAAAAGAGGGAGAGGACTCAAATCAATAAAATTAGAAATGAAAAGGGAGAAGTTACAACAGACACCACAGAAATACAAAGCATCCTAAGGGACTACTACAAGCAATGCTATGCCAATAAAATGGACAACCTGGAAGAAATGGACAAATACTTAGAAAGGTATAACCTTCCAAGACTGAACCAGGAAGAAATGGAAAATATTAACAGACCAATCAAAAGTAATGAAATTGAAACTGTAATTAAAAATCTTCCATCAAACAAAAGTCCTGGACCAGAAGGCCTCACAGGAGAAATCTATCAAACATTTAGAGAAGAGCCAACATCCATCCTTCTCAAACTCTTCCAAAAAATTGCAAAGGAAGGAAAACTCCCAAACTCATACTATGAGGCCACCATCTCCCTGATAACAAAACCAGAAAAAGGTACTACAAAAAAAAAAAAAAAAAACATTACAGACCAATATCACTGATGAACATAGATGCAAAAATCCTCAACAAAATACTAGCAAACAGAGTCTAACAGCACATTAAAAGGATCATGCACCATGATCAACTGGGATTTATCCCAGGGTTGCAAGGATTCATCAATATACACAAACCAATCAATGTGATACACCATATTAACAAACTGAAGAATAAAAACCATATGATCATCTCAATAGATGCAGAAAAAGCTTTTGACAAAATTCAATACCCATTTATGATAAAAACTCTCCAGAAAGTGTGCATAGAGGGAAGCTTCCACAACACAATAGAGGCCATGTGTGCTACAAACACACATCAAACATCATTCTCAATGGTGAAAACCTGAAAGCATTTCATCTAAAGTCAGGAAAATACAAGGATGTCCACTCTCACCACTATTATTCAACATAGTTTTGGAAGTCCTAGCCATGGCAATCAGAGAAGTAAAAGAAATAAAAGGAAAGAAATTGGAAAACAAGATGTAAAACTGTCACTGTTTGCAGATGACATGATATAATACATAGAGAATCCTAAATATGCCACCAGAAAACTACTAGAGCTAATCAATGAATTTGGTAAAGCTGCAGGATACAAAATTAATGCATAGATATCTCTTGCAATCCTATAAACTAATGATGAAAACTCTGCAGAGAAATTAAGGAAACACTCCCATTTACCATTGCAACAAAAAGAATAAAACACCAAGAATAAACCTACCTAGTGACACCAAAGACTATATGCAGAAAACTATAAAACACTGATGAAAGAAAGTAAAGATGATACCAGCAGATGGAGAGATATACCATGTTCTTGGATTGGAAGAATCAATACTGTGAGAATGACTATACTACCCAAAGCAATCTACAGATTCAATGCAATCCTTATCAAATTACCAATGACATTTTTTATGCAACTAGAACAAAAAATCTTAAAATTAGTATGGAGACAAAAAAGACCCTGAATGGCCAAAGCAGTTTTGAGGGAAAAAAACGGAGCAAGAGGAATCAGACTCCCTGACTTCATACTATACTACAAAGCTACAGTAACCAAGACAATATGGTACTGCCACAAAAACAGAAACATACATCAATGGAACAAGATAGAAAGCCCAGAGATAAACCTACACACCTATGGTCAACTAATCTATGACAGAGGAGGCAAGGATATACAATGGAGAAAAGACAGTCTCTTCAATAAGTTGTTCTGGGAAAATTGGACAGGTACCTGTAAAAGAATGAAATTAGAACACTCCCTAACACCATACACAAAAATAAACTCAAGATTGATTCAAGACCTAAATGTAAGACCGGACACTATAAAACTCTTAGAAGAAAACATAGGAAGAACACTCTTTGACATAAATCACAGCAAGATCTTATTTGATCCACCTCCTAGAGTAATGGAAATAAAAACAGATATAATCAAATGGGACCTAATGGAACTTCAAATCTTTTGCACAGCAAAGGAAACCATAAACAAGATGAAAAGACGACTCTCAGAATGGGAGAAAATATTTGCAAATGAACCAAGAGACAAAGGATTAATCTCCAAAATATAGGAACAGCTCATGCAGCTCAATATTAAAGAAACAAACACACCAATCGAAAAATGGGCAGAAGCCCTAAATAGACATTTCTCCAAAGAAGACATACAGATGGCCAAGAAGCACATGAAAGCTGCTCAGCATCACTAATTATTATACAAATGCAAATCCAAACTACAATGAGGTATCACCTCACACCAGTTAGAATAGGCATCATCAGAAAACCTACAAACAACAAATGCTGGAGAGGGTGTGGAGAAAAGGGAAACCTCTTGCACTGTTGGTGGGAATATAAATTGATACAGCCACTATGGATAAAAGTATGGAGGTTCCTCAAAAAACTAAAAATAGAACTACCATATGATCCAGCTATCCCAGTACTGGGCATATACCCAGAGAAAACCATAATTCAAAAAGACACATGCACCCCAATGTTCATTGCAGCATTATTTACAATAGCCAGGTCATGGAAGCAACTTAAATGCTCATCAACAGACAAATGGATAAAGAAGATGCGGTACATATATACAATGGAATATTACTCAGCCATAAAAGGGACAGAAATTGGTTCATTTGCTGAGACGTGGATTGATCTAGAAACTGCCATACAGAGTGAAGTAAGTCAGAAAGAGAAAACCAAATATCATATATTAACGCATGTATGTGGAACATAGAAAAGTGGTACAGAGGAACTGGTTTACAGGGCAGAAGTTGAGACACAGATGTAGAGAATAAATGTATGGGCACCAAGGTTGAACACTGCAGGGGTGTGTGGATGGTGGTGTGATGAATTGGGCGATTGGGATTGACATGTATATACTGATGTGTATAAAATTAATGACTAATAAGAACCTGTTGTGTAAAAATATAAATTTAAAAAAATTCAGAATAATGATAGTGAAGATGATGCAGGATCTTGGAAAACAATGGAGGCAAACATCGAGAAGATAGAAGAAATGTTTAACAAAGACATAGAAGAATTAAGGAACCAAGAGAGATGAATAATACAATAACTGTACTGAAAAATACACTAGAAGGAATCAATAGCAGAAAAACTGAGGCAGAGGAACGGATAAGTGACCTGGAAAACAGAATGCTGGAATTCACTGCTGCTGAACAGAATAAAGAAAAAAGAATGAAAAGAATTGAAGACAGCCCAAGAGATCTCTGGGACAACTTTAACACAACAACATTCGCATTATAGGGGTTTCAGAAGGAGAAGACATAGAGAAAGGACCCAAGAAATATCTGAAGAGATGATAGTCAAAAACTTCCCTAACATGGGAAAGGAAATAACCACCTAAGTCCAGGAAACACAGGGAGTCCCATATAGATAAACCCAAGGAGAAACATGCCGAGACACATAGCAATCAAACTGGCAACAATTAAAGTTGAACAAAAATTATTGAAAGCAGCAAGGGAAAAATGACAAATAACATACAAGGGAGCTCACATAAGCTTAACAGCTGATTTCTCAGCAGAAACTCTACAAGCCAGAAGGGACTGGTATGATATACTTAAGGTGAAGAATGGGAAGAAGCTACAACCAAGATTACTCTACACTGGAAGGATCTCATTCAGATTCGATAGAGAAATCAAAAGGTTTACAGACAAGCAAAGGCTAAGAGAATTCAGCACCACCAAACTACCACTACAACAAATGCTAAAGGAATTTTCTAAGTGGGAGACACAAGACAAGAACAGGACCTACAAAAACAAACCAAAAACTATTAAGAAAATGGTCATAGGAACATACATATTGATAATTACCTTAAACGTGAATGGACTAAATGCTCCAACCAAAAGACACAAGCTTGCTGAATGCATACAAAAACAAGACTCATGTATATGCTGTCTAGAAGATACCCACTTCAAACCTAGGGACGCATACAGACTGAAAGTGAGGGGATGGAAAAAGATATTCCATTCAAATGGAAATCAAAGAAAGCTGGAGTAGCAATACTCATATCAGATAAAATAGACTTTAAAATAAGAATGTTACAAGAGACAAGGAAGGACACTGCATAATGATCAAGGGATCAATCCAAGAAGAAGTTATAACAATTATAAATATATATGCACCCAACATAGGAGCACCTCAATACATAAGGCAACTGCTAATAGCTCTAAAAGAGGAAATTGACAGAAACACACTAATAGTGGCAGACTTTAACACCTCACTTATAGAAATGGACGGCTCATCCAAAATGAAAATAAATAAGGAAACAGAAGCCTTAAATGACACATTAGACCAGAGAGATTTAATTGACATTTATAGGACATTCCAACCAAAAACTGCTGATTACACTTTCTTCTCAAGTGCGTATGGAACATTCTCCAGGATAGATCACATCTTGGGTCATAAATCAACCTCAGTTAATTTCAGAAAGTTGACATCATATCAATCATCTTTGCTGACCACAGCACTATGAGATTCGAAATGAATTACAGGGGAAAAAATGTATAAAACACAAACACATGGAGGGTAAACAATATGTTACTAAGTAACCAAGAGATCACTGGAGAATTCAAACATGAAATCAAAAAATACCTAGACACAAATGACAATGAAAACACGATGATCCAAGAACTATGGGATGCAGCAAAAGCAGTTCTAAGAGGGAATTTTTTAGCTATACAAGTCTACCTCAAGAAACAAGAAAAATCTCAAATAAACCACCTAACCTTACACCTAAAGGAACTGGAGAAAAAAGAACAAACAAAACCCAAATTCAGTAGAAGGAAAGAAATCATAAATACCAGAGCAGAAATAAATGAAATAGAAACAAAGAAAACAATAGCAAAGATCAATAAAATTAAAAGCTGGTTCTTTGAGAAGATAAACAAAATTGATAAACAATCAGACAGGCTCATCAAGAAAAAGAGGGAGAGGACTCAAATCAATAAAATTTGAAATGAAAAAGGAGAAGTTACAACAGACACTACAGAAATACAAAGCATCCTAAGAGACTACTACAAGCAACTCTATGCTAATAAAATGGACAACCTGGAAGAAATGGACAAATTCCTAGAAAAGTATAACCTTCCAAGACTGAACTAGGAAGAAATAGAAAATATGAACAGACAAATCACAAGTAACCAAACTGAAACTGTGATTAAAATTTTTCCAACAAATAAAAGTCGAGGAGCAGATGGCTTCACAGGGGGATTCTATCAAACATTTAGAGATGAGCTAACATCCATCCTGCTTAAACTCTTCCAAAAAATTGCAGAGAAAGGAGCACTCCCCAACACATTCTATGAGGCCACCACCACGCTTATACCAAAACCAGACAAAGATACTACAAAAAAAAAAGAAAGAAAATTACAGACCACTATCACAGATGAATATAGATTCAGAAATCCTCTACAAAATACTGGCAAACAGAATCCAACAACACATTAAAAGGATCATACACCATGATCAAGTGGGATTTATCCCAATGATGCAAGGATTCTTCAATATACGTAAATCTTCAATATATGCAAAACCATATTAACAAATTGAAGAATTAAAAACCTTATGATCACCTCAATAGATGCAGAAAAAACTTTTGACAAAATCAATACCATTTATGATCAAAACTCTCCAGAATGTGGGCATAGAGGGAAACTACTTCAACATAAGGCCATATATGACAACCCCACAGCAAACATAATTTTCAATGGTGAAATATGGAAAGCATTTCCTCTAAGATCAAGAAAAAGACAAGGATTTCCAGTCTCACCACTATTATTCAACATAGTTTTGGAAGTCTTAGCCATGGCAATCACAGAAGAAAAAGAAATATAATTTGGAAAAGAAGAAGTAAAACAGTCACTGTTTGAAGATGACATGATACTATACATAGAGAGTCCTAAAGATGCCACCAGAAAACTACTAGCTAATCAATGAATTTGGTAAAGTTGCAGGATACAAAATTAATGCACAGAAATCTCTTGCATTCCTATACACTAATGATGAAAACTCTGAAAGAGAAATTAAGGAAACACTCCCATTTACCACTGCAACAAAATGAATAAAATACTTATGAATAAACCTACCTAGGGAGACCAAAGTCCTGTGTGCAGAAAACTATATGACACTGATGAAAGAAATTAAAGATGATACCAACAGATGAAACGATATACCATGTTATGGGATTGGAACAATAAGTATTGTGAAAATGACTATACTTCCCAAAGCAATCTACACATCCAATACAATCCCTATCAAATTACCAATGGCATGTTTTCAGAACTAGAACAAAAAAAATCTTAAAATTTGTATGGGGACACAAAAGACCCCGAATAGCCAAAGCAGTCTTGAGGTAAAAAAGCGGAGATGGAGGAATCAAACTCCCGACTTCAGACTATAATACAAAGCTACAGTAATCAAGACAATATGGTACTGGCACAAAAACAGAAATATAGGTCAATGGAACAAGATAGAAAGCTCAGAGATAAACCCATGCACCTATGGTCAGTTAATCTATGACAAAGGGGGCAAGGATATACAATGGAGAAAAGGGAGTATTTTCAATCAGTGGTGCTGAGAAAACTGGACAGCTACATGTAAAAGAATAAAATTAGAACACTCCCTATCACCGTACAGAAAAATAAACTCAAAATGGATTAGAGACTTAAATGTAAGACCAGACACTATAAAACTCTTAGAGGAAAACATAGGAAGAACACTCTTTGCCATAAATCACAGCAAGATCTTTTTTGATCCACCTCCTAGAGTAATGGAGATAAAAACAAATATAATCAAATGGGACCTAATGAAACTTCAAAGTTTTTGCACAGCAAAGGAAACCATAAACGAGACGAAAGACAACCCTCAAAATGGGAGAAAATCTTTGCAAATGAATCAGCGGACAAAGGATTAATCTCCGACATATATAAACATCTCATGCAGGTCAATATTCAAAAACAAACAACCCAATCTAAAAATGGGCAGAAGACCTAAATAGACATTTCTCCAAAGAAGACATACAGATAGCCAAGAAGCACATGAAAAGCTGCTCAACATCACTAAGTATTAGTGAAATGTAAATCAAAAGTACAATGATGTATCACCTCACACCAGTTAGAATGGGCATCATCAGAAAATCTACAAACAACAAATGCTAGAGAGGGTGTGGAGAAAGGGAAACCTCTTGCACAGTTGGTGGGAATGTAAATTGTTACAGCCACTATGGAGAACAGTATGGAGGTTCCTTTTAAACTTAAAGTAGAGTTACTATATGATCCAGCAATCCCACTATTGGGTACATACCCAGAGAAAACCATAATTCAAAAAGACACATGCACCCCAATGTTCATTGCAGCACTATTTACAATAGCCAGGTCATGGAAGCAACTTAAATGTCCATCAACAGATGAATGGATAAAGAAGATGTGGTACATATATATAATGGAATACTACTCAGCCATATAAAGAACGAAATTGGGTCATTTGTTGAGACATGGATGGATCTAGAGACTGTCATACAAAGTGAAGTAAGTCAGAAGGAGAAAAACAAATATCATATATTAACGCATGTATGTGGAACACAGAAAAATGGTACAGATGAACTGGTTTGCAGGGCAGAAGTTGAGACACAGATGTAGAGAACAAACGTATGGACACCAAAGTGGGAAAGTGGTGGAGGGGTGGGAGAGGTGGTGTGATGAATTGGGCAATTGGGAATGACATGTATACACTGAGGCATATAAAATCGATGAGTTATAAGAAAAAAAAACATAATATGACTTTACTCCAAAATCTGAATCTGTTCTGTGATTCACCTCTAGGGACTTGCTAAAGACTGCAGACAGCATCCCTATTTGCCACTGACACTTCAATCACCATTGGATCTGCTGGATCATATGTCCCAAGTGGCAAAGCAGTTTTTATGGTAGTCTGGACCTGTGGCCGTACCATCTCTTATTCTGATTCCTGCCTCAAATTAGCAGATTTTCATGTCATTCGGTATATGGGTTAAAGAAGCACACCCAAATGAGGTATATGTTGCCTCCAAAATTCAAAGAGCCCCCTAGGTATTGTGTCTCTTTCTCAGTGATAGAATGGATCAGATGCAGCAACTTGTCCTTCAATGTGAAAGGGATATCTTGACATGACTCTAGACCACTAGACACTTAGATCACCATGGCAGGCGGCCCTTGAATTTTTTGTACGATTTATCTCCTACCGTCTAGTATGCAACTGTTTTACTAAGGTCTGTAGAGAATTTGCTACTTTCTGATGGCTAGATCCAATCAGCATAATACTATCCATGTAATGGGTGTGATGTCCTATGGAAGGAAAAGAAATCAAGGTCCTTGGAGACTAGATCATGGCATAAGAATGGGGAGCAAGAACAAGCTGAAATATACTAGCAAGAGCTGGAGCCTATGAGTATGTTCTGAAACTTGTATGAGTTCTTATTGCCTCTGACATTAAGAGAGCCTTTGTCTCAAACTAAACCTACATATGTGATCCAGAATTCATGGTGAGGTGGGGCGGCTGCAGGCCCAGCATTTATGTCACAGCAACAAGGTTAGTCAGCAGAAAGTAACAATATGTGTGGCATACTAAATGATTGCTGTTTCCTTTGGCCCAACAAATCTCTCATAAGAATCTCTTTTGTAACCTCCCTAATGAAAATATGCAGGAAATTGACTCAGCTTAGCTAAATGGACATATTATAAATCCACCACTGCCTATAATCATGTATTCCTTTTCACATGAGTCAGACAAAAAGGGCTACATGGTGCAAAGCAGATCCACCTTTTCTAAGGAAGATACCGTCATTGTGTGATGCAATGTTTGCCTCTTTTACCTTCTTGAGAGGCTACATCTCGCACTTTGGGCTGAGCCTGGTGATTTA